>NC_090845.1:103816749-104441749 GCF_028021215.1 Eschrichtius robustus
TTTTTCAGTGTCCCCTTCTCTCTGCTCATTCAGAGACTCAAATTATGTGCATATTGGGCTGCCTGACATGGTCAGACAGCTTACTGATATCTGTTCATTTGTATTATATTCTCTTTTCTCACTGGGTTCCATTTTGGATACTTGGCTCTGCTATGTCTTCAAATTTACTAATACTTTCTTCTGCAATGTTGGATGATCTGCCATTAATCTCCTTCAGTGTATTTTTAATCAGATATGGTGGTTATCACCTCTAGAAGTTCAGTTTGGCTCCATGTCTTCAACTTCTGTGTCTAAGTTTTTTAACATATGGAATATAGTCATAATTGTTTTAATTTACTTGTTGCTAATTCTGATATCTGTGTCAATTCTGGTTCAGTTTTGATTAATCAATTTAACCATTTTGAATTGAATTTTCCAACTTCTCTCTCTTTTTTTTTTTTTGGCCGTACCATGTGGCATGCGGGATCTTAGTTCCCTGAGCAGGGATAGAACCCATGGCCCCTGCAGTGAAAGCACAGAGTCTTAACCACTGGACCACCAGGGAAGTCCCTCCAATTTCTTTTTATAACTGGTAACTTTTGATTGGATGCCAGGTGTTATGATTATTTTTCCTTTTTGGGTGCTTGATATTTTTGTATGTCTTGAGCTTTGTTCTGGGATGCAGTTACTTGAAAACAGTTTGATACTTTTGGGTCTTGCTGCTAAGATTTGTTAGGTGGGCTCACAACAGTGTTCAGCCTAGGGATAATTATTTCCACTACTCCATTGAAATCCTCATGTTTACTTTACCCAGTGTTTCATAAATCTTGAGGTTTTTCCAGCCTAGCCAGTAGGAATCGGCCCTATTCCTAAGTCGGTGTAAATGCCAAGCACTATTAACTTTAGTTCTTTCAGATGTTTCCTTTCCCCAGCCTTAGGTAATTTCTTCCTACACAAGTGCTGATCTGAATTCATCTGAACACTCAAAGAGGACCATCTACACATCTCTACAGTTCTTTTTATATCTAGCTCTTTCTTCCCTATTACACTGTTCTGCAAACTCTAGCTGCCTTGGACTCCCTGGACTCCCAGAGGAGTTCCATCTCCTCAACACAGAGGGTCCACTGGGCCCTGCAATGTGACGGGGGAGCTCTCTCCGGGCAGAAATATAGGACAATCATAGGGGTTGCTTTGGTTGCCTTGGAGATTACTGCCTTCATTGCCCGATGTCCAGTGTCTTCACAAGCCATTATTTCATTTATTTTGCCTATTGTTTTGTTCTTTGAAGTGGGAGGATGGTCCCTGTTTCTCCATCTTGTCCAGAAGCAGAAGTGCTCGCCCCCTTTTAAAAATTTTAAGAACACACTATTCCTGTGGAAATGGTACTCATTGAGAAGAGCTACAATCACTTAGTCATCATTTAAAATTTAACTCAGATTCTACCCACACAAGCACCAGAACAAGCCTTTGAAAACAGTGGAAGGAGATAGCCATTGCCGCTCACTGTGGTGATTATTTATAGGGGATGACAACATTGCCGTGCTTCTATGCTTCTGTATGTAGGTCATTTATCCATGATATCGTTCACTTATTTGAAGGTCCTTTTTGTTCTGGGGCTGAAATAGACCTAGTCCAGAAGGAGAGGCCTTACTCATGATAACCATCACACCCTGCATGTATATAGGCTTAGATATCTTTTATATATAGGTTTATATATTATTAAAGAACATTCATAGTCATTCACATCCCATTTAATCCTTGATGTGTCTTTAAGGCACTAGAAGATTAGGTATCTTCATACCCGTTCACAGAGAGCTTAAACGATCTGCCTGATCACATCATTAGCTGGTGTCAGAACAACGGCTGGTACTCAAGTCACACAATTACCTGTGACTCTGTCCCCATATCGTATGGCTTCCTAATGGCTTGTAAAGGTAAGATTGGTATAGCTGGGCTATGTCTGCCTATGAAATAGGGACTCAGACAAAGCAGACACCAGGAGAGCCATGGTGGCAGCAATCCCATAGAAGTGTACGGGAGCCACCCTATTATAATATATTTTAATACAATGCAAAATTTCAGGTCCCAGCTGCACGTGAAAGCTTGTTTTCCTCCCTCTTAGCCATCATGCATTATTGATGTGACGTGACCTCACTTACATGTCACAGGCAGATTATGATGACAGAAGCTCCTTTAGTGCTGGCATATAGAAGGCCTGCTTTCCTTAGCTCTAACTTGGTCTACTTCCCCTGCTTTATATGCTGCCACCGGGACTGTCACTCTCCCGTGGTAATGAGCTAAAACAAGCGTTGAATCACTGCAGTTATCCCTCATTTTCAGCAAACAAAGCCCTTATGTACTCAGCCTCATCTTCTGTCTTCACAAGAAATCCCATTTAACTCCTTGAACCCAAAGGTCTCATTCCTCACTGCCTCGCCAGTAAGTCTCTGCCAGCCGTTGCATTGAGGATCTGCAGATGGCCATAGGCTGGTCCAACTGATGGGCTGATGCACCGATGCTCCTACCTGGCTGACCCGAGTCTCGTGCTCCTGGACCAGAACCAAGAGGAAGCCTGACAGAATTACTTTAGAACCAATCCTTGCCATTTTTTTTTTTCATCCTTCCTGCCCCACTTCTCTATTTCTCTCACTTTAAAGAGACTATGCAATAAAAAGGTCTAAATATCTTTGCGGTATCGTGAAAATGCCCAGCTGCCAAAGAAGTCTAAATGTGATAAAAAGGTCTTAAGAGGAAGTAAGAAATGATTGACAGAAACAGGTTCTAAAATGAGACCATCACTAAAGGAAAAAAATGTACTGGGGATTGTCCTGAGAAGAATTTAATATTAATAACCATCTAAGGTTACTAAGTGTATGGAATAAAAGTTGTTCAAGAAAGGGACTTCACAGAACTCTGTGCTTGTTACCGGTTCTTTGAAGCATGATCTCAGAATGCTTTCAATGGAGTGCCAAGTCTGAAAATATGTGCAAATGACTCACCCATAGATTTGTTTTTTTAATATGTCCTGACCTAGAAAATACTGTAAAGCAAGACAATATCATTTGCTTTTTGCAAAGACAAGGAGAAAAGGATTTTTAAGATAATTACATCCTACCAAAGACTTTCTGCACCAATGTTTGTTGTTTAATGAGAACAGCAGGTAGGCAGCTTCTACTCAAGGGATTCTCTTGCAGGTTGCTAAGACATGAAAACGAAAAACTAGGTTACAACGTTAAGGCTTCACGGCCCATCTCTCACGCTCATTCTTCACCTCGATTTCCATAGCTATAACTGTATGACTCTATTGTTGGGCTCTTTCTTCTCATCTAAACAGACATTCAGGGAGAGATTACAGTAATTTTCAAAAGGAGGAGTATGTTAGAATCACCTGTCAAACTTTTAAGAAGTAAGGTAGCAGGGCCATGCCTCACCTCTATAGCATCCAACTTTCTGGGAATGGGGCTCAGATATGTTTTTTACAGCAATACATGATTAAGATGTGCATCCCTGTTAACAACTTTTAGATTAAGGGATATCTGAAGAAATTAAGTCATTAAGTTTTTAATAGTTTCCTATGGCTGCTGGAATAAATTATCACAAGCTTAGTGACTTGAAACAACACAAGTTTAGTGTATTACAGTTCCGGAGGTCAGGAGTCCAGAATAGGGCTTACTGGGCTAATATCAAAGTGTGGTCAGGGCTGCATTCCTTCCTGGAGGTTCTGTGGGAGCATCCCTTTCCTTGCCTTTCCCCGCATCCAGAGTCAGCTTACATTCCTTCCCTTGTGGCCCCTTCCATAATCAAAGCCAGCAATGGTTGGTCAAGTCTTTCCCATGATGCCATCTCTCTGATTCTGCCTCTTCTCGTTCCCTCTTCCCCACTTAAGGACCCTTGTAAGTACATTGAGTCCACTCAGATAATCCAAAATAATCTCTTCAAGGTCATCTGATTAGCAACCTTAATTCCATCTGCAACCTTAATCCCGCCTTTGCCATACAACATATTTACAGTCTCTATAGATTAGAGCATGGACAAAACTTTAGGGCACTATTATTCTCCCTACCACAGAAATGATCTATTTCAACCACTTCATTTGGCTGATAAGGCAAAAGAGACACAAGTAAGTGGAAAGAGGTACTCAGTTAATGGTATTAACATCCTCAAAGTTATCCTTCTCTTTATGTCACCCCGAAAATTTAAAAACCAAATTCTGTCAATCTGCTACCCATGAATCTAAACCAATTAACACTGTCCTCCTCCTTAATTCAGACCAACTTTGTCATCCTCACCCTATACCTCCACCAGATATTCCACAAGTACCTGCAGATGTTCCAGTTATGCTGCCCCTTCCAGCAGCCAATTAAAGGGAATGAGAATGTAATAGCTGACCCAAGTCAAGCTACTCCCAAAGTCCCAGTGGGATTTAAAATGAATCCTATTTGCCCCCTGCTTAAGGATGCATCCTATGCTTTCTGAGGATATGGAGCCTGAAAGGAAACTCTGGCCGTTAGCCCCAAACCAGCGCCTCGCCCCATGCTTTGCTCGGGCAGAGGCGTTCAATATGCCACAGGGAGAATTCTACTCCTATTCCTGCAACTCAAACTTTCAGCATGAAAACAAAATGGAAATCTAGAATTGACCCCATTTCTACTTGTATAACATTGAAATTCTGTCCGTCTCCTTGATTTCTTTCTTCAGTTTTCTCATTCACTCTTGTTAGCTTAGCCTTCCTTTAACCCGCCATTGCTCCTCCAGGCCAGAAGAGTGCCTTGCCCAAATTGATGCTACCTGAATACTTGTTGAATGAATTAATGAATGGGTGAATGGGTGAATGAATGGGCCATTGAAACGGCCATATATTCGGTTCTTTTTGGCTCCAGTCTCCCTTCCAACACATCCTTCACACTTCTGCTGGAGTGATCCTCTAAAACGAAGGATCTAATTGAGTCCTTTCCCAGCTTCCAGTTGCCTACAGAATAAAGTCCACATTTCTCAGCTTGGCATTCGAAGCCATCCAAAATTAACCTCCTAACACACTTTCCAGCTTTGCTCCTGCACTAGGCTCTCCTCGAATGCTCTGATCCCCCTAGATCTCTGTTCCGCAGCGACAGCTCATGTCCTCCAGTCCCTGATTGCAACCTGCTCTTCATGGCTTGCTGCTTCGCACTCAGGTTTTGCACAACTTGGAATGCATCTCTGTCCCTTCCATTCTCAGTGACCTAAGCCTCAAGCATTGGACCTATTTCCTCCATGATTTCCTCCCAAAGAACTCTGCCAGGCTCCAGTCCATTCAGTAGGTCTTACTCATTTTGTATCCTCCACAGGACACTGCACTAAGTACAGACTAATAGAAGTCTACTAAATGCTGATTTTATAATACAGGAGTATTTATTCAACACAAAGTTGATGGTTCCTGAATCATAAGAAGATTTTTCTTTTGGCCTTATATTGCACTGAGAGAAAATAGTATTCAGTATATGTTAGAGAGGATTTTTTTTTTCCAAAAGAAGAAAATTTTCCAGTCAACTACGAGTTAACCAGAAAAACCAATTAACCAGAAGATCCATTCCTTGCTCTCAATTATACACACCAATGGAGGGACGCAGTGAGGCAGATGATCTAAAACAGTAGATAATCAAAAATTCTGCCCATTGGCTTTCAGGCTCTCCCCACACATCCTCCCCGTTTCTCTGCCCACTGCACTGCACCCCCTGGCCTCTGGCAGACTCATTATCCTGATTCTGCTTGGCTTAGGCTATACAGAAACGAGTTTGAATTCTCTGCACACACATTCATTTACCTGACTTGTACTGGCCACCTCCTATCTGCCAGCCACTCAGTGAGGCCCTGGATGGAAGAAGAGAGATAGAGGCAAACCATACATAGTCTCCGCCTGGAAATAATTCCTAATGTTTACATAAAAGGAGTTTGCAATCTGGTTCGATACTGCATCTTTTTCAGTCTCAACACACCAAGGGATCTGACACATGCTCATCAACTGCAATGGCATATAAAACCACAGAGACACGAAGTAGCGTGATATACTAAGGGCAAGTCAAGATCACAAAGTCTAGCTTGCTCTGTAATCCAGATAGTGTACTTAGGGGAAGTTGAATGTGAAACACCCGGGGGTGAGAGTTCAGGAGTAGAAAAAAATAAGACTGAAAGGCTGGTTGAGGCCAGCTTTGTGAAGAGGCTGGTAAGCCAAGCCAGGGCATTTGGACTTGATCCTAGAGGCAATAGTGAACTGGCAAAGGAAATGACATTGCATGGTGACAGAGTCATGGGAAGGATCTAGCAGCCCTGGGTTAATCACTTGAACCACAAAATAAATAATCCCCAGAGGGAAAAACTAAAGCTGAGCATTTAAAGGTATAAACCCCTATTCAAGATAACTTTTTCAGAACTCCTGCTGCCTAGGGATTTAGACATGAGATCTCTACTAAACACACAACAAACAAGTGCCTAGCACAGTGCCTTTCACATGACAGGCATTCAGTAAATGACCATTGACTTCAATAGAATGAGGGATGAGGCTTTATAAGAAAGAAAATATATCAAGCAGCCACCAGGGTTGAGCTATAAAAGGCCCACCAAGGAACTTTATCTCCCTGGTGCTAAAGGAAACCCTATATTCGGGAAGCTGGAAAAAAAAAAAAAAATCATGTTCAAAATCCCCTGCTTAAAATTTCAAGTGGTTCCCTGCTGTGATCAGGATTAAGCCCAAACTCAATAGTTAAGGCTAAAAAGCTTTCCATGGCCCCCAGCTTACTTTGCCTGCCTTATCTCCTAATATTTCCTAACACAAGGCCTCTACTATTGCTAGACGGTCCCTCAAACACCCACTAAAGAAATGTCAATCCTAGTCTGACCATAGACATGCTGTGTAAGCCGGATAGTCTTGATTTTTCTCCCAGGAATGCTGTGCGGTTTCCTATGAGAACCAATGATTACAGTGGTCTTTTAAAATGCAAACTGAGAATTGCAGTGTCTAGTGTGGTAGTGGTTAGCCTTCAGGACTAAGCCAATACTTGGATCTATTCTTATATAAACAACATGGTTTGCCCGGTCCTAATGAATGGGTAATGTCTCAATGCCAGAGGCAAAGCTTGCACTACTCTTTAAATACCAAAGGACAGAATTACAAATGGGCAGAACCCTTGCTACACCTGCTACAAAGTGCATACATGATCAGACTCAATTGTAATGATTATGTGTGTGTGTGCTTATCCTTTGGAAGACAACCATGCAGAAGGATGCCTGGGCTGGAAATGAGTCTGCAGTTATTTTAATGATTTGGAATGTAACAATTAATTTGAAATATTCCAAAGTAATGGTTTGAGATTACATTTAAGGTCTTTCAAAGTACCCCATAACAACAGGTCAACTATTCACCCTCTAAGTTAAATTTTAAGACAGTTTTTTAAGTTGAACACCTACTATGTGCCAGGTGCTTTTATATAGGTCGTTTCCTTAGCACATAATGATCTCACTGTTATGTATTACCAACCAAAATTTGAATTATGTGCTTATTTCTTTTCAGTGACTCCATTTTCCTTTCATTTAAGCAGGAGTAACGTTTTATCAAATCATAGAATTGAGCTGGAATAACTCTCACATCCATCTGCTTGTATCTCCATTGCCACCACACTAGTAGTCCCACCATCTCTCATCTAAAATATTTCAACAGTCTCCCTCGGGCTCTCCTCAGCTTCCACTCTTGCCCCCTCCAATCTGTTGTATACAGAAGAGCGAGAGTCCTTGTCTTCAAATGAAACTTAATTTCCTTTTGAAAACCATCCAGTGTCTTCCCACTGCATTTTGTATACTGTACTTGAAAGTTGCTGAGAGTAGATCTTAAAGTGTTCTCACCACACACACAAAAAAGATAGAGGTGTAAACGAACCCTCGTGTGGCAGTCATTTTTGCAATATATACATGTATCAAATCACCACATTGTATTCAATACACCGTAAACATACACAATGTTATATGTTAATTATACCTCAATAAAGCTGAAATAAACAAACAAACCAAAACCTAACTCCCAAACTCCTTACCGTGCCTATGAGGGCCTGCATGATTGTCTATAAGCCCTAGGATTTCTGTGCTCAAAGCCTAGAGAGCCAGGGCTCAGTTAGTTGCAGAACAGACTAAGACCTGGAGCACACACAGGCAACTCACAGTAAGGTAGATGCTGCAAAAGTCCCCATAAGAGATGTTGGAAAGAGGTGTCCTGAGCAAATGTCCGCAGAGATCACTGCTAAGAGGTGTATGACCTTTAGGGGCTTAGAAATGAATGAACAATATCCATTTGAGACAAGAGATCACCTTGTATTCTGCCTTGTTTGGATCTTCAGACAGACTTCCTATAGTTAAACCCGACAACTTGCTCTCTGGATCCCATTCCATTTTACCTACTCAAGAATTTCCATCCTATAATGACATCCTCTCCTGCAACTTCAGTTTCTTCCTACTGGATTATCCCTATCTGCATACAAACATGACCTGGTATCTCCCACTTAAAAAAAAAAAAAAAAATGTCTTAACCTTCCACGCCTTCTACATGTGCTCACTTGCCCTGGTCCCTTTCCCAGCACCATTTCTTCAAAGAGTCATGTATCTCTCTGTCTCAGCTCCATCACATCCCATTCTCTCTTCAACCCACTCCATTTAGGCTTCTGTCCACACTCCGCCACTGACACCATTATGGTCAAAGTCATCAATGACATTCATGTAGTGAAAAACAATGGCCAATTTTGCTCTTCTCTCATCTGATTTCTCAGTAGCATTTGGCAGTCAGCCACTCCCTTCTCTTTAAAACACTTTTTTCATGTGCCTTTCTTGATGCTATGCCCTCGGTTTTCCTCCTACTGGTTGCTTGTATTCAATCTCAGATGCTGGATCTTCCTCTGCTAGACTTCGTAAGGATACAAAGCCTTAGACCTCAGATCTAGGCGCCATGCTCTCAACTATCTACACTCCTTCTAGGTAATCTTACACAATCCCATGGATTTAAATATAAGGAAGATATCTGACGTCTGCATTGGCATAGGCGATAGGCTTCTCAAACTTAAAATGTCGAGAAAGAACAGTCTTTTTCTTTCTCTCTCACTTCCCAAATTCTTCACTACTCTTCCCCATTTCAGAAAGCAGTATTACCAAATATACACAATAGCCAATCCAAAATCTAGGGCTCACCCTTGATCCACTCTTCCCTTCGTCACCCCCTAGCATCCAGCCCATGAACAAGTCCTGTCGATTCAACTTCTCTGACCTCACTCATACCGCTCTCCTCCCGTTCATCCACTGTGCTTCATTCAACATGCCCTTCTTTCCACCTTCAAAAACACCAACTTGTAACTGTCTTGGAATCCTTTGTGCCACTTGTTCTCTTTTTTAGGAATGTTCTTCCTCCTGATTTTCACATTCCTGTCTCCTTTTTGTCATTCAGCTCTAAGCCTAAAATTCACCTCCTGAGAAAAGCAGACTGACCACACAATCAGAAATAGGCTCTGGTCACTCTCCCATTACTGTCTTTTATTTTGCTGCATATCACTTACTAGTATCTGATATTCTCATATATATATATATATATATATATATATATATATATATATATATATATACACATATATATATACACACACACACACACAAAAACACACACACATACATACATACTTTTTAATGTGTTCATTACTAATCTCCCTCTAACTAAAACACAAGCTCCATAACAGCAGGACCATGATTTTCCTTGTTCAACACTATATTCCTAGTGCCTATACAGTGCCTAGCCTATAGTAGGCACTCAAAAATTGCTGAATGGATGAACATACAAAATTTGTAAGCTAAGGGGTTTTTACAGAAGCAAGGTTTGATGGAACAAAACAGGGAAGATGGAATAGGAAATATGGTGAAAAAGCAGGGACAAATAGAAGAAAGGAGCATAAATCAATGCACCATACCAACAAGGTGTTAGGAAGTACAGAGAAGGACTATAATAACTTTATTCCTTTATAATGTCCCCTCTTTGTTTCTCCATGATTAAAAAAGCACAAGTCTTAAAGTGAACTGGACCTGTGGACTTGTCTTTGAGGTCAACAAGCATGTGTGGGCAGAAAAGACTGTCTCATTTCCTAGCCAGTCTTTGAGAGACAGAAGAATTCCAAGAGATAACTGGTGATGAGAGCTACTAAGAGGCAAAGAAAACAGATAAAGTGCCTGTGTGCTGAGGCACTCAAAAAAGAAAGGGGAAAAAAAAAAAAGAGAAAAGCACTAGGACTCAAAGGTCTAGAGATCTGAGACGTGGCCTTGGGAGGAATTCTGACACAAAGCTAAAAGAATGGGGCAGCTGGTTGAGGTAAGGAGGTCAGCATGAGGAATATCCGGAAGAAGGAAGCCACTGATTAGTCTGGCAGATAGATGGGACACAGCATTAGACATCCAGGAACTTCTTGTCTGGTAGCAATTAGCAGAGAGGAAATCCAATGGGCTCAAGTCTGGGGCAGAACTCCAGTTTCTAAGAGGGCTAAAGAAAGAACAAGGCTGGACCCTAGGCCTGAAAGATTCAGGGCCAGGCATCTATCACAGAAACCCAGTTCTAAGGGCTGGGGTCCAAGAACAGTTCTTTGTCACAAGAACAAAAAAGAATCTGAATTGTTAGACTGACAGATGAGGTCAAATCCTGACCAAATGTAATGCTTACGACGACAAGCTATTGCCCTAGGGCACCTCAAAATCCCACTATCTCAGACAGGACTGGCCCCCGAGTCAAGAGCTAGACTGAATTTGCAGGTGATTAAAAATGCCCTCAGTTGTGAGGACTGGACAGCTCTGGGGACAGAGAGCCCAGCAGGTCATTCCTGAATGTGATGCAAGATGTCTCTGTGGCTGAGGCTTTCTTGGATGATTTAAATAGCCCAACACGCGTGTGAGATTCATTAGTGGTTGAAGGTGCCTAATTACGTTGGTGAGGGCCACCAGGAATCGGACCTTAATTACTCCCAACCACCTGCTCTCCCAGAAGTCCAGCCAAAACTGGAGCTTCTCCTTGGATTCTCTCGATTGTCCTGCTGCTTCTGGGAACCCAGGAGCCAACTGCAGACATCAACAGAAGATGAACTGCCTCCAGAGTATGTAGGGTGTTAGTCTCCAAGGTTTAGAGGTGTGAACTCAGGCCTCCTGCCTCTGCAGCTAAGCTCTGAAATGTTGCTTTCCTAGCAATGCTTCTAAGTATGCATTTGTTATAAATTGCACACTTTCTCCACACATTAACATATGCGGTGTATGGAAATGTGTGCAGCCAAGAAATAAGTTAAGAATTAATAGAGTTTTGTGTTCTTTCAGCTTGGAGGTGGCATGTGGAAGCTTGCTAAGCCAATTTCATTTCCCCTACCTTGTATAGTCAGTAATTGCATTTATTCTTAGACAAAGGAGGGATTATGGTTATTTAGCATTAGAGATGTTTGATAAGGGTAATGAAGTTTAGCCAAGCAATAGGAACCTTAGATGCTGAATACACTGTAGTCAAACTGCCACTTTGTTTTTACAAGTAGACTTTGAAGACTTCAGACAGCTATTATGTTAAACTGGCCCCTAATCCAAAGGGCCTTGTTCTGCCAGGTTGCTCAGATTCTGGAAATGCAAGAACTCTTTCGTGCTGCACGGTGCTTTCCTGCATTGAAGTTACTAAAAGGCCTAAGAGGCGCCTAATTACCTCCAAAGGGAAAGCATATACCTCACATCAGGTTAGAGTTTGATATGAGTTATCTACATTTGGATGGGTCAGAAATCTCACAAGTAGTTGGGATTCAATGTCTCCAGTAAGCTGAATATGGCTCACATCACATGCCACCTTCAAAAGTCAGCTCATGCCTGACTTTCTCTGTGAAACCTTCCCTGACCACACCTAAGGAGACTGAGGCCAGCCTTCCTGAACTGTCATGGCACCTCCATGGCATACCTCCATGAGAGCAATTATCAGCCAGTAATATATTCATTTCTTAACCTCTGTGTTGTCTAACCAGATAAGGAGATGCTTGCGGGCAAGGGGCCATTTTTAGTCATCTATGAATCACCACAATCTATCATGGTACCTGGCACATAGAGGCGGTCCATAAATGTTACGTGAATGCTGAATGAAAGAAAATGTTACAGAACCACAAGTTTAACTGAATTTGTTTGACTCAAGCATCTCCCACCCATTCATCTGTTCACACACGGCATTTAAATGATGCTGCTCTAAATTGATAAAGTTCTTTATTGATCCGCTGTTCTGTGCCTCGCAGTGTGGAGCACAGTGCCTTTTAAATAAAAGACATGGACTCAGCTCTCCGAGGATTTACAGTCTTACTGGGAAGAGAATACGGGCAATCCTGAAACAGTCTGTTGACATTTGTTCTTAAATTGGGTTCAAAGATGGATGAGAGGATAGAGGGTCAGAGTAGCAATGAGGAGGTAAGATTGGAGCTCAACCTTGAAAAAGCAGTTTGGCAACAATAGACAAAGGATAACAGGCTGAAGGCAAAGCACAGGCAATGGAAGGCCAAGAAACGGGAATCGATGTAGCATGCAGTGTTAGCCAATGAGGAGATGATTTTGACAGGCTGCAGAAGGGCAGTGAAGGTTTCGGGGTAATGCAGGGAAATGAAAAAAGGACACTGAAAGATGATGACAAAGAGAGCAACGATAAACAGTATGGTTTTCTGAGGAAAAACTGAGGGAGGGGGTCCTAGAGGAATATATTCTGTCAACAAACCGTGATAGATTCTACAAGAGAATGACTTTTCTTTCCCTTTGCAGGGCTCTGCGTGGGAAGTGTTTACCGATGCCCTTTCATCGGGTACGCTTCTCTTGCAAGGCCTAACAGTAAAGTGTGGCCTAGGGTAGAGAGGGATGGAAAGGTTCTGGTGCTCGAGTGGAGGTGGGGGAGGGGGAGGGGGAGGGGGGAGGGGAGGAGGAGGAGTCGTCGTCTCACCATCACTGCCCCTTGAAAAACCTCCCTGTGCCGAGATCGCTAGACTGAAATCCCAGGATACCAGGGACACTCTTATCTAGTTCACCACTGTATCACCAGCATCTAGCACCATGACTGACACAAACTAATGTGCTCATTAAGTCACTGATTGAAAGAAATAACACCGTAGAACTTAGCATAGTCGATCATGCCAAATAAATCTTGGCCATACCTATTTATTACGACAGCCAGTGCACTGATTTAATAAACATAGAGCCAAACACCTGCTAGGTACAAGCAATAAAGGCAGGATGAGATACAGTCTCTGACCTAAAGGGGCAGAATGTAATGGGTTGGATGGGGCACACGCACACACACACCTATGGACTAATGTAGAAATCCCCCTTTCCACAGTTGCTGTCAAAGATGTGGCTATTCCAAGAAGCTGAATGCAGGCAATGGAAGTACATGGGCCTGTGAAAAAATGATAATCTCAGGTGGTAACACGTGCAAAAGCATGCCCAATTAGCTATAACGGGTCTCTCTCAAGCGCCAAATATAGAGAAGCACCGCCCCAGGCTCAAGGGCCAGAGGGCCTCTGCACCAGGCTCAAGGGTCAGAGGGCCTCTGCATAAAGATTACTGTGATGATCAGACTAAGACCACAATAAACAAGAGAGGTCAGGAAGCCTTTTGTTTAATGAGAGCAGCCAGACACATTCATCTGGCAAGTACTTTGTAAGAACATATTATATGCCAGGCTCTGTTTAAGTCTAAGGATACACAAACCATAAGATACAGTCCTTTCTCTTGAACTAGTGAACCATGAGAGAGACAAACAAGTAAATGGATAATGTCCATTATGGGAACCAAAAGTCAGTGTCGCCAGAATGCTATCTATTGGTATCTACCATAGGGAAATATTTGCACATGTTCACAGCATGGCATTTTTACAAGGATAATCCCTGTAGCAATGTGTGTGGTTTTTTGGTTTTGTGTTTTTTTTTTTGTTTTTTTTTTTTTTTTTTTGGCTGTGCCGCAAGGCATGTGGGATCTTAGTTCCCCAACCAGGGATCGAACCCGCGCCCCCTGCAGTGGAAGCGCAGAGTCTTAACCATTGGACCGCCAGGGAAGTCTCAGCAATATTTGTAAAAATAAAAAATCAGGAGACAACCTAAATGTCTTTCAATACTAGAATGTCTGCTTACAGTGTAACAATGAGCAGTAAATAAAGACTAAGGTAAATCTTGATATTCTGACAGAGATCTCCAAGACACAGAGCCCAGTCAAAAAGCACGTTGCAGAACGATATACATAAAGGGAGTGGGTAATCATAGACAACCGGCTTTATTGGCAGGAATTTAAATTTTTAAACAATTTTAATAAGATTATATACTAAGGTATTAGTTGAGTAATTAAAAGTAATTTGAACATATGTATATGGTTAAATTGTTTTAACCTCTATATCCAATTTCTCCTTCCTATTTTGGTTTTTTTAAAATTCTTAAATGGGTAAAGGTGGGGCAAGTAGAAGGAAGCATGTTCTCAGAAAGGAGAGCCACATGTGCTAAGTCAGGAAAGCCTGAGGAAACAAAATAATGCTAGATCAGAGGGCATGAGGGGTGAGGGTTGCAGGGGTGAGTGGTGGAGAAGGTGCAGGGTGAGTTGAAAATGGAATGCTAAGATGAGGCCAGACCATAAAGGTACATCATACGCATGCCAGGCTAAGGAGCCTGGATTTTATTCTGAAAGTGTGGGGAAACCATGGAATAGACTTTAAGAAGGTAAGTTTTGAACCAGCCCTTCCATCTATGGTGTGGAGAAAAGATTGGGGGGGGGCCGCAGGGAAGGGGGAGGTTAGCAAGAAAGTCTTTGTAGGAATCTTAAGAGAGAAATGTTGAGGTCAAGAACTGAGATAGTGGCAATAGAAATGGAACAGAAAGAACCCCCGAGAGAAAGTAGCCTCCATAGTGGCTGGGGCTGGCCTGGGAGAGAATGCTGCTAAGAATATTGTGAAATGTTATGGGCTGGGCAATTAGGTAGATGGTGGTACGATGGACTGAAATAAGAAATCAGGAGAAGTGGCTGATTTGGAGTGACAGGGGAGGAATACTGATGAGTTCCCTTTTGAACATGCTGAATTTGAGATACCTGTGAGACATCCATGTAAAGATCTGACTGTAGGTCCATCCATGTTATTACAGATGGCAGAATTTTCTTCTTCTTAAAGGCTATATGTGTGTGTTTATCCATTTGTCTGTCAAAGGACATTTAGGTTTTTCCATATCGTGGCTATTGTGAAAAATGCTGCAGTGAACATAGCAGTGCAAATATCTCTTCAAGATAGTGATTTCATTTCCTTTGGATATATACCCAGATTAGGTATTGCTGGATCGTGTGGTAGTTCTAATTTTTTGAGAAACTTCCACAGTTTTCCATAATTGCCTTACCAGTTTTCATTCACACCAACAGTGCACCAAGATCCCCCTTTCTCCATATCGTCACCAACACTCGTTATCTCTCGTCTTTTTAACTATAGCCGTTGGAACAGGTATGAGGTAATATCTCATTGTGGATTGATCTGCATTTCCATGATGATTAGTAATGTTGAGCATCTTTTCACGTTACCTGTTAGCTATTTGTATGTTTTTTCTTTTTTACCGGAGAAATGTCTAATCCATTCTTTTGCCCATTTTTAAATCAGGTACTGTTGTTATTGTCTATGCTATTGAGTTGTTAGAGTTCCTTATAAATTTGGTATATAAATCCCTTATCAGATGGTTTGCAAATGTTTTCTCCCAATCCATAGGTTGCCTTTTCACTCTGTTGATTATTTCCTTTGCTGTGAAAGAAGCCTTTTAGTTTGATGCAATCCCACTTGTCTATTTTTGCTTTTCCTGCCTGTGCTTTTGGTGTCATGACCCCAAAAAAAAAAAAAAAAAAAAAAAAAAAAATCATTGCCAAGACGAAGGTCAAGAAGTTTTTTCCTTGTTTTCTTCTAGTAGTTTTACAGTTTCAGGTCTTAACATTTAAATTAAGTCTTTAATACATTTTGAGTCTATCTTTGTATTTGGTGTTAAGATAAGCATCCAATTTCATTCTTCTGCACATGGATATCCAGTTTTCCCATCACCATTTATTGAAGAGACTATCCTTTCCGTATTGCATGTTCTTGGCACCTTTGTTGAAGATCTGTTAACTAGATGTGTGGATTAATTTCTGGGCTCTCTATTCTACTGATCTACATGCCTGGTTTTATGCCAGTATCATACAGTTTTGATTACTCTTATGCTAAGTGAAATAAACCAGACATAAAAACAAATACTGCATGATCTCATTTATATGTAGAATCTAAAATAGTCAAATTCACAGAATCAAACAGCAGAATGGTAGTTGCCAGGGGCAGGAATGAAGGAGAAATGAGACATTGATTAAAGGGTACAAAGTTTCAGTAATGCAAGATGAACGAGTTCTGGAGATCTAATGTATTGATACGTTATGATGACTATAGTTAACAATACTGTATTGTGTACCTGACATTCTCTAAGAAGGTAGACTTTAAGTGTTCACCAAAAAATAAGTGGTAATTTTGTGAGATGATGAATGTGTTACTTAGCCTGAGTGTGGTGATACTTCACAATTTATATGTAGATCAAAACATCAAGTTGTACATCTTAAATATATACATTCCTATTTGTCAATTATATCTCTTAAAGACTTAAATCTTTAGTCTTTAGTAAATCTTCAAGACTTAACATTCTGAAAAGATTTCACTGTACACAGTCAGACATATAGTTCTAGACTCTAGAGGCGGCTGTAAAATGTGGTCATCAGTGAATGTAACTTCATTTTCAGTCATGGAAATGGATGAGATAACAGAAGGAGATTTTTGTACAGATAGAAGGGAACTGAGTTGAAGATTGGATTCTGGAGAATAGCAATGTTTAAAGGAGAAAGTAAAGGAAGACCAGAAAGACAGAAAAGAACTGATCATAAAAGAAGAGAAATTAAGAGAGTTTCAAGAAAGAAGAGTTTGTCAACACTGTCATATGTAGACAGGAAGTACAGTAACACAAGTAATAAAAGTACCCATTGGACTTCTCAACAATGAGGTCTTGGGTGAGTTCAGTGAGAAGTATATAAGGGGGGGGTAGACAGGATAATCTCCCCCATGTCCTAATCCCTAGACCTATGAATATATGAGGTTACATGACAAGGGGAATTTTACAGATGTGTTTTAATTAAGTAATTTGAGATGGAGAGATTACCCTGGATTATTCAAGTGAGCCCAATCTAATCACATGAGTCCTTAAGAGTGAAAAATCTTTCCTGTAGTCAAAGGGAGATGTTACTATGCGAGAGGGAACCAGAGAAATACAACCGACATTGCTGGTTTTGAAGATGGAGGAAACGGAATGTGAACCGGGGGATGCGGGCAGCTGTCAGAAGCTAGAAAAGTCAAAGAAACGAATTCTCCCCTAAATGTCTCCCAGAAAGGAACGTAGCCCTGTCCACACCTTAGTTTTAACCCAGTGAGACCTAGTCAGACTCCTATGGAAGTGTAACATAATAAATAGGTGTTATTTTCAGCCACTAAGTTTGTGGTAATTTGCTACAGCAGCCATAGGAAACTAATATGCAGAGAGGGGACGGTAGTCAGGACAGAAGCCAGATCACAGTGAAATTAACAGTGACGGGAGGTGAGAAAATAGGGATGATGAGTGAAGACAACTCATTTAAAATGTTTTGCTTTTTAAATGGAAAGAGAGCATTAACAGGAAGACCACAGTTTTGAGGGAAGGGTTTTGTGATACTTTTAAAGGGCGGGGTGGATGCACAGGTGCATTTAAGTGCCCCCAGGGAAAAACAAAAAAGTGCCAACTACAAATTGGCACTTGCCATCTACCTCTATACGGATTAAATCATGAGCCACTGCAGCTGCTGACCTTCAACACCCCCTGAAAGGAGTCCAGGGTGGAGATCAGGAATGAGGCACTCTGTGCTCTGGGAAAAACTGGCAGAACAGGAGAAGATTTCATGAGCCCAATTCTTGCATCTCCTCGTATCTAGAAAAGCACTAACATCACTGACAGTGACATCTGCTCCTCGTGACTAGCTGCAAGGCTCTGCCAAACTGTGTGCCTGACTGCACGTCCCCCTCCACTAAAGTCATATAGTCCTCATGTTGCCCCAAATAATACTTAATTCACAACTCTCACAGTTGCATTGTTGTTTCAGTCAACGAAAGGTAGGAGACGTAGACAAGAGAGAGGGAAAGAATGGAGAGGAAGTTCTTGGGAAGGCAACAGGAGCAGCTACCAATGTCAGATAACGCAGAGTTTCAGAAGGCAAAAAGGAAATGAGTGACGGAGGGAGGGGGGACTTGTGGACCTCAGGTTCTGATGGCAGAATCTCAGTGTCATCATCATATGCACCACCCGATTGTTCTTTCGTCGGCAATTAAGAGTTAGAAAGCCCGGAAAAAGAGGAGGAGATCAAGGTCCAGAGAAATTGACTCGTTCAGAATCATACAGACAGCTGAAGTTTCAATGTCCTCGGCTGGGATATATGAAATGTGATAATGCATGTAAAGTGCAGTGTCTAGCACATGGTATATGCTCAATACAGTATGGCAGGTATTATTATAGGATAAGTTATTACACCTGATGGCCTGCACAGCTAGAGTTTAGACGTATAGGACATCTAGTCAGTCAAACCTAGGTCTGAGTTTCAGTTTGGCCACTTATTTCCTATGTGGCTTTAGGCATGGTGATTAATTAATACATACTAGACTGGTATTCTGACATCACATTCTATACCCTTTCCACTGCATGACACTACCTATCTTTAAATAATTATACAAATATGCACTCTGGGGCTGAGGATTGAATCATGTCTTCTTCTAAGGCCTAATACTGTTAAAAGCTTTATTATTGAAGGGGAGCAGAATTCACCACCCCAAAATATGCCTCTTGGGCATACTGGTTATTTTTCAGAAACAGAAAAAAAAAAAACAAAAAAACACCTCAGAAAACTGAGTAGAAGTTACCCTTTTATAAGAGACTTATACATTTATGAGGAAAATCTCCACTTGTAAGGGCATTTTCATCTCTGCACCAGGGAGAGGAGGATGACTAAATCTCTAGAAACTCTTATCAGTGCAGAATGCAAGGACTTACATGTGCATAACAAGCATACCATCGTTTGCTGTGCTTTTCCTGATAGCCTGCCGGAACTGCCCCCTTCCCAATGCCCAAGCATCTTCTTTTGTCTTTAGCTGGAGATATTTAAGGTGGCAGTTTGTGCCATTTTGGAGTGTTACTTAGTCTTCCTGGGTCTCTCCCATATATACAGGAAGTATACATGTTATTAAAATTTTGTTTGTTTTTCTCCTGTTCATCTTTTTATTATAGGGGGTGTCTCAGCCAAGAACTGAATCGGAGCAGTTCCCTATGGGGCCCTCCTGGGTACAAATCCTTCTCACGTCCCCTGTTTTCTGTTTCTAGGAAATAGACTTCATTTGGCCTCCTAGACAGACCTTCCCTGAGTTCCAAAGGGCAGACTCAAACAGTTGCTCATCAGGGAAGGGAGGGAATGCAAAACAAACGAGGAGCAGTCCAGAAACAATAGTGCAGCACAGGGCAAGGTCCTGGTTCCTCCTCAGGGGACATACATAAAAATATCTTTGAGTTCTTCTGCAGGAACTAAGGCCCCCAAACAGGTGGAGGATGGTAACTTCAGGCTGATCACAAGATCCCTGGAGCACCGCCCTGTTACCTCACCACCAACCAATCAGAAGAAAGCCACACAGCCTGCAGCCCTCACCCCAAGTTTTGCCTCTAAAAACTTTTCCCCGAAAACCATCAGGGAGTTTGGGTTTTTTGAGCATGATCCACCCATTCTCCTTGCTTGGCCCTGCAATAAACCTTCCTCTGCTCCAAATGTTCAGGTTTGTTTGGCCTCACTGTGCCTCGGGCACACGAACTTGTGTTTGGTAACAGAACCAAGAAGGGTAGAGGAAAATTTATTTTCCCTCCATTACACTACTCAGGGATGACAAATGCTATAGAACCTATAGTACTTGTACATTACATTCTGCAAAAGAACTTAACTATTCCTGCTGCCACAATTCTGTGAACGTGCCAGAAAGTAAGAGCAGAATAGTCAACAGCTCTGGTTCAGTTATCAAAGGGCTCAAACAAAACCCAACAGAAAAATCTGAAAAGCCCCTCTTTATCTTGATGAGTATGTAAATATTCATGATAACATTTGATGATGGTACTATATTTGAATAAAAAAACCCCACTACATATTTTAATCAAGTCAGCCATCCCATACAACAGCAGTAATCTTCCCTTTCAGAGGTTCCTGAGTGGATGATGGGATGTTGTCTGATGTATCAGTGATTGGCTATTTACTTGTATAGTTAAAATTCAGCTCTTCCTTTCATCATTTTGAAGGGACATTGATTTCAATAAAAACCTCTAAATGAGAAGAACAAGAAATGTAAATCCACAAAGCCAAAGTGAATGGAGGAAGACACAGAAAGTTCAAGGGGGAGTCAAGAGAGGAAATGGGACAGAGATTTTAAGTGCAGTGATTGCCTGCCAGCTCTCTGTGGGTTGTGGAGATTGTGCCCGATTCTATGGGCTCATAACTACTCCTCTTACGGTGAGAGCAGGACCGGGTGAAGTGTCCTATGCAAGCTGGTCCAGTGATGGGTGCAGAGCCACACAAGGTCATCTCTCCCCACCGTGCCCTGACCACCTCCACTCCGACCACCCCTCCCAAAACGCACATTCTGCCACAGGAGGAAGCAGAGGAAAAATGAACTTTTTAAATGAAGTATTACCACAGGGGCCAGGAAGAGTCTCCCCTTCCATGCAGAATCCTTTATCCCTTGCTTGATATTTTTTCCTGCCTATTCTATGGGGATGGTAGCAAACTTTCGGAGAATACGTAGTCCCTTTAAGCTCCGTTTCGACCTCCGATGTCATTTTTGTTCACATTCATGGCCTAGTCAGTAGCTTTTTACCTCAATTTTAAAATAAAAGTGGATGGCCGGAGGTTTGCGTTCCTCTTCATTGTGAAGAAAAGCAACAGAAGACTCCTCTTCTCACCCTCTCAAGACTCTATTTTCCCTTATGACATCTTCCTAAAGTCTTCTGTGGCTTGCAATCACAGTGTCTATGATTTTTTAGCCTGAGAGATAGTACGTGTCTCTCTCTGGATTACTTTTATAAAGTAATGTGCTCCAATAATCAATTATTTTAATGATCTTACTTACAGGGAAATCCCATTCTTTACTAAAATTAATATCAGTGTATGCCTGAAAACTCTTCATGGCTTTAGAAAGATCTGTTGCGGCCTCTGAAATCTGTACAAACGCTATAAAATACTCTGGGTAAACTTAAATTGAGAGGATCAGACTCTCAATAATTTATACGTGTTCCTAACCATCATCCTTTCTCAATGTTACTGCCTTGAATTAATAGAGTATCATCTTCCCCGAGGGCCCAAAGGACTCCACAGGCAGAAGACATTCATCTTCCTGCTATCCCTGTGGGCAAGGAACGCACAAGAATGATTACCCCCATTTTACAGTCTGAGAAAATGAGGAACTAGGATGTAAATGATGTGCTAAACAGAAAGTTGGAGGCAAAGATGTAAGGCTTAGTGAAAGTGAGATAGAAAAAAAAGTTCAGGAGATGAATAACCCTGACAGATCGGTGACCCTGGAGTTAATTTGGAGACAAAATGAGTCAAAAACCTATCACAAATCCTATATGTACTACCCAGGCTAATAACAGAAAATGCCAATGGTATCAAAACAGACATTGGCATAGGCTCAGGTACAAAGTGAAAAATAAGCCACTGATTCTTCAGCCAAAGTAGAAGTATTATTGCTTGAGATCAGCTTTATAGGATAGCGTTTCTATAGACCTAAGGGGTATGACAGCAACCAGTCAGGCTACCTGAAAAGCAGCAACTGGACAAAGGAGGTCTTGTCTGAAACAAGGGCAACAAGGATTCTCCCAAGAAGAGAGAAGTAAGAGGGCCCAGAAGGCAACATCTCTGGAGTATTATTTTTAATCATGCCTGTAATCAGCCAAGGACAAAGAGTCAAAACATAATGGTCCGAGGATGGAAGAATTAATTACATTAAGCAATCGTACCACAGAGTTGGGTATAATGTAAACAAGTTAAATATTACTATTCTGAGCCATTTTCCTTTCAATGAGAACTTGTCAAAAAGACAACCCTAGACAGCCCAGTATAGCACTAGGCAGAGAATAGGTCCCCAGAATATGACTATTGAATTGACCAACTGAAACTACTGAAAGGCTGTTTATCAAGCAGGTATCAAGAGAACAGATCAGAAAAGAGTGAGAAGCATTAGTTAAGTAAGCCATGTTATCAATGTTTTCTCTACTCCTTTCAGTAAATGATGATCTTCATTTCTTGTGTGGGTGGGTGGTGCTATAAGGGTAATGTTGAAACCAAGCAGGACCCTGTGGGGCTCCTGGGCACAGAAGCCTTTCCATGTCCCCTGTTCCTTGTTTGTAGGCAACAGACTCCAGCCTCCATGACCTTCCCTGAGTCCCAAAGGGCAGGTTCAACAGTTGCTAATCAGGGAAGGGAGGGGATGCAGAGACAAGGGAGGAGCAGCCAAAAACAATAGTGCAGCCTCGGGGCAGGGTCCTGGTTCCACCTCAAAGGATACACATAACAGTATCTTTGAGTTCCTTATAGAACTAAAACCCAACAAATGGAAGATGTCACCATTCTTCATACCAGAGAAGACCACCCGAGGCCAGATTAAAGCAACCAGGGAAGCTCATCAAAAGATTACCTGAGACCAGATTAAAGGAGTGTAGGCCCTGCACATGCCCTAATCTTATCAACAACCCCACCCTTGAACTATTGCTATAAAACTCCCCACCAAGTCCTCCTGGGTGGAGGACACAGTTTTTGAGGGCAGGAGCCTGCTGTGTCCTACCCAAAGCTCTGTCTCCAAGATTCAATTCGGCAGAGTGCACAGAGGCCGAGTTCTCAGCATCAATGTCAGCCTATATAGTTACAATCAAAAAGAGGCAGTGTATGCAATTTGTCTTTGCAACTTATCACCTTATTGATCTTGGGAAAATTACTACAATTTTCATTGGCTGCATGTTCCCATTTATAAAGATAGATATAGTAATTGTACCTACCCAGGGGATGCTGTAAAGATGAAACGAGATGAAGCATGTCAACACATTAAATACTTAATAAATATTTGCTGCTATTATCATCATTATCAGGATCATCATTATAACCCAGTTTTCCCTGGGCTTATGACTCTTTATGGTTCTTAGGTCTCCTGGCCCTGCCCTACCTGGGTGAGATATATTTTTAGCTACATGCCTATTCAAGGGCTACCTCAGTCAGAAGTTCTAGCCTCAGTCTGAACTACCAAAAGACCCAGAAGTTAAACAATCCCTGACCTAGAATAGGATTTACTTCTGTGCTTCAATAGCTGGTTCTTGATCTGAAACTACCTACAATTCTAGATTTCTCACTGCCTTGACCTCAGAGATGTGATTTCTTCTCTGCCCCATGCCCATATGCCTGGATTCCACACTCTTAGATTACTTCTGACCACGTATAATCCTAGACTCTTCCTTGCCCTGGTTTCCTGGTTTCAAAGTCTTGGCTCACTTCTGGCCATCACTAACATAGGGAAACTTCCAATAGCCAATCCAGAATCAAACTCCTGTTTCAAGTTGCCAATGTGATCATTCTGTGCCTAGGCAGCCTTGTCTCTTTGGGTCATGATACTGAAGGGAATGTTCTGTTCACCTTAAAGGAGCCAGTTGGTGGCAGCAATTGGGATCATCACTTCCGGTTTCTGATGATGCCAGCCCAGTCTAGTAATGGTATCAAATCCATGAGCAAAGAACACATGTGGCTGCACTAGCCTCACCATCTTTGTGTGTCTCCACAACTGTCCATGTTCTATAACCCCCTTGATACCTGCAAGAAAGCAGGCTTGTAAATACTTCTACCACAAAAACACACTTTTTAAACTAAATAAATATCATGCCAGATAGAAGATTTTCAGCGTTGGAAATTATAGTCTCAGACATGGAAACCAACACTAAATGTAAGCCCACACTGAAACTCAATGTGTCTGTAAGCAGGTTAGTTAATCATGAATAATAAATAAATACGGGGTTACCAGGAAGTATCATGACCCTGTGACAGTTTTTGAGAAGAAAATGAGGCCAGAATTTACAACCCGAGGAAAAAATTAACCTTTCAATAGTCTGCACCTGCTATTTTTCCACAAGATGACTAGGAAATGGAACTCAAAATGACCTCCCATCTCAGGGGTATTACCTCCTGAGCTTCTTAGGTTTCTGCCAAATCAGTTTCTGGAGAATGTGAGTTTTCCAAGCACTTAAATGAGCAAAGATGAAGGTGTATGATAGACCCTTCAGTACAAGAGGCAGGAAGAGTCTTCACGTGAAAAGCCTCTATGGCACGTGTAAATTAAAATGGCTCAAAAAAACAAAAAGTGACAGGATAGAGGGGAAGAAACCACTCCCTGCAGAGGGGCTGTAGGGAAGATTCATGCATAAATGCAGTCAGTTTGAGCCATGTCTGTATTTTTGTCTTTGATGTGAGTCTCTCCCTTAATGGATAATCTTTAAAAAGAATCGGTGATGAGTTTATATATTAAAAATATAATTTGACATTACAGATACGATCCATATTTTATACATATTGTTTTTCTTCCCCAAGTTGATGATGTCTCAAATGCTAGCCAAGGAAACAGTTCAATGAGAAAACCCAAGCAGGGAACAGAAAGCTCTCCCCTGTGGTGTGATGGAGACCACATCCCTCTAAGAGACTCAGCCTGATAGGTAGGTTGATCATAAGTACCCTGATAATTTTAGGGTGTGTTTTAAGGGATCTCAGAAAAGAAATGATAACAACTCCACTCAAAATATCTCCAATATTTGCTCCTACCTAAATATCCCATAATTCAAGATTCATTGCCCATTCTGCCCCTCCTGTAAGAGTCACGATTATAATTGTTTGTTCATTGTCCATCTCCCCTACTAGACTAAACGCCATGAGGATGGAGATCGTGGCTGTTATGCCAACTGATATTTATCTATGAACTGCATTGGCTTAAGGCATGGTTAAAGATCAAACACTCCCTCCAATATTTGCTCTTTACACATTGACAAGGCTGATGCAACCTACACTTCTATTATTCTCACTGAAGTGGGACCACATTTCTACTGAGGACCAGTTAGAATGGAAAGGGGTTGGGTGGAGGCGAGATGGAACCTAATGATACTAGGCAGGTGGGTCAGGAAGCGGATGCCATGAGGGGGAGAGAGAAGGACCTGAAAGAAAATCACCATTTTGCTGAGCCAACTCTGGCCAGGCATAGAAGTTACTCCACGTGCCTCAAATCCTTCCTCCCTGACAGCCTGTGTTGTTCACTATGCATCTCCCCTCAGCGAATGGCCTGGTCATAGCCTAAAAGAGCACTCTTCTGACTGTCACCAGATCCTGCGCTTGCTATCTTATTTGCCACACTCTGGAAGCTTTACAACAGCAGCCAGCTCAAAAATCACATCTGCATGAAAATAATTAGTCATCTTATAGTCCCTTCTATCTAGATTGGGGACTTGTTCCATGCTTTTTCCCTTAACTCTCTCCCCATGGGTTAACTTTCTCCCAATGAGTTGATTTATACTTATCAGAAATGCATTAAAAATCTCAGCATGACAGAGAAGAAAACTAGAATGTAATGGTGCTGCTTCCTGTTAATCTGTAACTAGGGGCTGTTTTAGTAAATGCATATATATACACACTCTGTGTGAATGTGAATTCATTTAGTGTGTGTGTGTGTGTGTGTGTGTGTGTGTGTGTGTGTGTGTGTGTGTGTGTGTGTGTGTGTGTGTGTGTGTGTGTGTGTGTGTGTGTGTGTGTGTGTGTGTGTGTGTGTGTGTGTGTGTGTGTGTGTGTGTGTGTGTGTGTGTGTTCTCCCACCAATGCTGAAAATATGCCAGGGATTCTCAGACGTGTGTGGGTTTGGAGGAAGAGTGGCGCCTTTTCGAACTATACATGCTCCCTGCGAGATTCTGTAACTTTCCTCACACCAGCCCCCACCCCCAAGTTTAAAATCACCGCAGGGTAATGAGCAATGTTACTGATGGATGTCAATTTCACAGTACGGAGGAAGAAAACAAGTTGAGAACCACTAAATTAAGCTCGAGATTAACAACCAAATGCTTCCCACTCCTGTCCCACCAGTTTTAAACATCCCTTCCATTAGGAATCCCAGCGGAAAGAGCATTATCAAGCCTATTAAAAACTGCCCCAGGAAAAAACAATTAGTTGAAATTCACATCTTCTATAAATTATCTATAGTTTAAATTTTCCGCTTTCCCAAATTGACTCCACTCTCTTCTCCTGCCCCAAAGTCAAGCCCTCATCACGTCTTGCAGTAGCCTCCTAACTGGTCTCATTGACTTCGGTCTCATCCCCTCCAAGGAGGACGCTAAACTCTAAGCCTAGGCCGTTGCTTCCTCTTTAGAACCTTTGCAGGGTTTCAAGCTCCAAGGTCCCTGGTAGGGCATACAAAGCCCTCCATAACTGAGCCTTTCTTTGCCACTTCAGCCACATCTCCCATTATTCCTCCTTAAAGTTGTGATACTCAGCTATTACTATTCATAAGTCTCTTTAAAGGCACCGCTGTAATCCAGACCTCTTGAAATATTCTTTCCCCCTTTTTCACTTGGCAAACTCCTGTTCATCCTTTCAAATCTTGTTCCTATGTATACCATCCTCTGTGATACTCTGCCTGACCTCCCCAGGCAAAGTTTCCCCTCCTTCCTCTGTATTACTTCCATATCTTGTGCGTATTTCTGTTGCTGCATGTGCACACTGTAATATAATATCTGGCTTACACATCTTTCTGTTTTCCCTACCACACTGTGAATTCCAGAGTCCACGTGTATCTTTCTATCTCCAGCTCCAAGCACAAGGGCAGGCATACAGCAGCTCACAGTAAATGCTGGGTGAAGTGGACTAAGCAGGAAAGAAAATCCACTTATATTTCAAATCGAGTGACAGCACCCATTTAATTTAATGGAATCGCAGACCTTCAAAAGTTCAGAATAATCAGTAACTACTATCACCTAGACAAGTCACCACATTCTTTCAGTGCTTCCTTTGGACTAGCTCTTAAAACATTTCCAAGCGCGCCAAAACTCCAAGTGACTTCTGTCCCAGTACACTTGACTAATAATGCAGCAGCCTCCTATCCGATCTTCCTGACTTTGTCATTTTCTTCCCTTCTATCAGTTACCCTTCCACACTGTCAAATTGCAAGGCAGAAATAGAGACACAGATGTAGAGAACAAATGTATGGACACGAAGGGGGGAAAGTGGTGGGGGTGGTGGTGTGATGAACTGGGAGATTGGGATTGACATGTATACACTAATATGTATAAAATGGATAACTAATAAGAACCTGCTGTATAAAAAATAAATTAATTTAATTTAATTTTAAAAAACCATCTTCTTGAAACCCTACAGTTCCCCTTCCCTTGCAGTGGTTCCTCATTGTCTACATGATAAAGTCAAACTTCTTAGCCAGGTATTAAAGCTCCAGTCTACAGTTCCTAATTCGTATCTCCTGGATAGGAGCCCTCCATTCAAAGCCCTGCCCAAAAGGGAGGAATAGTTAATAGAGTAGACAGTTCAAGGATTGACTATATATAACTTAAAGACATCTATATGGCGAAGAAGTATCAGAGTCAGATTAAAAAAAACAAACTGGAAAATGCATATTAACACATATAACAGAAAATGGGAGAACTTCCTTAAGACACAAAGAGCTCATAAAAAACCAACAACTCGATAGAAAAATGGCCAGCAGAAGGCAAAGTTTACTGAAAAAGAAAAATGGCCCATAAACCTGAAAGATGCTACCTCACTCCTAAATAAACAAATTAAAACAGTAAGATACTATATTTCATATATCAGACTGGCAAAAAGTAAAACTTAGAATACCATGTGTTGGGAAGGATGGGGATAAAAAGTAACTTGCATAAACTGTTGGCGGGAATATAAATGGTTATAATCTATTTGCAGGTAAATGTGACACTACCAAAATTAAAATCACATGTACTTTTGGACTTGGAAATTCCACTTCCAAGGATTCTTTTCTACATAAAACCCCACATAAATGTACAAAATTAAATGTACAAGCATGCTTTAGCAGTGTTTTAGCAGCACTGTTTGTAGTAGTAATAAACTCCCCCAAAATCTAAATATCCATCGACTCCAATGAAGGAATAGTTCAATAAATTATCATACAGCCATACAGTGTAATTCTACAGAGCTGTTAAAACGATTTTATTTATTCATTTATTTACATGAGAATATATCCAAATTTTTAAAAATAAAGTCGCAAAATATTATGTATAGTAAATCTGTAAAAACTCTGTATACATATGGCATATATACTAAGTATGTAAGGACACAGGGCTGTGCTATTCACTTTTAACACGATTCATTATTTTATAACTAGAAATGTTAACCCAGTTCATTTTTCAAGGTCCAGCTTTTCAAAAGCTAACCCCTTTACAATGCTCTCCTGATCACCCCAACTGAAAGTGATCTCCTCTTCCCCTGAATTCCTAGGGCACGTATATCTACATCACTCACTTAACATTTAAAACATTGTCTAATGTGTTAGCTTTATGCACATATCTGAGCTCTTCCACTAGATTGTAAGCTTGAAGGCCTGAAGCCATGTGTCAGGCCTTTTTTAATAAGTCTTTGAGCATCTAGGATAATGCCTTATATAGAAAACGGGCTCAACAGATTTGGTGGATGAACAAAAGAATAGAATCCTGATAAAACACCACCTAGATTTTTTTTTAAGTTCAAACCAACAGACATTTATTGAGCATAGAGGGTTTTTTAAAGACAAATTTTAGAGCAATTTTAAGGTTACAATAAAATCGAGAGGCAAGGACAGAGATTTCCAACATATATCTTCTACCCACACACATGACTAGCCTCCCCACTGTCAACATCACTCACCACTATGGTACATTTTTACCAAGGATGAACCTACCTTGACACATCATAATCACCCAAAGTCCATAGTTGACCTAAGGGTTCACTCTTGATGTTGTATATTCAGTGGATTTAGACAAATGTCTAATGACATATATGCATCAGTATATAGGTTTTCTCCTATGCTACCTCCTAGGAGTTTCAGAGATTTGCATTTTACATTTAGGTCTATGATCCATTTTGAGTTATTTTTTTTGTGAAGGGGGTAAGGTTCATGTCTAGATTCATTTTTTATTTGCATGTGGATGTCCAGTTGTTCCAGCATCATTTGTTGAAGAGACTATCTTTGATCTATTTTTATTTATTGCCTTTGCTCCTTTGTCAAATATCAGTTGACTATATTTGTGCAGGTCTATTTCTGAGCTCTCTATTCTGTTCCATTGATCTATTTGTCTACTTTTGCCAATCCCACACAGTATTGATTACTGTAATTTTACAGTACAATCTTGAAGTCAAATAGTGTCAGTCCTCCAAGATTTTTCTGTTCTTTCTGTATTGTGTTGGCTATTCTGGGTCTCTTGCCTCTCCATATAATCTTTAGAATCAGTTCGTCAATATCCACAAAACAACTCGCTGGATTTTGATCAGCACTGCATTGAATCTATAAATCAAATTGGGAAGAACTGACATCTTGACAATATTGAGTCTTCTTATCCATGAAAACGGAATATATCTCCATTTATTTACTTCTTTAATTGTGCTTAAAGTTTTGTAGTTTTGCTCACATAGAACCTGTATATATTTTATGAGATTTATACCTAAGTATTTCATTTTTAGGGTGCTAATGTAAATAGTATTGTGTTTTTAATTTCAAGTTCTACTTGTTCATTGCTGGTGTATAGGAAAGCAACTCACTTTTCCAAATTAACCTTTTAAACTGCAATCCTGTTATAATTGTTTATTCCTGGAAATTTTTGGTTGATTCTTTTGGATTTTATACATAGACAACTATGTCATCTGTGAATGAAGACAGTTTTATGTCTTCCTTCCCACTTTGTATATTTTATTTCCTTTTCTTGCCTTGTTGCATTAGCAAGGACTTCCAGTATGATGATGAGAAGGAGTGGTAAGAGAGGACATCCTTGCCTTGTACCTGATCTTAGGGGGAAAGCTTCTAGTTTCTCACAAGTATGATGTTAGCTGTAAGTTTTTGGTGAGTAGCCTCTCTCAAGTTGAGAAATTTTTCCTCTATACAGTTTTTATCATGAATAGATGTTGGATTTTGTCAAATGTTTTCTCTGCATCTATTGATATGTTCATGTTATTTTCCTTTTAGAGTCTGTTGATTACAATAAATGATTTTCAAATGTTGAACCAGCCTTGCACACCTGGGATAAATCTTACTTGGTCATGGTGTCTAACTCTTTTTATAATTTTTAGATTCAATTTGCTTCTATCCTATGAAAGAAACTGTAGAGAATTGGCATAACATCTTCCTTAAATGTTTGGCAGAATTCACCAGTGAACCCATCTGTGTCTGGTGCTTTCTGTTTTGGAAGGTTGTTCATTACTGACTCCATTTCTTTAACAGATATGGGTCTATTCATGTCAGCTATTTCTTCTTGTGTGAGTTTTAGCAGATTGAGACTTTTAAGGAATTGATCCATTTCATCTAATTATCAAATTTGTGTGCATAGTTGTTCATAGTAATCCTTTATTATCTTTTTAACTCCCATGGAATCTGTAGTGATGTTTCCTCTTTTATTTCTGCTATTAGTAATTTGAGTCTTTTTTCTTAGTTAGCCCAGGTAGTGGCTTATCAATTAATGACCTTTTCAAAGAACCAGCTTTTGGTTTATTGATTTTCTCTACTGATTTCCTGTTTCCAATTTCATTCATTTCTCCTCTAATTCTTCTCATTTTTTTCCTTCTGCTCACTTTGGATTTAATTTCCTCCTCCTTTTCTAGTTTCCTAAGGTGGAAACTTATATTACTGCTTTTCGGTCTTTCTTTTTTTATTGAAATGTAATTGACATATAGTATTATGTTAGTTTCAGGTGTATTACATAGCGATTTGATATTTGCATACATTGTGAAATAATGACCACTAAGTCTAGTAACCATCTGTTCCCATACAGAGTTATTATAATATTATTGACCATTTTCCTTATGCTGTATATTACATTCCCAAGGCTCATAACTGGAGGTTTGTACCCCTTAATCCCCTTCACCTATTTCACCCCTCCCACCACCACCCCTCTGGCAACCACCTATTTGTCCTCTGTATCTATGAGTCTGTTTTCATTTTGTTTTGTTTTTTAGATTCCATATATAAGTGAGATCATACAATGTTTGTCTCTGACTTTATTTCATTAGCATGATATACTCTAGATTCATCTACGTTGTCACAAATGGCAAGTTTTTTTTTTTATGGCTGAGTAATATAGATCTTTTCTAATATATGCATTTAATGATATAAATTTTCCTCTAAGCACTGCTTTCACTGCATCCAACGAATTTTACCTGTAAGTTGTATTTTTATTTTTAGTTAGTTCAAAATATTTTTAAATTTCTCTTGAGATTTCTTCTTTAACCCATGTGGTATTAAGAAGTGTGCTCTTCAACCTCCATGTATTTTGGGATTTTCCAGTTAGCTTTCTGTTATTGATTTCTATTTCAATTCCTCTGTGGCCTGAGAGTAGACATTATGTGATTTATGTTCCTTTAAATCTGTTAAGGTGTGTTTTATGGCCCAGAATGTGGTCTATCTTGGTGAATGTTCTATGTGAGCCTGAGAAAAATGTGTATTCTGTTGTTGTTGAATGAAGTAGTCTGTAGATGCCAATAATATCCAGTGGATTAATGGTGTTACTGAGTTCAACTATGTCCTTACTGATTTTCTGCCTGCTGGATCTGTCCATTTCTGAGAAAGGGGTATTGAAGTCTCCAATATGATAGTAAACTCATCATCTCTTTTCTTCTTGCAGTTCTATCAGTTTTGGCCTCATATAGTTTGACACTATGTTATTAGGTGCATACACATTAAGAATTATTATATCTTCTTGGAGAACTGACCCCTTTATTATTTAAAGCCCTGCCTGATAACTTTCCTTATTTTGAAGTCTGCTTTCTCTGAAATAAATATAGCTACTCCTGCTTTCTCTTATTAGTGTTAGCATGGTATATTTTTCTCCATCCATTTACTTTTAATCTATATGTCTCTTCATACTTAAAGTGGTTTTCTTGTAGACAACAGACAGTGAGTCATGTTTTTTGATTCACTCTAAAAATCTATCTTTTAATTGCTACACTTGGACCACTGGCACTCAAAGTGATTACTGATATAGTTGGATTAATATCTACCATAGTCATTACTATTTTCTATTTGTTGCCCTTTTTCTTTGTTCCTATTTTTGTCTTCCACTCTTTTTCTGCCTTTTCTGGTTTTAATTGGACTTTTTATATGATTCCATTTTCTCCCTTTTCTTAGCACATTAGTTATACTTTTTTTTAGTGGTTGCCCTAGAGTTCGCTACATACATTTACAACTAATCCAAGTCCACGTTCAAATAACACTATACCACTTCATGGGTAGTGTGAGTACCTTTTAATAACAAAATAATCCTAATTCCTTTCTTCCACCCCTTGTATCATTGCTGTCATTAATTTCACTTGCATATAAGCATATGTACGCATATATATATACACATTAAGCATACATAATTGACTACATTGTTGCTACTGTTTTGAACTTATCTGTTAGATCATTTTAAAAATAAGAAATATAACTTTGTATGGTGACACATGGTAACTAGACACATGGTGAACATTTTGTAATGTATAGAAATATTGAATCACTGTGTTGTGCACCTGGAACGAACATGGTGATGTAGGTCAATTATACCTCAATTTAAAAAAAAAAAATGTAGACACTAGAAGGAAATGCATCAAAATGCTAATGATCATTATCTCTGGGAGGTAGGGCTTATGGGTGACTGTTAATTTTTACTTTATGCTTTTATGTATTTCTAATTGTTTGCAATGAATATGTATTGCTTGTAATATTAGAAATAAATATCAAAAATGAAATGAACATAAGAAAAATGAAAGTTTTTCTTTTCCCTTCACTCATTCCTTCTTTGATATTCTTCCTTTCTTCATGTAGATCTGAGTTTCTGACCTGTATTATTTTCCTTCCCTCTAATGAACTTCTTTTAACATTTCTTGCAAGGCAGATCTACTAGCAACCAATTCCCTCAATTTTTGTTTCTCTGAGAAAGTCTTTATTGCCCCTTCATTTTTGAAGGATGATTTCACAGGGTACAGCAGGCTAGGTTGGTGGGTTTTTTCCTCTCAACACTTTAAATATTTGACTCCATTCTTTTTTTGCTTACATGCTTTCTGAAGAAAAGTTGGATATAATTCTTATCTTTGTTCCTCTATAGGTAAGATATGCTTTCCTCTGGCTTCTTTCAGTATTTTTTCTTTACATTTGATTGTAATTTGAAAATGATACAGTGTAATTTTTTGCTATGTATCCTGCTTGGTGTTCTCTGAGCTTCCTGGACCTGTGGTTTGGCATCTGATATTAATTTGGTGATATTCTCAGTCATTATTGTTTCAAATATTTCTTCTTCTGTTTCTTGCTCTCTTGTCCTTCTGGTATTCCCATTACATATGTTACAGGTTTTATAGTTGTCTCACAGTCCTTGGATATTTTGTTCTGTTTTTTTTTTTTTTTTTTTTTTAATCAGCCTTTTCTCCCTTTGCTTCTCAGTTTTTGAGGATTCTGTCGATATATCCTCAAGCTCAGAGATTCTTTCCTCAGCTGTGTCCAGTCTGCTAATAAGCCCATCAAAGGCATTCTTCATTTGTGTTAGTGTTTTTGATCTCTAGGATTTCTTTTTCATTCTTTCTTAGAATTCCCGTTTCTCTGCTTACATCGCCCAACTGTTCTTGCATACTGTCTACTTTGTACATTAACACCCTTAGAATATCAGTCGTTCTTTTAAATTCCCAGACTGATAATTATAATTCCAACATCCCCACCATGTCTGGTTCTGATGCTTGCTCTATCTCTTCAACTTGTGTTGTCTTTTGGTATGCCTATAGTTTTTTCTTGATAGCTGGACATGATAAAGGAATTGCTGTAAATAGGCCTTCAGTAACATGGTGGTGAGGTGTGGGGGAAGGGAAGTCTTCTATAATTCCATGATCAGATCTCAGTCTTCTAGTGAGTCTATGCCTCTGGACTGTGAACTTGACAAGTGTTGCTCAGGTTTTTATTCTTCCCCGTGAGGTGGGCCAAAATGGCTAGAATGGGCTGGAGCTGGGTATTTCTGTTCCCTGGGTCAGTTAGGTTCTGATAATATCCCAGCAAATTAGGCTCTGGTTAACTAGTTTCTCCTGAGAACAGGCCTTGTTAAGGAGAACAGAGTGCTCTGGTGCATTTTTACATGGTTCCCTTTCTCCTCCCTCTGCCAGAAGCAAGAGGGAATTTGTCTCCAGTATTTACTACGGGAATCTGGTCAAGTTCCTGGAGGTAAATCTCACAATACTGTAGGGACCACTCTATGACTGGATCCCCCTGGAGGTTTTCACTCTCAGAGTTGTCTGCACTGAGCTTCCAGAAATTCATCAATTACAGTTCAGGTTTTCCTACCTTGCCACTGGTTCTCGTGACAGTCCCTGCTCCAATCAGCTGCAACGCTCTCCAATCTTGGGGGCACCAGTTTGCCCTGTATCATCCTCTTCCCTCTCTTATGGAGAGATTCATGTAGGGGTTTGGGATCCAACAGTGACTGAGAATTCCAAGTCCTAACTTAACTCTACCCTGCAAGGTTCCCTGTCCCCTCATTTGCTCTAAGCACATAGTTCAGTCACTGTATGAATCCCTCCGATCATCCTCAACATTTCTTGCTTTTACTTTTTCCAGTGGACTAATTACCCTGAGCTAAAGCATCTGAATCAGTACATCCTGAATTGTTCTTAAATTATCCTTTTCTCTTGTTTCCGCTGACCCAGGACATTTAACAGCCATGTTCCTTACACTCACCTCTTCCCATTATTTCATTTAGTCTTCCGAATTTCTGAACCACAATCTCTAATTGGATGAACTTCCCATACAACAATAGCATTTGTAACATTTACAATTCAATAATAACAGCAACAATAGTAATATATGCCAAGTTCTCTGCGAGGTGTTCTACCTGCACTGTCACATTTACTTCTCACAATTCTCTCACCTAATTACTGTTTTTATTTCTATTTTATAGCTGATGAAATTGAGACACAGAGACATTGTCACTTGCCCAAGGCCACATAGCTGTTAAGTGGCAGAGTCAAGACTTGTATCCAAGTCTGTTGACCTCAAAACCCATGTTCTTAAACACTATTATTTCTCTTTATTTTCCAGTCAGTTTCTCAGATCCTCATTTTAGATATCGTACAGGTAGATTTCATGGCTGAAATTTCATAGACTGACTTTCTCTGTGGACTAGAATATAATTTTTTAATCACTTAAAATATTTTTAAGACATGGTATGACACTAGAATTCTACTCCTAGGTATATATGCAAAAAAAAATGTGTTTATATGTCCACAAAAAGACTTTTACATGAATGCTCATAGCAGATATATTCACAGTAGTGAAAAACAATAGGTAACTCAAACGTCCATCATCAACACGAGTGGATAAACAAATGTATTATACAATGAAATGCTACTCAGCAATAAAAAAAATAATAAACTACCTATACATGCAGCAACATGGATGAATCTCAAAAATACTATGGTGGTGCTTCCCTGGTGGCGCAGTGGTTAAGAATCCACCTGCCAATGCAGGGGACACGGGTTTGAGCCCTGGTCCGGGAAGATCCCACATGCCGCGGAGCAACTAAGCCCGTGCGCCACAACTACTGAAGCCCGCACACCTAGAGCCCGTGTTCCGCAACAAGAGAAGCCACCGCAGTGAGAAGCCCGCGCACCGCAACGAAGAGTAGCCCCCGCTGGCCGCAACTAGAGAAAGCCCGCCTGCAGCAAAGAAGACCCAACGCAGCCAAAAATAAATAAATAAAAATTAAAAATCTATCTATCTATCTATAGATAGATAGATATAGATATATATATTATGCTGAGTCAAAGAAGCCGGACACAAACAGCTACATATTTTATGATTCTATTTATAGGAAATTCTGGAAAAGACAAAACTGATCAACCGTAACACAAAGCAGATATGTGGTTGTCTCTTGGGTCAAGGGGATTGCCTGGAAAGGGGACTTTATGTGATAATAACAGTGTTAGCTACCTTGATCTGGATGGAGAGTATACATTCGATAAAATTCACTTAGCTATAAACTTAAAATTATACCTCAAAAAAATGTTGAACAAAATCCACTGGGCAATAGGAGTATAAGCACCCTGACCCTGTGCACATAAGAGCAGGGAGCCAACTATGTTGAACACTAACAACTAACAGGCTCAAAATACAGATCTTTAAAATATATGTATTCTCACGTCTCCACACGTCTATCTTCTCGCTGCCCAGTCTACAGCCACTGAAATCACGAGAAGAGAGTGGTTTCCCTAGGATGAAGCAGTGGTTCTTAACTGAGGGCTATTTGGATCCTCAGGGGACCTTTAGCAATTTGTGGAGACATTCTCCAGTGTCACAGCTGGGGGGTTGATGCATCTAGTGGGTAGAGGCAGAGATGCTGCTATGTATCCTACAATGCACAGGACAAAGACTTATTTGGCTGGCCTGAAATGTCAATGGTTCTGAGGTTGAAAAACTCAGGGATGAAGTATTGCTACAGCAAAAGAAATTTATATCTAATGATGAAACTAAGGAGCAAAGTATGTGCACAAATCAACATCTGTTAAAACCAACCATTTCAGCTAGCTCTCCCCTTTGGAAAACAGTGAACAGTATCTGAAAGGATGGGCACAGGGTGACGAAATTATGATTGGGGTGGAGAGTATGGGTGGTATCGAGGTGCATCCTTACTCTGGAGCTTGGGGTGGGGGGTGGATATCGTAAAGGGCGCCCAGAAGGCAGCTCAAGGGCACCGAGCAGTGGGGCTGAGATACCAAGAAGGACAAAGGCTTCAAAAGCCAAAGTTCGGACCACTTAACCATTTTGCCTCAGGCCATCCATGCAAAGTGAACACAATGGCTCTTCTTCATCTCAGTTTTGTTCAAATAAAATAAGTTGGAGAGAGGGGGGCTTACTCTTTTGCCATAAGCCTGGAATTTTGTTCTTTTTAAAAAATAAATATCTGCTTGCAAGAAGTCAAGCTGCAGAGAGGGAAGTCACATTAAACAGAGACAAAAGGAGGCGTTGCCCTAGCAACCAAAGGTACTTAAAAGATTTCATCAAACTCATTGTACACTATTTTGTTTTTTATTCGATCACTTTTTTTGTTGTCGTTACATGGAAAGAAAGGCTTGAAGTAGACTGATAGATAATTGCCCAAATAGGCCTAACACTCCCTAACATCCCATCATGAAATTTCTTTCAGCACCACCAAGGACATAATTCTGAATTGTAAATGCAAAACAGCATAATAGCCTCCTTCCCCCCTTCCTTCCATTAAGAAGGTCTACAGTGTAAAGCAACAAAGGAACTCTCATACAGTACAAAAGAGGTTTCTCTCACCAACCAGGGTTGCACACTCAACTAAGCATGTAAAAAGCATTTCTTAAATCATTCCTTTTGAAAAGTAGCAAGACTATCTTAAGAACCAAGTGTGTTACTAGCTAATCCCCTCAGCTGTTACAGATGGGGTACACCAAGTAGGATGGAAAGATATCAATGATTTTTAAAAGGAAGTGACTTTTCATCTCATTCAAATGGTTCTACTATTGTTACAATGTTGGCGGTTGAAAAATAAGCAGAGAAAATCCGCATAGTACGGTAAAAAGTATACAGGTCTGGAAGAGAGCAGGATAGTTCTTGTTCTGGTACTAACTAGCTGTATGATCTTAGGCAAGTCACTGCACCCCTCTGGGTCTCAGTTACTTCAAGTGTTAAGTGATAGGTTCTCTCTCAAATCTATCGCTCAAGTTTGAATATAAGATAACACAATGGAAAAAGGACTCAACTTTCTAATTTTGCACTCTTATTTTTATCTTTTTTGGATTTAAAAAAAAATTTTTCACGTACAATGCTTGATCTGCTGCTGAGCCCTTATCTAAATTCATTTTCTAACCAGTATTCTTAATACCCAGTACTGGTGAGCCGTCCTTGACTTTCAAAGAAGAGTTGTTCCTAACAATGGTTATCCAATAATCTCCCTTCCGTAATGTCAACAGTCCATTTCCCAGCTATGAGTGAATCATTCCAGAAATATTAGCTTATGAGGCATTCAATAAAGACAGACCGTGAGTTGTTAGAAGCTGAAGGCACCTGTACTCACCAGAGACCACTGAGAATTTAACAGGAGAAGCTTCTTGTGCATATATACAAAGGAGAAATTGATCCACAGGAAGAAAAGCATTCTAAATTAAGAACGTCTTTGGGAATTAACGGAGCAAGAGAAAGCCACCGTTCTTTTCTACAATGTAATTGAGTTAGCTATATAACCTAATATGTGAGATTTAATTTCATTTTTATATAATAAAATTAGACATTCTTCAACACAGAGATGTTTAAAGGACTATCTTTAAAGTACAACAGAAGTCACATTTATAGTATGCTTGCTATTAGAGGACCATACTCAGACTATATAAGCATTTAAGTGAAATAAACAAGTTAAGTGTCTTATATTTGGGGATATGACACGTTTTATCAAACTGCATTAAGAAAAATACAGGGTCCCACATAACCACAGTTAATATACTGAATTGATGGTGGTAAAATTCCATTGGACTTCCTATATACAACCTTCAATTTGCTTCATGGTTTCTATTAATGTTAAACACTACACTTGAAGGCAAAGATTTATAGTTACATCTAGAGTAAACAGAAATCATTCAAATTCAGCTCCTCTAGACATTATATTCAATTATTTTTCTAGATAGAAACAAATGAAAAGATACAGTCCTGGCATGATAAAGGAAATTGGAAAAACCTAATTAGTGAAACAAATATATAAGTAGGCAGGCATAGCATAAGCAAAAACGCCAAGGAGAGTTAAAAACAAATTTCTATTGATTCCTCCCACAGAAGGTATTTCACCTCATTGTTCCTCAGTACAACTTGACTTACCAGATGGCAGAATGATTACCTAGTTAAAAGTTTTAACTATAGCTAAAGACCAAAGAATATGACAGAAGTGTACTATAGGCTCTTTTAGTCTGTTTCCATCTCTTATAAACACTTGATCCCTCCTAGGTATAGGAAAAAGGAGGAATACAATCTTGGGGAAAATCTTAAATTACATAGGGCTAAAAATCGCAGGAGCCTTAACTCATAACGACAATCAGAACTTGAACTGAAGTCACTTTGGAAGGTTTAGTTGAGCTGATTAATAGCCCCAAACAAGTTTGCCTGTATCTTTCCATTGAGAATAAATGCAACTATTCAACCACACACTGAGTGCTTATTATGCGCTAACCTCCTTTTCCAAGTCAGGGGAAAGGAACAAGCAAGAAGAGTATGGGTAAGACTCAGTCCCCTTCCTCAGAGCTCTCATAGTCATAAATGCAATGTGATTTGATGGTGAGTTTTCAATGGAAGGAGTAAATGACTTTGCAGGAGGCAAACAAATGGACGGTACAGAGGAGCCTTCACAAGGAGATATTTGAACTATGCCTTGAAGGATGAGTAGAAGAAAAACAATGGGTGGGGTGTGTCAGGAAAACAAAAGAGCTGTGCAGAAGACTGGGAAGCATGGGAAAGCGTGGCATGAACAGAGGACTATAGAATTCAATAGAATTACTAATCTGGTAGAGTTTGAGATGGCTTTCCTGCGTGGGAGCAGTGAGGGATCAGGCTAGAGAGATGGGTAGAGGTCATCTCCAGGAGGCCCTTCTATGCCATAATAAGGTGTCAGAACTCTGTCCTGAAAGCTATGGGAAGCCATTACATGATTTTAAACACAGACTGACATAATCAGAATTGCATTTGAGAAAAATAGCTCTAGCGGCCATGGGAGAGATGGGCTGGAGGGCTTTAAGTTTGGAGTCGAAGAGCTACTCCAATAATCCACACAGAAAGTGACAGCACTAAAAGCTGTAACTATAGATTATCATGAATTCCCACCTTTCTCAGCAGCCTAGGGGTAGGAATGAGAAGGGTGGTTGTACTGACCCAGAGTTAAGTTACCACGATGGGTCAGGTGAACAATGGGGTGAAACAATAAAGAATGATAGCAGAATGTGGTTGAAGTGATGAACAATGAGGTCCAGACTGGTTATGAAATAAGTTAAGCAACATGAGGGATGGGGGACGAAGGATGTAGTAGGCAGGATTTTGGTCCCCATGATCTCCACCCCCTGGTGCCACTCCCATGATTATGTGCTACTCCCATGGCCTTACATGGCAAAAGGGGGGGAGGTTATCTGGGTGTGAGCAATCTAATCATATGCGTCCTTTAAAAGCAGAGAACTTCATCAGGCTAGTGGCAGAAAGGGAGGTCAGTGAGATTGGAGCACAAGGGGGACTTGTTGCTGGTTCTGAAGATGAACGAGGTCCCAAGCTGAGGAACACAGGCAGACGTTAGGAGTTGAGAGGGGGCCCTGGCTGATAGCAACCAAGGAAATGGGACCTTAGCCTGACAGCGGCAAGGAGTTGAATTCTACCAACAATCTAAAATGAACCTGAAAGCAGATTCTTTCCCAGAGTCTCCATATAAGACCCTAGCCCAGCCAACACCTAATTTTAGCCTTGTGAGACCCAGAACATAGAACACAGTTTAGTCTTCTGCCCTACAGAACTGTGAGCTAATAAAATGGGTGTTGTTTTAAACTGCTAAATTTGGGGCAATTTGTTACAGAGCAATAAAAAACTAATACAAGAGATGAGGAGAGAAAGACAGACATCAAAGTGTGATGGGTATGAGCAGTTGTATTGGGACTGATACAGAGAATGATAAAAATAGGAGGTTGCAGCCTAGGAGGAAGCTATTGGAGTGTAATACTTTGGAGGTGGAGTAGTAGTTCTAGGTTACTGAAACGAAGTGTGGATAAACAATGTTGAAATAGGGGGCCACCATATACAGCTGTGCACGCTGTGCACTGCACAACTCCATGTGGCACCACTAGCACAATATACATCATATATTTATGTATTTATCACAAGACTTTTCCAGCAGATGGAAGTAAAAGGCTATGAGGAAGGAGTGTATTTTTTAATTCACCAAAAAAAATATGAGCTAGCTAATACTGGTTAAAAAGTCAAAAAGACAGGTGAAAGTGATATATTCATACGGCATGAGTCTCAATAGCAGGGTGATGAATGAATGAGGACAGCAGAGAATGTTCTGGAATGAGCTCCAGAGCACCAGGAGGATAACAAGAAACAGATCTTATAAGAATAGTATGGGACAGTAGTAGTAAGTCAGTTACTTCTGCTCTCCCAAGCTTATCTCCTTTAAATGAACTCACTCTCACGTGCAATAAAAAAAAAAGTTAATGCCAGCAAATGAGTCAATACTAACACATAATTCTCATTTCTTGAATATTTCCAAAAAACAAAGACATGCAAACTTCCTAATTCTTACAACAACCTGCAATTTCATGACAATAACATGGTAATTACTGATTACCGGTATTTTACATATGAGAAAACTGAAGAATAGAGTTAAATGACTTGCTTAAGGTCACACAAATTAGGAAATGATGAGGCTAGAATTTAAAACTGGGTCTTTCTGTCTCTACTCTGCTGAGCTTCCTTCCAAGCAGACAAAATGTGGGCTAGATGTTTCCTAATCTATTCCAATTATCCAAGAGCCCAGCACCACCCCACTGTACCCAGTGAGTCCTACCCTCCTCCCTCATCTGTGTCTGACCCTTGGAGCCCTTGTCTCTAGAGGGCAATCTCTCTCTATATGTTACCTCCTCCCCCCAAGGAAATAGTAAGATGACTCAGTTCAAGTGCACGCCTCCTTAGGAACTGAACTAAACTCTGGAGACGTCGAGTAGGCAGAGACATCCTCTCATTTGCACATCACAGATGGTTATATCTACTCATAATACTGGCTTTGGATACCTTGGCTCCGATACAGAATAGGGCATGCTGGTGCCAAAACTATGCGTAATATTGGGGCTGGAGACGTCTAAAAACACACATTCTCCCACACATTCCACATGTGCATGCGCACTCACGCCCACGCCCACATTAGCAAACAGCACTGGCCTCCCATAGTGCCAAGTTCTAAGCAAGCAGGCTCTTCACGGAAATAGTTTGAATTTGGGAACTGGCCAGGATGTCGAGGTTCTAGACTACACATACCTAATTTTTTAATACTAATTGCAGCATTGACGAGAAATTTTGGTGACAAGCTTGGTATTCTGATCTTATCTTGTTTCTTTCTTCTTCTTTATAAGACCTGGAATTTTCCCATTTGAAGTTTCCTCCATTAAATCCAGACAGAAATAGTTTAATGGGATTCAGTAAAATACAGTAAGCTTATATCCTTACTACTAACATCTAGCTGGGAAAAAATAAATCTACACCAAATATGAATGTTTTACTTTTCTACCGGTTTCATGAAATTCTTGTAGAGTGTAGAAATTAAAGAGTCATAAACTTTGGCTACCAGTAAGATCATATTTCAGATTTTTGTTCTCTTTCTCCAGGTGATTAATTTCAGAGAGGTGGCTTGGTTTATCAACAAAGTCATTGCTTGATACAGTAATAGTGTATCCTGGCCTGTTCCAGTTTTCTTTTTCCAACTAAAGGAAGAGTCTCTTTCTGAGTCATATGGGCAGGCTGTATATTTACTTGATAAATTCTTGGTGACAATAAAAGCTGAATTTTCCTGGATTCTGCTTATTAGCCTATGGTGAACCCAAATTATCTAATAGTGGGTTCCATTTGAAAGAATGCCAGTGTACTTCAATGATTTTCAAAAGAAAAGGTCTACAAACAAAACAGGAATCTTATTTGGAGCCACTGATATGTGTGCTTCGTGTCCAGAATTAATTACACCTCACCTCGACTCTTAGGTACCTGTCCCTGTCAACATGCACAGCTACTTCACCTGCAGGCAAGAAAGGTACAAGCCAAAGAGGGCAAAAGAGTTCTATTGCTGCCAACCCGCCTACATAGACTCTGTGTATTCATTTCATGTCTTTTTTAGCATCAACTGGTAAAGTCCTTCTCCTCAACGCAATGGGCACCAACAGCAAAGTCTGCTGAGGACAGATCATCAACCATTCTGGCATATACTGGTGGTGACTCTGACTGCATTTAAGCCACAATTGTTTCTTTGTTCAGAGCTGAAGGAAGAGAGTATTTATACATAAGCTGTTCTTGGTCCTAAAAAACCTTATTTCCATACTAATGAATGACCCAATTTATAGTTCAGCAAAAATGACTTCTACTTGGCAAGAGGAATATATGTCACCCAACAAAGAGGCTGATTCAAGAACGTCCCACTCCCCACCACAACCTGGTTTAGACGGCAAATAAGGAACAGACTCCTGGATTGGAAGAAAAAAAGATGCTTCAGATCCTGTCTCTGTCTCTTCCCTCTTTTCACACCACTCATAACACACACACACACACACACACACACACAAACACCAAAGACTTGTATCACTTATATTTACACACACTCACACCCACCCAGACTGGCGCACGCACGTGCGCGCACACACACACGCACTAACATACACACAAATTCCAGGCTCTCACAACTGCACACTCATACCACATGAACGTGATGGATACCATATGCAAAAAAACTATATGCTCTCACACTGGCTCACACCCACTCACACTCATTCACACCACTCACACACACACTCATAGAGCATATTTTGTATTTTCTATCGAGTTCAGCATGATTTTTTGGTAACTGCTTTTTCCTCTCTGATTTGATTCTTTCATTGCATTTCTAGAATCTTCTTTGGTTGCTTGCACTTACAAGAGATACGTCAGTACCGGTGACCCTCTTCACCCCTCTCTCTGGGGCCAAATTTATAAGCCACAGGCTGACTGTCAAAGCTTCAGGTGGGTGGAAAAGAAGAAAAGGGAAAGAAAGTTGCTCTCCTCCTCCATCCCCTTTTCCAGATAAAAGTTCACCATAGACTCGGGACAGTGAATTGTGTCCACTTATCCTCACTTTTGACTTCAGTCCATTTTTCAAATGTATCTGAGCTCTGAGACGTGGCCACCAAGCAGGTGGTAATACCAGTTGGCAGGGATGAAAGAACAAACTGACCACTGCATGATGATTTTGCAACTTGTTTTCAGAGTCTAAATTCAACCCTAATCATCTGAGAATAAGAATAGCTAATTTGGTGACAGGTGCTACGAATGGCTATACACGCATTATCTTATTTGATGCTCACACTAATTATTTGATATGGTGGCTCTAAGACTCCTTATCTTAAACATAAGGAAACTGAGGTTCAGGTAAGTTAATTAAAGTAGGGGAAGGCAGCTTTGGCTTCTTTTCTAACTCTCCCCCACAGCCCGAAAGAACTGCTATTTTGATTGGTCAGTATCATGACACTGGGAGGGACATTTCTTGTAGGTGGGGTACCTTTGGATAAAAAGGTCACACGCATATTGTGACACTCCTTGGACATGGAAAGCTAGCCAAGATCACCTCAAAAGCCAGTCACAGTGATTTCTTCGGCCTTTCCTTCCATGCAGCGTCATCACAAATTCCTTTATCATGGCTGACCAGAGGCCATGAGATGCCCAGAATTAGATTTGAGTTTACTGAGACGTAGAGGTCCTCTGTAGGCTATACCATAAGCTTCAACCCCGCTTTCCTTGGTACGACTTACGGATTATTAGGCACTTCCCCGACTGAAAAGAATTGCATACCTTGTTTCTCACAGAGGAGGGTGACGAGATCAAAGCAACTTCTCAGCATTCCTCTTTCCCCAACCCAACCTAGCCCTAATTCCTCCCTGCTCACTGAGCTCCAGGAACATTGGTCTTCTCGCCGATCTCAAACATTCTTCCACTACAATGTATACTCCAAGAAAATAGGAAGATATCTATCTTGTTTGCCATTGTATCCCAAGCATCTAGGATCCTACGTGGGGCATAGTAGGCAGTCAACAGATATCAAAAATCATGAATCAAATGAATTGAGTGAATGATCATGTAACTTGCTAGGGTCACATAGCCACAGGATGACAGAGGTAAGATTTAAACTCAGGTTTTGGGTTTTTTTTTCCCTGACTCCAAAGCCTTCAGAAAGACCCCAGGCCTTCTGAAAGATCCCAGATACAAAGACGAGAACCTGCCACTGAAGAGCTTTATCTATTGCAAAAGGTAAACAAGTAAACCATTCATCCTTCAATACAATAAATATTTATTTAGACAAGAGACTTGGAAAAACAAAGAATCCTGGCACCCAGAGAGCTCATTTTCCCTCATAGTGGTTTTCGTCAGAAATTCATATCAAATTTACCCAGGGAATTTTTTTAAATGTTTATGCTTAGGCTATACCTTCCCCACCCCTCAAAGGTTGTAGTTCAATGGGCCTGGATTGGGCATCCGTGTGTGTTTAAAAGCTGCACAGCCAATTTGAATTCACAGCCAGGCTGGCAAATCACTGGTCTAGTAGAATGCCATGTGATAACCTACTATTTCAGAAGAACAAATGAAATGTTATGGGAATCAAGGGGACAAAAGAGGTTTACAAGGGAAGTGACATTTGAGCTGCTAATTGAAAAAGAGATCAGTGTTAGGTGGGGAGGGGGAGAAGAGTAATATGGAGACACAGAAAGATCAGCTCAAGTGAGTACTTCAGAGAGAACAGTTAAGAGTGAAAATATTTACAAGTTTCCTTAGAGTCCTAAAGATTAGACCTCAAAGGACCTCAGAGGTCACCTTGAGAAGTACTTCTCAAGCCTAGGAATTGCCTGGGAGCGTGTTCAATGAAGAGTCTGACTCAGTAGGTCTGGAGTGGAGCCTGAGATTCTGCATTTCTGACATGCTCCCAGGGGATGTTGATGCTGCTGGTCCCTGGGTCACACTTTGAGTCACCAGATTTTAGGGGTTCATGGAAGAACACTGATTTGCCAAGGTAATTACTGAAGTAGAGGTATACCAGCAGACAACTACGACCCAAAGACAGATCAAAGACCGTATCAATCCACCCAGAGACCAAGACTCAAGTTCTTACTGTGGGGATGGCTGAGTCCAGACCAACACCTATGGTAGTTTATAGTTTATGTCAGACCATCCAACAGTAACCACTTTCCCTAGGTGCTTGACCTTGAACAAGAGCTAATCTTATACCGCAAATATTTAGGCCTTTGCTGGCTCACAGGAACATTTACCTCCTTCAGTTTATTCTTAGAAAGGGCAGGAATGACAGAAAATAAAGAGCTACTCCTTTGACACTTGATGACAGCGACCTTTCTTGTACTTCAAAATTATTCCAATCTGAAGGAGTCCAACCCGAAGCAGAAATTCAGAAATACTCATTTCACAGTCATAGACGCTGACTGGAAAACTGTCTTACTCTGCTGTGACATTACAGCAGATATCAAAGTGTTACAAAGGAGCAACTTTCAGGGCAACTAATAAATATTCACACTTAAGGAGGTAAAGCACAAGTGAAGCCATCCAATTCTATTTACACCTGCAAAAAAAAAAAAAAAAAAATACTTAAGTACCATTTTCTTCAAAAAAAGTGCACATTTGTCAAATATCAAATCAAAGCAGACATCCAAGTTTAACCTGGATTGTTGCATTTAATCCTCCCCAGCAATTCTAACATAACTGTATATTATTAAATCTGTTTTAGAGGTTAGGACACTGAAACTCAGAGGTATTGATATTAAATAACTTACGAAACCATACATCTAGTAAAAAGCAAAGCTGGGATGGGAATCCAGATGGTCTGACACCAAAGCCTTACTTATGTATTCTTTCCATTTTACCGAACTGCTTTCCATAAGAATGCATGATGTGATCTCCCTGTTACCAGTCCCTACCTATCAATTTACTGAACATAAGACATTTCTGTCAAAGCACCCACTCACTTCTCCCTTATATCAGCTAAGGGTTTACTTGTTTGTTTCCCCGAATTGATTCTAAGATCCTGGTCCTTTGAGAAATCAGCCTAAGATAGTGATTCTCAAAACATGGTCCAGGGAATAGCAGCAGCGACATTACCTGGGAACTTGCTAGAAATGCCAATTCTCGGGACCCACTCCAGACCCACTGCATGGGCTGTGCTTTAAGAAACCTCCAGATGATTGTGACATCCGCTCAAGTTTGAGAACCACAGCTGTCTATACTCTCTCCAGTTCAAAACCTAGCTGTAAACAAATCACCCTGCCAGAGAATGATAGATTAGAAGGGGTTGACTCAATGGTTTCTCTTGATTCAAATCCAATAATGGAACAAAATTAGAGACGTATTTTCTCAAAAATAGATCAGCCTTTCTCAGGGAAAATCTCCGTTCAATGTAGTTGCTATTCATACCACAAAAATCTCCTAAAATGATCTGATCCTTCCCCCACTCAAAACCCCCAGAATCCCTAAAGGGTCATGTATCAACTTTCTTTCCATTTAAGTGTGTAGAATAACCTAATGATCATGTAGTTTATTTAACCCAATACAGACTTCTAATTTTCTTCACAGTACACTGACCCACCTCTTAAATCAGACAACAAAAGATTCACTGTGGTTTCTGGCATCAAATTTCAATGACATGGCTTACTTTTCAAGGACCAACAGCCCTCTTTTTCCAACCTTTTATTCCTGTCCTTAACCCAGACTCTCTATGAAAACCAAGAATCAGGTTGGTCTCATCACTAACCAGCAGAGTCATTGTCATTCCCATCTCTGTGCCCTTGCTTATTTTGCTTTCACATTTGGAAACTCCCTATTGCCTCCCTCCTCTTATAGAAACACTACTGTTGGTTTTTCAAGGCCCATCTCAAACCTTATTGCCCGCCCCTCCCTCCCCAACCCCATCAGGCAAATAGGACCCCGTAGTCAAAAAATATTTTACCCCAGCTTTGGAGTCAGAAAGACTCGAGACTCAGTTCTAATCCAATATTTACCACCTCGTGATCACTGGAAAGTTTGTGAACTTTGATGAGCTTCAGTCTCCTCTTCCCTGAAATGGGCACAGTAAGAACCAACTTTACAAGGTTGCTGTGTGGTTTCAAGGAGAAAGCGGCCCTGACTCAAGGAACAGAATCATCAAAAACTCTCAGCCCACGTTAATCTCTCACTTCTATGGACTCCTAGAGCAGCTGTAGGCTGTGTCACACAATTTGCCAGATAATGTAACTGTCTAATATTGTGTAACATACAGGCCACGAAACCAAAAGCATGCACAAACTACACTTATAACCTTCTTCCTCTGAGAAAAGCCAAGTGGGGTGGGGGTCGTGACTGGAGTTGAAGATGGAGTTCAGGAGCCTGAAAGAGTGAAAGAATCTGACCCCAAAACTTAGGAACTAAGATCCCCGATAAGTGGAATTTCACAACTTTAGAGCATCAAATGCACTCTAAAGGTGGGTAGCATCAGATGAGATCATTTGTTATTAATAATAAATTACCAGAGTGTGGGAGCAATTTTAGTTTGAATATAAATTAGAGAAGATTCAAAAGTTGTCTCTATAATCCCAAGAATGTCACTCACTTTCATTCTAATGTGCATTTTTGAACAGGAAAGAAAGGGCGAGGCTTTAGCTTGCTCCTAACCCTGGTTACATACATGATGGCTGCCTGTCAAAATTAAAGCAGCATTGACATAGAGAGCATGATGCGATGCGCTCTGCAAAGAGGAGGGCTTCAACCAAGAGGTCAGGTTGAGATGCCATCTCTCCCCCTGCTACTGGCACACTATGTCTTCCTCCACTGACTTAGGTGGTACAGAAGGAAGAAGCAGAAAACATGGATCTTAGTCAGCTGCTGAGCTGGTTCTGCCTGAAGGTCCCCTCAAAGAGGACTTGGGTTGTATTTTAGCATAAAGGCTGTAGATTCTATGGGGAAAAGTGGGCAGGAAATACCTGGGATGATGTCAGTTTTCCTTAGGGCTGATACTCTGAGCACGCTCTCAGGAGTCAGCCTTTCTCTCTGACCAAGGCAGAGATGGAGCGGAGTTCCATCTAAGAGGAATCTAACTCCCCAAGCGAGGGGTGAGGCCCGCTGGGGTCCTGACACAGACGTCAGCAGCCACCCTTAGAATGGGGCAGTGGGGCAGATGTCTAGGTATTTGCAAGAGAGGGGCGAGGAGCTGGGACCAGCAAAGTAGACCCCCAGAGAGGTGGCAGAATGATTGAGAGGACAAAGTATTTCTAACTAGTTGTGTGGTCTTCCTCCATTCACGTGCTCTGAGCTTCCCCACTCCCATCCATGGGATTCTACCTCCTGCTTTTGGTCCTGATGCACGTTGCTGCAAAAGTGATGCCTTTGTGCTTCACGCCATTGGAAGTATGGGGAATAATTAATAATATCGCATAAGAACATCATCATCTACCAGCTGAAAACCTTGGCTTTAAAGTAGATTCTTCCTTCTCTGATTCCCTTTAATCGATGATCACTCAACACTGTCCAGCCTTCCTATCTAAATATCTCCCAGACCCTTTGCCTTTTCAATACTCTATGACCATTAACGCTGCCCTATTTTGAGCCCTCCAATCCCTCACCCTCACTTCCTATCTCCATTCTCACTAGTATAAAGATAAAATATCTCCCTAGAATATTTTTAAGCCATAAGACACCTATTACATGGTGCCTTGAGTTTTGTTTTCATGTTTTCTTAACAGATATCTTCAAGTGAGCTCAGTAATGGTAAGGCCATTTGGAAACCAGCAAAGAGTTGAACAAAATTATACTGTTCTTCTGAAAGCTTGCAGGTTAAGCACTGTTGAGTGGGTAAAGTTGGAGCCTCCATTTAATCCACAAATAAGCTTTTCAGATGTTATGACTTTAATTTTAGTAACTTTCAGATAGATCCATTAGATACATACAGGGGCTCCCAAGTACGCTTTACCTAAATCCCAGAGTCAACACGTCATCAGTTGTCAAGATCAGATTGTGAGTTTATATGTCAAAACTCCATGTCAAGTCCCTTAAATTTTAAACTTTGAAGATTAACACATCCTCAAAGTATACAGTTCAAGGTCTGCAACATTTAGATATTGGCAGGATACCTCCCCTATGTCAATTCTAATTTTGCATTTGCATATGCTTTTAGCTGCAAATCGCCACATATACATTTCCAGCAAATATACAATATTATAAAAGAGAAGAGCACAACTGTATTAAAAGGTAGGAGGTAAAAGACCTGATTTCCAAGAAGAAAGAGGTTGAAGCAGTTAGTGAAAAAAATGATATTAATTCCTTTTCTAGTCCAGACTGTTCTGTGTCCTTCTAATTATTTCTGGCTTTTATCATATAGAAGGCAAAAAGAGGTCTAGAAAAGGCACTCAGAGCAGTGGCCAAGTCCTTATTCGACTACTCACTGTGTAACCTTGAATGTAGAGCAAACTCTACTAGACACCTGAGTTTCACCATCTGTAAAATGGGGAACTGGAGCAGATTTAAATTGCTTCTAGTATTTAAATTTTATGATTTCATGGATAAAAAAGAATCCGGTTTCACATCTATATACACACCCTCCACACTTGAAGTGAATGCATTCATTACGCCATTTTTCAAAAAGGAAAAGGAAAGCCCCATACAGGTAACTGAAGCACTTTGGATAGGACAGCACTAACAGGCCTAGGACAACAGCAACACTCTAACACCCAGTTATTTTAGCTTTACACGTAGAAAACTTGTGAAGGTAAATAATAAGCTACCCATTACGTGCCTGGAAAGTTAAGGTTATGACAAAGTTCACTTTTAGGTTGCACTGAAATCTGGTGCCTCACATCTCCTCTCTTCCTCTTCTAGGAAAATAACAAGGCAAGTCCTTCTCCATGTCACTGCCCTTTGAATATTGAAGCACAGCTGCATCATCTCTCAATCAGCCTTCTTTCCTCCACACTGAACATTTGCCATTACATCCACCACTCTAATAAGGTGCATGGTTTTCAGACTCTTTAACCACCCACATCACCGTCCTGTGGACACACTATGATTTGGTGATCACTTCTTTAAAATGGGCCTACAGAAAACCAAACACAAACTCTACGAGACAAGCACAAACTTTTGCTAGTGTGTCAGAGTCTTGGAGTTTTAAGAGACTCTGATCAAAGCTATAGATGTTCTTTGGAGAAAGAAGTTCCTACATGCATACGATATATTCATAATCTGCAAATGATCAGTTGTTTCACAATCCCTGACACTCATCTGTGGACCCCATGCTACGAACCCCTACCCTGGATATACCTAGAGCCCAGGAGGGCTACCATTTCTGATGATCTTAACACTATATTCAGCTTGAATATACAGTGCCATATGAATCCTCTAAAGGGAAGCCAAAGGATAGAAGTAATTAATTTTGGAGTGGGAGTGCTAATAAAATCACTATACATGTTTTCAGGTATTTTTAATGAGAGACTTGTGGGAATTCAACTATGAAATAATCTAACCTACCTATCTATATAACTGAATTTAGTTAAGAGGCATGTTAGCAAACATTGTGCCTACCCTCCAAGTGCCAATTCAGACTAAGGCACCTACCGGTGCCAGGTAATATCTCAGATGATACATGTTCAACAGCAGGACAATGATTCATTCTTAGCATGAGGAGCGGTCAAGCAGGAAAGATACAGTCATGCAATCCAACACACTGCCACCCACCAAAGAGGTGTTTGCTAGTGTTCCAATTCCCATTGACTAGAGCACATTAAACCCCTGTCGAACATTAAAGTTAAACTACACATCATCACAGGCTGAATAGCAGTCTGTTTAACGTCCTTTGTTTTCCTGGGTACAATAATATTTTCCTATGGCTATTCATCAGGCACAGAGAAAACGTGGCTGCAGATGCCTCATTCTTGGTCATCTATTACTAGAACCTTCGTCGAAAAAGTTATACGATCGAGAATGGGGAGGACATTTTTCAATTCTATATCAACAGTTGGTTTTTGGAGCCTGCCCCATATCTTATTGTGCAGTTACTGTTGAAAGCAAAAAGATCCAATTATTGTCCCGTAAGAGTAATCACATGGCATGGACATACATACACTACCAAACGTAAAACAGATAGCTAGTGGGAAGCAGCCGCATAGCACAGGGAGATCAGCTCGGTGCTTCTTGTCCACCTAGAGGGGTGGGATGGGGAGGGTGGGAGGGAGGGAGACGCCAGAGGGAAGACATATGGGGACATATGTTTATGTATAACTGATTCACTTTGTTATAAAGCAGAAACTAACACACCATTGTAAAGCAATTATACTCCAATAAAGATGTTTAAAAAAAAAAGAGTATTTAATAACCCAAAAGAAAAAAAGATTATAGGTTGGTATTGCTTATTTTTTGGACTTTATATAAATGGAATCATACAAAAAAAAAAAAAAAAGAGTAATCACAGGTACCTGACCTCAAGTCTTGTTGACATAGACCCCAATTCATCACTCCTGCCTAGACCCATTCCTTTGCCATGTGACTTTATAGTTCCTCCCCCTACAGGCAGTGTGCATTGGGCTTGACCATGTGACTTACTTTGTCCAGTGGAATAAGGGTAGAAGAGACAGTTTCAGTTTCAAGCCTAAGCCTTAAGAGGGACCTCATGGTTCCCATGCTTCTGCTTGCTCCCTTTCATCTCCACCACCACCAGGAAAAAGCACCCCCGGTTAATCAGCTAGTCCAAGACACACAGAAAAGACTCAGACCCAATCTGCAGCTCAGGGCCAGCCAGCTAAGCCCAGCCTAGGTCACCTGACCTCAAACCAACCCACAGACATGTGAGCAAAATTATTGCTTACTGTTGCATGTCACAAATACTCTGTTATTGTTAGGAATACAGCAATAGCTGACTCTATACTCAACGTTAAAAAGGTACAACATACTGAAATCGTTGATTTTACAACTTGCCCGCTTGTCCTATGAGATATTTACATTTACATTATATATCTATACACACTTAGGAAAAATTTTGACTGCCAGGGACTGTGTTAGATGTAGGGCACGCCATGGCAAACAAGCAATGCTCATGGTTGCTTACTGTCTATTGGTCTGAGCTTCATAATATCTCTTACACCTCTGGACATAACGGGAAATATGGTGGGGTGTACCAAAATCAGGGCGAGGAGTCATTTTATTTCATTTGTAAGCAACTGATGGGATCCGTTACCTCTAAGAGCAATTCATAATTATATTCCCATAGCAATGCTTCATTTTCTGACTGTCAGGAAAATGAAATGCTTCAACATTGGTATGCTTTCCAGATAACCGAAGTTTGCATCTCAAGCTCAGAAATTTGAACTAAATTGGCAGGAACCAGCACTATCCACATCCCTGATATCTCAGAGGACACAGAACATAATTTAACTTTTCTTCCATGACTTAAGGCCGTCATTATGGACTACAGTTGTTGTACTGTGCTGTAATATGGCTCTCGGTCTCTCTCCATGTTTCTCTTTCTCCTCCTTACTAGAAGTCTGTCAACTGTCTCTTCTTCTGCTCTCACCCAACCTGCCTCTAATAGTCCTCTTTCCCGACCTGCCTTCCCCAAACTGCTGCATGTCAACCAGATAACCACACTTATTAAGAAGTATGTATTAACAAGACTCAGTGTGGTACACTGACCCTCTCAAGTTAACTGCATGGTTTTTATACATGGGATTCATAACAGCAAGTCCTGGCCTTCACAATTCTTTTTTGCTAACTTCGTGGTTCAAGGCTGAATGTTCTAGAAAAGTAAGGCTACCAGATGAAAGTCTGAACGTGCAGGGGGGTTAACGTACCTTACATTTGGTTGTGCTTTAAAGATCTTTAAAGTGTTGTGTTTTTTTTTTTTTTTTTGGTATGTAATCTTACTTAATAATCACAATACTATTCAAAGAGCCAGATGAAAAGGATCTCAGACCTAGATGGATTCCCACTCCGGTGTACAAGTAGAGAGTTCGTGTTTCTCTCCAAACGCTTAGTAAGATTACAGAAAGTCAACAGTTGGAGGCCCTAAAACCTCAAGCACCATGCAGCTATAAGCAGTTTCTCTAAAAAATAAGTGCCCGAAATGAAGTATCACTGTAGGTATTCAGACAGGCCAGCTCTGGAGTAAAAAGACAGGCTGGATGAAATCTCTGTCTGCATTGAGATTTTGAATTTCTGCATCAGTTGTATAAAATTTTATTTAAGCAAATCGGACCACACGATCCTAATACGTTTAGTTTTTAAAAGCAATATGTGTCTTAATATTTATTTCTCAAAATCAAATTATCATTTGTTCAGAAAGCTCAATTAATGTGAAAGATTTCGATTTCCATTTTCTTGGTATCACCCACAGTTACGGAGCCGAGGATTACTTCATCACTGAGCGCATAGCAAACAGAGCCAATGTTCCCATTAGTTTTTCCTGTCACATCTAACACAGTGTCTGGGACCTAACAGGCACCCAATAAATGTTTGATGAATCAATGAATTTGTGAACTCATCAGATTTGTAAATCATTTGCCTCGTTTCTTCCCGTTACGGCTGTTTGGGAATCAAAAAATAGAACTAGATTAAATAAACCACTAGCCTATCATTTACCGAGCTCTTTGTATTACCCACGACTTCCATTATTAATTGCCTTCTGTGTAGGAAATGTCGAACAATGGCATGGAGGGAAGAAGGCAGACACGGAAGAGAAAGCAAGTGGGGAAGGCAGCAATTACCCTGAAGTAGAACTAATTGTTCCAAATCCATTGCCTTCGGCTTCAGTTCACATAATAACTGTTTCTGTGCTGCTTCTGACTATACACCACACGTCAGCACCACTGATGGAATGCAATAAAAACCAAATTCCTTTTGCTTCTCTCCATATACAGTCTATGCACATAGCCAGTAAATGGGTTCAAATGCCGTCACAAAAGATGTTCCAGCTGTGGCCTCCATTGGCCATATGTGGGATTGTGTAGACACGGTTCTGAGAGAAAGTCTAAGCTATGGCGGGTGGAGGGGAGGGGGGTTCTCAACTATCTGTTATCATCTCCGTGTTTACAAATTTATGACATGAAAACAGGAAGCAGTTTGGACTGTTTGTTGATATTCCCCCCTTGCACCTACATAGCTCACTGAGCAATTCAGTCGCAACAGGTAGACATTTGCAGGTACTGTGCATATTGAAATTCAGCCACCTGCCAGAGCCCTCCAACAGCTGTCTAAACATCAGTCACCCTAAATTAAGTTATTCCCTAAGATCTCAAAACTGTCTATTTTCTATTTTCTATTTTTAGTTATTATTAGTTAAAGGGATCACATGGTGAATTCTTTCAGAATGTTTTGCTTCATTTCTTTTTTATCATGAGGGGGGGAAAAAAACGGTATAGCAGGGGAAAAGGTAAAAAGTTGGTCCCCAATTTTTCCCACTCTTCTCCCAAACTCACCCTTACCAACAAAGGTAGCAAAGGTAGCACTGTTAACAGTTGAATATGTATCCTTTCAGTCATTTTCCATAAACATACTAACCCCAGAGAGACATACACTGTATGTGCACACATTTGCACAGATACTCACCCTATACAATCATTCACATCCTATTTTCTGAGTTTCTATGGAAACACTCATAGTTTTGTAATCGCATTTTCCTTTCAGTTTCTTCCAACTGTTTTTTTTTTTTTTTTTTTTTTTTTGGCCGCGCCGTGCAGCATGCAGGATCTTAGTTCCCCAGTTCCCCGACCAGGGATCGAACCCATGCCCCCTGCGTTGGAAGCGCAAAGTCTTAGCCACTGGACTGCCAGGGAAGTCCCTTCTTCCAACATTTTAAAGATAAACCTTCATACAGGTGTAAATCATAGTGACCAATACAGAAATCAGTGATCATCCCTATTGGGGAACAAATGTGTGTGATGTGTGTGTGTCTCACCTCTCAGACTCAGACAAGACAGCGGTGAGAGAGTTCGTTAAATCCACCTAGGTGCTTCTTATTTATAAAGCTTGAGGGGGGCTCTTAAACTGGGATATCATTTTATTACAAAACTAAAACTGCATCAACACAGAAATGAGTCAAAATACAAATAGTATCATAAACAATTAAATCAGAAACATTGATTTCTTCATTCAAAAAATATATGCATGCCTATCGCATACTGGGCATCATGCTAAGAATTGTTGATATAAGGATAAAACATAGTCTAATTACTAGAGCTAATTACAGAATGTATCATAAGTGTAGTTTTCATTTAATCGCCAGTCCCTTTTCACTAACAGAAGAGTAGTATCTAAAGACAAAGTCTTAGTTCCAATTTTCATATAAAACTGAGGGACAGTCAACAAATACCTGACCAGTACTCTTCAAAAATGTCAAGGTCATGAAAAACACAGAAAATCTAAGAAATTATCACACATCAAAGGAGACTAAGGAGCATGACAACTCAATGTGAAACAGTATCCTGGAATGGATCCTGAAACGGGAAAAGGGCGTTAGTGGAAAAACTAGGGCAAATCCAAGTAAAGTCTGGAGTTTAGTTAATAGTATTGAACCAATGTTTTGATAAATGTACATTGTAACGTACATTGGGGAAGCTGGATGAAGGGTATAGAGAAACTCTCAGTGCCATTCTGGCAACTTTTCTGTAGCATTAGAGTTATACCAAATAAAAGCTCAGGGAACTAAGATTCCACATGCCACATGGCATGGCCAAAAAAATAAATAATAAGTAGGTCGATATCAGTAAAGATGAGGAAGAGAAATAGAAGAGCAATTTAATATTTTTATTTTCCTCTATGCCAGACACCATGCTAAATATTTCCTATGTACAATCACAATTAAATCTCCACAACGGCCCCAAAGATATATCCTATTATTACCTCTATTTCACTGAAGAGGAAAGTGGAGATCAGAGAAGTGAAGTAACTTGCCCAAGGATACAGAGGTAGGAAGTGGCAGAGACAAGGTTGGAAGCCTGATATCAAGATGAAAGCAAAGTCTAGAATCTTAGCCACTATGTCTACCACCCCCACTAAAGAATGTGGCTTTCATTCCGGAGGCTCCAAACTGCTTGACTTTCTGCAGTGGTAACAATGCTGAAATAAATGCTATCTTTAGGAAAGCTTTTGTATTTACTAAGTGTCCTTCCTAATGTCCAAGACTTACTACATCAACTGAGGCCGTTTTTGGTTTTTGTACTGCTGTTTCTCTTAGCTGTCAGCTACCTCTATCATTCTCCATTTGCCCATTTATATACAGCCCTTACTCCACTGAGTGGAAACCCATCCTCCAGTCTCATCAGAACAATCCAGGCTCCCTGTCATCCTTTGCACTTGGAGCAATGCATTAGTAGCGCTATAAGCATCTGATTCCCGTAGGACCTGAGTTGGGTTTTGCAAAGCTGTCCTTGCTTCTTGTGTTCATCTATGCATGAGTGTCTCAAGGACTCAAGTTTTTCTCTGGCCATCTGTCCTAAGGTTAGGCTTCAGACTTTGTACTTAAGAATCTCCCCTGTGGTCACTGGGTCAGTGGCTTCATTGGTGGTATCATTCCGGCATAGTTCACACCTGAGCCTCACAGAACAGTGGTAACACATCTGCCTCAATGCCCTCTCTTGAAACGCCAGCGTCAAGGTTTGCCTGGTTTTTGCTATCAGTGAGAGTTATCTTGTTCCACGGTTTCAAGAGGAAAGGACGATGTTCAGGGCAAAACGCCTTAAGGAAATCTTATCCTTGTAACCGTAGACTCCAATCTCCAAGGTCTTTCACTGCTTCACTTTTGAAACTGCTTCACTCTTGAAACTGCTTCACTTTTGAAATTGTTTCCATTCTCCTCCAGGTGCAGGTAACAGAACAAAATGCCACCTTACTGTGTAAAGCTGCAACTCAAAATCTAACCACTGCTTTTCCAAATTAAAGCAGCTGATTTCTAATAATAAAGGGCGCTTTCAGCCTGTCAAAGCTGCTAAGTGACTGTTTCCTTTCCTCACTCAACAAAGAAAGTCTGTAATCTACATGAGTGAGTGAGAGGGAAATGCTAGCCCAGCCAACAAATGTGCTCACCTTATCCCTCAGAGGTATGCAGAGAGGCAGCAGAACAGCTCTGACCCAACTAGAGGAAAGGAACACCTTTCCAGATGCAGGGGATTTTTACGAGGAAGGAAGTACAATAAGGTAGTCAACCGCTTGACACTTTCCTCTTCTGAGCGTTTGGCAGGTTAATTTCACCATTAACTTTCAATGATATACTTGGATTCAAATGCCTGACTCACTGTGTGAGCTAGAACAAGTCCTTTCTTTCTGGACGCCGGATCTGTAAAGTGAGGGAGTTGGATTAAAGGTCTCTCTGAGGGCCCTGCCACTCTGACATTATAACAGTTCAACAACTGGGTACACGGATCCAAAGTGCGGTTCAAATGATGGCCAACACGCAGACAATGGTGCCAATCTCGTCCTGCTAGCCTGGCATGCCCAAAACACTAATGAGCATGCAAAAAAAGTCCCAAGCAAAATAATTTGCCACACCAACATATTCAGGTTTTCTTTCTCCCAATTATTGAGTTGGAATAGTCTATTCTCTGTCCTTTGAATTCTTTCCCTCATTCCCATTTCCACATCCTTTTCCTTGATATTACCCTATCTAGGTAGCTCTCCTCCCCTTCCCCTACCCAAAACCAATCCCTCCTTCAAAGCACAGCCCAATATATTTGCTGAATATTTGAGTTTTTACTGATTTCTCCCAGCTAGTGATCTCTTCCTCCTTTGAACTCCAATAGCACTGTGTGAAAAAGCTGGTAATTCTTTTGTTTAATTGTTCAAAATGTGTTCCATATTTTGGTTCTCTCTTTTAAAAAGGCCTTTCTGATCGTAACCTAAGGCATCTCTGAAGTAAAACAAACATTCTAATTAACTATCAAGTCCCTTCATATTTATTAAGAAAAAGGAACAAAACAGTTTGTCTTATTCTACCCCTAGGGGAAAAAAAAATGTTACAAGTAGGTTTAACTCCAAAGAAATCCCAGCTCTGACTACTGAAACTTCAAAAACAGGGCTTGGAAGTGATCTGAAGTAAAGGGACCGTGGTACTTCCCGGCCTTTTTTTTTTTTTCTTTTCATTATTACTGTTAATAGTACTAATGTTAGTATAGTAATATCATTAGAGACCGTTGTGATTGTTAAAGACAAAGAAGAACTAGATTTTCTGCTGCAGAAGTGAGGGTTTTAGAAAAGGTTTTAGGGAAGGGCATAGACCATTTTACCTGCGAGGGAAATCTAGAGATATAAGGTAATGCTTTCTCTCATCAACTCAGAAAGAAACAGGAAAGAGCCTTGGCTGGAGTAAGATAAAGAATAAACTCAGGGGACTTCCCTGGCTGTCCAGTAGTTACAACTCCGCCTTCCAATGCAGGGGGCGCGGGTCCGATCCCTGGGCGGCGAACTAAGGTCCCACACGCCTGGTGGGGGAACTAAGGTCCCACATGCCGTGGGGTGTGGCCAAAAATTAAAAAGGAATAAACTCAAACCAAGTGTTCAGTACTCCACTGCAAGGGATTAAATCTTTTCCAAACAGTGACTTAGAATAGCACATTGATTTTCTTAACTCTGTTAACTACTCTTAAAGGTACAATCAAGTAGCTCAGATCAAACATTTAACCAATATTTATGGAGAAATATCATGGGCGAGGCATCAGCTAGATGGTATAGGGAACACAAGAGAAATTAACATGCTCCGGAATGAGCTTGTACTCTAACACAGGGAGCTTCAGTTGGAAGGAAGGGAAGGAGGGAGGGAGGGATTTCCAGGGCAAAAAATTAAGAATCCTTGACTTCCCTCTCATTCATCATATTCAGTTTTCTTTCTTTTTTTTTCACACCTGTCCTCGGCTTCTCTTAACTTCCTCTTTCTCCCTGGCTACATTTCTATGCCCCTCTACACTGTCCCACACACAACTGTCAGGGTGATCGTTATACAACACACTCTATGATTCAGCCACACCAAATTATTTGTGTCAGAATCACATATCTCTGGACATTCTCAGGCTGTTCCCTCTGCCCATTATTGCCCTTTAAGACTTGGCCAAAAATCACCTAAGTGAAATTTTTCCTGACTCTGGCGGGCAAAAATAGTCCTTCCTCTGTGATCCCACAGCACCCAGCAGATAAATGCATTAGCACTTAGCAAAGTGTGTGGACATTATTTGCTTATATTCCATCTCCCTCTTCAGACAATTGTGTGAGACAGGATTCTGCTGCAGGAAACAGAAACGACGCTAGCATTTTAAACAGAAAGCTATGTAACACAAGGGATTCCGTACATATAAGATCACTGGAAGTGACAGAGGAGCGGGTTCTGGGCTGAGCCCCTCAGACAACCTTTGCCACAGTCAGGAAAACGGAGAATCAGGAGGCCACCATTGGCACCACTGAGACATAGAACCCACTTCTACACATGTAATCCAGACAGGATACAGAGCCACCATCATGATGAAGGCTTCTACAAAGCTACTGACTAAACCCCAGAAGGCTGCCTCAGAAATGACCACTCTTTCCACAGCCGGGTTTCAGAAAAGCAACAGATAAGACAGCAGTACGGCCACTGCCTCGTTTCTGCCTCTAAATCTCATTTGAGTGCATCTATTTGGTGGATGCAAGGAGAACCCTAGCTACGAGAGCCTCAGAGATACGGATTTTTAACTTTCAAAACTTGGCAATATAGAAAAGCACACAATACGGAAGTTGGAGTAGATGGTGAGTAACAATCTACCGTAAGTACCATGTATTTAGTACCTAGAAATAGTACTTAATAAATGAATGCAACTATGCAATACCTAATTATGAAGGTTGTTGGGTATTTTTAAAGCTGTCCCTATTTTTTACTTTCTGTTTTTCTGATTGCAGAAGTTATTCATTTTAGAAGAATGTTCACCTTAGCATTATTTATAAAGGGGACATCTGGAATAATCCAAATAGAAAACAAGAGGAGGTGAATTAAATGAATTATGACAGAATATTAGGCAGTCATTAAAATGATGACATAGATCTCTCTTTTGACATGGGAAGATACTCATGGTCTGTGTGGAGAAGTAGGTTACAATCTATGCCACACCACAAAAATAAATTCCAGGTAAGTTAAAGGTATGAATATGAGAAGCAAACTTGAAAATTTGGAGAACTGAAAAATAACTTCAGGATAGGGAAAAATGTCCAAGATAAGACAATAAACAAGCACAAACCATGCTAAATCTGACGCCATTGAAAGGTAGAAATTTCTATACAATGAAGTAACCAAAAAAAAAAAAAAAACCCATCAACACAGGATTAGCATCAAGATTATATAAAGAAATAATCATGATGAACAGAACTGGAGGTATCACACTCCCTGACAATACTACAAAGCTCTTAGTATTCAAAACAGTATGGCACTGGCACAAAAACAGACACACAGATCAATGGAACAGAACAGAGAACTCAGAAATAAACCCACACAAGTATGGTCAATTAATCTATGAGAAAGGAGGCAAGAATATACAATGGAGAAAGACTGTCTCTTCAATAAGTGGTGCTGGGAAAACTGGACAGCTACATGTAAAAGAATCAACTGGACTATTCCCTCACACCATGCACAAAAATTAACTCAAAACTTATTAAAGACCTAAATGTAAGATGGGAAACCATAAAACACTTAGAAGAAAATATAGGCAGTATGCTCTTTGACATCAGCCTAGCAATATTTTTCTGGATCTCTCTCCTCAGGCAAGAGCAACAAAAGCAAAAGCAAGCAAATGAGACTACATCAAATTAAAAACGTTTTGTACAGGAAAACAAACCATCAACAACAAAAAAAGGCAACCTACTGAATGGGAGAAAATATTTGCAAATGATATATCTGATGAGGGGTTAATACCCAAAATACATAAAGAACTCATACAACTAAATATAAAAGAAAATTCAGATTTTAAAATGGGTAGAGGACCTGATTAGACATTTTTCCAAAGATGATATACAGATAGACAACAGGCACATGAAAAGATGCTCATCACTCATCAGAGAAATGCAAATCAAAACCACAATGAGCTATCACCTCACACGTGATAGAAAGGCTATTATCAAAAAGATAAGAAATAACAACTGTTGGTGAGGTTGTAGAGAAAGTGGAACACTTGTGCTCTGTTGGTTGGAATATAAATTGGTGCAACCACTATGGAAAACAGTATAGAGGTTCCTCAAAAAATTAAAAATAGAACTACCATATGATGCAGCAATCCCACTTCTGGATATTTATTGAAAGAAAATGAAGACACTAATTCAAGAAGATATATGCACCCCAATGTTCACTGCAGAATTATTTACAATAGCTAACACTACGAAAGCAACCTAAGTGTCCATCGATAGATTGATACAATCTATCTTTCTAATGTGGAAAAATACATATATCTATACACACACACACCACACTCATACATATACACACAACTGATTATTATTCAACCATGAAAAGAATGACATCTTACTATTTGTGACATGGATGGACCTAGAGGGTATTCCGCTAAGTGAAGTAAGTCAGACAGAAAAAGACAAATACCATATTATTTCAATTATGTGTGGAATCTATAAAAGGAAACAAATGAACAAACATAGCAAAACAGAAATGGACTCATAGATACAGAGCCCAAGCTGGTGATTGCCAGAGGGCACGGGATGTGGGGGGAAGTGCAAAACAGGGGAAGGGAATTAAGAAGTACAAACTTCCAAATATAAAATAAATCATGTGGATGTAATGTAGAGCATAGGGAATATAGTCAATAATACTATAATAGGGGGGAGACCTTCAAGATGGCAGAAGAGAAAGATGTGGAGATCACCTTCCTCCTCACAAATACATCAGAAATACATCTACATGTGGAGCAACTCCTACAGTACACCTACTGAACACTGGCAGAAGACATCAGACTTCCCAAAAGTCAAGAAACTCCCCACGTACCTAGGTAGGGCAAAAGAAAAAAGAAAAAACAGAGACAAAAGAATAGGGATGCGACCTGCACCAGTGGGAGGGAGCTGTGAAGGAGGAAAGGTTTCCACACACTAGGAAGCCCCTTCACTGGTGGAGTTTGTGGGGGGGAGGGGGGGGCGGTGGCCGGGGGTGGGTAGCTTCGGAGCCAGGGAGGAGAGCACAGCAACAGGGGTGCAGAGGGCAAAGCAGAGATATTCCCGCACAGAGGATGGGTGCTGACCAGCACTCACCAGCCTGAAAGGCTTGTCTGCTCACCCGCTGGGGTGGGCGGGGGCTGGGAGCTGAGGCTTGGGCTTCGGAGGTCGGATCCCATGGAGAGGACGGGGGTCGGCTGCGTGAACACAGCCTGAAGGGGGCTAGTGTGCCACAGGTAGCCAGGAGGGAGTCCCAGAAAAGTCTGGAACTGCCTGAGAGGGAAGAGACCATTGTTTCCTGGTGCGCGAGGAGAGGAGATTCAGAGCACCGCCTAAACAAGCTCCAGAGACGGCACGAGCCGTGGCTATCAGCACGGACACCAGAGACAGGCATGAGACTCTAAGGCTGCTACTGCAGCCACCAAGAAGCCCGTGTGCAAGCACAGGTCACTATCCACACCGCCCCTCCCAGGAGACTGTGCACCCCACCACAGCCAAGGTCCCGTGATTCAGGGACAACTTCCCTGGGACAACACACAGCACGCCTCAGGCTGTTGCAACGTCATGAGGGCCTCTGCCGCGGCAGGCTCGCTCAGCATTGTGTACCCCTCCCTGCCCCCGGCCTGAGTGAGCCAGAGCCCCCAGTCAGCCATTCCTTTAACACCGTCCTGTCTGAGCGAAGAACAGATGCCCTCAGGTGACCTACACGCAGAGGTGGGGCCAAATCCAAAGCTGAACCCCAGGAGCTGGGCGAAACAAAGAAGAAAAAGGGAAATCTCTCCCAGCAGCCTCAGTAACAGCAGATTAAATCTCCACAGTCAACTTGACGTACCCTGCACCTGTGGAATACCGGAATGGACAACGAAACATCCCAAAATTGAGGCGGTGGACTTTGGGGGCAACGATATATATATATTTTTTTTTCCTTCTTCTCTTTTTGTGAGTGTGTATGTGTATGCTTCTTTGTGTGATTTTATCAGGATAGCTTTGCTTTTACCATTTGTCCCAGGGTTCTGTCTTTCTCTCTTTTTTTTTTTTTTTTTTGGTATAGTTTTTAGTGCTTGTTATCACTCGTGGATCTGTTTTTTGATTTGGTTGCTCTTTTCTTTCTTCCTTTCTTTTTTTTAATTACTTTTAAATATTTTTATTTTTAATATTTACTTTTTATTTTTTATGTTAATAACTTTATTTTACTTTACTTTTCTTTCTTTCTTTCTTTTGCTCTCCATTTTCTTCTGAGCCATGTGGCTGACAGGGTCTTGGTGCTCCGGCCGGGTGTCAGGCCTGTGCCTCTGATGTGGGAGAGCTGAGTTCAGGACATTGGTCCACCAGAGACCTCCTGGCTCCATGTAATATACAACGGCAAAAGCTTTCCCAGAGCTTTCCATCTCAACGCTAAGACCCAAATCCACTCAATGACCAGAAAGCTACAGTGCCGGACACCCTATGCCAAAGAACTAGCAAGACAGGAACACAACCCCACCCATATGGACAGAGGCAGCCTAAAATCATGATAAGGTCACAGACACCCCCAAAACACACCACCTGACGTGGTCCTGCCCACCAGAAAGACAAGATCCAGCCTCATCCACCAGAACACAGGCACTAGTCCCCTCTACCAGGAAGACTAGACAATCCATTAAACCAACCTCACCCACTGGGGACAGACACCGAAAACAATGGGAACTATGAACCTGCAGCCTGAGAAAAGGAGACCCCAAACACAGTAAGTTAAGCAGAATGAGAAGACAGAGAAACAGAGCAGATGAAGTAACAAGGTAAAAACCCACCACACCAAACAAATGAAGAGGAAATAGGCAGTCTACCTGAAAAATAATTCAGAGTAATGATAGTAAAGATGATACAAACTCTTGCAAATAGAATGGAGAAAATACAAGGAACATTTAACAAGGACCTAGAGGAACTAAAGAGCAAACAAACAATGATGACCAACAAAATAAATGAAATTACAAATTCTCTAGAAGGAATCAAGAGCAGAATAACTGAGGCAGAAGAACACATAAGTGACCTGGAAGATAAAATAGTGGAAATAACTACTGCAGAGCAGAATAAAGAAAAAAGAGTGAAAAGAATTGAGTATCACTACAGAGACCTCTGGGACAACATTAAACCCACCAACATTTGAATTATAGGGGTCCCAGAAGAAAAAGAGATAAAGAAAGGGACTGAGGAAATATTTGAAGAGATTATAATTGAAAACTTCCCTAATATGGGAAAGGAAATAGTTAATTAAGTCCAGGAAGCGCAGAGAGTCCTATACAGGATAAATCCAAGGAGAAACACGCCAAGACACACGTTAATCAAAGTATCAAAAATTAAATACAAAGAAAAAATATGAAAAGCAGCAAGGGAAAAACAACAAATAACACACAAGAGAATCCCCATAAGGTTAACAGCTGATCATTCAGCAGAAACCCTCCAAGCCAGAAGGGAGTGGCAGGACATATTTAAAGTGATAAAAGGGAAAAACCTACAACCAAGATTAATCTACCCAGCAAGGATCTCATTTAGATTCAATGGAGAAATTAAAACCTTTACAGACAAGCAAAAGCTAAGAGAATTCAGCACCACCAAATCAGCTTTACAACAAATGCTAAAGGAACTTGTCTAGGCAAGAAACACAAGAGAAGGAAAAGACCTACAATGAGAAACCCAAAACAATTAAAAAATGGTAATAGGAACATACATATAGATAATTACCTTAAATGTAAATGGATTAAATTCCCCAAGCAAAAGACACAGACTGGCTGAATGGACACAAAACAAAGACCCGTATATAAGCTGTCTACAAGAGACCCACTTTAGACCTAGGGACACATACAGACTGAAAGTGAGGGGATGGAAAAAGATATTCCATGAAATTGGAAATCAAAAGAAATCAAAAGAAAGCTGGAGTAGCAATTCTCATATCAGACAAAATAGACTTTAAAATAAAGACTACTGCTTAATAGCCAAGAGATCACTGAAGAAATCAAAGAGGAAATCAAAGAATACCTACAAACAAATGACAATGAAAACATGACGACCCAAAACCTATGGGATGCAGCAAAAGCAGTTCTAAGAGGGAAGTTTATAGCAATACAATCCTACCTCAAGAAACAAGAAACATCTCAAATAAACAACCTAACATTATACCTAAAGCAATTAGAGAAAGAGGAACAAAAAAACCCCAAAGTTAGCAGAAGGAAAGAAATCGTAAAGATCAGATCAGAAATAAATGAAAAAGAAATGAAGGAAAGAATAGTAAAGATCAATAAAATTAAAAGCTGGTTCTGTGAGAAGATAAACAAAATTGATAAACCATTAGCCAGACTCATCAAGAAAAAAAGGGAGAAGACTCAAATCAACAGAATTAGAAATGAAAAGGAGAAGTAACAACTGACACTGCAGAAATACAAAGGATCATGAGAGATTACTACAAGCAACTCTATGCCAATAAAATGGACAACCTGGAAGAAATGGACAAATTCTTAGAAAAGCACAACCTTCTGAGACTGAACCAGAAAGAAATAGAAAATATGAACAGTCCAATCACAAGCCCTGAAACTGAGACTGTGATTAAAAATCTTCCAACAAACAAAAGCCCAGGACCAGATGGCTTCACAGGCGAATTCTATCAAACATTTAGAGAAGAGCTAACACCTATCCTTCTCAAGCTCTTCCAAAATATAGCAGAGGAAGGAACACTCCCAAACTCATTCTACGAGGCCACCATCACCCTGATACGAAAACCCTACAAAGATGTCAAAAAGAAAGAAATCTACAGGCCAATATCACTGATGAACATAGATGCAAAAACCCTCAACAAAATACTAGCAAACAGAATCCAACAGCACATTAAAAGGATCATACACCATGAAAAAGTGGGGTTTATCACAGGAATGCAAGGATTCTTCAGTATATGCAAATCAAACATTGTGATACTCCATATTAACAAATTGAAGAATAAAAACCATATGATCATCTCAATAGATGCAGAAAATGCTTTTGAGAAAATTCAACACACATTTATGATTAAAAAAAAAAACCCTCCAGAAAGTAGGTATAGAGGGAACTTACCTCAACATAATAAAGGCTCTATATGACAAACCCACAGCCAACATCGTCCTCAATGGTGAAAAACTGAAACCATTTCCACTAAGATCAGGAACAAGACAAGGTTGCCCACTCTCACCACTATTATTCAACATAGTTTTGGAAGTTTTAGCCACAGCAATCAGAGAAGAAAAAGAAATAAAAGAATACAAATTGGAAAAGAAGAAGTAAAGCTGTCACTGTCTGCAGATGACATGATACGATACATAGAGGATCCTAAAGACTCTACCAGAAAACTACTAGAGATAATCAATGAATTTGGTAAAGTAGCAGGATACAAAATTAATGCACAGAAATCTCTTTCTCTCCTGTACACTAATGATGAGAAATCTGAAAGAGAAATTAAGGAAACATTCCCATTTACCACTGCAACAAAAAGAATAAAATACCTAGGAATCAACCTACCTAAGGAGACAAAAGACCTGTATGCAGAAAACTATAAGACACTGATGAAAGAAATTAAAGACGATACAAACAGATAGAGAGATATACGATGTTCTCGGATTGGAAGAATCAGCATTGTGATAATGACTCTACTACCCAAAGCAATCTACAGATTCAATGCAATCCCTATCAAACTACCAATGGCATTTTTCACAGAACTAGAACAAAAAAGTTCACAATTTGTATGGAAACACAAAAGACCCCAAATAACCAAAGCAATCTTGAGAAAGAAAAATGGAGCTGGAGGAATCAGGCTCCCTGACTTCAGACTATACTACAAAGCTACAGTAATCAAGACAGTATGGTACTGGCACAAAAACAGAAATACAGATCAATGGGATAGCCCAGATATAAACCCACACACATATGGTCACCTTATTTTTGATAAAGGAGGTAAGAATATATAATGGAGAAAAGACAGTCTCTTCAATAAGTTGTGCTGGGAAAACTGGACAGCCACATGTAAAAGAATGAAATTAGAACACTCCCTAACACCATACACAAAAATAAACTCAAAATGGATCAAAGACCTAAATGTAAGGCCAGACACTATAAAACTCTTAGAGGAAAACCTAGGCAGAACACTCTATGACATAAATCACAGCAAGATCCTTTTTGACCCACCTCCTACAGAAATGGAAATAAAAACAAAAGTAAAAAAATGGGACTTAATGAAACTTAAAAGCTTTTGCACAGCAAAGGAAACCGTAAACAAGACGAAAAGACAACCCTCAGAACGGGAGAAAATATTTGCAAATGAAGCAACTGACAAAGGATTAATCTCCAAAATTTATAAGCAGCTCATGCACCTCAATATCAAAAAAACAAACAGCCCAATCCAAAAATGGGCAGAAGACCTAAATAGACACTTCTCCAAAGAAGATAGACAGATTGCCAACAAACACATGAAAGAATGCTCTCTATGACATAAATCATAGCAAGATCCTTTTTGACCCAACTCCTAGAGAAATGGAAATAAAAACAAAAATAAAGAAATGGGACCTAATGAAACTTAAACGCTTTTGCACAGCAAAGGAAACCATAAACAAGACCAAAAGACAATCCTCAGAATGGGAGAAAATATTTACAAATGAAGCAACTGACAAAGGATTAATCTCCAAGATTTACAAGCAGCTCATGCAGCTCAATAACAAAAAAACAAACAACCCAATCCAAAAATGGGCAGAAGACCTAAATAGACATTTCTCCAAAGAAGATAGACAGATTGCCAACAGACACATGAAAGAATGCTCAACATCATTAATCATTAGAGAAATGCAAATCAAAACTACAATGAGGTATCATCTCACACCAGTCAGAATGGCCATCATCAAAAAATCTAGAAACAATAAATGCTGGAGAGGGTATGGAGAAAAGGAAACCCTCTTGCACTGTTGGTGGGAATGGAAATTGATACAGCCACTATGGAGAACAGTATGGAGGTTCCTTAAAAAACTAAAAATAGAACTACAATACGACCCAGCAATCCCACTACTGGGCATATACCCTGAGAAAACCATAATTCAAAAAGATACATGGACCACAATGTTCATTGCAGCACTATTTACAATAGCCAGGACACAGAAGCAACCTAGGTGTCCACTGACAGATGAATGGATAAAGAAGATGTGGCACATATATACAATGGAATATTACTCAGCCATAAAAAGAAACAAATTGAGTTATTTGTAGTGAGGTGGATGGAGTTAGAGTCTGTCATACAGAGTGAAGTAAGTCAGAAAGAGAAAAACAAATACCGTATGCTAACACATATATATGGAATCTAAGGGGAAAAAAAAAAGGTCATGAAGAACCTAGTGGCAAGATGGGAATAAAGACACAGACCTACTAGAGAATGGACTTGAGGATATGGGGAGGGGGAGGGGTAAGATGTGACAGGGTGAGAGAGTGGCATGGACATATATACACTACCAAATGTAAAATAGATAGCTAGTGGGAAGCAGCCGCATAGCACAGGGACATCAGCTCGGTACTTTGTGACCACCTAGAGGGGTGGGATAGGGAGGCTGGGAGGGAGGGAGACGCCAGAGGGAAGAGATATGGGTACATATGTATATGTATAACTGATTCACTTTGTTATAAAGCAGAAACTAACACACCATTGTAAAGCAATTATACTCTAATAAAGATGGTAAAAAAAAAAAATATGCTCAATATCACTAATCATTAGAGAAGTGCAAATCAAAACTACAATGAGGTATCACCTCACACCAGTCAGAAGGGCCATCATCAAAAAATCTACAAACAATAAATGCTGGAAAGGGTGTGGAGAAAAGGGAACCCTCTTGCACTGTTGGTGGGAATATAAGTTGATATAGTCACTATGGAGAACAGTATGTAGTTTCTTTAAAAAACTAAAAATAGAACTACCATGTGACCCAGCAATCCCACTACTGGGCATATACCCTGAGAAAACCATAATTCAAAAAGAGTCATGAACCACAATGTTCATTGCAGGTCTATATACCATAGCCACGACATGGAAGCAACCTACATGTCCATCGACAGATGAATGGATAAAGAAGATGTGGCACATATATACAATGGAATATTACTCAGCCATAAAAAGAAACGAAATTGAGTTATTTGTAGTGAGGTGGATGGACCTAGAGTCTGTCATACAGAGTAAAGTAAGTCAAAAAGGGAAAAACAAATACTGTATGATAACATATATATATATAGAATTTTTTTTAAATGGTTATGAAGAACGTAGGGACAGGACACGAATAAAGACGCAGACGTAGAGAATGGACTTGAGGACACGGGGAGGGGGAGGGGGAAGGGTAAGCTGGGACGAAGTGAGAGAGTGGCATGGACATACATACACTAAGAAGCATAAAATAGATAGCTAGTGGGAAGCAGCCGCATAGCATAGGGAGATCAGCTTGGTGCTTTGTGACCACCTAGAGGGGTGGGATAGGGAGGGTGGGAGGGAGACGCAAGAGGGAGGGGATATGGGGATACATGTATATGTATAGCTGATTCACTTTGTTATAATGCAGAAACTAACACACCATTGTAAAGCAATTATACTCCAATAAAGATTTTTAAAAATAATAATAATACTATAATAACTTTGTATGATGACATGGTAATTTGATTTATGGTGATCATTTCACAATGTATAAAAATATCAAATCGCTATATGGTTCGCCTGAAACTAATATATTGTAAGTCAATTAAACTTAAATTAAGAAAGAATCAACAAAACGTAAGCAGCCTACCAAGAAAAAAATGAGCAAAAGATATTAACAGGTAATTCACAGGTTTAAAAAATGGCTGATAAACATTTGAAAAGTTGCTCAATCTCACTAGTAATTAGGGAAATGCAAAATTTTTAAGTGTGACATTGGCAAGTTTTGGCAAAACTTTGGGGCCACAGGAAGTCACAGACACTAGGGAAAGCACATCATTTTCACAACCACCGTGCAGAGTGATTTTCCTCTATCTCTACAGCTACACGTGTGCACCCTGTACCCAGCATTTCACACGTAGGTAATACCGCAGATTAGCAAACGTTTTCTGTAAAGGGCCAGACCGTAAATATGTTAGGTTTTGCAGTCCATATAATCTCTGTTGCAGCTACTCAACTCTTTCATTATGGCATGAAAGGAGCCATTGAGAATTCAGAAACAAATGGGCGTGGCAGTGTACCCATAACATTTTATTTACAAAAACAGGCAACAAGCCAGATTTAGTCCATGATGTGTAGTTTCTTGATTACTTCCAGGAAAAACTGCCACATACATACACAAAGGAGGAGACAGGAGACAAGCGCAAGGATATTCACCACAGCAATATTTATAATGGAAAAGATTAGAAGTAATCTAAATGTCCACCAGCAAGAGAATTGGTAAACGAAGTATGCTAAAACCATAAAATGGAATACAACACAGCAGGTAAAATGACAGAGCCAAATTATATTTAATGATACAGTCTTTAACTTTAAAAAAAATAATGGGGTATGATGAAACATACAAGTGTATGTGTAAATTTTAATAATATGAATGGGCACTGGACGATTTTTTATTGTGTTCATTGTTCTTTCCTATATTGCCCAATTCTTAACAAGTAACGTGTATTCATATTGGTTTTAAATCATATTCATTATGGAATATTTGGAAAGCACACAAAATGTAAAAAGGAAAAAAAAAATCACCCATCATCCCACCACCTTCCTAATGAAACCCACTGTAAACATTTTTGACATAATTCCTTTCATTATATTTTTTTGTCCCTTGTCTGTCTCATTGCAACAGATGAGATGGTACTAAACGTGCACTTCTTTTATTCTAGGCACTTCTCTATGTTAAATTCTTTATAAGCGTCATTTTCCATAGCTGTGTACTATTCGTATTTTTTCACCTCTTTTCTAGAAATTCTGGAATATATGTACATAGCACATTCATAACATAAGCCTCAAATTCCACAGCTTCTATATACTGAGGATCAATGAGGTATCTGTCGGTTCTGTTCCTGCCAGCATTCCGCAATTACCAAAACACCCACTTGAATAAGCAAAAATTAAGTGGATTTAACAAACTATCTTTCAGAATGAATCCACTGGAGTTTGTCTCAATAAATTAGCAAAGATCCTTTGGACTCTCATGATCATCTGGTAAAACAAGTCATTGCTTGATATTTTTGTGCCCTTGGTTCCACAGGTTAGAAGCTAACAGTTGTCATTTTGTGGCTCTGGTATATACCGTGAGGTGGTGGCCTCCATCTGAGACATTGAGCATGCTTTGCAAGCCTCTCAACTACACGCAAAGAAAGGTGACATTTTGGATTCAAATTCAGTAGCTCTGTCGTTCCCTAGATGTTATTTTAAAAGGTTATTGATGTCTTTCTGTGAAATAATAAGGTGATAAATATAAATAAGATGATTTCAAACTGCTACTTTATTAATTCAGTTGTTATTGTTTTTCATAATATATATCCTTGGGTCATTTAAGCCATGTGCCACTGCACTTTTCTTAAGCAAGGTACAAACAAGCTTTCCCTTTTTAGATTGTAGTATAGAAAGTAACCAAAAAAAAAAAAAAAAAAAAATCAAGACAGTTGGAGATCTTATTTTGAATGGATCAACCTCCAGTTCCCATGGACTGCTAAATAAGCCACGAGTCATCACTTGGCCTTTGTTATACCAACCTCTCCACTGACCTTCCCTCACCTTCCAACTGCTTTTGACCTACCACCTTGCCAGAATACTGATATTTCTCTCTTGTTGCCATCAGAATAAATTGAAGGCACATCCTGGATTTTAGCCACTCCAGACACTTAACCCTACCAATTTATCTGGTGAATGTATAAGAGAAAGGATCATTTCCTCTTCTTCATCCTTGAAGTCCCTGCCAGTGCCTAGAATAGTTCCTGTGGCACGTAACAGGAAACAATTAAGCCTTGTTGAACTGAATTGCAAATACCCAGGAACAAAATTCCCAATTAAATTTTGTGAGTTAAGAGACCATGATGAATATTGAGCTAAGAAGCAAGATTGAGAAAGTGTGTGTGAGGGGATGAGTTAGATCACACTAATTAATGATTTAAAATAGTATCCTACTTCAATAGAATGAACACTTGTGTCTTCCCTAAATTCATATGTTGACACCTAATCTGATGGTATTTGGAGGTAGGGCTTTTCAGAGGTGATTAGGCCATGAGGGTGGAGCCCTCATGAATGAGATTAGTGCCCTTATAACAGAGGCACCAGACAGAGAGATCCCTCTCCCCTTCCACTCTGTGAGGACACAGCAAGAAGACAGCAGTCAATGAGCCAAGAAGCCAGCCCTCACCAGACAATGAATCTGCTATTGCCTTGATCTGAGACCTCTAGCCTCCAGAACTACGAGAAATAAATTTCTGTTGTTTAAGCTATCCAGTCTATGGCACTTTTGTTACAGCAGCCTAAATGGACATCTACCACATAAAATATGTTTTCCTTATGAAATGTTACTTCTAGATCTCAATTCAAAGGAATGTGAAGCCTTCCTTGAGAAAATATACCTCTCTCTTATACCACCAATGGCAAAACATAGTACATATTCCGAGTACATACAAGCTTGTCATAGTTATCAGTGTTGTCAACTTTAAAACAGAATATGGCTTACCTGTAAATATAAACTCTAATGCACAGCCCTAACCTTCCTTAATTATCACTGTTAGCATGGAAAGCACTGTGGGCCTCTCTCTCACGTCGGTTTAGTTGCCAACTGCAACCAACATTAGCAAATTCCTAGGAAAGGAATAACCAAAGCATTTGGTAGACTAAAATTCTTGAGAGCTTTGTCCACTCCTGTATCCACAGTGATTATTACTTACTGGTTTATAGTAGGAAAAAAATGTCTGTTGAATGTCCTTACCCCTCCTCTAATTCTTGGTCCAAAGAGTGGGAGTGGCCGACAGAATTTGAAATTCTTTTGAGGCCCTTGTTTGACCTCGGGCCCATAGTTTCAGTCACCAGCAGTAATAACCACACCTACTGCACAGTCCAATATGCAGTGGCCACAAAGAAAAGGAGCTTGTGACAATATTGTCCAAGGACTCAAAAAAAATAATAGGAGCCAAGATGATGGCAGTGTCACAAATCTTCCACTTAATTCTTTAATTTGTCTTCACAGCAAGTGAAAACTGATACCACTACAAATGTTTTGATGTCTTCATAGACACCATAAGCCATGGGGGCAGCAGTAAACACATTTTACACCTGCACCATATATACGCTAGATGCAATTTCTTTGCTACAGCTCAGTGCAGGTAATGAGATTTTTCATTAGGCAGACCATATGCTTTTATTAAAATAGCTCATTTAAAGGGAAATCGATGCACTTCTAAATATGGAGGATACATTTCTAGCTCTGTGCCCACATTATTATATGGCTCCTACGTCCTTGGAATGTTTATAGTGCCAATTACACTTACAAATAAGTGTAAGTCTAATGGCAGAGCGCTAGCAAACTCCTGGCATTATTATGACAAAGATGAATGCTATCCAGTCAAAACCAAAGGTGATGTGAATGTTAAAGTTAGTTTGGGGAGGTTCATCAATGGAAGCTGAAGAACGCCCTTGGATGACAACGCTCTGCCCTTTGGGCTTCAGTTCTGTTATTGCATTGGTGCTATTTGTGTGATCTCCCACGCCTCTCTGAGACATCACACCCTAGGTGATGCTGCCTGTCACTGTTAGAAGTGATGCCTTCCGTTCACATTGTGCTTAGCAGTTTCTCAAAGCTCATGCATATCCTGTGAATTATTTCCTTTGAACCTTTAGACCGGGAGACAGCCAGGGTAGGCAATTCTTCTCATTTCAAAGACGCTCTCAACGTCCATGGTCAGAGGGCTAGGAAAGTAATTGGAGCTTTAGGAGACTGTTGCAGGTGACGCAAATTTGAGGTTGGGTCAGAAGAAATGAAGACATAATAATAGGAAAGATTTTGCATCATTATACTGTAAAAGCAATATGTGCATATTTTTAAGACATCCAAACAAATGATAAATGTATAAATTAGAAAGCAAAAACAGACCCCCCACCCTCCCTCCAAATCTCTCTCCTAGGGGTAACTATTTTGAAAAGTTTGGTGCATATCTAACAGCCTTTTTTTCCTACGCATGTAATATATATGTGGCTGTATGTGTTTGATTATAGAGGTGTGTATACAAAAATAAGATATTATACAAGAAAAGCTGATATTTTTCCCTTAATATGCCATGGACATCTTTCCATGTCAGCACCTATAGACCCACCTAGTCCTTATTTATAGCTGCATCCCATAGAATGGATGTACCAGTAACCACTTGCCTGTTGCCTTATATGAAGTTTCTGGGTTTTGCTATTATGAACAGTGCTGCAAAGTACACCCGCGTTCACATATGTTGGCACACTTGCGAATTCCCATAGGATAGTCTCACAGAATTGGAATTGCTAGGTCAAACCATGTATGTATGCATTTTAGATTTTAATAGCTAGTGCCTAAATGCCTTCCAAAGAGGTTGTACCAATTTACAGTGTATGAAAGCGCCTGAGGGTTGTTTTGAAGAAATAACTGACAGGATGTAAGGACTGGCTAGATTAGGAAGGGAAAGCACAGTCAAAGATAACTTCAAACTGTTAGGTCTGAGTGATTTAAAGAATGATGTCACCTTTGACAGACACAGAGAAGTTTGAAGGGAGCATGGTTTAGGGGAAAACAAAAAAAGAGAGTAAAGATAAAAGAACAAAAGGCCAAAGACTGAGTCTCTAAGCTCCCTATGGTAAGAAAGCAGAAAGAAAAGCCATCAAAGGGAACAGAGGCTGCACCAACCATCAGAAATGTAGGAGGACAAATCTACAAGGAAAGAGTTCTAAGGAGAGGCTAATCCTTGTGACATGGCAGAGAGGCGAGGAATAAAAGATGGCTTTGGATCTAGTGATCAGAAAATCACTAGTAACCTTTGAGAATACAGTTTAAGATTGGGGAGCTGGAAGAGCTAGGAAGTGATTTGAAAAAAAGGAAGAAGAAAACCCAAAGATCAGTCATTCCGGAAAGTTGGTAATGAAAAGAAAAGGGAAAAGAAAAGTGAATGCTGAATAATACGTCCTCCTTCCCATCTGAGGGACATCATTAGGAATTCCTATATTTGGGTCTTGCTGTTTTTTTCAGGCGACGAGAGGTCACAGATGACATACAGACAGTCCCAGTGGAGTACGTGCTGAAGCTTTCATTAGCTTACAGGGAGGCCTCGGCACTGCAGGAATGAAAGAGGGAAACCACAAAAGAAGGGGAGATGGAAGCAAATATGAGAGAAGAGTGAGAGCAAAGATACGCTGGTTTCTTCAAATACTTTCCCTGTTCAAACTGCCAATCCAATTAAATAAAGGATGTTAGTATACACGATGTACAGCTACACATCCATGACTGCACAACTCTCTCTATATATTGACAAGGAAAGATGGCTTCAATATTTTTAGGTGAAAACACAGGTTATAAAAAGGCATGTTTGGGTAACGTTGTGCATGTAAAGTTGCATTCATTTCCGTATCTGATATTAGACTGAAGAATGTTCACCGGGTGTTAAGAGTGATGGTCTCTGGGTGGTGGGATGACAGGTGACTTGAATTTTCTTCCCTTGAACTCTTCTAGATTATTTGAATTGTAAATGTTTCTCATTTGACCTAATCAATAAAGGCAATTTTAAGCGCCTTCCTGGCCTCAGACTTTGGGAAAGGGCCACCCCCACTGGACTGGACAAATACAGATGGCGGAGGAGAAGAGACGGGGGTAAGACCTGACAGGACATTTTTCCAGAAAGATCATCAGGATAAATACGTCACAGCTAGAAGCGAGATAGCAGAACATTTTGACAAGGACAATTTTTGAGGTAGGGATCAAAGATGGGACGAGGAATAAAGTAAAACATAGGCATGGGATGGAATGAGACAGGATGAGCCCCAGACATGGGCTAGAGGTCAGACACAAATTGAGGCACATTGTAAACAGTTCCTTTTTTTAAAAAATGAAGATGTAATAGTTTGTTCTTATGTTAAAATGTTCCTAATCCAAGAGACCCAACCCATACCCTAAAATCAGATTTCGCAGCTACCTTATGCTAATTCTACTGGCAGATTTTCAGCAAGTCACCAAAACTGAACCCCAGGTACACATCTCATAAATTCAGTGATATCAGGCACTCTAAGAAATCCCTGCTGTGTGCATGTTTCCCAATTTAGTGTTCATTTCTCAGGCACGTGTGATGAAATTATCAGTACCTCAAGAAAATGGATTCACAAGTTCTAGGAGTAACTCTTTGCAGGTATGGAATGCTGCCCAGTAAAGGGACGGTCTGGACCAAGAAAATAACAAAGTCACCTTAGTCAGCTGCTCCAACTGCCTCGATTCAAGAAGCCACACTTCCCGCCCTGCCCCCCACATTCCAGATATAACTGGTTGAAAAGTACTGAAGGTTCTCGGTAGACCCTTTTGTCCACCTTTGAAAAGGGGACGCAGGGAGAAACCAGTCACTGGATAATTTGTTGAAGACATGAGGGGTTAAAAGGATTACTCCTTTCCATTAAAAAGGTTCCACTTAAGTATACAGATTTCCTTAAGATGCTCCTTCACAAAGAAGCATTTTTAACCTGCTTTCATTACTATTCAAAAGGTAACAGTCCTGGAGACAGAATCTCAGCCAGCTGTCATCACCTGATGCCTACAGTAGATATGAGGGTATGTCAAAAACGGTTAATCATGAGGGCCTTTGATTAATCCACTTTAATTATCTCCATGGTCTACATGGCAAACCCAAGTGGATTTTCATTATGAAGGAAGAATTATTATATAATTGCCAGTGATGCCAAGTTAATGAGGATAACTCAAGTCTTACGGTAGACTAGCATAGAAAGTAAAAGCTGTAACAGGTGTTTACTCAAAGTAATTTCCCAACTTCAGGACTGATCTTCCTTTGGCTTTTGATAAAGCAGAACCACAGCCCTGAAAATGCAAAGAAAAATATTTCCCACTGAAATGGATTCAGATCACATAATTGCCCCTGAAATATATGTATCTCGGCTGAAAGGATATATACAAACACCTCCGAGCAAAGTGATGACTTTCAGTTTTGAAGTGCTTGCCTTAGAAATGATTACTTATTCAACCAAAGGGGTGGGGGAACAAGTAATGAGCAATTGAGAATTTTTCTTGGGCCTAATTAATGCTGAAAAAAAGCAAAAGTGCACACACATTTCTATCACATATCCATGTTTTGGAGCTACTCTCTCTCATGCATCCATTCTTCCACTCAGTTTCCGTGGAGCTACAGCATAAAGGAAACTGCATCCAAACATATACTTGTTTCATCCAAGCAGCGGTCACTCATCTTGGTTATCCATGTAGTTACAGAAAGTCAGAAATTTATGTCATCCTTGACACTTCCCTCTCCCTCATTCCCAATATTTAATCCATTTAAGCAGTGTTGATTTTACCTTCTAAAGATCTTTTGAATTCATGTCCACATTTCATGTTGTCCACTGGCAACATCCTAGTCAAAGCTCTTAACATTTTTTATCCAAACGTGTATAACCAACTGCCTACATGACATCTCTTGGATCTTTTAAAGTCAAAGTCTCTGAAAACTGAATTGATAACAGCTCCCAACCCCACCCTTACCTGGTCCGCCTGCAGTGTTCCCTTCTCAGGGAATGGAACCACTAACCAGCCAGTTATGTAAGACAGAAAACTAGATGCCATCCTTGAATCTCTCCTCTCCTCCCATATACAACTGAAATCAAATTTACCTCCTCAGTGCACTTAAATGCTTCCACTTCAGTTCTACCACCATCATCATTACACTCCTTAAATATGAACATTGGAATACTCCAGAAGGCTCAAACTGGTCTACTCACATCACTCCCCAATCCACAAATTATTTTTATGCACAGCAGAGAAATCTTTTAAATCATGCCCTCCCCGCCCTCTTGCTTAAGTGTTCACTGGCTACCCATGGCTCTTAGGATAAAAACAAATTCCTCCACAAAATCGATAAGGCCATGTGTGTTCTGGCTCCCCCAACCCCTCCTCCAAGTTTCTTTGTACATTCTCCCTCTCACTCTCTTTGCACTCTGATCCAACTAGGTTTTTTATAAACCGTCCTACTTGCCATGCTTTATTCTGTCTGCAACAGGAACTTTGTACATGTTTTTCCTCGAAAGAAACCCTCAGGACATTAACTTTAGTCACTCCTACTCATCTTTCTGATCCCAATTCAATCGTAAATTTCTTTAGGACCATCACATCGTATGACTCCTGGGGAAGCTATTCAGGTTGTCATCTATGAGGATGGCACCTCCTGCAGCTGGCCTGGTAGAAGTCCTGATTTCATCTCTTCCTCGCTTTCTCAGGGAAAGTTTCTTTGACCTCCATAACGAGATTATAAAACCATGTAGCTTTACTATTTAACACAGTTGCAGTTTTGACATTCCGTGATTACTTGATTAGGTTTTCTCTTCCCCACTAGACTATACAACCCATAAGGGTGAGGGCCTTACCTGTCTTGGTCATCATTCTATACCCAGTACCTAGCAGAGTGCTTGGTATACAGAAAGGTACTCAAAATATTTGTGTTGATTGAAGATGGGAATAGAGGTGTAAGAGAAGCAAAAGAGTTGCCTTACACTTTTTAAAATTTTTTTCATGTCTTGTTGATTTTAACCATCACCATCTGTGCACCTGGTTGGTAGAACGTTTGGTCTCTACATAGTTGGCCATTTCTCCACAGGCTCCTCTGGAGAGGCAGCAGCTAGTTGTAGGTTTCCAGGCCTCTCTCTACGCAGTGTATTACTTGGATGGGTGGAGTTCTCTGTGGTCTCTTGGTTATGCTCTAGCTAATTCTGCTCTTATTTTGATTCACTCTCTTCATCAGCTGGTGGTAATACTGTTGGTTCTGTTTCTCTTACACTTTCTTGAATGGATGATAGATGCTTCGGAAGATGTTTTGGTTGCACATGCTTGCAGGGGCATTTCTACCCGCTTGGCTGTCTTCTGCACCTCAGTACTGTCTCTGTACTTGCACTGACAGGGGGTCATCAAGGCACTGCTCCAGCCAATGGTAACCCTGGGGTGGCTTAGACATCATAAAGCACCACTTCTGACACCCCTCACTTCCAGTCCAGCATTTATCATTTTTGTCACTGCCACTACTGTTTCTTCTTAATTTTCTCTCTTTCTTATGGAACTAGATCACTGGTTTATTATAAAAGGCTATAATGCAGGAACAGCCGGATGGAAGAGAGGTATGGGACAAGGTATGTGGGAATGAGTGTGGAGCTCCCACGCCCTCTCAAAATGCGTCACTGTCCCCAAATCTCCACACTTTCAACAACCCAGAAGCTCTACTCTTCTTCTTTGTTTTAGGGTAGAATATGGTTTTATAATAGGGAAGAACAAATCTGACTCCATATTAGATCTGCTCCTTTACCTTAATAACCCTTGTGCTTTGTTGCCTGTGCTTAATCATGGTGGCTCTGCACCTTTTGTAAAAGAATGTTGCCTATAGCCTGAAATATACAGGATAGCCTATTCTCAGGGCTCTGACCTTTAAGGGTCCATTCATATAGAAATAAAATGCTGCAGAACAGAGAACATTTGTCTTGTTGGAGGTTTACAAGAACATCATGACCTGACCTACATGGATGGCCGCAAGAACAAAGGATTCCAACGCCAAGAAGTTTGCAACAACCAACCACACCCCTCCCTCAGCTGGCCTTTAAAAGTGCTTTGTGAAACCGTTCGAGGATGTCAGGGTTTTTTGGGCACAAGCCACCCATCGCCTTGCATGGCCCTGCGATAAACCTTTCTCTGCTCCAAACTCCGACTTTTCACTTTGTTTGGCCTCATTGTGCATCAGGCACATGGACTTGCATTCCGTAACAGTTTTACCTACCTCTTAATCTCTAGTTTCTAATGAATTTATATATTTCACCATGGCATGGCATGTTCTATTTAACATATCTATGATGATGATTCCTTAGTCCCTTCCCAAAGGCTTTCCTTCAATTGATATCCTTGAAGCTTAGGAGGTTCACTTCCAATGGAAGTAGAAGTGAGTCAGGTAGGGTAAGGAATCAACATTTCTGTACTAAAAAGTAGTGAGCATGTGGTAAGCACACAATAAATGAAGTAATTATTATTGTCATAATCATTCGTTCTTATATACTGTCACAAGTCCAATGGATTTGAAAATCAATGTAATATACCATATCAACAGATATGAGTTTTTGTCAAAATTCAATAATCACTCATAATAAAATCTCTCAACAAATGAGAAATAAAAGGGAAATTTCCTCAATCTGGTAAATGGCATTTACCAAAAAAAAAAAAAAAAAAAATTCCTACACATAGCCTCACTACATAATGGTGAAAAATTGACCATTATCCACCTAAAGATCCTCCAAGGATGTCTACTCTCACCACTCCAATTAAAATCGCACTGGAGGTCCTGATCAGTGGAAAAAGTCAATAAAGAGAAATAAAATACATATAGATTGGAAAGTAAGAAACAATATTGTCCCTATTCACCAATGTCATGATTTTCTACTTAGAAAATCCCAAGGAATCCACAAAAATAGCTCCTAGAACTAACAAGTTTAGGTTTAGCAACATCACATGGTCAACATAAAAAAATTTCTATTTATAAGAAAGTAAAAATTAGACAATTAAAATTTTAAAGTACCATGTATAATAACACCAGAACAAAACATGAAATACTTAGATATAAATCCAACAAAACACATGCAGTATGTACAGGCTGAAAACTAGCAAACATTGATGAGATCAATCAAGAAGACCTAAATATATGGAGATATGAAATGTGTCCAAAGACCCAATATTGTTAAAATGTCAATTCTCCCAAAATTAGTCTATAATTACAATTCCAATCAAAATTCCAGCAGGCCTTTAAAAAATAGAAATCAACAAGCTGATTCTAAAATTTATATGGAAAAGAGAAGGGCTTGAAATAGCCAAAATAGTTTTAAAGCAGAACAAAGTTGGAAGACTCATGCTATCTGATTTGATGACTCACTATCAAGATTTAGGAATTACTACAGTGTGGTATATACGTATTGGTGAAAAGATAGACACACAGATGAACAGAATAGAGTGCAGAAATAGACCCATAAAATATGGTCAACTGATCTTCTGCAAAGGTGCCAAAGCAATCCAATAGACAATGGAGAGTCTTTTCAATAAATAGTGCCAGAACAATTGAACATTCATGTACAAAAAGAAAAAAAGAGAACTTTGATCCATAGCTCACACTGTATTAAAAATTTACTTGAAATGGACCATAGACCTATATATAAAACCTAAAACTATGAAACTACTAGGAGAAAACATAGGAGAAAATCTTTGCAACTTCAAAGATTTTTTAATAGGATCCAAAAAGCACAGACCATTAAAAAATTGATCAATTAGATTCCATCAAAATTAAAAACTTCTCCTCAAAAGGCATTGCTAAGAAAATGAAATGGCAAGCGACAGACTGGGAGAAAATACTTGCAAACCACATATCTGATAATGTAATGGTATGCAAAATACATAAAGAACTAAAAACTCAAAAAGAAAACCATCAATCCAATTTTTTTAATGAGCGAAAGATCTGAGGAAAATGTCATATACAGCAAAAGATGGCAAATAAGCACATGAAAAGAAGCTCAACTTAATCAGATATTAAGGAAATGCAAATTCAAATCACAATGACATCGTACTATACAACATTAGAATTACTAAAATTTCAAAAATTGACAATATCAAGTACTGGTGAGGATGCAGAACAACTGGGATTGTTTATTTTTTACGGGAATACGAAATGGTATAGCTACTTTGGGAAACAATTTAGCAGTTTCTTATACAATTAAATATATACTTACCGTATGACTCAGCAAAACCAGACACAATCCAAATATTTATCACTTCTTGTATGGATAAACAATCTTATATGTTACATCCATATAGTGGAATCTTAGCAAAGAAAATGAAATTATTCATACATGCAGAAACGTGGTTGGATTTCAACTGCATTATGCAGTACGAAAGAAGCCAAACTTGAAAGATTACAGACTATATGATTCCATTTATATGACATTGTAGAAAGAGCACAACTATAGCTACCGAATATAGATCAGTACTTCCCAGAGGCTGGAGTTTGCAGGGGATCGATTACAAATAGGTATGCACAAGGGAACTACTGGATTGGCCAAAAAGTTCGTTCGGGTTTTTCATAAGCTATTATGGGGAAAACCATTACACCTTGACTATAGTGGTTACCTGACCATATGTTTGCCAAAACTCACAGAACTGTACACTAACAAGAGTGAATTTTTCTGCATATAAAATATACCTTAATAAACCTCATTATTAACAAAAAGACAGTCCTGAAGTCATCCAGTTTATGGGGTCCTGTCACTCTTGAGATCAGTGATGCTTAAGACATTCTTCGTGAAACAAGTACTTCAATTTTTTTCTTCTTGGGACCAACCAGAACTAGATGATTAGCTGAGACCCTCTGGGCATGTATGATGATCGTCTCTATCTCTTTACTGTTGCCTCAAGGAACAGCTGAAATGATTCACGGCATCGTCCAAGGCCAAGGCTAGTCTGTGGTTTCAATTATTTTTCAATACAGCAAAACATTTTTGTGTGTTTCAATTCTTTTTCAATACAGAAAAATCTTTTTCCTTCCTAAAGGAAATCTTACATAAAACTTCACTATATGAGAAGGTAAATTGTATTCCATTTCATGTCACAGAGTAAGTGATTATAACTCCGAGATGAAGCAAAAAAGAGTGCAAGAGCACAGACCTTGGAATCCTACAGGCCAAGGTTTGAATCCAGGTTTCTGCTTCTTAGATATGTGACTTTGGATACATCACTTAATGTTATAGAGCCTCTAGTTCCTCTTCTATGAACTGATGATAGCACCTGTCTTACAACAAGGCTATTGTGAGATTACTGATGAGGAAGCAGAGGTCCAGCGGAAGTGACTTGCCCAAGATCACAAAAGAAGTTAGTGGTAAAGCCAGCACTGAATACTCTGTTCCCCTGGGCTTCAACTCCCTCTTATTTATGTGTGCTCCACTGTGTAAAAGTCATTCAACTTTGCCGAACAGATGGAAGCAAAAGTGGTGAGCAGGTGGAAATAGGCCAAGTAGTGAGGTATACCTATTCATTACTCCTCACTTAGATCATGGATTTAAAATCTTTTTGTTGTTGTTTTAACTTTTTTTTTTTTTACAAGCTTTGGTTTACTTAAAGTCCACTCTTCAGTACTTTTTTCTGATTTTGTTTTTGATGAGGGACAATATAAATACCGCAAAATGCACAGATCTTAAGTATATATCTGAAATTTGTATAAATATACACATCCATGCATTCATCAGCCAAATCAAGATATGAAACATATCCATCACCACAGAAGGTTCCCTTGTGCCTCTTTGCAGTCAGTCCACATCTGCTACCCCCACCAGAGGCAACCACTATTCTGATTTCTATCATCATAGATGTTTCTGCTTGTTTCCAAAATTCACAAATGAAATCACGCTGTATGTACTCTTTTGTGGCTGCTTCTGCTTGACAAAGTATTTGAGGTTCTTCAAGTTGCAGTTGTATCAGTAGTTTGTTCCTTTTATTTTCTCTATAATATCCTTTTGTGTAAATTATACCACCATTTTGTTTATCCATTCACCTGCAGATAAACAAGTGCTTTCCGTTTGGGTTTATTATGAAAAAAGCTGCTGTGGACATCTTTGTGCAGGGCTTTTAATTCACATATACACTTATTGATCTTGAGACTATACCTAAGAGTGGAATTGCTGATTCGTAAAGAGGGTGACGCTTAACTTTCTTAGACACTGCCACACAGTTTTCCAAAGTGGTTGTATCCTTTTACACTCCCACCAACAATATATGAATACTTTAATTGCTCCACATTTTTGCCCCAACTTGATACTGTTAGTCTTAATTTTGGACATTCTGGTTCGTATGTAGTAAGATCTCTTTGTGGTTTTGATTTGCGTTTCCTTCATGACTAATGGTGCTGGGCACATTTTCATATGCTGACTGGCCATTCGTTTATTTAGGCTTTTCTGTGAATATCTGTACAAGCTTTTGCCCACTTCAATAAACTGTGTTTGTCTTCTTATGATTAATTTATAAGAGCTCTTTGACAAATACATCTATTATGAATATTTTCATCACCGTCTAGCTTGCCATTTCTTTTTATTAATGATAATTTTTGATGAGTAGTTTTAAGCTTTGATAAAATTAAATGTATCTTTCTTTAAAAAAAAAATGGCTATTGTGAGATTAGGAGTGATGTATGGAAGGTGCCCAGCACAATATTTTTTTTCTAGCTTTATTAAGATATAATTGACATATAACATTGTTTAAGTTTAAGGTATACAATGTGTTGATTTGATACACTTATATATTGTGAAATGATGACCACCATAGCCTTAGCTAACACTTCTATCACCTCACGTAATTGCAATTTCTTTTTCTGGGGTAAGAACATTTAAGAGATCTACTTGGCAACTTTCAAGTATATAATACAGTATTTTTAACTATAATCACCATGCTGTACATTAGATCCCCGCAATTTATTTATAATTGAAAGCTGACCAACATCTCCCCATTTCCTCCACTCCCTGTCAACCACCATTCTGCTCTGTTTCTATGAGTTTGGCTTTTATAGATTCCACAATAAGTGAGATCATACAGTATTTGTCTTTCCTCATCTGACGTATTTCATTCAGCATAATGCCCTCAAGGTCCATCCATGTTACTACAAATAACAGGATTTCCTTCTTTCTTACGGCTGAATGTTTTATTGTATGTGTATGTGTGTGTGTTTATCATCACATTTTCTTTATCCCTTCATCCACTGACAGACACTTAGGTTGTTTACATATCTTAGCTGTTATAAATAAGGCTGCAAGGAACATGAAAGTGCAGATATTTCTTCTAGATCCTGTTTTCATTTCCTTTGGTTATATACCAAAGGGGAATTGCTGGGTCATATGGTAGTTCCATTTTTAATTTTCTGAGGAACATCCACACGGTTTTCCATAGTGACTGAACAAATTTACATTCCCGTCAACAGTGCACAAGGGTTCCCTTCTGTCCGCATCCTCACCAGCATTTGTTATCTCTCATCTTTTTGATGATCAACATGCTACCAAGCAAAAGGATGTGCAAAGAAGCCAATTACTATAGCACCGGCTTTTGAGAAAAGAAAAGACTTCATTGTGACAGGAGGCAAGGCTCTCAAATCTGTCTCCCTGATCCAGGGTTTGGTCACACTTTTACGAGTTAGGGAAGGAGGCTTGGTATGAGGTGGGGGGCGCCGGTGGCAGGGCAGGTTTCCATTGGAGGATTTCGGAACTTGGCCATTTATGGTAAGGTATGGTAAAAGGGCTTCAGCACCAGATCTTCCTGGACAACGGACTCTTCACTAGTGAAAGGGTTCCAGCATTCAGGTTCCGGTCATGTCTTGGTCCTTTGGTTCCATAGGGGAGGAGAAACTTTGGTTCCCTGTGTTATCTGAAATAAAAGTGTTCTCCTCTGCATAGGCTTTGGCTGCATGACTTGTGATTTCATTCTATTGTCTCGGAAAAACAACTCAGTATCTTGTTAGAAACAGGACAGGGCCGGTTTGGGCTGATTGTACAGTTATACAGAGGTGAGTTGATATTTCTTCGTGTTTCATTTGCATTTCCATGATGATTAGTGATGTGGAGCATTTTTTCATGTACCTGTTTGGCTATCTGTATGTCTTCTTTGGGAAAATGTCTATTGAGGTTTTCTGCCCATTTTTAATCGAATTCTTTATTTACTACTGAGTTGAATGAGTTTTTTTATATATTTTGGATATTAACCCCTTATCAGATATATGATTTTCAAATATTTTCTCCCATTCCATAGGTTACCTTTTCATTCTGTTGACTGTTTCTTTTGCTGCCAGCAGAATATTAAATACATACAGGCTGTCCTTATTGTCTATGCCCTCCACCCCTCCCCAACTTTCATCTTATGTTTATTTGTGTCAGTTAGAGACTGGGTTTCTTCTTCAACAACTTCAATCCAAACAATATCCCACTGGAACTAGTTGAGCTCTCTCTGTCTCAGAGAGGCTGTGTTCTCTGACTGGCCCATCACCTTCAGAGTTAAATTACTCCAACACTCAATTCCAATCTGAAGAAGAACTGCCAACATTCCATATGTTCCATAGCTCTAGGGGACCATTAGGGTATCTAGTGACATCATACTACCAATTTCTGATCCATAAAATGAGCACAAACTCATACACACAAATACATATACACACCAACAAAAACTCTATAATTGAATATTCAAGAATTAAAGGCAACCATTACTGTCAAAGAAGAATGTCAACCTCATATAGGGTGGCAAGGAGTATCAAGAGTACAGAGAAGATAACAAAGCAAGCACGCAGGTTGGCTTGCCACTGTTCCATAGGTGCCAAAACCAGACAACAAGACACATATCAGAATAAGACAGTTTATTACTCACAGCACAGCAAACAGTAGAAGGGGCAACCTGATAATTCTGCTTCTCTTGTCGCCAATTTACTTAGCAACCAGTACATACCTCTACCCTTAAGTTAAAATCTAGTCCCACTTTTTGCCATTGTCAGTCATAGACAAACTTTTCACCATATGCTCATAGTTTTGCATCTGGATATTTATGGTCAGTAAGCCAGAACTGAAACTGGGGAGTAACATCAGCAAGATGACAGACTAGAAACCTACAGGCCTTCACTGCCCCACAGAAACATTAAATAACAACTAGAGACTGGCTAAAACAATTTTATAGGAGCTCTGGAAAACAAACAAAAGATCTATAGCAACCAAGCAAATGCACAATCAAGAAAAAGCCACATTCAAAATAGTAGGAAATTTCAAGGAGTCTTTACTCATACTTGCTCCACCCCTCCCTGTCCTGGAGTGGTACAATTTGGGGTAAGTGGCAGCCTAGTCCTCAATTCCCACCCTTGAACTACAGAACAGAGTGTATGTAATTTGCAAAGTTCTAACCTTTCTGGGGGTGTCCTGAGGGAATGGTGTCTGTGTCCCCTAATTTGGATCTCCAACAGCCAAAAGTGGCACAGGTTGGACCAAACTAGGCAAAGCTGCAGGAAACAGTATGCACAGCTTGTGATAGCTGCAGAGAGACTTCAGACTCACAGGTGCCTAGGGCACAAGATTATGGACAGAAAAACAGAACAGAAAGTCCTGAGAGGAAACAGGGGGGCGATTCATAGGGAAATTAAGACATTTAAAAGCAGCTGTGCATAAGAGGGAATTGTAAAAAGCACACACACAGGCCCAGGGAAGACAAATGTTCGGAAAAGAATTGAGAAGACCTTAAGGCTTCATCTAGACTGATCCCAAGGCTCAGAACATGTCCTAATAATTAATGAAAGTCTTCCCCAGAACAGAGCCAATCTGCAAAGACTGGGAGACATGCAAATGTCCAATTTTCAACAAAAGATCACAAGGAGCACAAAGAAATGGGAAAATATTGCTCATTTAAAGGAATAAAATAAATATACAGAAACCATCCTTGAAGAAACAAAGGCATTGGACTTACTAGAAAAAGACTTTAAATAACTGTCTTAAATATGCTCAAAGAGCTAAAGGAAATTAGGAAAACGAGATCTGAAAACATGAGAGTATCAACAAAGATAGATAGTAAAAAGGTATCAAACAGAAATGATAGAACTGAAAGATATGAGAACCAAGTTGAAAAATTTACTAGAGGAATTCAACAGCACACTCATACAGGCAGAAGAAAGAATCAGGAAACTTGAATCCAAGTCATTTGAAATTATCAAGTCTGAGGAGAAAGAAAGAAAAAAAGAAAAAGAACAAATAAAAGTTAACAGAGCCTAAGGGACTTAGGAGGTACCATCAAGTAGACCAATATATACATTAAGGGAGTCCAAGAAAGAGAAGACAGAAAATGAGAGCATTTCCTTGAGGAAATAATAGCCAAAATTTTCTCAAATTTAAGGAAAAAATTTGGATATACAAACATAAGAAGCTCAGCAAACTCTAAGTAAGATAACCCCCCCCCCAAATCCACTATAAGACCCATTATAATCAGGCTGTCAAAAGCCAAAGACAAAGAAAAATCTTGAAAGCGACAAGAAAAAAGTGAGTCATCACATACAAAGGATCCTCAACAAGATTATAAGCAGATTTTTCAGCAGAATTCTTGCAGGCCAGAGGCAGAAGGATGATATATATATATATATATATATATATATATATATATACACACACACACACACATATATATATACACATACATATATATATATCATCCTTCTGCCTACATATATATATATATACATACACACACATATATATACATACACACACATATAATATACACACATACATATATATACACACACACATACACACACGTATATATATATATATATATACTTCATATATATATGAAGTGCTAAAAGAGAAATACTGTCAACTGAGAACTCTAACAAAACTGTCCCTCAAAAGTGAGGGAGAAACGAAGACATTGTCAAATCTACAAAAGCTGAAGTTCATTACCATTAGGCCTGCCTTATAAGAAGTGATAAGGGGAGTCCTTCAAGTTAAATTAAAAGGACTTTAGATATGAACTTGAAGCCATATGAAAATATGAAGTTCTCCAGTCAATGTAAATATACAAAGAAATGGTATTTAAAAAAACATTTCAAGAAGAATTAACAATGATCCTTCTCAAACTCTCCTAAAAATTTAAAGAGCAGGAAATACATCCTAACTTATCCTGAGGTCAGCATTACTCTGATACTAAAACCAGACAAAGGTACCACAAGAAAACTACAGACCAATATTCCTAATGAATAATTGATGCAAATAATCCTTATCAAAATACTAACTAATCAAATTCAGCAGCATATTAAAAGGATTATAACATGACCAACCAGACTTTATTCCTGGAATGCAAGCATTATTCAACATACAAAAAAAAAAATCAATGTAATACATCACATCAACAAAAAGGACAAAACCACATGATTGTCTCAATTGTTGCAGAAAAAGAGCATTTCACAAAATTCCACATGCTTTCATGTTAAAAATACTCAAAACAAGAAAAGGAATACAGATCTACGTGAATTTATAGTGGGGTTACATCCCGATAAACCCATCATAAGTTGAAAATATCTTAAGTCAAAAATGCATTTAATACACCTAACCTACCAAACATCATGCCTTTACCTAGCCTCCCTTAAACATGCTCAGAACACTTATATTAGCCTACAGTTGGGCAGAATCATCTAACACAAAGCCTACTGTATAATAAAGTGTTTAATATCTCATGCAATTTATTGAATACTGTACTGAAAGTGAAAAACAGAATGGTTGTATTGATACAGAATGGGTACAGTTTATCAATTGTTTACCTTCATGATTGCATGGCTGACTGAGAGCTGTGCCCAGGATTACAAAAGAGTATGTACTATCACAAGATAGTATGTACATATCGCTAGCTCAGAAAAGACCAAAATTCAAAATTGGAAGTAGGTTTTCTACTGAATGCACATTGCTTTCACCCCATTGTAAAGTCAAAAATTCTTAAGTTGTACCATTTTAAGTTGGGGATCATCTGTAGAAGAAAAATACTTCAACATAATAAAGATCAAATATGAAAAACCCACACTAACATCATAGTGGTAAAAGACTGAAAGCTTTCCTCTAAAATCAGAAACAAGACAAAGATGCCCACCAAATCTATTCAACATAGTACTGGGAAGTCCTAGCCACAGCAATGAGGCAACTAAAAGAAATACAAGGCATCCAAATTGGAAAGGAAGGAGTAAAACTGTCTCTTTGTAGATGACATGATCTTATATGTAGAAAACCCTAAAGACTCCCCCAATTAACTGTTAGAATAAAGGAATTCAGTGAAGTTTCAGGATACAAAATCAACATACAAAAATTAGTTGCATTTCTATACACTAACGGTGAACTACCTGTAAGAGAAATAAACAAAACAATTCGATTTACAACTGAATCGAAAACAATAAAATACTTAGGAATGAATTTAACCAAGGAGGTAAAAGATTTATATGCTGAAAACTATAAGACATTGATGCAAGAAATTGAAGAAGGTACAAATAAATGGAAAGATATTCCATGTTCATGGATTAGAAGAATTAATATTGTTAAAATGATCATACTACCGAAAGCAATCTATAGATTTAATACAATCAAAATTCCAGTAGCATTTTTCACAAAAATAGAAAAAAGATCCTAAAACTTGTATGGAATCACAAAAGACGCCAAATAGCTAAAGCAATCTTGAGAAAGAACAAAGCTGAAAGCATCACACTTCCTGATTTCAAACTATATTACAAAGCTATAGTAATCAAAACAGTATGGTGCTGGTATAAAAACAGACACATAGACCAATGGAGCAGAATAAAGAGCCCAGAAATAAGCCCACGCATATACGGTTTGTTTCTGAAATATGATCACTATACTGAGAAACTGGTAGATTGCAAGTGTCTTCTGTTTGTAAGGACCCAATAGGGGACTTGGAGAATTTCAGTTCTGAGTGACTTCACCTCTACATCAAAAAAGCTGAGTCAGAAACTAAAGAGAGACCCTAGGGTATGAAACATGGAAATATTCTTGTCTACTTTTAGTGTAAAGGTAATAATTACAAAGAACACAACGTGACTATGTTCAGGACATAAAGATGAATGTTCCCCAGAGATTTCTCTGGACCCAAAGCATGTTCTCAAAAGGGCTAACCTCCAATCCCAGTAGCTGGCCACCAACACTCAGGAACTGTTTCTTCTAGGACACTCACTGGGTCACCTGGACCCGAGGTTAGGCCAAGCTCCGAGGCCAATTCACAATCCCCTGTTTTTGCTTCAGGGCTCCCACCATCCTTAGCATTTTATCTGAGCATTAGGGCACACACTTGCCCTTAATCTATAATCTACCATATCTCTCTCCACAACACCCCAACTACCACCAACCCACCTACAAAATACTATCATATCAATTTTTCCTGAGTTTCATTGTTTGTGTCTTAAAGCATGGCTTCCTGATCCATGTAAAACAGGAAGCCCACAGACAACCACCACCAGTGTAGACAGTTAAGTCCTGAGTAAGAGGACAAATTCAGATGAATAAGATGAGGCTCTTTGTTTATTTAGGAAGTACATGAGCATCCACTCCAAAGCCTCTTAATAAACACACCTCATGTTGGGAAGGTTCTCAACAGCTTTAAAACCACCCACTCTCTGTTTTGCTCCCCACACGTTCCACCACATAAGGATGCACTCGTTTTCTCAATATTTTCGCTAACAGATGATGTCATTTCCCGAGAAGCAGTGACATTTGAACAGAGGAGTTTTTATTTATTTAATTTTTAAAAATAATTTAATGTTCTTGGCCCCCTAGCAACTAAAGAAACAGAAGGCTAAGGGCAAATACTTACACCATCCAGAGGTTTCCTAATGAATTGATGCTATTTCTACCAACCCTAAGCTTTTATTTCTTGGTGCAACATCTGAAAAAGACCAAAAGTTTATGGCCTCAGAAAGGAAATTATTCAGCTTTATTTTTTTTTAAATGAGTTATGTGCGGGTTTCTCCCATGCCCTTTAGATTCTTCTCCAAGATAAAGGGTCTCATTATTTAGAGCCATATGTTTTGTGAGTCATGTCAATGTCAATGGCTCTTGTTTCTTTCATCTCTTCATATACCCTGCAAGAGACACCCAAAACCAAATGGTTCCCGGGAAGGGCTATCCCCAGGCAAAATCCTGAAGTAAGGAAAGTTTGTCTACGCTTCTTTCTCTCTCCCTTCACTAAGGTCCCTTATTTCTCATCTTTGAAACCCAAAAGAACCCACTTGCTATTGATTGAATTTCAGTTCCCCAGGCATGCTATGAAAAAGCTCAAATCATAGCATGCTCCTCTCCTCTGCCTCCTCCTACAAAAGTTCTGGAATGTATCTTCTGAAAAACATGCCAGAGGCAAAATATGCACACTGTGAGCGTTTCAGAGATCTGCAACTTGTAGGGAATGCAATGTGGGAACACACCCGCCTCCCTGCATGGAGACTATAAACGTAAAACAACATCTGTGAGTTGATCCCACTAGCCTGGCCAGTAGCAGCCCTGCTGCTACTGAATTTAGAGGGGTTCACAATGCCAGAAATGAATGAAGTGAACCACAAAATTATCTTGGAAGCAGGTGTTAATGTGAAAATTGTAGTAACGGAAACAGAAAATAACACAGCCTAGTCGTCAAGAGCACAAGCTTTGGAGCCAGACAGACTGGGTTCAACGGCCAACTATGCCACTTACCATGTGATCTTTGCTAAGTTATCCCAGCTCTCTGAACTCATATTTCCTCATCTATCAAATAAAGATAATACCTATCTACTTCACAGGGCTGTTATGAGAACTGAGAAAATAGATGGCTATCAAGTGCCTGACAATAAATGGGAACCGCACCAGTTTGCAGTGGTATTATCTAGGTCAAGTCACTTAACCTCTTTGTGTCCATGTTTTTATTTATAAACTGGAATAAATAATAGTTACTCTGCCTATCATGATTATCATAAATCACCAATGAGGAAATCTGGGTGAAAAGGGTTTGTAAAGGCAAACGCAATCAACAAACTAAAGGATGGTTATTAATAATGTAAATTTATAATCTGAAAATGCCAACTATCTAAATAAAGGTCAGGGCCTGATTGGTTTCATGCCCTTGTACCTGGCTCCCTAGATTAGGTATAATCTGTCTCCAAATCTAGTCACAAAATCCATCCTAATTAAGTCACTTGCTATTCCCACTCAGTTCTCCCCCTGTCAGTCCAACATTAGGACTGCAGTTTACCCTATTTAGTTTTGGCTTCTGCACAACCTCCTTATGAATTTAGGTACCTATGCCTCCTGATTTTGGCATCTATATTTTTCATAATACTCGCCCATTTTAAGTTAACAAAACTTACGGCATCTGATTCTGTTTGTACCTATGATTTCAAACTTTGTCTTCCTTCTTACCATCCCTCCTGGTTCCTGTCTTCCTAAAATGCTATTCAGTGGTCTTTGTTGGCGAAAGTTGGGCTACCCATTTGAACCTAATATGTGATGACTAACATGTGGTCAGGAAATCTTTTAGAATAAACTTGCATTTATTAACAGCTATGAAACCTTCCCGAGTGTAGCGCATTCTTTTTGGGAAATGATATAAGGCATTGTGTAGCAAGGTTTCAGATTCACTCAGTACTGATGAGGTAAGGAACAGCTGGGATCTCAGCTAAAGATACATGCTTAAGATCTACGGAAGACATACTTCTTTGGCCTATTGTCAGGGCTGGAGGTAGATGGAGAAGGCCATCTTGTGTATCTTGTAGTGAAATGGAGAAATGAAAACTATTTCTAGAAGACTATAAAATGAACCCAGTTAGCAGTCAATGTAGTGGTTCATTTCAGGCAGTAGAAAGTTTGAGGTGGATGCAATTAATATAGTCTCTGGCACCTAATGGATAATCAATTACAAGTTTGATAAAGAAATTAGTTACCTACTGAGTTTTTAAGGTCATATCTAGAAAAGAATTTCAAAAGGGCAATTTTTGGTTATGGCTTATAAATCACATTATTCTTTTGAATTGTTTCAATAACAAACATCTTGGCAAATTATTTAGGTAGCAGAAGAGACATTGGGATGCTCTGGCTTTATTAATAAATCAAAACTGGATTCAGGAGTTAAAAAGAACAATGATGGTGATCGACAGACTGATGGACGATTTTTTAGCCAGAAAATACAGCCATGTTTTCCTAGAGGGAACTGTAAGTCATGAGAAGCCCTAACTTTCCCTCAGTTAAGCATGACATTATTTTGTAAACTGTACGTGATAGAACATCTATGTGTAAAAGATTATGAGAGCCCCCAAAAGTTGTCATAGAAGTTCCAAGTTTTCACTATTTTTTAAAGTTTAGTGAAAAAAGGAAACAGACACATCTCATTTGAGTTGTTCCCTGTCAGATTAAAACTCAAGATCCGTTTCTGTCCTTAGGCAGCAAGAAAATATGTTGCCATTATTTAGCATAACACCTGGGCAGTGGCAGGGGAGATGAGCCCAGGGCAGGCTTCTCACCAGAGGCCAGGAATTGCCTTCTAGCTCCTTTTATGATTATTTCCAAAACCTCTCTGTTATTTTCATACAAGTCTCTACCCTTCATTCATCTTTTCCTTTCTTTCTGTTCTATTCCTTGCATTGAACACTGTACTGATGTGGTTTAACAGAAATACTGAGCTATGAACTTCTCTTAGAGTGAACCCAATAGAAATCAAAACTATTAATAGTGCCTGTTTCAACCATAGTTACATTAAACTTTTTTCCTTTTTAAAAATAATCTGTGCATTTTCTTCCATAAATCTGGGTTTATAATGACATCACTGGTTAGACGATTTTAAGATAAAGAAAACATGTCTCTAGGAAAAGTTTTAACAAAAGCCAGGGCAACACACACAAAAGGATTTGAAAACAGAAGAGTGAATTTAAATAATGATTAATACCTAGTTTCCAATTAACAAGTTCAATTTTAAAACTGAATATAACACATCTTCATATCTGTGTACAGAGACAGGTAAATTATTAATATGTGATTACCTACTAGTGTTTCTGAGAAAGACAGAAACTAGTTTTCGAGCTTTGAGTGATCCTAGAGATATCCTCCAACCCTCTTGTGCTTCAAATGAGAAAAATAAGACCCAGAAAGACTTGCCCAAGTCATACAGCTGGTTAGTGACTGAGCAAGATCAAAGTCACTGGTTAGTGACCGAGCTTAACTGAGGGAAAGTTAGGGATTCTCATGACTTACAGTTCCCTCTAGGAAAATACGGCTGTACTTTCTGGCTAAAAAATCTTCCATCAGTCTGCCTATCACCATCATTGTTCTTCTTAACTCCTGAATCCAGTTTTGATTTATTAATAAACCCAGAGCATCCCAATATCTCTTCTGCTACCTAATAACTGATTCAAGTTTTCAATGATTTGGTCATCCAACATGACCTAGACTAAAACTTGTAAATCCATAAACATACCCTCGTAGGAAGAAACAAGAAAAGTTTTAAATCTGTACCTGAACTCACTCTTTCTTTCAACATGTCTTTAAAGAGTCAGAAATGAGTCATTTAAGAATCCTTGTTATGATAAAGCGATGTAATCATGGTAATAAATAGTCATGATATATTGGGTTGGCCAAAAGGTTCATTCGGGTTTTTCCGTAAGATGTTATGGAAAAACCTGAACGAACCTTTTGGCCAACCCAATATTTGCCTAAGACTGTGCAGATGACACAGTAAGAGGATGAGAGATAATAAACAGAAAGATTTTATAGTCTTATACCAGATTGGGAGCTGGGCCTTGAGAAAATGCATTTCACTTGGATTTTTTTGATGACCTAAATTATCATGGGGTTCCAATAGGAGATTTTCATGTACAAAAAGGGTATGGGGGAGGGGAAGCTATCCAAAAATCTCCACCATGGAAAGTACAATGATAGCTCTGTTTCCATAATCAAATAAAATTCCCATCCTTAAAATGGCCATCACCTTCCAACTCCAAGAACAGCACAGTACTGTAAACCTAAAGCACAATTATTAAATTCTAAAATTTTCCTTAAATTGAAAATTCTTCAGGAGAAAAAACCGGGTCTCATATTTTATTACTATCCCCACACAAGGCAATTTATGAGACTTTGTTTAGCTGACCAGCAAATTATCAATTCGCCAGTGAGGAATAAAACAAGATTGTTTTGTCAACCAACTATGGAAACTTCCATTTTAGATTATATTGTTTTAATGGTCAGTGTAACTGAATTTCTTCAGAGTAAAACTGAGCTACACATTATAAAGACAGCTCTCAAATAGTTCCTGAAAATAGCTTAACAACTTTGTGATTAAACCAACAATATAATTGTATGAATAACACACACAGGTCTGGAAATTATGCAAATGCACATCTTAGCTTCACTTGTAATAATGTTTTCTCCTAATGAGTTAGTATTAGGAGAGGTTCTGAACAATCCACAGAGCCAGAGCGATGCCCAAACACAGCTTTGAAATGTACCAAGATGCCTTCTAACTGCCATATAGTTTTTCCTTTTTGACAAGCAACACCCACTCCAATAATTAATTAATACATTAATTCACACCTAGAGGAAAGGAACGAACAATATGCGTTAAGCAGAGGCTTTTTTGGAAGCTGTTAAGGGTAATTTTTTTCCATAATGCAACAAATGTTTAAAAGACATAAAACTGTAAAAGAGTCCAAATGTATTTGCAATGTAAAAGCAAAATTCCTGGAGTAGAAAATATATTTTTTAACCTCAAAGGTGAAAATATGCTGAGAGGCAATCAGATCCTTTCTCCTGTAACTTCTCATAATGGGGAAGGAGTGGATAATGCAGTAGAAAATCTCCAGCCTTCATAGTTATTTTAGATCAGCCATTACTCCTATGAAGGGGATGAACTTGCCACAGTTCTAAAGTTCCCAAGTTTCAGCCAACACATGGTCCCTTCTAAGCAAGCTATCAGACTTGCTTAGATGACCATGGAGGCTTAGACTTTGTCCTAAAAATGCAACAAAATGCAGATTCTGGAGGCACACAGCCTCGGGTTCAAATCCTTGGATCTGCCACTGTATTAGGCAAGATGGCGTAGGTAATGCTGTGGTAACAAATTAACTCTCAAATCTTAGTGGTTTAATGCACAATAGGCTTATTTCTCACTGAAGGTATAAATCCATCACGGGCCACTGGGGGATTCTACCCGTAGTCACTCAGAAATCCAGGCTGACAGAGGCCCCACCATTTTGTAGCTGTATCCTTCCAGGTCACCAAGACAGGAGAAAAGAGAGCTGAAGGGTTGTACACTAGCCCTTAACTGCTTCAGTGCAGAAATGACAGACAGCACTTCTATCCACAGCCCATCCACCACAATGAACTGCATGGTCTTGCCTAAATGCAAAAGGCCTGGATAACGTGGGCGAGCACATGAATCTGATGAGCAGTTAATATCTTGTCCTTGGCCAAGTCACTTGACCTCTCTACACCTTAGTTTCCCTATATATAAAATGAAGTATATGATCGTAAGTACCTCGGAGAGCTGATGTAAGGGGTTAAACAAGTTCATACACAGAAAGCATGCAGTACCGAGCCCAGCACATAGCTCTCATTTCCCTGCCCTCTAGCACGGTGAATTAGTAACAGTGCTGGATATAAGACACTCTAAAAACAGAGTTTTAAGTGGCAAGAGAATGTCCTACTTACTCTCAGGAACTCGCTAAATTTTACATGTCTTGAAGTCAGCAAGACCATATTCAGGGGATCTTGGGGACTATAAGGCCAGATAAATAGGCAAGCCACAGTAAGATGGGTGAATAGGATTCTTAGTTTAACTGGTTTTCAATTAGAAAGTATGATAACAGAATGAACAAAATCAACAGTTTGGGAGTCCGATAAACCTGGATTTGAATCCTGGCTCTACTGTCTATAGTTGTGAGATCTTTCACAAGTCTATGATAGGGCCTTTCCAAGACACTTGCCTGTATTTCATTTGAAGGGTGCTACGTCAGCATGGGTAGAAGGTTACTGCTTCCCTAGAATAGGGACAGAAAGGGCCTAAGTGGAGGAACTTAGGTAGGCTTTTAGCCTAGTGTCTGGTGTTAAGGATTTGTTCCTGGGGGCTAGAACCGGAAACGTGGTACCCTACCCAAGGTATCTGGAATTGGAAATGCCAGAGGGGAATCAATCCAAAATACTTCAGGTGAGTAGAGCCAAACACTGGGAATTTAAACGCCAAGTCTAAATGGTCAGAGATAGGATTGGTTTTGGAATGAAGTCAAGACTTTAGAATTAGAAGTAGAAAGGCTAAAGGGAGTACAAGTTTGCAAACGTAAGAAAATTTCATTCAGCACAATTCCTGAATATCATCACTCGCCTCATCTATACAAACTGGGGAAAATAATAACTACCTAGCAGGGTGGTCAGGAAGAATCAATGAAGTAATAAATGTGAAATATATATAGAATCACCAGCTGATTAGAGAAAATAAATGGTCATTCCCTTCTCCTCAAAGGTAATTCAAACCTATTTGTAGACACACGATGCTATAAAAAGCCACTGACTGCTCCCACAGCCAGATGTAAAATGCTGGGAGCCTATATAATGGAAAAACCTTTCAGCCCTAGCAATGGCCAAAACGGTGAGCAGAAAACAATACTGTGAGGCTCTCCAACAGCATCCAGCTTTTTCCCTTCTTCTCTAACTCTGGGGAAAACCTGTATACTCTCTGTACCTTTCTCTCTTCCTGGATGTCATCTGCTTCTCTCATTGTTTACCTATCTCCTTTAGTGAAGCAATGTTTCCCAATGATGCTAAAGGTAAATCACTTCTGAGATAGCCAGGTATGGTCTCCAAAGTTAACAGAAGAAAAAGGTTCTACCAGAAGGGGAAAAATACTCCATTCCAAACAATGCTGCTCATCTCCAAAGGAATTATTAGTGTGAGGTGGTATTTTTAGGTATGAATAGAGAGAATAAGAGAATGTATTTCAAAGAGTAGAGTCATACATCAGCCTTACCTTCATCTAAGAATTTCCAAGTTCATATACATGGAAGAACTTCCATTTCATGTCCATTTGGGGAGTTAGAGTCATAAGTACCCACAGAGATCAGCTAACCAAATACTCTATTTTAAAGATAAGGAAACCAAACCAAAGACACTCGGGAACAGGGCTTGTAGTACTAATAGTACGATACACTTTCCACTATACCTCCCTGCCTCACTCTTCCACATCGCATTCTGAAATACAATAGATGACTTTTAGAGCTGCAGTAGTTTTGTGAGCTTCCTTTCCAAGCTGGGTAAGAAGGCTTTACTCTAACTTTGGCTATTTATTTCATTTCAGAATGATTAAAGTTGAAATTTGTTACAGGCTGGTAACAGCAGCCAGCCAGAACAATCACGAATTCTTTTCAAGATCTCACTGAATTTCTCTGGCTCTTATTGGAACTGTATTTAAGTATTCAAGGGAGAAAAAGCAAATGAAACATCTCAATTTAAGAAGAAACTGGGGTCACACCAATAGTGATTTTTAAAAAGGAAACTTTCCCTGTAGGTTCGTTTTTTTCTATAGTGAATGAATATACTGTAAGTTCAGAAAATACATCTGTGGAGATGGACAGGTCTATTGGGAAGGAAAATTTGTGTGTGTGTGTGTGTGTGTGTGTGTGTGTGTGTGTGTGAGATTACATGATTTTATTAATTGATTTGAAAAAAAGGCATATTTTGTTTTTCCAATTAAGTATGTGGGCACATAATCATTTCCACCTTACCATAAACGATCTAAGTGTCTAAGTGCCTAAGTGAATCACCTTCATAGAGTTCTTTCTAGGTTTGGTAATAATAGAGGAATAAAAGACCCAAATGGCACCCAAGACTGCCATGGTTATAAACTGAAATGTGATCCTCTTTAAAGCAGTGAATTAATGCCCCAAATCCCCAAGTACTAGGAGTAACTTCCAAAACTGTTTACATTTACATTACATAATGTAAATTACATTTACATTACCTCATTTACATAAATGATTCTAAACACAAAATACTAATGAGAAGTTGAATTAGACTTTTGCAAATTGAGAAATTTACAGGGAGACGGTTAGAATAAATGAGCACAGCACTTTACATGCATAAACTAAGGAAAATAATAATTACCTACCAGGGTGATTGTGAAGGTTCAATGAAAATCATAAATATAAAGCACATAGTGGGATCATTAGCTCTTAATAGGAAATAAATGATCATTTCCTCTTCAAGCGTAGTTCAAACCAGTCCTAAACCTTTGACATTGTGATGAATAAGTTTCTAAGTAATAGCTCAATAATTTAGCAAATGGATTCGTTCAGTGTAAACTTGTACTTCTATATGAGTGTAACCAGTAACTCAGGAATTCACTTCCATTCCTAATTCCATGCTTTCCAACAAGCTGGATGGAAACAGAGCCGTCCCTTCACCTCCCCTATCAGCACTCCACTTTTCTACCCAGATGCCAGTTCTGAACCCTCGTTCCACTGGCTTTTCTTCTCAGCTAGCTATTATTATTTCCCCAAGATAACAACTAGTAATGAATTCCACTATTTCTCTCCTGGAGACATTTGCACTTCTTAGAAGACTTTGGATGACCAAAAAGCCATCCGAGAGCCAAATACCTCCGTTTTTAAAAGGGGAAACAATATAATTTGTGAGACGTTTTCTGTGACTTCTCTCATTTCCATCCGAAATCAGGACCAGAAGTAGAATCCTAGATGGACCAGGGAATGGAAGGGACCCAACAGTCTACTCTGAAATTCTTTGCATGAGTCAGTGGCCGCCCCCCCACCCAAGGCTAGTTCTACCATTGTGTTTGGGGGGCTTGATGTCACGATGAGTTGCATTTTAGCTTCCTTCCTTACCACCTCTTCAAATCCAGCCAGGAAAACTGAATTGGTAAATGAATTAATATAATGCGATAGGAAGAAATCAAACCACAATCCATCCAAATAGCATTGACTGTATCAGGGGTGGCTGAAGAGTCCTGGTTTGTACTTAAAATTTAGAGGGAAGGGGAGGAGGGAATACTACTTAAATGACAACCATGGGCACTCATCTAATAATACTCTAAATATTATGTATGAAAGGACTTTGATCTGTCCTTTCCACTGATACTATCAATCATCTCTCTATCTCACCTACCTGCTTGCCAGGAGAGGTTATCTCTTTCCCCGAAATGTTTGATATTGTTCCCTTAGGCTTTCTTTGAAAGCGGTTTCTACTTCAAAGCGGGATGGGTGGGAAGGGAACTTGTTGAAGGAAGCCACGGCTCTTTGGTTCTGATTCCATGAAACATTATGTGACCTGAGTAAATATGTGTTCCAAGGATCTTCAGCATCTCTCCTTTCTTTGCCTGCCTTTTAAGTGATACTGCTTATCTCTTAGCAACACCTTGGAAATAGCATAGTACCCCTTCCATCATGTTTCAGTGTAAGAATTCTTCCATCTTTCCCCAAAGAATCAAGTCTTATAAACAGCAAGATACTTTAAGTAAGCAAGGGTGAGTTCTTCAAGAGCCTTAGTGCTCTAAAAGGGGGTCTCAAATGTCATTGCTGCTCAGGTAGCCCATCTCTAATTTAATCAGAGCTGCTTCATTTCTATCTATTTTATAAACTGAGGTTCTGAGGAAGTTGTTGTTACCAAAAGTTTTCATAGCTAAAAATCAAGTTCTTGAAAAACACCCTGTCTTTATATATATATTTCCCATTCATATTAGGTGTTTGATTTATATTAGATGATCAAAAATATATCTTTTTGATGAAGCTTTCTATTTTGATTGTTTCTCTACCATATACTAAAGCATGGCATGACAGTTAAACCTAAGTAGGCGTCTCTTCTCCCCCACATTAAGCTGTCTTCCCCAGGCCACCAGTTAACTTTGATAGGGCCTATCAACCACCTACAGAAATAGCATACACTTTAAAAGAATCTCTAGGTCCTAAAAATTAATTCTTCAATGCCCAGATACTTTTTGGCATCAGAATTGTGGGGGACTTGTGAAAAGTGATGGGTGAATAACTATTTTTGCCACATTTAGTTCCATGTCAGTGTAGAGACTTGGGCAACATGGCCTTTGTTTGGTCTAGTCTGCCTCTTTGAGCCAGGTCTGTGTGAGGTTGTGATGCCTGATAGATGCAAAAGAAGGAGAGTTTTACTAACTCTGGACAACTACCAATGCCTAGTATCTTGGGGTACAATAAATACTTGGACTGAAGGGAACACTGAAGACACTGCTGTAAGCAGGTAAATACTGTACAAATGTTTTGTGATAAGAAATTTGAGTTGGAGGGTGTATTAGTTTAGTCTGCCTGTGCTGCCATAACAAAATACCACAGGTTGGGTGCCTTAACCAACAGAAATTTATTTCTCACAGTTCTGGAGGCCAGAAGTCCATGATCAAGGCGACAGTAAATTCAATTTTGGTGAGGGCTCTCTTCCTCGCTTGTAGGTAGCTGCCTCCTTGCTGAGCCCTCATCTTTTCCCTGTGCACTCTTTTGCGTCTCCTCCTCCTTTTATAATGACACCAATCCCATTGGATTAGGGCCCCATGCTTACGACCTCATTTAAACCTAATTATCTCACAAAGTCCCCATATACAAATACCATCACACTGGGGATTAAGGCTTCAAAATATGAGTTTGGGAGAAACACTATTCAGTCCATAACAGAGAGTAATGACACTTAAGCATGGCTTCTGGCCTGAAATTTTATATTTTATGTTGTCTTCTTTTAACCATTTGATTAGGCATGTTGCATTTATTGGGATTAGCCAAGTGTACCATTTGCTGCCAATGTCACCCTCCCTCCCACCAAAACATCACTTGGCTAACCTGATCCATGGACACTGAATCTGGACACAAGACTCAAAATGTAAGCAGACTTGTAGAATGAGGAGAGGAGAACCCCTTGCTCAAAACCTCTCCTTCACAGTCTGTTATGATGCTGACCATTTTCTCCTTCTTCCTCCCCAAAATTTCCAGTATCAGAATTATCCCTTTGATTCAGGAAGGGAAGAAAGGAATGAAACTTAAAACAAAAAAAACCACCTTTCTCCATAAAGTCATTGGTTAAATGAATTCATACAACAAGGAAGGGAGACGTGACTTCCCACTCTTTCACTTCACAATTCTACTATTGAAAACTTACCACACATTAATTCCTCAAATTAACCAGTTGTCACTTTAAGAAGGTAGAGTCTGGTCTTGGAAATATGAGAACCAAGCTTGTATGTTTCAAGGGGATCAGGAGCAAGGTAGTAACAAATACTCACGCAGGTGAGAAGGAAGATCTACTAGAACATTCCCAAATCCAGGGAAGGGGCCTTGAATCCAGGACAGCCAGGGGGGGAAAGGCCCAACTATCAGGCCAAAAGAGAGCAGCCAAAAGGTGGTATCAGAACCCAGTGGTAGGACAGACACAAAAATCAAACTATCACCATTTTGCCTAAGGAACATTCTGGATACTTAATGAAGAATAGGAGTAGAGCAAGTCAGAATTTCAAATCAAAATGGCCACTGGAGCCAGGTCAGGTAGCAAAGGTCACCAACTCCAACAGTGAATACCTAGTAGGTGCTCAATACAGGCTTGTTAAATTGAACTGGATCTTGGGCTCACCCTGCCTGCATCCTTGATTTAGATACTTGAAGGCATTTACCTTTATTTCCTGTTGGTCGGTTACCTGTTATAACAGTGCATCTATTAATTAGCTTGTCCACATGCTTTGCGTATCTCGAAAGTAAGGACAAATACAGTTAAAACATATACCAAAAATCAGGAGCAATTTTGTTTTTTTTTTTAATGGCAGCATGCCATTAACCTTTGCACTGCTGCCTTCATTTTGCCTTTGAGGAGTGATGAAGAAAAACAATAAAACCTTGGCTTTCTATAACACCTTGACCTCACCGAGGGTTTTTCATTACTTCTTATGGCTTGTTTGTTATAAACACAATTTCAGAACACAGAGGGGTACCATATCGGGGAGCCCTGATTTCACCACCCCCTGTCTGAGAGAGATAGGCGCGTAGAAAAAAAGAAAGAACCTGTCATTCACAGCTTCAAGCAGATGGAATACCCCTGGGACTCGAGGTGACCTAGAACAAAACTAACCCACCAAAGACTCTCTTCATGATCCCTCTTGTTCCTCTATTATAAGCCAACAGACAAAGCCCCGCATACCAATTCCCCAGCTGCTCACGGTGCCAAAGTAATTTCAACACCAAAACCCACTCAGCCCTGGAGAATAAGAAACAGCACATGCACTCGAGGCTGTTTGATTTAAGCTCACGGGCTGCCTCTTACAGAGATTCTGCCCTTTAGAAAGCGCAAAGTCCCTTAGGCCAAGTGCGTCTTTGATTACCTGCCCTCCGAAAAGCCCGAGGTTGCCTCTTCTGCTTCATCAAAGGCTAGAGAAAAAGGGGGAGGAATTTCAACCCCAGTTGTATTAACACACCACCTCAAACACTTCAGGAGAACTTGAGAAGTGACCTTTGCATACCCAGAATATTTTAGTGAAATGCATGTACAACTTGCTTGTTGAGACATTTATAAACATCTCTGTATTAAAATACATGATAAAGCTATTCCTTATGTAAGTGATGTGCCACTGGCAGTATAAATAACAAAAGCAGAATGACAGGGTTGTCTGATATTTCAGCAACAGTTTTTCAAAATTAGCCTTTGTATTTTAGAGCAGTTTACAGTTTACTGAAAAATTGAGTGGAACATCCACAGTTCCCATGTGCCCGCTTAACACCTCCCCACCCCCTGCACACACACAATTTCATTATTAACATCTTGCGTTAGTATGCTAGATTTGTTACAACTGATGATCCAATATTAATACATCATTATTAACTAAAGTCCATAGATTGCATTAGAGTTCACTCTTGGTGTTTTACATTCTACAGGTTTTGACAAATGTATAGGACATGTGTTCACCATTATAGTGTCATACGGAAAGTTTCACCACTCTAAACATACCCTGTACTCCACTTATTAATCCCTCTCTTTCCTCAGCCCCTGGCAACCACTGATCTTTTTACTGTCTCCATAGTTTTCCCTTTTCCAGAATGTCGTATAGTTGAAATCATATAGTGTGTAGCCTTTTCAGATTGGATTCTTTCACTTAGCAATATGCATTTAACTTCCTCTGTCTCTTTTTATGGCATAAGATTTCATTTCTTTTTATCACTGAATAATATTCCATTTTATGGATGTACCACAATTTATCCATTTGACCTACTGAAGGACATCTTGGTTGCTTCCAAGTTTCGGCAACTATAACTAAAGCTGCTATAAACATCTACGTGCAGGTTTTCATGTGGATGTGAGTTTTCAACTCCTTTGGGTAAATATCAAAGAGTGTGACTAATGGATCTTAAGGCAGGAGTGTGTTAAGTTTTCTGAGAAATTGCCAAACTGTCACCAAAGTGACTGTACCGTTTTGCGTTCCCACCAGCAATGAATGAGAATTCCTGTTGCTCCACATTCTCACCAGCATCCAGTGTTGTCAGTGTTTTGGATTTTAGCCATTCTAATAGTAAGTAGTAGTATCTCACTACTGTTTGAATTTACCATTCCCTGATGACACATGATGTTGGGCGTCTTTTCATATGCTTATTTGTCATGTGTCTGTCTTCTTTGGTGAGGTGGTTATGCAGATCTTTTGCCCATTTTTTAATTGTGTTGTTTTCTCGTTATTTTTAAGAGATTTTTGTGTATTTTACGTACCAATATTTTATATGTGCTTAGCAAAGATTTTCTCTCAATCTGTGCCTTTTCTTCTGATTCTCTTAACAGTGCCTTTAGCAGTGCAGACGTCTTTAATTTTAATGAAGTCCAAGGTTTCAAATATTTCTTCAATGGATATAGTGCTTTTGGTATATCTAGAAAATCATCGAACCCAAAGTCCCCTGGATTTTCACCTGTCTTATCTTGTAGGAGGTTTCATAGTTCTGCATTTTACATTTAAGTTGATCATTTGTTTTGAGTTACTTTTTGTGGAAGATGTAAGGCCCATGTCTAGATTGGGCAGGGGGGGGGATGTAGATGTCCCATTGTTCCAGTACAATTTGTTGAAAAGACATTCCTTTCTCCATTAAATTGCCTTTGCTCCTTTGTCAAAGATCAGTTAATATTTGTGGGGGTCTATTTCTGGGCTCTCTATTCTACCCAACTGATCTATTTGTCTATTCTTTCACCAACACCACACTGTTTTCAGTCCTGTAGCTTTGTAGTAAGTCTTGAAGTTGAATAGTGTCAATCCTCCAAATTGTTTCTTCTCCTTATGTATTGTGTTGGCTATTTTGGGTCTTTTGCCTGTCCATATAATCTTTAGAATCAGTTTGTCGACCTCCACAAAATAATTTGCTGGAATTCTGGTTGGATTTGCCTTGAACCTGTAGATCAAATTGGAAAGAACTAACATCTTAACAAGATTGAGTCTTCCTATCCATGTTCATTAAATATCTCTCCATTTATTTAAATCTTCTTTGATTTCATTCATCAGTTTTGTAGTTGTTCACATATAGATCTTATATTGTTATACTTATACCTGATGATTTCATTTTCAGTGCCCATGTAAATAGCATCGTGTTTTAATTGCAAATTCCAATAGTTCATTGCTGGTATATAGGAAAGCAATTGACTTTTGTATTAACCTTGTATCCGGGAACCTTGTTATAACTGTTTATTAGTTCCAGGAATTTTTTTTTTTTTTTTTTTTTTTTTTTAGGATTTTCTACATAGACAGTCATGTCATCTGTGACTGATGACAGGTTTATTTCTTCTTCCCAATATGTATACCTTTTATTTACTTTTCTTGTCTTATTGAATTAGCTAGGCCTTCCAGTACAATATTGAAAAGGAATGGTTAGTAGGGAAATCCTTGTCTTGTTCCTAATCACAGCAGGAAGCATCTAGTCTCTTGCCATTAAGTATGATGTTAGCTGTAGGTTTTTTGTAGACATTCTTTACCAAGTTAAGGAAATTTCTATTTCTAGTTTGCTGAGTTTTTATCATGAATGGGTATTACATTTTGTCAAATGCTTTTTCTACATCTATTAACATGATTACGTGATTTTTCTTCTTTAGCCTATTGATGTGATGGATTACATTAATTGTCAGCAACAATTTTAAAACCTAGGGCTTCCCTGGTGGTGCAGTGGTTAAGAATCTGCCTGCCAATGCAGGGGACACGGCTTCGATCCCTGGTCCGGGAAGCTCCCACATGCTGCGGAGCAACTAAGCCCACGAGCCACAACTACTGAGCCCGTGTGTCACTTCTGAAGCCCGTGCACATAGAGCCCATACTCAGCAACAAGAGAAGCCACTTCAATGAGAAGCCTGTGCACCGCAACAAAGAGTAGCCCCCGCTAGCCGCAACTAGAGAAAGCCCGCACGCAGCAACAAAGACCCAATGCAGCCAAAAATAAATAAATTAAATAAATAATTTTAAGTTATTTAAAAAAATAAAAATAAAACCTAATGCCCCATAATAATGTCATGTTGATAAAATCCTAGTATATCTTTAGGTTGGAATATTAGGCAGCCATTAATCAGGTTCTCAAAAATACTTAATAACATGAGAAAATGTTACTTATAATAAAAATTGAAAGAGTGGGGTACAATCCCCTGGGTGTGTATATAATACAGGCACATACAATGCTCTATATTTTTATACCCACACACACACTTATGTATCACCCACAAAAATCACAGAAATTTGAACATGACACTTAATAGACTTTAAAGAGGATTGCTTGTTTACAATATAAAAGCTGAAACAAGAAAGCAGAGTCTCACTTTGTTCAATCTCACCTGGGGATGTGTGTTGGGTGACTCAAATATTTTGCCACTCTGTGAATGTCCATGAATAACCGTGAAAGCACTGTGAGTGTTGATTTTAGGGTCACAAATTTTCATAAGTAGGGGAATTTGCAAATATGGAATCTGTAAATAAGAATCAACTTCATATAAATGTATAGATACATGTATACATATATAATGATGGTTACAAGTTACATAAAAATGGGAAAGGTAATATATGTAATACTGAAAGGAAATACATTAAATTTATAGTAATGTTTATTGCAGGTGATTCTAATTTGTATTCTTCATACATTTCAGTTTTTCAAATTTTCTTTTTTATGTGGAAAGAAGTTTATCTCAAAGTCAACTACAATGGTGATAAATTTTCCAAACCTAAATATTTACTGAAAAATAGTTAATTATGGCACTTCCATACTATAAAATACTATTCATTCTTTAAAGATCATATTTAAGAAAAATTTTTGATAAAATAGAATATTTTTATGATATGTTAAGTGAAAAAGCTCTAAAATACATATATACATTAGGTTCTCAATTCTATCAAGAAATGGCTACCAGGACATAGGTCAAAATGTTAACAATATTTCTCCCTGGGGGGTGGAATTTTGAGCAATTGTTACCCTTTTTTCCTTAAACTTTCTACATTTTCTAAACCCTTCAAATGAGCACCACATAGCCCTCTTAAAATAGAAAAATATTATTTACTGTGTCTAGTAAGTAATTGAAATCAGAGATCGAGGCCATTTTTCGGGACCATAAGATGACCCCATAAATTCTAAATTCCTTTCCAGGGAAGCTATCCAGATTCAGGTACATTTTAGGTCTAACATTCTATTTTCCCACTATTTCTATAATGAACAGGAATGCTTTTATAATAAATCAAAAACAATTAAAAAAAAAGAAAATTGTACTGGGAAATGTTACTAAATTGAACTAATCCAGGCAAGCATTTCAAGGTAACATAAATTGGAAGAAGAGATTATCCATCTCTCTATTCTCATGGAAGCCAGCAGGGTAAAGAGGAGAAAAACACATGTAAGTAGAGGTCGCACTCAGAGTCAGAGAAGCTGATGGCAAACATTTGCTTCCTTAGGCTCCAGTGCTGCCGCACATCGACATAAGATTTCTTACAAATAAATATTGGTTTTGAAAGTATGTATACATTTTATTGAAACACCCTGTATATTTGGGTCTGCTGAAAAGCTTGTTTGTAAGGCTATTAAATCACAAAACACATCAAAGACAACACAGCTTCCAAGCAGATGTGCAAGCCTTGGTTACAACAAAACTTTTCTCCAACCCAGGAGCATACTACCTTTTAGACTGGATTTTGTTCAATGGGATAACTTCCTCATTAAGACTTCCTTGTTAAGAAATTTAATTTAATTAAAAAAAAAAAAAAGACTTCCTCGGTTACGGCATAGAACCTTTCTTCCAAGTCCCCACATAGACTCAAACGCAGAATAAAGAAAATGAGTTGACTTGGAACCTCCTGGGCTTCTAAAAGCTGACAGTAAGAAGCAAATAACATAACATGATCTATGGAATCTTCTTTCTGGAGCTAGGCGGATATCTCCCATGAAAATCTTTCAAAACAAATTTTAAGGTGTAAAAAAGATTGAAAATCGAATTATTAAGTGAAATAACATCAACATGTTACTCCGACTGTTACTGTTGGCATCTGTCACACGTTCTGACAATATACCTGTAGAGGAGCTGCCAAGTGCTCTCTCACTTTCAGTGTCATCTCTTGTTTATAAGAAGTGTGATTATAAAGTCATATGACTATTTTAATCTAACACTCAATATACCATTTGCCTCATAATAAGTGCCTTCGCCTTCAAAGGAATCACGTTAACCCCTACATCCTTATTTCATTGCTCAACACCTGCTTCGAACCCCTTTGAGAAACTACTTTCTGACACATGAGAAAGGCCATCTAAACATTTTATAATCCCGTCTTGATTTTCGGACTCCAGTAGGATGGCAAGACACTGCTTCAAAAGCTTTATACCGTTTCTCAGCCCAATTTACCATCTCCCACCCCAGAAAATAATGATTGACCATTAGTAAGAATATTTAAAATATGCAAGCATAAAATCGATAATCTACATCAGTATTTTTCAATATAGGAGAGCCTCCTTAAGTTTAAAAAGTCATTTACTAAATGGCGTGTGATATTTATATATGTGTGTGTATATGTATATTTTTAAGTTTTATTCATATGTTTATTGAAGCCCCTACCATGTGCCAGACGCTGTTTACTGTTTAAACAATAAACAAAACAATATGTCATTATGAAGTTTAGGTCTACTGGAAGAAACAATTAAAAAATAAAACATATATACAGATGGTCATGATGTCACATAAAGATAAGCACTGGGAAGAAAAATAAAGCAAGGAAGGGAACAGACAGTATCAAGAGAGGGTGCTATTTGAGATCCAATAGTGGGTGACACGCAGAGGGAAAAGCCAGCTGAAGTCCCAGAGGCAGGATCATGCTTGGGTTGTTTGAGGAGCAGCAAAGAGGAAGAGTGATACGAGATGAGAACACAGAGGGGACAGGAGCTAAGGGGGCCTAGCTGGCCATGGAAAGGAGCCTGGATTGATTCAAAGTGTGATGGGAAGTCAGTGGACACTTCTGAGTAAGAGCATGACATGATCTGATGGATGTTAGCTGGAGAATAGATTGTAGACCAGCTAGGAGGTTATTGATATACCCCAGGCAAGGGATGATGACGGTTTGGGCAAGGGGGGCAAGGTTGAAGGCAGTAAAGACTAACTTCACTTTCTTCTTTGTACCCTTCTATGTGAGTTGATGACTTTTTCCCACTGGTTTCAAAAAAAAAAAAAAAAAAAAAAAATTGGGGGATGAGGCAAGATGCATAATCAAAACCCAGCCACTGAAAGTCAATTAGCAAAAATACAGGGCTGAATATTTGCCGTCATTGGGTAGTTGAGGTAGCTGCTGCTAGAATCACAACTGGGGGTGCCCTGGTGATGGGATGTGGGCTTTGGGCAGTGAGAGTGGCCAGACCAGGGAAAGCCCAGATCTTGAGACTATGCCTGCTTCCTGAGCTATAGCAGACCCCTGGGGACGAACCCAGCAGTAATTGTAGAAAGGAATACTGCTAAGAGGGTGAAACATTCTGGGAGGCTGGCCACGAACAACAAGCAGAGGTTAAAGCCTGTGGCATGAGGAGCATCCAGTAGTAGGCAAGATCTCCTAACAAAAGAGTGGTTCAGCCTTAGATGAACATAGCAGTAGGCGGAGGTCCAAGTAGGCAGGTGGTGGCATAGTGCAATATGGCAGAAACACAAGGAATCAATCTTCACCAAAACCGTGGGAAGCCAAATAACTCTCTGTCCCTAGCCAAGCCACAAATTCCTTGGAAGAGCAATGGTTCCTGGATAGGAGAAAATATAATTTCCTTTATTGACAATCACGACCTACCCTAATGGTTCCATAGGATTCGTTGACCCTTAAAGGCACAAAGAGGCCTGTCTCACTTGCAAGTGGATATGAGTTTCCCAGAGGGATAAAGAATGGCATTCATTTCAGGTCTTCGTGTGTACAGCATGCTCACCAGCAATCTTGCCTCAGTACATCATAAAACACCAACCCAAGCCTACACCATCTATTAGGTCTTACCCTGAAATCTTGATCTTAAGTTCCTTGATAACAAAGGCCTTATTCATCTCCAGATCCTCAGTATGTCCAATGTCTAGCTCATGGTAGGTGTTCCATAAGTACTTGTAGAAAGAAGGAATAAATGAATGAATAAACCTGATATCACCAGAAGTCTTGCTTGGTGACTTTCTAAGGACACTGTATTTATATTACACTCTAACCACGTACTTGTATATAAATTGTACATTCATCTGCATGACCTCATCAGCCCAAACTTCTTGTTTAAATTCTGACTTGGAAAGTAGCCTGGAGAAATGTCAACTAATCCAACCAAATTGTTTTCTAAGTTCTTCCTTCAATTTTATACACGTTGATACTAATCAGCTTGAGCCAATCCCATGCCCAGACGTTTATCAGGGCAGACCTGAGTCATCAGATCAGTGTGCTTCTAGAAACATAGGACTGGTTTATCCCTCCATCAGCACAGTGTAGCATTTCCTACCTGAAACAAGTGGATGTGATGGGAACTAATGGACATTTCTCCAACACTGGTCTTATATCAGAAGGTGCACTGACTGGACACGACATCGGAGACCTAAGTCAGCCCCGGCTCTATCACTACACAGCACCCTGAGCTCAGACATGTCCCTCACCCTCTCTGTGCTATCATTTACCAACCTATAAAATGTCTAGGTAGAACCAGGAACCCCATGAAGTCACTTCAGGCTCTAAGGTTAAGGTCCATGAGGGCAGGGACCCAGAGCTTGGCAACTCATGCGTACTTGACAAAACATTCTAGATGAAGGAACAAAGGAGCACCAAAATACAATGAAAACTACAGGCAATGTGTCTCTCCACCAAACAGAAAGGGCCTTCATGAATGAAACATAAGAGAAAGAGTCGGAACATGTTGAAAATTGAAATGCAAGCCCTTGTAGCTGAAAAGGAATTTCTACGGGGACTCGAGTGCTGTCTATCAAAATTCAGTGACACATCCACTACACATGAAAAATAGCTCCCTGACCAAAAGGTGTAATGAATTAAGGAGAGGAGTCTTTCCTCAAGCATACGGATGAGCCACTGCCACGTGATTAGGATGAATAGACCTTGTGTAAAATCAGGTGCTTCCTTGGTAACATTTAGTTAACACTTTCAGACCTGGGGGCACCATATAGTTCACAAGAGTAATATTTTCTTTAATCCTATTAAATGTTCCCTCAGGTGCTTCTATTCCTGTGGAATATTTCAATCAGTGTTCAGTATTTTCAGACTTCTTTATAGTCTTTCCAGTTTTCTATCATCTAACCCATTTACTTAAACTTCCTTTTCCTCCCTCCAAACAATATACAGTCAACAACAATAAGCACTTTGATTAATAATCATCATCATCATCAGAATTACTATTATAGCTACAATTCACAAATATTTATCATGTGCCATATACGATTCTGAGCATTTTAGATACATCATTTTACTGAATGATCATCATGACCCTGTGAAGTAGTTATCACTATCACCATTTGACAGATGAGCCAATGCAGCTCAGGAAGGTTAAATAACTTGCCCAAGGTAGTCATAGCTTACAAGCAGCAGAACTGGGACATAAATCCCAGCCACTCTGATTGCAAAGTCCAAGCTCTTAACCATTATGCTAACTGTTCAATAACACATTGGTGTGGGGCTATTTTTCTTTCCGTAGGTATTCACTGGGTACTAAGTGCTCGGCACTGTGCTACAGATGGGAATCAAATAGTGAACAAGACAGAGCCAGTCCCTCCTCACCGTGCTTATGCTCTAGCAGAAAAGACAACGAAACAAGTGAGAACAGTGTGATGACTGATGTGATGGTGAGTGAAGAGGTTGTGGGAGATCACGGAGAAAACATCTCTTTTAAAAGGAGACTCGACACCAAAACTCACCCTTTGATAGGATAAACCTGCCTCAATTTTGTATATGCATCCATTTCTGCAGGGGCTGAGTTAAGGAATTAAACTAGTCACACACACACTAGTGGATTTCCTTAAGCTATCATTTTCATTGGATAATGAACATTTGCCTGCCCCTCAGGATGACGCTGGACCCTACCCTCCTGCTAGACAGTTCCTGCAACATATAATTTATGAAATGGAGTCTTTGGTCACTATTTCCTTTCCTTGAAAAACCTAGTAGCTTTAGCTACATAACACTAGTGAAATATGCATGAAAACTTGAACACATTTATTCTCTAAATTATCAAACCAAATTTCATAAATGTTAGCAAAATCACAGGAATCGTCAAAAAGACAAGGGTAATATAGGTAGATGATTGTCTTTGATAATATCTGAAGATCCACTTTAATGGCAAAAGTCCCTTTCCAACTCCGTTTAGAGGTCTGAAATGCACACATCCATTCACATACATGGAGTTATTTGGCTACTTGGCCCTTGGACCTTAAGGGGCAGAATCTATCTTGGAATCTTAATAAAAATTATAATAATGGCTACAATTCTTAAATACAATGTGTGTCAGGCATTGTGCAATATGCTTCATAAGAATTACCTTATTTACTCCTCACACTTAAGAATTATCATTCCCATTTTACAGATGAGAAAACTGAAGCTTGGAGAGATTAGATACATTACCCAGGAATCTGGATCTGAGCCCAATAAGTCAGAATACAGAGCCCAGGGTCTTAACCAAATAAAGACATTGGCAAGGACTTAGCACACGGCCTGTACTTGGTAATTTGCTGAGGGTCATAAACTTCAGAGGAGTTGGCGTTTTGTACACAAAGAAGACTAGACACATAATTGAAAACCGGCTTCAAGACGTGTGAAAAGGCAAACTTCAAACTATTTCTCTCTCCTTTCTCTTTTGGCTCATTCCCTTGTAATCCTCATCATACCCCTTCTGGCCCCAACTCTGCGATCCATACTGTTTTTCCAGGACCCTCTTTCTCACTGATGCCCCACTTTCCGGGGCTGTCGCTGTGATCCAACACCACCCCCACCCCCACTTATTAAATAAGGTTGCAAACCCCTAACAAAACACAAAATTCCTCTCAAGAAGAAAACAGAAAATCAGAGGGCAAGTGCTGGGACATACTAGTACCACTATCTCCTTCCCACCAAATCTTCCTTACGGAATTAGATATTTTTTAAAAAATTTTTTGAAGTTTTATTTATTTATGTTTTAATTGAAGTCTAGTTGATTTACAATGTTGTATTCGTTTCTGCTGTACAGCAAAGTGACTCAGTTATACATATATACACATTTTTTTAATATTCTTTTCCATTATAGTTTATCACAGGATATTGAATATAGTTCCCTGTGCTAAACAGTAGGACCTTGTTGTTTTTCCATTCTATATATAACAGTTTGCAACACAATGAGATTCTTTACCCTAAGGGTGCTATGTGGAATACATAAATGTGTATTTATGACAGCCTGCATTTGGGCGGTGGGGTGTAAAGTACATAGCTTTTATCAGGTTCACAAAGGAATCTGTGACATGAAGAGAAAAGCATTTTCTTAAAGGAACGTTGGAATCTTTCTAGAAATCGGGAGAATTCTTGTCATGTGTGCAGCATCACCCTATTACATCTTCTGCTAAAGTCACAACCAACATTCTGGTCCAACTCCAAAAGCACTCCCCCACTCACCGCCTCCAAACCTCAGACGGCCCTTTTTCTGACTCTTGTCTTGTCTACTTCCCCGTCAGAATTCGCTGATAACTCTCGGGCACAAGCCCCGACTGTGGTAATCAAAGGGACAGAGGCAAAGGGCTGAATTCACAATCCTCCAGCCCCACGTGGCAGGCCAGCTGCAGTCTGGGCAGACCTATTACAGTACAAGCTGTGTTATCTGGCACTTCCTCAACAGGAAAGAACTAGAAACCAGGATTTCTAAAATGTCCTAATACACATCTCCAATCTAGTAACTGAAATGGATGCCATTGAAATGCACCCACAGTGACACAACACTTTGAAAGAGGCCTGATCAAAATGCAAAGCTAAAAGTTGTCTCTGAGCTAGGCAGCTTCAAGCCAGCAGGCAGAACAAAATCCATCCCCTCAAATTTTGTACGGATTCAAACAAAAGAAAAATAGAAGAGAACTGAGGTAGTTGCAAGACCTTGGAAAGTACTACTTTACAGTGATTATGATGACAATGTAGAGATATAGAAACGTGTAACAGTGAATGTTAAGTGAAAAAACAGGGCATAAGATCCTTATGATCACAACCATAAAAATGCGTATATATGTGGGAAAAAATTGTTCTTTTTCTTTTTATTTTTTTGCTACTTGTCAGCCAGTTTCTTTTTTTATTGAACATATTTGATCTATAGCATTTTGTATATTTAAGATATACAACATGATAATTTGTTACATTTCTATATTGTAAAATGATTGCCACTGTAGTGATATTTAGTACCCCTATCACATTATGGAATTGTCCTTTCTTTTTAGGGGTTGGAATAATTAAGTTCTAGTCCCTTAGCAAGTTTGATAATTATACTACAGTACTGTTTTTCATATTCATGACAATGTTTTTCATATTCAGTACACGTAGATCTCTAAGGCTTTTTTAATACTGGATGCAAGTTTACCCTTAAACAACATCTGTCCTGTGTCCCCAGTCCCTGGTAACCACCATTTTACACTGCTTTTATGAGTATGGCTTTTTTCAATTCCACACATAAAACTGTTCTTAATTTTAAGGTGCTGGGATTCAGGAGGAATTTTTCCCTTTTTCAAATTTATATGTCATTAGTGCTGTATATTTACTATTTACAGGAGGGAAGGGGTTACTATGCCCTACTAAAAAAGAAGTAGTAAAAGTGCTTGGTAAAATCATCAAGCTCAGAGAAGCAGTTTATAGAAAAGTATGGCCAGAGGAGATTGGTTCAAGATGGCGGAGTACAAGGACATGCTCTCACTCCCTCCTGAAAGAACACTGGAATCACAACTAACTGCTGAACAATCATCGACAGGAAGACACTGGAACTCACCAAAAAAGATACCCACATCCAAAGACAAAGGAGAAGCCACAATGAGACGGTAGGAGGGGCGCAATCACAATAAAATCCAATCCCATAACCGCTGAGTGGGTGACTCACAAACCGGAGAACACTTATACCACAGAAGTCCACCCACTGGAGTGAAGGTTCTGAGCCCCACATCAGGCTTCCCAAGATGGGGGTCAGGCAACGGGAGGAGGAATTCCTAGAGAATCAGACTTTGAAGGCTAGTGGGATTTGATTGCAGAACTTTGACAGGACTGGGGGAAACAGAGACCCCACTCTTGGAGGGCACACACAAAATACTGTGCACATCGGGACCCAGGGGAAGGAGCAGTGACCCCATAGGAGACTGAACCAGACCTACTTGCTAGTGTTGGAGGGTCTCCTGCAGAGGCGGGGGGTGGCTGTGTCTCACCATGAGGACAAGGACACTGGCAGCAGAAGTTCTGGGAAGTACTCCTAGGTGTAAGCCCTCCCAGAGTCAGCCATTACCCCCACCAAACAGCCCAGGTAGTCTCCAGTGTTGGGTCCCCTCAGGCCAAACAACCAACAGGGAGGGAACCCAGCCCCACCCATCAGCAGTCAACTGGATTAAAGTTTTACTGAGCTCTGCCCACCAGAGCAACAGCCAGCTCTACCCGCCACCAGTCCCTCCCATCAGGAAACTTGCACAAGCCTCTTAGATAGACTCATCCACCAGAGGGCAGACAGCAGAAGCAAGAAGAACTACAATCCTGCAGCCTGTGGAACAAAAACCACATTCACAGAAAGATAGACAAGATGAAAAGGCAGAGGGCTATGTACCAGATGAAGGAACAAAATAAAACCCCAGAAAAATAACTAAATGAAGTGGAGATAGGCAACCTTCCAGAAAAGGAATTCAGAATAACGATAGTGAAGATGATCCAGGACCTCGGAAAAAGAATGGAGACAAAGATGGAGAAGATGCACGAAATGTTCAACAAGGACCTAGAAGAATTAAAGAACAAACAAACAGAGATGAACAATACAATAACTGAAATGAAAAATACACTAGAAGGAATCAATAGCAGAATAACTGAGGCAGAAGAACAGATAAGTGACCTGGAAGACAGAATGGTGGAATTCACTGCTGCAGAACAGAATAAAGAAAAAAGAATGAAAAGAAATGAAGACAGCCTAAGAGACCTCTGGGACAACATTAAACGCAACAACATTCACATTACACGGGTCCCAGAAGGAGAAGAGAGAGAGTAAGGACCCGAGAAAATATTTGAAGAGATTATAGTCGAAAACTTCCCTAACATGGGAAAGGAAATAGCCACCCAAGTCAAGGAAGTGCAGAGAGTCCCATACAGGATAAACCCGAGGAGAAACATGCTGAGACACATAGTAATCAAATCAGCAAAAAATAAAGACAAAGAAAAATTATTGAAAGCAACAAGGGAAAAACGACAAATAACATACAAGGGAACACCCATAAGGTTAACAGCTGATTTCTCAGCAGAAACTCTAAAAGCAAGAAGGGAGTGCCACGATATATTTAAAGTGATGAAAGAGCCTACAACCAACATTACTCTACCTGGCAAGGATCTCATTCAGATTCGATGGAGAAATCAAAAGCTTTACAGACAAGCAAAAGCTAAGAGAATTCAGCACCACCCAACCAGCTCTACAACAAATGCTAAAGGAACTTCTCTAAGTGGGAAACACAAGACAAGAAAAGGACCTACAAAAACAAACCCAAAACAATTAAGAAAATGGTCATAGGAACATACATATCGATAATTACCTTAAACGTGAATGGATTCAATGCTCCAACCAAAAGACACAGGCTTGCTGAATGGATACAAAAACAAGACCCATATATACGCTCTCTGCAAGAGACTCACTTCAGACCTAGGGACACATACAGACTGAAAGCGAGGGGATGGAAAAAGATATTCCATGCAAATGGAAATCAAAAGAAAGCTGGAGTAGCTATACTCATATCAGATAAAATAGACTTTAAAATAAAGAATGTTACAAGAGACAAGGAAGGACACTACATAATGATCAAGGGATCAATCCAAGAAGAAGATATAACAATTATAAATATATATGCACCCAACATAGGAGCACCTCAATACATAAGGCAACTGCCAACAGCTATAAAAGAGGATATTGACAGTAACACAATAATAGTGGGGGACTTTAACACCTCACTTACACCAATGCACAGATCATCCAAACAGAAAATTAATAAGGAAACTCAAGCTTTAAATGACACAATAGACCACATACATTTAATTGATATTTATAGGACAGTCCATCCAAAAACCGCAGATTACACTTTCTTCTCAAGGGCACATGGAACATTCTCCAGGATAGATCACATCTTGGGTCACAAATCAAGCCTCAGTAAATTTAAGAAAACTGAATCCTATCAAGCGTCCTTTTGACCACAACGCTATGAGATGAGAAATGAATTGCAGGGAAAAAAACGTAAAAACACAAACACATGGAGGCTAAACAATATGTTACTAAATAACCAAGAGATGACTGAAGAAATCAAAGAGGAAATCAAAAAATACCTAGAGACAAATCACAATGAAAACACGATGATCCAAAACCTATCGGATGCAGCAAAAACACTTCTAAGAGGGAAGTTTATAGCTATACAAGCCTACCTCAAGAAACAAGAAAAAATTCAAATAAACAATCTAAACTTACACCTAAAGGAACTAGAGAAAGAAGGACAAAACCCAAAGCTGGCAAAAGGAAAGAAATCATAAGGATCAGAGCAGAAATAAATGAAATAGAAACAAAGAAAACAATAGCAAAGATCAATAAAACTAAAAGCTGGTTCTTTGAGAAGATAAACAAAATGGATAAACCATTAGACAGACTCATCAAGAAAAAGAAGGAGAGGACTCAAATCAATAAAATTAGAAAGGAAAAAGGAAAAATCACAACACACTGCAGAAATACAAAGAATTATAAGAGATTGCTACAAACAACTCTATGCCAATAAAATGGACAACCTGGAAGAAATGGACAAATTGTTAAAAGGTATAACCTTCCAAGAATGAACCAGGAAGAAACAGAAAATATGAACAGACCAATCACAAGTAATGAAATTGAAACTGTGATTAAAAATCTTCCAACAAACAAAAGTCCAGGACCAGATGGCTTCACAGGTGAATTCTATCAAACATTTAGAGAAGAGCTAACACCCATCCTCTCAAACTCTTCCAAAAAACTGCAGAGGAAGGAAAACTCCCAAACTCATTCTATGAGGCCACCATCACCCTGATACCAAAACCAGACAAAGTTACTACAAAAAAAGAAAATTACAGACCAATATCACTGATGAATATAGACGCAAAAATCCTCAACAAAGTACTAGCAAACAGAATCCAACAACACATTAAAAGGATCATACACCATGATCAAGTGGGATTTATCCCAGGGATGCAAGGATTCTTCAATATATGCAAATCAATCAATGTGATACACCATATTAACAAATTGAAGAAGAAAAACCATATGATCATCTCAAGAGATGCAGAAAAAGCTTTTGACAAAATTCAACACCCATTTATGATAAAAACTCTCCAGAAAGTGGGCATAGAGGGAACCTACCTCAACATCATAAAGACCATATACGACAAACCCACAGCAAACATCATTCTCAATGGTGAAAAACTGAAAGCATTTCCTCTAAGATCAGGAACAAGACAAGGTTGCCCACTCTCACCACTATTATTCAACATAGTTTTGCAAGTCCTAGCCATGGAAATCAGAGAAGAAAAGGAAATAAAAGGAATACAAATTGGAAGAGCGAAGTAAAACTGTCACTGTTTGCAGATGACATGATACTATACATAGAGAATCCTAAAGATGCCACCAGAAAACTACTAGAGCTAATCAATGAATTTGGTAAAGTTGCAGGATACAAAATTAATGCACAGAAATATCTTGCATTCCTATATACTAATGATGAAAAATCTGAAAGAGAAATTAAGGAAACACTCCCATTTACCACTGCAACAAAAAGAATAAAATACCTAGGAATAAACCTACCTAGGGAGACAAAAGACCTGTATGCCAAAAATTATAAGATACTGATGAAAGAAATTAAAGATGATACCAACAGATGGAGACATATACCATGTTCTTGGATTGGAAGAATCAATATTATGAAAATGACTATACCACCCAAAGCAATCTACAGATTCAATGCAATACCTACCAAATTACCAATGGCATTTTTTACAGAACTAGAACAAAAAATCTTAAAATCTGTATGGAGACACAAAAGACCCCGAATAGCCAAAGCAGTCTTGAGGGAAGAAAACGGAGCTGGAGGAATCAGACTCCCTGACTTCAGACTATACTACAAAACTACAGTCATCAAGACAATAGGGTATTGGCACAGAAACAGAAATATAGATCAATGGAACAAGATAGAAAGCCCAGAGATTAACCCACGCACCTATGGTCAACTAGTCTATGACAAAGGAGGCAAGGACATACCATGGAGAAAAGACAGTCTCTTCAATAACTGGTGCTGGGAAAACTGGACAGCTACATGTAAAAGAATGAAATTAGAACACTCCTAACACCATACACAAAAATAAACTCAAAATGGATGAGAGACCTAAATGTAAGACCAGACACTATAAAACTCTTAGAGGAAAACATAGGAAGAACACTCTTTGACATAAATCACAGCAAGATCTTTTTTGATCCACCTCCTAGAGAAATGGAAATAAAAACAAAAATAAACAAATGGGACCTAATGAAACTTAAAAGCTTTTGCACAGCAAAGGAAACCATAAACAAAACGAAAAGACAACCCTCAGAATGGAGGGAAATAAATGCAAACGTATCAATGGACAAAGGATTGATCTCCAAAATATAGAAACAGCTCATGCAGCTCAATATTAAAAAAACAAACAACCCAATCCAAAAATGGGCAGAAGGCCTAAATAGACATGCCTCCAAAGAAGACATACAGATGGCCAAGAAGCACATGAAAAGCTGCTCAACATCACTAACATGTCTCTTGCTGCTGCCTCCATCTAGACGCCCCTATCCCCGGCCCGACATGTTCACCCAGCATTCGCCCAGTTATCATTCAAGGATGCCGCCCTTTCTCTGTCTCTGATGTCCCTCCCCTACTCTACTCCAGGCAGAATCAATTTTTCCTTCCTCTCGGCTTCCATTATGCTTCATACGTGCTTTTCTGACTGAACTTATTATAAACTGACAAATCGTCAGGGACAAGGACCATCTCTCACCCACGTCTCTTTGATCAAGCATCTAGTGGCATATTTGATACATATAGACATTCTTCTGACCACTGTGTCTAAGTGAGCCTCTGCTGACTGTATTTTCACAGTCCCTGTGTGTTTCTTTCATAGCACTTAACGACTTATAATTTTGTATTTATTTCTCTATTTATTGTCTGTCTTCCCCATAAACTAAGTTTGATGAGGACATGCCAGCCCCGTTTACCATGGTATGTGGAGCATCTACCAAAGTGCGGGCTCTCAAGAAGTATTGGGGGTATAAATCGTTAACTGTGTGTTAATTTAATTCACATCTGGGAGGATGGTATCCATTGGCAAGGTTAACCATAAGCATAGCTGTTGGGAAGTGCAGAGAGAGTTTCAGCAAAGGGGCCCAGAGGTCCTGTCGGCTGCCCTCTCTTGAACCCACAGGACCCGATCCCACTGGTGCTAATAGGAAGAGCCAGGCCTCCTCTCACTGAAGCAGCTGCTCACTCCGGAGAGTGAACAAATGGAGTCCTGGCACACGGCTCTGAAAGGTTGCCAACCTCCAATACAACTTGTCACTGTGTACTGGAGACATTTACTTGAGAATAATTAGTAGCCCTTCTGTGCATCAAAAGTGACCAAATCTGTAGCATCTCTATTGAGATCGATGACTTTGTTTTCCAAAACTCTCCAGAGAAGACGGTTTCCATTTCAGTGGTGCAATCGGGATGCTGAGCAAACACCTATACTGCATGTCGGGTGATTGCCAGTGAAGTAGAGGCTGGTCTGGTAACTAATGGGTTGCCACAGATAAAGTGTTTGCATCTACTAATGAGGAAATTCTAGTCAGAAATGTGCTGCCTTTAAAGCTGTTTCATAATGCAAACACACCTAAGGGGAGAATGTGTTTTAGGCAGACAGCGATTCTGAGTTTGTTTTTCCTCAACGAAGCCCAGCCAAACAAAGAGGCAAGATGCGTAGCAACACAAGGAACATCATGAAGACACGTCCTCAAAGATCTCTCTCCCGCTGTTGGTACCAGCTGCAAGTTCACTATTTAACCATCATTCCCCTAGCTTATAGTGAGCGCCACCCTCTCCTATTAAAATTCAAAAATGTGGGAAAGGAGGCATGAATCCCTAACTGTGAATAAGGGGTTATGATTCCGGAGCTGGAACAGACTTTATACAGAAGAAGGAAAAGAAAACATGAGAGAGTCAGAAACATGTGTGTGCTTTTGTACGTTGTAGGGGTGGGGATGAGTCCGAGTTATGCACAACAGCCAAAGAAAGGAAGCAAGTGCGTGTGTGGCAGGGACAGGGAAAGTGCAGTGGGGATGGGGCATTGCTGCAGGTTAATTTGCCTCATCTGAACTGGCCCTAGCAACTGCCAGGCTTGGACACTTCCTCTCGTGTATATTTTGTCACACGGCCAATGTCTTCTCTGGGAAAAAGGCAAATCTCTTCCTGAAATGGGCCTCCCATGCTTGACAGGGCTTAGGCCAAGGTCACCACTCAGACAAGTTGTAAAGGTGATCATGTGTTCTTTGGTTTCCCCAGCAGCATTTTTCTGGGCCCTCTGTCCTACACAGTGCTATTTGTCCTCCCCTTACTTGAACTCTTAAATAAGGATTTAAAGGCTCTAAAATCAGTCATTTACTTGGTTTTATATCTGATTATAGAATTAAATAACTTGATGCCTATTAAAGAGATATAAGGCACTGGAGAACAGGTGGGAGGGGAACTGGGGATCACAAGAAGGATTCAGATAGATAGAAAGCTTGCCCCAAATTCCTGATATTAGGCAATCACCTTAATCTAGTGTTCAATCTTAGCATCACTAATGATGGGACAATTTCCTAATTAATGTGATGCAACACAGAGTACCTGACATTGCCTATGGTATAATCTTGTCAAAAATGTTTGACTTGAATCTAAGCAAGAATCTATATCCAATTTTCAGTTTAAGAGATAAGGGAGACAGAGAAATCAGCTAAACAGCATCTCAAGGAAGTCTAGGAAACAACAGGCCTGGTCTCTTCAGAAAGTTTTTGTAATGGAAAAAGGAACTGTTCTAGATTAAAAGACACTTAATTATAACAAACGGATGCAACACATGGTCCTAGATTGAATCCTGGTTTGACCACAGGTGGCAAACAGCACTTTAGGAACCATTGAAGACACCTGAATATGCACTGGGTATTAAATACTATTAAAGAATTGTTAGATATTTTTTTTAGGTATGCTGATGTAATTTTTACTCTGAAGGAAAAAATATTTTTTAGAGATGCATACCAAAATATTTATGGTGTCATAATGTCTACAATGTACTTCATCATAAAACAAAATCATGAACTTATACCATACTAATTATTCTATCTGTACTCAAAGTCAATAAAAAAGGTAAAAAAATTTAATCAGATATTTCCAATATAGACAAAGGATAATGACTTCAGCTTTGCTATGCAAACAACCCGTAGCACACTCCTAAAAATACACTGAAGGAAATAAGGGTAGTATAATGGTTTTGAATCAGTTTGCAAGAAACATTCTACCATTTGTATTTCTCTGCAGATATTCTACATTGTGAAAAATGGGACATTCTGGTTATCTAACAGTTGTTTAACTAGACCAGTGGTTTGTTCAGCTATACTGACAATCAATAGAACTAAAAGGGCAGAATCTTAAAACTCAGAGTCCATGAGCAACTACTTAAAGAAGGTTTCTTCTGAAAACAAAAAGCAGAAAGACTGACAGTCAATGCTACTAAAGCACAAAGGGCCAATCAGAAATAAGTTTGTAAGACTCACTGGAGGCTGAATGGTATAAATGTTAAGGTTACAGGCTCCAGAGCCTACCAGCAAGTGTTTGAATCTCAGTTCTACCACCTCTGAGCTGTAAAACAATAAGTGTACTTGCCCCATAGGGTCACTGCGTGGATTAAATGAGATAATACATATCAAGTGTTTAGCGTAGTGCCTGGTACACAGTCAGCACTCAGTATACGGAAGCCATTTTTTTTCTTATTTCTAAGTCAATGGCTGTTGGTCACTGGTTCGTGAAGGGTTTTGGGGAGTCCATGATCCCTATAAAATTGGATGTAAAATTTGGGGATTCTCATTTTCTGGAAAGACGGTACTAAGCTGTTATCAAATTCTAAGAGATCTACGACCACCTCAAAAGTGTAAGACTCACTGCTCAAGAGGCATTTTCTTAATCAATTCCAGATATGGGATATGACTATTGATTACGGAGACCACCACAAATTATATGTATCCTGTCCAAACGTAGGCACCTCTCCCAACAACATGGGGTTTACTGAGCATCTGCAGCCAAGAGAAAACAAAGAGACAGATGAAAGACCACAGAGAGGCCTGTTCTTGGGAGCAGGGCCAGCATGACTGTGCACAAAGGGCAGTGACATCTTTTTTCCTGTCTAATCCTTGTTGGCTCTGGAGAGGGTGGCCCTGATTACTGTCTTGTTATAGCATTTTTAAAGGTCAGCTTATGTAATGGAGGTACTATGGCCTAGCTAGGACATTAGAGAGCCCACCTTTGGCGAGGAAAATAGCATAATACTTCTCTGGAATTCACACATTACCCAGAAGCCTTTGGCTTCCTGAACATCTTACTAAAAATTTTAAGTCTCTTGGCAATAATTTTCAAGCAGCACAGTTTTAATCTGGCCCTGTTTCTGTAGCGCTGCTGCTAAAATCTCCTCCAGGCAAATCCCTGCAGAGGCTGAAAATTTGTCAGAAGGAAGACATGCCTATAATCAACGATTAATCCTATTGACCATGATTAACACTTCCATACGCCAGCCTATCAGCTCTGAATGCTATGTCATGATTCCACGTGTCCCAACGTATCCCTCACAGGATTACAGGCTCTTTCAAATCCCCTTTCGGAAGGAGCTTTAAGAATCTGACATATAGGTCACATCCATTTTAAAGATATTACATTTCTCCTCTCAACCAGAGCTTTTTCATCTATGATGTGATTCTACTTTCTATTTGCAATGGCCCAGTTTCATATAATTCCATGTGGACACACACATAGAAACTTGGTGGTCAGATGATTTGTCCCCATGGGAACTGAACAAAACATCAAAAACAATCCGTCCTTGGGTATGCACAGGGTGTGACCTTGGCCAAGACATGTCACCCATACATTGGACAACTATTTTTGTGTACCTACCAAGTTCCAATCATTGTACTAAGTTCAGGGGATACATACTAAAGATGCATTTCCTGCCCTCAAGGGACTTACAGTCTAGAGAGGAGATAGACATGTAAACAGGGAATTTCAATACAGTATAATAGAGAAGAGTTACAACAGGAAAAATTATAGGATACTATGGAAGTAGTCAGGGAAGGCTTCTCAAAAGAGGGGCCATCTAAACTAGAAGTATCTAGGTGCATATGTGCATACTAGAATGTTCCAAAGGAAATAGCATGTGCAAAGGCTCAGAGGTAAGAGACAGCAGGACACATTCATGGAACAGCAAGTAGTCCCATGGCTGGCCAGTGGAGGTCAAGAGGGAAAATGCAAGTGCTGTGGTTAAAGATAGCAGTCAGACCATGAGGGACATCGGAAGCCATACTGTGGAAAGCATGAGGAGCCAACTAAAGAGTTGTAAGCCCCACATCAAACTAATGCTTCTGCACAGTGAAGGAAACCACTGCCAAAATGAAAAGGCAGCCTACTGAGCTGAAGAAGATATTTGTAAACCACATACTGTCATCCCTCAAAGTTCAAGGGGGATTTGATCCAGGACCCCCTTTGGATACCAAAATCGACAGGCTAGAGTCTCCTATGGAAAATGGAGTAATATTTGCATAAAACCCATGCACATCCTCCTATATACAGTAAAATCATCTCTAGATTACTAATAATTCCTTATACTATGTAAACAGTTATAAATACAATGTAAATGCTATGTAGGTACTTCAAGTTTTGCTTTGGGGAATTTTCTGGAATTTTTTTAAAATTATTTTTTATCCATGGTTGGTTGAATACACAGATGCATAACCCATGGATATGGAGGACTGAATGTATCTAATAAGGGGTTGATATCCAAAATACATAAAGAATTCGAATAACTCAATAACAAAAAACAAACAACCCAATTAAAAACTGGGGAGAGGATCTGAATAGACATTTTTCCAAAGAAGACAAGCAGATGGCCAAGAGCCACATGAAAAGATGTCCAACATCACTAATTATTATGGAAATTCAAATCCAAACCACAATGAGATGTCCCCTTACGGCTGCAGAATAGCTAGTATGGGAGATTGGTTCAAGATGGCAGAGTAGAAGGACGTGCTCTCACTCCCTCTTACAAGAACACCAGAATCACAACTAACTGCTGAACAATCATCGACAGGAAGAAACTGGAACTCACCAAAAAAGATACCCCACATCCAAAGACAAAGGAGAAGCCACAGTGAGATGGTAGGAGGGGCGCAATCACAATAAAATCAAATCCCATAACTGCTGGGTAGGTGACTCACAAACTGGAGAATACTTATACCACAGAAGTCCACCCACTGGAGTGAAGGTTCTGAGCCCCACATCAGGTTTCCCAATCTGGGGGTTGGGCAACAGGAGGAGGAATTCCTAGAGAATCAGACTTTGAAGGCTAGTGGGATTTGATTGCAGGACTTCGACAGGACTGGGGGAAACAGAGACTCCACTCTTGGAGGGCACACACAAAGCAGTGTGCACATCAGTACCCAGGGGAAGGAGCAGTGACCCCATAGGAGACTAAACCAGACCTACCTGCTGGTGTTGGAGGGTCTCCAACAGAGGCTGGGGGTGGCTGTGTGTGACCATGAGGACAAGGACACTGGCAGTAGAAGTTCTGGGAAGTACTCCTTGGCATGAGCCCTCCCAGAGTCTGCCATTAGCCCCACCAAACAGCCCCGGTAGGCTCCAGTGTTGGGTCGCCTCAGGCCAAACAACCAACAGGGAGGGAACCCAGCCCCACCCATCAGCAGACAAGTGGATTAAAGTTTTACTGAGCTCTGCCCACCAAAGCAACAGCCAGCTCTACCCACCACCAGTCCTTCCCATCAGGAAACTTGCACAAGCCTCTTAGATAGACTCATCCACCAGAGGGCAGACAGCAGAAGCAAGAAGAACTACAATCCTGCAGCCTGTGGAACAAAAACCACATTCACAGAAAGATAGACAAGATGAAAAGGCAGAGGGCTATGTACCAGATGAAGGAACAAAATAAAACCCCAGAAAAATAACTAAATGAAGTGGAGAAAGGCAACCTTCCAGAAACAGAATTCAGAATAATGATAGTGAAGATGACACAGGACCTCGGAAAAAGAATGGAGGCAAAGATCGAGAAGACGCAAGAAATGAAATTCAACAAAGACCTAGAAGAATTAAAAACAAACAAACAGAGATGAACCATACAATAACTGAAATGAAAAATACACTAGAAGGAATCAATAGCAGAATAACTGAGGCAGAAGAACGGATAAGTGACCTGGAAGACAGAATGGTGGAACTCACTGCTGCGGAACAGAATAAAGAAAAAAGAATGAAAAGAAATGAAGACAGCCTAAGAGACCTCTGGGACAACATTAAACGCAACAACATTCACATTATAGGGGTCCCAGAAGGAGAAGAGAGAGAGGAAGGAGCCAAGAAAATATTTGAAGAGATCAGAGTCGAAAACTCCCCTAACACGGGAAAGGAAATAGCCACGCAAGTCAAGGAAGTGCAGAGAGTCCCATACAGGATAAACCCGAGGAGAAAAACACTGAGACACATACTAATCAAATTGGCAAAAATTAAAGACAATGAAAAATTATTGAAAGCAACAAGGGAAAAACGACAAATAACATACAAGGGAACACCCATAAGGTTAACAGCTGATTTCTCAGCAGAAACTCTAAAAGCCAGAAGGAAGAGCCACGATATATTTAAAGTGATGAAAGGGAAGAACCTACAACCAAGATTACTCTACCTGGCAAGGATCTCATTCAGATTCGATGGAGAAATCAAAAGCTTTACAGACAAGCAAAAGCTAAGAGAATTCAGCACCACCAAGCCAGCTCTACAACAAATGCTAAAGGAACTTCTCTAAGCGGGAAACACAAGACAAGAAAAGGACCTACAAAAACAAACCCAAAACAATTAAGAAAATGGTCATAGGAACATACATATCGAAAATTACCTTAAACGTGAATGGATTCAATGCTCCAACCAAAAGACACAGGCTTGCTGAATGGATACAAAAACAAGACCCATATATATGCTGTCTACAAGAGACCCACTTCAGACCTAGAGACACATACAGACTGAAACTGAGGGGATGGAAGAAGATATTCCATGCAAATGGAAATCAAAAGAAAGCTGGAGTAGCTATACTCATATCAGATAAAATAGACTTTAAAATAAAGAATGTTGCAAGAGACAAGGAAGGACACTACATAATGATCAAGGGATCAATCCAAGAAGAAGATATAACAATTATAAATATATATGCACCCAACATAGGAACACCTCAATACATAAGCCAACTGCTAACAGCTATAAAAGAGGATATCGACAGTAACACAATAATAGTGGGGGACTTTAACACCTCACTTACACCAATGGACAGATCATCCAAACAGAAAATTAATAAGGAAACACAAGCTTTAAATGACACAATAGACCAGATAGATTTAATTGATATTTATAGGACAGTCCATCCAAAAGCAGCAGATTACACTTTCTTCTCAAGGGCACATGGAACATTCTCCAGGATAGATCACATCTTGGATCACAAATCAAGCCTCAGTAAATTTAAGAAAATTGAAATCCTATCAAGCGTCTTTTTTGACCACAACGCTATGAGATAAGAAATGAATTACAGGGAAAAAAACGTAAAAATACAAACACATGCAGGCTAAACAATACGTTACTAAATAACCAAGAGATCACTGAAGAAATCAAAGAGGAAATCAAAAAATACCTAGAGACAAAACACAATGAAAACACGATGATCCAAAACCTATGGGATGCAGCAAAAGCAGTTCTAAGAGGGAAGTTTATAGCTATAGAAGCCTACCTCAAGAAACAAGAAAAATCTCAAATAAACAATCTAACCTTACACCTAAAGGAACTAGAGAAAGAAGGACAGACAAAATCTAAAGTTAGCAGAAGGAAAGAAATCATAAAGATCAGAGCAGAAGTAAATGAAATAGAAACAAAGAAAACAATAGCAAAAATCAATAAAACTAAAAGCTGGTTCTTTGAGAAGATTAAAAAAATTGATAAACCATCAGCCAGACTCATCAAGAAAAAAAGGGAGAGGACGCAAATCAATAAAATTAGAAATGAAAAAGGAGAAATCACAACTGACACTGCAGAAATACAAAGGATTATGAGAGTTTACTACAAGCAACTATATGCCAATAAAACGGACAACCTGGAAGAAATGGACAAATTCTTAGACAGGTATAACCTTCCAAGACTGAACCAGGAAGAAATAGAAAATATGAACAGACCAATCACAAGTAATGAAATTGAAACTGTGATTAAAAATCTTCCAACAAACAAAAGTCCAGGACCAGATGGCTTCACAGGTGAATTCTATCAAACATTTAGAGAAGAGCTAACACCCATCCTTCTCAAACTTTTCCAAAAATTGCAGAGGAAGGAAAACTCCCAAACTCATTCTATGAGGCCACCATCACCCTGATACCAAAACCAGACAAAGTTACTACAAAAAAAGAAAATTACAGACCAATATCACTGATGAATGTAGCTGCAAAAATCCTCAACAAAATACTAGCAAACAGAATCCAACAACATATTAAAAGGATCATACACCATGATCAAGTGGGATTTATCCCAGGGATGCAAGGATTCTTCAGTATATGCAAATCAATCAATGTGATACACCATATTAACAAAGTGAAGAAGAAAAACCATATGATCATCTCAAGAGATGCAGAAAAAGCTTTTGACAAAATTCAACACCCATTTATGATAAAAACTCTCCAGAAAGTGGGCATAGAGGGAACCTACCTCAACATCATAAAGGCCATATATGACAAACCCACAGCAAACATCATTCTCAATGGTGAAAAACTGAAAGCATTTCCTCTAAGATCAGGAACAAGACAAGGATGTCCACCCTCGCCACTATTATTCAACATAGTTTTGGAAGTCCTAGCCACAGCAATCAGAGAAGAAAAAGAAATAAAAGGAATCCAAATTGGAAGAGAAGAAGTAAAACTGTCACTGTTTGCAGATGACATGATACTATACATAGAGAATCCTAACGATGCCACCAGAAAACTACTAGAGCTAATCAATGAATTTGGTAAAGTTGCAGGATACAAAATTAATGCACAGAAATATCTTGCATTCCTATATGCTAATGATGAAAAATCTGAAAGAGAAATTAAGGAAACACTCCCATTTACCACTGTAACAAAAAGAATAAAATACCTAGGAATAAACCTACCTAGGGAGACAAAATACCTGTATGCAGAAAACTATAAGACACTGTTGAAAGAAATTAAAGATGATACCAACAGATGGAGAGTTATTCCATGTTCGTGGATTGGAAGAATCAATATTGTGAAAATGACTATACTACCCAAAGCAATCTACAGATTCAATGCAATACCTATCAAATTTCCTTTGGCATTTTTTTCAGAACTAGAACAAAAAACCTTAAAATTTGTATGGAGACACAAAAGACCCTGAATAGCCAAAGCAGTCTTGAGGGAAGAAAACGGAGCTGGAGGAATCAGACTCCCTGACTTCAGACTATACTACAAAGCTACAGTAATCAAGACAATAGGGTACTGGCACAAAAACAGAAATATAGATCAGTGGAACAGGACAGAAAGCCCAGAGATAAACCCACGCACCTATGGTCAACTAGTCTATCACAAAGGAGGCAAGGACATACCATGGAGAAAAGACAGTCTCTTCAATAAGTGGTGCTGGGAAAACTGGACAGCTACATGTAAAAGAATGAAATTAGAACACTCCCTAACACCATACACAAAAATAAACTTAAAATGGATTAGAGACCTAAATGTAAGACCAGACACTATAAAACTCTTAGGGGAAAACATAGGAAGAACACTCTTTGACATAAATCACAGCAAGATCTTTTTTGATCCACCTGCTAGAGTAATGGAAATGAAAACAAAAATAAACAAATGGGACCTAATGAAACTTAAAATGTTTTGCAAAGCAAAGGAAACTACAAACAAGATGAAAAGACAACCCTCAGAATGGGAAAAAATATTTGCAGATGAATCAACGGACAAAGGATTGATCTCCAAAATATAGAAACAGCTCATGCAGCTCAATATTAAAAAAACAAAAAACCCAATCCAAAAATGGGCAGAAGACCTAAATAGACATTTCTCCAAAGAAGACATACAGGTGGCCAAGAAGCACATGAAAAGATGCTCAACATCATTAATTATTAGAGAAATGCAAATCAAAACTACAATGAGGTATCACCTCACACCAGTCAGAATGGGCATCATCAGAAAATCTACAAACAACAAATGCTGGAGAGGGTGTGGAGAAAAGGGAACCCTCTTGCACTGTTGGTGGGAATGTAAATTGATACAGCCACTATGGAGAACAGTATGGAGGTTCCTTAAAAATCTAAAAATAGAACTACCATACGACCCAGCAATCCCACTACTGGGCATATACCCTGAGAAAACCATAATTCAAAAAGACACATGCACTCCAATGTTCATAGCAGCACTATTTACTATAGTCAGGTCATGGAAACAACTTAAATGCCCATCAACAGACGTATGGATAAAGAAGATGTTGTACATATATGCAATGGAATATTACTCAGCCATAAAAAGGAACGAAATTGTGTCATTTGTAGAGACGTGGATGAATCTGGAGACTGTCATACAGAGTGAAGTAAGTCGGAAAGTGAAAAACAAATATCAAATATTAACGCATATATGTGGAACCTAGAAAAATTGTACAGATGAACCAGTTTTCAGGGCAGAAATAGAGACACAGATGTAGAGGGCAAACGCATGGACACCAAGGGGGGAAAGTGGTGGGGGGTGGGATGAACTGGGAGGTTGGGATTGACATGTATACACTAATATGCATAAAATTGATGACTAATAAGAACCTGCTGTACAAAAAAATAAAGACAAAAAAAAAGAATGGCTAGTACCAAAAAAAAGACAAGAAATAACAAATGTTGGAGATTATGTGGAGAAAAGGGAACCCTCATACACTGTTGGTGGGACTGTAAATTGATACAGCCACTATTAAAAAACAGTATGGATATTCCTCCAAAAAGTAAGAATAGAACTACAATATGACCCAGCTATTTCACTTGTAAGTATTTATCCAAAGAAAACAAAAACACTAAATTGAAAAGATACGTGCACCCCTATGTTCATTGTAGCATTATTGCCAAAAGCCAAGTTATGAAAGCAACATTAGTGTCCACTGATGGATGAATGGATAAAGATGAGGTATATATATGCAATGGGATACTACTCAGCCACAAGAAAGAATGAAATCCTGCCATTTGTGAGAACATTGATGGACCTTGAGGGTATTAAGCTACGTGAAATAAGTTAGATGAAGAAAGACAAATTCTGTATGATTTCACTCATGTGGAGCCTAAAGCAACAAAAATGAACAAACAAAATAAAATGAACTTAGATACAGAGAACAGATTAGTGGTTACCAGAGGGGAAGGGGATTGGGGGATGGGTGGAATGGTGAAGGGGGTTAACTGTATGGTGATGGATGGTAAGTGGACTTGTGGCGGTGATCACTTTGTAGTGTATACAGATGTCAAATTATAATGCTGTACATCTGAAACTTATATGATACAAAATGAATTAATTTTAAAAATAGTTGGTAGCCATAGCAACATGATAAGAACTGAGTTTTACAACGATAACACTGGCTGCAGTGTAGAAAAGGAAACCAGTTTGAAGGCCATTGCAGTGATCTAGCTGAGAGATGACGGTGGTCCAAATGAAACTCTCTGATGTGGTAGTAGATGCTGTGCTAAGTCATCCAGACCCGCCTTCTGGACCAAGGCACTCATTTCCCCAGCTGCCAGGAGTGTTGGCTGCTGATGGCTCACAGGTGAATCAGTCTCCAGAAACTGCCCTCAGCCAAAGGGATGTTACCTCTGATGTTATGGCTCCTTTCCATCTAATCATCAGGCAGTGCAGGTGTTCAAAGCCCCATCCCCCCCTTGCCTCAACTGGAGATCACTCTAAAGGAACATCTCAGCTTGTGAGCAACTTGTTGTAACCGCATCACATTTCAGCAAATCCTTTTGCCCAATCCTCCTTCATTCACTTCCTTAGAGACTTTTTCCTGAGAGTGCTCCCCAAGAAATTTCCTGCACACAAAACTCTGTTCAGTCTGTTTCCAAAGGACCAGATCTAAGACAGAACGAACCTCAGTCGTTCTCATCTAGAAAATGAGAGGGTGGATTGGATCCTTGCTAAAAATATTTCCTTTGCTCCACAGCTCCACGGACTTTGGAATTCTTCGACAATTCTTGCAGCTGTTTCAAAACACCAGGAAATGGATATGACAGACACTTCATTTTAGCAACCCCAGCAGGACTCATCACAGTAATTAGAAATGTTTCACAAACAGACCACCCACCAATCTTGCACCCAGTTGGGGTTGACACTGTCTACTTTTACTGATATAAAATTCTTTATGGCTTCCATGCCAAAGCTGGCTTCTTATAAAAAAAAATACTGCTTCTCCCTGTGGACCAGCAGGAAACAGTGCTGTTATCTTTTGCTGATACCAGAACTAAAAGCAGTTAAGTCCAGCACTTTTCTAAGTGTACTGCAAAACTGAATGTATGATTAATATTATCAAGCTGGATATTGCCGCTGTGACTCTCTCCTCCCCTTTTCAAAAAAGTTCCTCAGCAAATTAAAACGAAATGCAGAATTCTTTGGTGAGCTATTACAGCTGTACCTCCCTGCTATCAATGGCACTCCATTCCTAAGTTCTAAATCATGTGATTCTGCCCATCTCAGCACAGTGGTTTCATGTGCACTTTCCATGATTTATGGGGCCATTTTCCTGTAAAGAACTTTTTGAAAGCATGTATTTACAAAGTGCAGTTCCAATCTTAGATCTGAGAGTTACAAAGAACCTTCTAACATGGAGACCTGGAGTTTTTAACCTCAGGTCTGTGGAACCATGGTTGGGCTGCAGGGGGTCTGTGAAACCCTCAAGTTGGATACAAAGTTTATGGCGAGATGCCAGAGCTGTTATCAGAGTCCATAAGCCGATGGACAGGAGGTTCATGCCCCTGAAAAATTAAGAACCATTGTCTACACCAATCGTCTTGCTTCTTACTTAATGAAACTGAGGTTCAGGGAAGTTAGATAACTTACCCAAGATTGATCGGTTATTAGTAGCTCAACTGGCACTAGAACCCAGGTCGGCTTCCTTTCAGTCCAGTGAGCTTTCTGCTACTCTAAGCGTTTCAAACCAAGACATCATGCCTACTATATTCAAACTTCCCATCACCAGACCAAAACTTTCCTACTGCCAAGAATATTCTTCCTCAGAGGAAACCAAAGCCTTCTGTCAGGCTCAGTAACTTTTATAATACCTCCTATTTATCTAGCGTTTTATAGTTTACAAAGCATTTTCACACATATGATTACATTTGATTTGAGCCTTGAAACCCCTTCAATATATAAAACTAGGAGTTAAAAGCATAGGCTCTGGAACTGGTCTGCCTGAGTTGGAATCCTATCTCTGCTATTACTAGCTGGGTCACCCTGAGCAAGTTATAACCTAGCTTTCTGTGCCTCAGCTGCCTCATCTGTAAAATGAGGATGCATTGAATAAACATTAGCTAGTACCATTGTCCCTATTTTATAATTACCAATGAGGGGACTGAGAAACAATATTATGTGACATTCTCAAATGTGCCCTGTAATTAGCGAATCTAGGTTAAAAAAAAAAAAAAAAAAAGGGCCTTAAACTCCAAGTTAAAAACGTTTCAATGTAGAACATGTAGAACTCTGAGTATAAATATAACAACCATGAAGCAATCAACCTCCCAATCATTAAAACAGCTGTTCATTTATTTCCGTCTATTGATAAGCTAGACACCATCATTGGGTACCCAAATATGAAATTCTAAATCCGTTCTGAGAATCCCCTCTTATTTCCTGTTTTTAAATGCATGGAAAATCAAAATCAAATCAAATCTGAGTATGTTATGTCTAAGCTTCTTTTTAAGCCACATGAGACATGTCCCTTGAAAATTTTTGAATTAAGACGACATGCTGGGCATAGTCAATTATTTAGGGAAATGTTTTTTTTAATGAAATGAAACACAATATTAAATACCCTGGCCAATAAGAAGGCATGTGACCTTAGAAATGCTTTTCATAAGCTCAAACTTGCCCAGATCGTATCCCCAAGTAATCATTAAGGCCTGTGCTCATGGTGTGTTCAAAGTGAGCAAGGCCTCAGACAACAGCTAGCCAAGAGCATGAGTGCTCGCCTCTGGGCTAAAAAACCAAGGAGGCCTCATTCACCTTCCTTTAGCTTGTGCAGTGGCCACTTCAGCAGCGCTAACTAGGAGCTCCCAAATGCACTTGAGCTGAAGGAGCCTTTAAATGAGTTTTTCAATTACCATAAAACACATTATAAACTTTTCTACCCGAGTCCCTTTATGCATTGTTGGCTGAGTGGATTGGATTGTGTGAAAAGCATCCCTTTTTTGCATCCCTGATAGCAACAGGCATGTTCTTTGGTGACGGATAAGTAGGCAAGTTATAACATGCAAGGCTAAGGAAGCAGCCCCTTTCTTTGAACAGATTCACCCATTCTCTTGCCTTGCATCTTTCCATTACTAATTTTTTTTTTTTTTACCACCTACTCTTGGTCCCAATCAGCTGAGGCCTTATCTAAAGTGACAAGAAGGGTAGCATTATGAATGTGAGAAGACTTTTTTAACCTTAATTTTCCTCCCCTGTGAAACCATCACTTTCTCCAGTGTCATGGAAACCTGTGATATCTATTAGTTGCTTTCAGTAGTGGCTTTGTGCTTTCCTATAACAGAGCATTCCAAGTGAAGTTATTTTTAGCAGACAAGAGTCTACTCCCAACTCGCCTTTAACTTAAGTTCAGAGCAACATACGCCAATGTCATAAAGCTGATATAGAGACTATGCTTGTACTACTAGTATCCGGAACAACAGGATGCTGTAGGGGGGGCCAGATCCTGGAGCTAAGATTGCACTAAGACCCACAGACATGGAAAACAGACTTACGGTTACCAAAGGGGAAAGGGGCGTGAGGGGTGGAATAAATTAGGACTTTGGGATTAACATATACACACTGCTACATATAAAATAGATAACCAACAAGGACCTACTGTATAGCACAGGGAACTATACTCAATATTTGTAATAACCTATAAGGGAAAAGAATCTGAAAAAGAATATATATATATATATATATATATATATATATAGATGTGCAAAACTGAATCATGTTGCTGTACACCTAAAACTAACACAATATTATAAATCAACTATACTTCAATTAAAAAATAAAATAAATAAGATAATAATTTTTAATTTTATTTTATTTTTATTTTAAGATTGCACTAAGAGACCATGGTTGGGCTTTAAGCCTGCCAGCAACCCTCTGAGTCATCAGCTAGGTTAACTTCACCTCCTACAGTCAGCTGCAAACCACACTGCAAGACCTGCCCTAGCTCAAGTCAGAAGGGCAGTGTGAGGAAAAGAACACCAAGTAGATGAGGCGTCTAGAAACCCGTCCTAGTACCAAGTTCTATTGCAAGTTCTATTCTCCAGGCATGTTTCCTCTTCTCTAACATGAGAGGGAGTAGAGATATGATCATTTTTGCCAATTATTACATCCTAAGAACCCTAAACCAGTAACTTAGCATCTAGTTTGTTATATTCTTGATTCCATTATTACTGTGCGACCCCAATCAATGTCCCAGTGACCATGTCTGTGTCTTGTTTCTCTGTGCAAAAGTCCTCACCTGGAACTCCAATTCTCCCAATGACTTAATATGTGGCCTCCTGATACCCAGTCTTCATGACCGAGTCCTCAATTTTTATGCTGACTACTCCAATTGCCATCCCTCTAACTTTCCCATGTGGGGTACTAGCCACCCCAGTCCCCGTTAATTACCCAGCACACATCAGCCTGGGTAGACAGTATGTTTGTTGGTTGGTTTTGCCTGACAATGCTTGTGAATCTGCTCACTTGATACCCTAGAATGATGACATCCTGCATTCAGACCGCTCTCAGACCAATGCTTACCTGTCTACCTCAAAGACTAGTTCCCATTATGGTTACCAGGGGGGAACGGTCGGGGGAAGGGATAGCTAGGGAGTTTGGGATTGACATGTACATGCTGCTATATTTAAAACGGATAACCAACAAGGACCTACTGTATAGCACAGGGAACTCTGCTCAGTATTATGTAACAGCCTAAATGGGAAAAGAATTTGAAAAAGAATGGATACATGTATACGTATAACTGAATCACTTTGCTGTACACCTGAAACTAACTCAACATTGTTAATCTACTATACTCTGATATAAAATAAAAGGTTTAAAACAAAAACTAGCTCCCATATTCCTATCTCTTGACTCTGTGGGTCAGTCTGGACTCCTGATCCCAGCTTCCGCCATCACACCACTACCCAGGCTTCCGTTCCTACACATTTTCAGACTTTTCTAATCCCTGCGTGGAGAATGGCCTCTTCTTTCTGGGGGTAGTGCCCTGATGCACAAAAGATCTTCACTCTGAGGCTGGGCCTTAAGTGGGCAAGAAGGACCGGGCTTGGAGTCCCCTTCATAGTAGGGCCATGGTCCCAACAGCAAGGATGGTGAAAATCATGTTATCTTGGACCCATAAACTGTGATACAGTAGGTATGCACCAATGTGGAGTACTGGCCAGGATGCATTGTGATTGGTTGATGACCATGCCATGGCGGTTGTTAAATATTGTAAATGTCATCTCGACATAAGGTCTTTCTTCTAAGGATGTCTTTTTTCCCCGTTGTAGTTCCAGATTTCCCTCTCCTGATCAGTGTGAAATAGTGAATGGGCATCAGTTCCACATTTTTACTCCTATTTCTTTCTCCATTAACAATTGGATGGTTCTCTAAGGCTCTTGAGATTTACTGCCCCACCATCCCTTTCTAAGATCAGAATACATTTCTAAGATTCCAGGTGTGATAGGCAGAATCATAAAGATATCCTTGCTCCCTCTCCCTCCAATATTCCCATCCCATGGTTATACTATCCAACACTAATCTGGGTTCTACTCTGAAGCAACTTTTCAGATATAATTAAGGTATGAACCTTAAGATACAGGGGTTGTCCTGGATAATCCAGGTAAGCCCAATCTAATCACATGAGCTCTTAAAGCAGAGAAGCTTTCCTACTTGAAGCCAGAAGAGGCAAGAGAGATGAAACAAAAGGGGAAGTCAGAGAGATTCGAAGCATGAGAAGGACTCAATTTGCCATCGCTGGCTTTGAATGGGAACAGAAGTCAGGCAATGAGGGCAGCCTCTAGAAGCTGAGAACAACCCTCAGCCCACAGCAAGTAAGGACACAGGGATGATGTCAGTCCTAGAACCGCAAGGAACTGAATTAAGCCAACAAGCTGAACGAGCCGAGTGCATTCTCCGCTTACGCCCCCCTAAAAGGAACAGTCTGGCGGACTCTTTGACTTTGGCCTTGTGAGACCCTAAGCAGAAGAACCGTTGAACTATGTTGTACCCAGACTTCTGAACTACAGAACCGTGAGCTAATAAATTTGTGTCGTTTTTGTCCACTCAGTTTATGGCGATTTGTTATGACAGCGTTAGAAAACGAATACTCCAGAAGTGTTTCTGAATGCTCAGCAGTATTTTTTTTCTCATTATAGCTCAATACTTTAATCTTTGAATAGACCTCTCTCCATTAAACTAGGATTCTCTGTCTTTACAGCTTTTGGTTTTTGATTTAGGGTCCCACCCTTCTGCCAAACCTTCATTTCATAGCCCCTCCTCCATAGCTCCATCCAGGCAAAAATATACCATGGGGGGGAGGGATAAATTAGGATCTTGGGATTAACATACACAGACTACTATATAAAAAATAGATAACCAACAAGGACCGACTGTACAGCGCAGGGAACTACACTCAATACTCTATAATAACCTATATGGAAAAAGAATAGCTATATGAATATGTACAACTAAATCACTTTGCTGTACACCTGAAACTAACACAACATTGTAAATCAACTATAGTCCAATATAAAATTAAAAATTAAAAATAAATAAATAAATAAATAGCATTGGAAACAGCCTCAGCTTCCCTCAGCTACCTCACATATTTAGCTGCAACCTCCACGTTAAAAAAAACAACCTTGGTCTTGCTGAGAATTTCCGGACGTTTTAGTGCCTAGACTTCAAGGTACCTCCCAGCCTCGTGAATCCCCGTTTGTTCCGGCATCCCTAAACCCTGAGACACACCAGGCCCTTCTGGCACCCCTGGACCTCCCAAACACAGATTCAGTACCTCTGGTACCTTCCTTTCAGGCGGCAAAGAGGAAATATTGTGCCTGAGTCCCTCAATGTCATCTGACCACTGGTGTATCGTGTTATTCATAAGTAGGAGTTAGAAATTAAAATGAGTTATCTAGATATGGTTTTGTATATAAGTAATCAACAGAATGTGTGTCATGTACTTAGGCCCCTCAGTCTTTCACATCTGAAGGCAGGCAAACTACAATAGACATGCACTCAAATACGCATCATTGGTCACCTGGTGGCAACTCCCTAGAGTTCACCATGGCTCCTGAAAGCAATGAAGTCAACACTCTGTGTTTAAACTTGCCATTCCTGACCCTTTAAAGTGACCTTGAACAGTCATAGGTGTCGTCACTGGATCATTCTCAAAGTACAAGAAGATATAGGAGAGGATAAAGGGATACGAATGCGGTCTGGGGCCCCTCTAGGTCTCCACGCCGGAATGCAGCTTGACAAAAACAAGTCTAATGTCTACTCACAAAGAAGCCCCTTTCTTGCCTGGAATAATGTGAAAACTCATTCCTGTGGTTGGCTGCAAATCCCAACCACTATCCCAGTTGTACAGATGGGAAGGGGAGAAGCGGAGAGACAGAGTTCAAAAGTATGTAAGTATGAGAAGCAGATCTTTCCACAGGGTAGCTTAAAAACCAGGGACATCAATAGCCCCAAGGCTGCAGTTCAGAACGGAAATAAGAAACCTTTAATACAAACAGGAGCCACTCCACCACCTTGTAACGTGGCCGCTGGCAAGTCAGTGATATCTCCCCTGTGCCCGTGTTTCCCAGCTCGTGTCTGCACTGAAGCTGCCCGCCTCTCTTCAGCAGCCTCTCACACTTGCCGCACATCTCACTCAGAATGTCTTATTTGAGAAACTTTCACCTCGGTCGTTAGTGGTGCTCCAGACTGAAGCACATCGCTGCCTCCAGTCCCACTGCTGAGCCTCACGCAGTTCCGCGGCTCGGCGGGTGGATATTAAAGAAACGACAGTCTCTCCAGCAGCCCTGCTGAATACACTATTCCCTCGCATCTCTGTCTTATTAGTTCAAGAAAACAAGGCTTCCCAACGTTTCACAGAATCTACGATGGTGAAACGGCTAAAGGTTTAAAAACTGGCAGAGAAGACAAATGGAAGGAAAACTGAAGTTAAAAGTAACACCCCAAATTTTATCTATCAACCTGGCTGTTTCCAAGATACCAAACTTACTGAAGGAACAACAACAACAACAAAAACAGAAAACCAAGCTTTGTGCTAGTAAACTGTGATACCGATGCTACCTGCTGGGAAAAAAAATTAAGTAGTTCCTCATTTTCCCTCTACCTTCTAACTCCAGGCCACATACAGGAATTACTCTAGAGCAAAATTGTAGCTATATGTTTTCCAATGTGTCCCAGTGCCGTCTCCAAGTCTTACTCCAGAAGGTCCATGGACCAACACAATGCCCCCATATGTTTTTTTTGTTTGTTTTTTAAAATATTTATTTTATTTATTTATTTGGCTGCGCCGGGTCTTAGTTGCGGCAAGCAGGCTCCTTAGTTGTGGCATGCAAACTCTTAGTTGTGGCATGCATGTGGGATCTAGTTCCCTAACCAGGGATTGAACCCGGGCCCCCTGCATTGGGAGCACGGAGTCTTAACCACTGGACTGCCAGGGAAGCCCCCCCCCCCATATGTTTTTAAGCCCATGTCCCATTCCCTCCTAAGATTATTTTTCCAGCCATGCAAATCACCTGAAGAACTTGTTAAAAATAAAGATTCCCAAGTCTACCTCCTGGAGATTCTGATTTTGAATGTTTAACCAGCATCCCAAGAGATTCTTTGATCAGGTAAGGTGGGCAACCCTGCCCTGAGATCTTCTAAATCCTTGCTACTCAAAGTATATATAGCATTGGTATCACCTAAACTTGTTAGAAATGCAGATTTTCAGGTCTTGTCCAGCCCTAGAATCTGTCTTTTAAGAAGACCCCTAGTTGATCATTATATACATTAATGTTTGAGAAGCACTGTTTTAAATGGTTGAGTCACCTGGTAACCTAATAGTCTCCATTAATACTACTGTGAATTAGGTTAATAGATAATTCCTCCAATTCACTTTTTATTCAACAAATATTTGGGGATCTACTAAGTGTTTGAGCACTGTGCTGGGCCCCAGGATTTGTATTTTGTAGAGAAGGCCTTAAACTAGAGGAAGTCATCTTTAACAGTGGTATATCAGGCACTAGGACAGTCTCACGAGGAGGACATTTTGAGAGTAAGGTGGAGCAAGACCATGTCCAAATCATACCATGTGATTGGCCACCTAGTCTATCTACGCATAAGGCTGGTTTGGGCTATGCAATCCAATCTCTGATCACAGTAAATTCTACCCCTACCATCCCAACTCTCTCAATGCTCGACCCCTCAAAGAAGTCAGGGGTGTGGTTTTGAGCACAGGTGTGTGCACAGCATTGATGAAGAGCCTCGCATCCACTCAAACATGCTCCCTTGGAGAAAAGAACTGTCCTAGGTCAGTGACTGCAGCCTGAACATTGGCAGGAACAGCAAATCAGGTACGAGAAAGCAGGGGACCACTCCAGATAGGTCAGGGGCGTTTGCCCTGCAGAAGAGCGCTGAGCTTGAGGCTAGGCAGCGATGGTGTCATGGCTTTGGTCCAACCAGCTCCTACAAACAACTCAGGCCTCGGCTACTGGCTATTTTGAGACCAGCACAGCCCACAGTTGCAGGAGCATTTCATTCCTTTCTTAGATCACAACAGACTTGGGCTTTCCCCCAAATCCAACCCACTGACATTTCTCTTGGGTAGTGGGGTGTATGAGGACAAATATGTAACAGGTTCTGCTGATGAAATCATCCCTAGCTAAAGACTATAGGCAACAAAGATCCTAATCTAAACACACTGCTGGATAATCATAGTCAAATATTAGACTTCTGCTTCATGATTTCAAGTAAGTTAACAGGAAAAACAAAGACTTGAGTCATCCTGGATTTCAATATTTGTAGCCAAACTGATATCTCATAGCTGAGAAAACCAAGTGATCCTATGAGGCTCCATGAATAAATTATGAGATGTCTGTGAGGGTTTTCATCCAAGTTTATACCAAGGTATCCAAAAAGTGTTTGAAAAATTTCCAGCACAAGAAGAAAAAACTTCCAACTTAAGTTACTTTAAGGCTTTGAGAAGCAACTACAGAAAATCTCCCCACTTATCTCACCCCTTTTACATACAGACAGAATCTCAGACAAGGGTTTCATTACAGACATTTGCTTTATCATAGACAAAAATCAATTGTTTGAATGTTTAAGGATACATTCCTTTCCATCTGGTTTCTCATTCTTGTCAATCCACATGGAACGGAAAATTAAAGACTTAATGGCTACCAAATTGGTTCATACTCTTCCACCTTTGATTGTCATTACATCCATTGTCCAGGAAATTTCCTTCTTAAATGCTGTGTCTAAAAAATAAATATTGTGTGTTTCTGTGATGTTTGCCATCTCATTGTAGGTTTGAGCTTGCAGTGCTGACAGGCGGGAGGCTTCCCCTTTCTTCCAAGATATGAGATGTACAAACCAGGAGTGCTGCCATCAGTTGGACAGGCTGACTAGGTTACGGCCTCAGGATCCCAGCAGAAAAGGATTCTGTCAGGGTCTGCTCCAGCGTCAAGAATGGCCAAGGCAGCAAACTGGGACAGTACAGCTGCATGCCAGCCTCTAGCCCTGGCCACCCCCTGGGAATCCAGTTGTTCTGTGCTATGGCCTAAAAAGTATAAAAGGCCACCTGTCTCAGGCAGGTTTGGTCTGTCTCTCAAAGACTCCTGATCTCTGCAGCAATATGTCTGCCTCTGCTCTCCCTACTATTCCCTTGACATTGACTTTTGTTCTCTCTCACTTCTGTCTTCCCTCATTCAAGACCACAAACTCAGATTAATCCTGTGCTCCATTCATACCACATCTTTAGCCTTCTAAATCCTAGGAATGAGCCCTACGGTATTGATGAACTCCCCACAATTCAGAGGGTCAAGTACATAACAGATTCTGCTGATGAAATCATTCCCAGCTGAAGACAATAGGCAACAAAGATTTTAATCTAGACACACCATTATACCTAACAACTAAGGGGAATACTAGTGCACATTTGTCTGTATTACACACACAGAGACATTTAAGCTTTATTACAAATATAACTCTACAAATAAAACTATTGAAAAACAATAAAAATAATTTCTAACTACAACATAAGAAAATGTGATACATAATCTATACTAAGACTTTAACACTAGTTAAAATGAGGTAGCCCTGAAGAACCAATAGCCATTGTTGTTTAGTCTAATTCTAGGTGTTCATCTCACATCTAAGTAAACAATAACTCTATAACTCACCCTTAATATTTTTTGAGAGTCAGAAATTTGTAGGAAGATAGATATAGATATATATACGTATATATATATAGCTCCCATATATGGTTCCTGCACATACAGCTTTGGAAGAGCTTATCATAGAAAGCTCTTTCAAATGGCTTTCATTCAATTGTTGATACCCCCCCACTAGCAGGTCAGACCTAGAGTTGGCAATTTACAACCCTTCTAAAAAAGTCCTATTTTCCTTTCCAAGTTTCTAGCCTCTAAAAATTCTCGTTCCTTGTTAGCAGTGAGAAAAGAGAGACGGGGGAGAAAAGAAGATTACGGTCATACCCTGCACATGTTCACAGCATGCTTGCCGTGACTTTTAGTTGGCATTAGCACACAGTTGGTTTCCTTAGAAATTTATGTAACAGACTTCAAGCCTCTTCCAAACCCACTTAATTTTTTTAAGGGGCCATGTCCTTTTTCCTCTGAACAAAGTTAAAAATATTTAAAACAGTATACTGTGGCTTTTCAACAGCAGGAAATCTCTAAGTGGCTTTTATACAACTACATTTAGAGATTTATAACAACAAGATGTACTTTCAAAGATGTGTTTATGTGTGCGTATAAATAGGTAAACACAAAAGCATACACATGTGGAAAAAAAATCATAACACGAATCATTCTTTCTGATTCTTTGATTAGACTCAAGATGAAAATTATATCATAGATAAAAAGAGAAATGTTATAACATGCTTATTGCCATGGGGTTATAAATAGGACTGGGATAAAACCATTCCTCACAGGTAAATCCAGGGGTCTTTAGTTCTACACAGTACCTGAATCTGTTGGCCAACCAACTTCTCCTGAAACAACCCTTTCTTCCTTAAAATCTCTCCCCTTCCACCTTTTTGTGGTACTACAATGTCTTCATTATCCTCTTGCTTGGACTTCACCTTTTTTATTTACTTTCATAGGTAAATAGGTACTTTCATCTTTCTACCCCAATCAAGGCTAAATCTTAAAACCATTCTACTGTTCTTACTTTATATTCTCTACCCCAGTGACATAGCTTCAATCATCACCTTATTGCCAACAATTCCCTAACTTATTCATCCAGCCCTGACCTTTCTCCAGAGCTTTAGTCCCACATACCCAGCCAAAACTCTCAACAAGCAAGGCCTTCTGCCACCTCCAACAAAATATAGCCGAAATCAAACTCATATTTTTTCCCACAAACTAGCCCCCTTCCTAGCCTCCCCCCCCGCCTTGTCTATCATCATCATTCTCCCAGGCTCAAAACTTTGGTTCATTATTTTTTACTTCATTCTCCTCTTCTTCTGTCATGAGCTATAAATCATGAAGCATTCAACAAATATTTATTGAGTGCCAAACATTTGAAGCCACTAGGCTATGCATTAGATAAATTGCTGGGTTGTTTCTATTTTTTTCCCATTTATAAACAATGTGAAACTCTTCAGTTCCCAATAATATAGTGGACCCCCAAAACCTTCCTGTTGTAAAATATCTAGAAATGCAGAATTTTATTTAAAAGTCAGACTTTTAAATGCTTAGCTGAACTCTCATAAAAGTAAAAGAAACCACCAGACACCAAAAATGAAGAGGAACCTGAAAACCAGGGCACTGAGCATATGACTTAATATTAGAACAGCCTTGGGATATCTGTGGGTCTCCTTTAACTAGAATCTTGAATTTTAATGGTCACGTATGTAGAGAAGAGAAGATAATGGCTCGTACAAAGCAAGGAGTTGGAAATAAGACCTCAGGATAAACCTGGCACCATTAAAAGTCTATGCTTTCATTAAAAGGGTACACAAGATAAAAATCTGCATACAAGCACAGAATGACTGAAAGTAATAGTTTGTTAAAAAAAAAATTAAAATTCATATTAAAGTAGAAATAGATGGCAATTTCCTTAGCCTGATAAAGGATGTCTACCACAAACCAACAGTAAACACCACATTTAGTATAACATAAGAAGCATTCATTTTAAAGTTAGAAGTAACACATGGATGTCCTCTATGCTTCTGTTCAGAATTTTGCAGGAGGATCCCAGTAACGCAATAAGACAAGAAAATAAAAAAATTTAAAAGTTGGAAAAGCAGCAAAACTATTTATATTTGCATACGTTCTACATCAAGAGAAGCTACAGACAGACTAATATAAGCATTCTGTAAAAGTGATATGGAAAGGCAAAGTAACTAGAATAGTAAACAAATAATCTTTAAAAAGAAGAACAATGTTGGAAGCCTCACATATAAGACAGTATAAATCTACAGAAATCAAGACAGCATGGTATTACAGAAAGACACATAAATTAATGGAAAAAAACTGAGAGTGCAAAAAGAGTTCTATGCTGGGACAACTGAATATGTGCATGCAAAATGATACACTTGGACCTCTACCTCCTATCATACTGAAAAATTAATTCAAAATGGACCACAAAACTAAATATAAGAGTTCAAGTATAAAAGTCTTAGAAGAAAACAGGAGTAAACCTTTATGACCTTGGGTTGGGCAACATTTTTTTTTAGATGTGACAGATATTGCACAAATGATGAAAGAAGAAAACAGACAAACTGAATTTCATCAATATTTTATTTTATTATTATTATTAATTTTAGCCACACTGCACAGCATGTGGAATCTTTGTTCCCTGACCAGGGATCAAACCTGTGCCCCCCTGCATTGGAAGCGTGGAGTCTTAACCACTGGAACACCAGGGAAGTCCTCCCTCAAAATTTTAAAAGTTTTGTTTTTCAGAGGATACCTTTGAAGAAGTGATGTCTCAACAGACTGGGAATATTTGCAAGCCATATCTTGAGTAAAGGACTTGCCTCCAGAGTATATAAAGAACTCTTATAATTAAATAAGACAAATAACCTCGTTAAAAATGGATAAAGGGTTTGAATAGATACATGAAAGACCAAGAAGCCCTTGGAAAGATGTTCACCATGATTAGTCATTAGGGAAATGCAAATCAAAACTTCAATGAGATATCACTTCATAAGCACCAAAATGTCATCAATAAAAAGCCAGACAATAAGAAGAACTGGTGAGGATGTGGAGAGACTGGAATCCTCTTACACTGCTGGTGGGAATGTAAAATGGTACAGCCACTTTGGAAAACAGTTTGGAAATTCCTTAAAAAGTTAAACACAGAGTTACCACATGACACAGTCATTCCTATCTTAGGTATATATCCAAGAGAAATGAAAATATATCGTACATATACCTGTACATGTATGTTCATAACAGCATTATTTATAAGAGCCAAACCATGGAAACAACCCAACTGTCCATCAACGGATGAATGGATAAACAATGTGTGACGTATACATATAACAGAATACTATTCTCTGGTAAAAAGAATGAAGTTATGATACATGCTACTACATGGATGAACCTTGACAATATTACGCTACGTGAAAAAAAAAAAAAAACAGTAACAAAAGACTACATATTGTATGATTACAATTATGAGAAATATCCCGAATATAGTAAGTCCCCTACATACAAACGAGTTCCGTTCCGTCAGCGCGTTCATAAGTCCAGTTTGTTCATAAGTCCAACAAAGTTAGCCTAGGTAGCCAACTAATGCAATCGGCTATATAGTACTGTACTGTAATAGGTTTATAATACTTTTCACGCAAATAATACATAAAAAACAAACAAACACAAAAAATAAAACATTTTTAATCTTACAGTACAGTACCTTGAAAAGTACAGTAGTACAATAGCTGGCGCTTCTTAGCAGTACCAGCTACATCACCGCTGCTTTTACACTTGCTTCTGGACATCTGGGCTTGAAATAAAGACACTGTACTACTGTACTCTATACAGTACTATACAGTAAAGTACACAAAAGCACAACCACTTGTAGGGGATGCACGCACGTGACAATGTATGTCAGACACGTGAACTAACTTACGTGAATGGACATGCGAACACACGTTCACATCTTTGAAAGTTCGCAACTTGAATGTTCACGTGTAAGGGACTTACTGTAGGCAAATTCATAGAGACAGAAGGTAGATCCGTAATTGCCTAGGACTGGGACAAGGGGGGCACCAATGAAGGTGATCTACTGCCAATGGGCAAAAGGCTTCTTTTGGGGGTAATGGAAATATTCCAAAATTATATTGTGGTGATGGTTGCACAACCCTATAAATATAAAAACCACTGAAGTGTTCACTTAAAATATGTGTTTTGTGGTATATAAGTTACATCTCTTTAATAAAAAAAAATACAAAATACTCCCATACATAGTCAACTGATTGCTGACAATGGTGCAAAGGCAGAGATAGATAATAGTCATCCCAACAAATGATGTTGGAAAATTTGGACATTCATATGCCAAAAAGGGAATGTAAAGCCATACCTTGCACTCTACTACAAAATTAACTCAAAATGAGTCATGCACCTAAATGTAAAACAAAGCCATAAAAATTATAGAAGAAAACATGGGAGAAAAGTTTCGTGATCTGGGGTTGAGCAAAGAACCCTTAGTCATGACACCAAGAGGAAAATCCATAAAAGAAAAAATTGATAAACTGAACTCCATCAAAATTTGCAATTTTTCCTCTGTGTAAGACAATGATCAAAGAATAACAAGAAAAGCTGCAGACTAGGAGAGAACATTTGCAAACCACATATCTGACAAAGGACTTGTATCCGGAACACCTAAAGAACTCTCAAAGCTCAACAATTATCTTTTTTAATGGGCACAATATTTTAACAGACACTTAACCAAAGAAGATATACAAATGGCAAATAACTATACAAAAAAGATGTTTATCGCCACTGGTCATTAAGGAAATGCTAATTTAAAGCACAATGATATATTTCTACATACCTATTAGAATGGCCAAAGAACAAAACAAAGAAAAATAAAAACTAGGACAATACCAAGTGCTGACAAGGATGTGGAGCAACTGGAATTATTACATATCACTGATAGGACTGCAAAATGGTATAGTCACTTTAGCAAATAGTTTAACAGTTTCTTATAAAGTTAAACATATTTATTTTGAGTCCTAGATTATTTATCCAAGAGAAATGAAAACAAATTCCCACAAAATATTGTATGTGAATGTTTATGGCAGCTTTATTCATAATCACCAAAACCTGGAAACAACTCAAATGTCTTTCATCTGGTGAATGAATAAATTATAGTACATCTGCACAATGGAATCCTACTCAGCAATAAAAAGTAATGAACTACCAACATATGCAAAAACATGGATAAATCTCAGATATATATTACTAAGTTAAAGAACTCAGATCCCAAAGGATAAATACAATGTGATTCCAGTTATATGATATTTTGCGAATGGCAAAACTAGAGAGACAAAACAGATAAGTGATTTCCAGAGGATGGACATGAAGAAAAGGGTTGAAGAAAGTGGCAGTATGAGGGAATTTGGGGAGTGATAAAACTGTTCTATATCCTGGATGTAGTGGTGGTTCCACAACTGTATGCATTTGCCTCACTTCACAGAACTCTATACCAAAGAAAAGTGAATTTTGGGAATTCCCTGGTGGTCCAGTTGTTAGGACTCTGCACTTCCACTGTCGGGGGAATGGGTTCAATCAACTGGTCAGGGAACTAAGATCCCACATGCCACACGGCAAAAAAAAAAAAAGTGAATTTTACACTACGTAAATTTTTAAATAGGAGTCACCAAGATTGAAAGATAAGAGTTACAAAGATACGAAAAACAAAAATATTAATCGTATTCTTAAACATTAGCAAGCAAAAATTAGAAAATAAATTTTTGAAAGATATTACTTGCAATAGTAATAAAAAAACTATAAGGTATCTAGACATAAAATATACATCATACCTTTCTGGAGGAAATTATAAAATTTTACTGACTATAAGTAATACTTTCATAGAACCTTAAATTCAATACAAGTCTGATCAAAATCCAAAAATGAGTTTTCATGAACCTTTATGAGCTGATTCTAAAATTCATATTACAGCCAAGAAAATTTTAAAGGAAAACAAGTGGGGAGACTCACCCTAACAAATACCATACATATTTTTAAAAGCTTTAGTAATTAAAGCACTGTGATATTGGCACAGTGGTACACCAAAGCACCAATGGACCAAAATATGAAGCATAGAAACAAATCTACTCTATGGAAACCTGATGTATAAGAGAGGTACCATGACAAATAAATGGAATGTAGTGGACTATTCAGTAAATGGTTCTGGGACAATTGGTTCACTATGTGGAAAACAAATTTTTTCCATAAGATTCCCACCTGACAACATTGATAAAAATTAATTCCCATTGGATTAAAATCTTCAAGGTTAAAAGAAAAACAAAAAACTTGGTAAGGAATATTCTGCAGAACATTTTTATGATCGTGGGGTAAGAAGGCTTTCTTAAACAAGACACAAAAGCACAAATCATAAAGGAAATGACTGTAAATGTAACTACATTAAAAGTTAAAAGTTGGTACAATATAACTCAACATATACAAAGTGAAAAGACAAGTTACAGAGTGGTGAAATTATTTTGCAACTTGTATATCCTAAGAAGTACTGGGCACTAAATCTGTACTTTCCAATGTGGTAGCCACTAACCACGTGTAACTACTGAGCAATTGAAATGTGGCTGATTAGAGTTAAGGTGTATGATAAGTGTGAAATACTCACCAGATTTCTAAGACATTATGCAAAAAATAATTTTAAATATCTAATTTACAATGTTTATATGGACTAAATGTTTTTAAATGATAATATTTTGGATGTACTGGGTTACTAAAATTAATTTCACCTGCTTCTTTTTACTTTCTTTAATGTGGTTTCTAGATAATTTTAAATTACACTATGGGGCCCACATTATATTTCTACTGACAACGTGGATCTAAAACAATGCAAAATGTATATAAACTCAAATGGCCAATAAAACATCTGAAAAGATATTCAGCTTCCCAATGAATAAGGAAACATAAATGCAAACAATAACAGAATATGCATCAGATTGCCAAAGTTTAAAAATCTGACCTTACTTAGTTTTTGCAAGGATGTGTAACAACCGGAAATCTGACACATGGGCATGTGTATGGGGTGGGAAGGAGTAAAACTTAGTGCAGCCACTTTGAAGAATGATTTGGTAAAATTTCATAGTTGAAGATGAGTATTCCCTACCATCCAGGAATATCTCCTATGTATATAGACGATAGAAACTCACACAAGGGTGCAAGGAGACATAAACAAACAAACAGTGTTCACTACAACATTGTTTAGAATCGCGAAAAACTGGAAACAATGTCCAACAAGAGAATACGTAAATACATCGTGGCACATTCAGACAATGGAATATTTATTATTCTTTAGGGGCTAGAGCAGTGATTCTCAAAATATGGTCCCTGAAATGTGTCAGCAATGTAGATTCCTGGTCCCAACCCAAACTCACTGCAGCAGAATCTCTGGGAGGGGGAGGGCAACAAGGTGTGGTTTAACAAGCCCTCAGGTGACCCTGGCGCATGCTGAAGTTTGTCAACTACTCAACAAGAGCTGCATATATTGGCTGGATGAATTTCAAAAACAATGATGTTGCAGAAGGATATGTATAGTATGATACCATTCCTCTCAAGTTTAAAAACTGGCACATAGCACTTCATATTGTTCGTGGATGCATTGTGGTCATAAAAATATAAAAACGTGCGTGGAGATGATTGACACCGAATTCATGGCGACACAGAGTAAGGAAAGGGGCAAATGGGATATGGGAAAGGAGGGGTTAAAACCGGAGATTTCAACCACATTTGTGATGTTTCATTTATTTAAAGAATGTTTGAGATGCTGGGATAAACATCTCTGTGCACACATCTTGACACCATTGTCTGATTCCTTAGAATAAAGTTGGAGAGGTGGAACTGAACTACTTCTTTCACTTACAACTGTCACCACCCTAGTCCTCATCCCCTAAGGTGGGGAGTATTGCAATTGTTCATTACTGATAACTCTTCTCGAACACGTACCCAAGCAACACAGCATACATACTGACATCTCCAGCTTCTAAAAACATTGCTTTGTACACGTCTCCCTCTTTGGACAATTTCGGTGGTACTTCAAACTCCCCACCTGATATTCAAGTTCCTACAAAATAACGTTCCTGTCTACTGCCTCAACTATACAACACCAGCTACGCGTACCATCCTATAAAAAAAAGTCTCTCCTTCGGTTAAAGTAGTCTATGCTCCCTAAACACACCCCACACATTTCTGCGTCCTTGCCTTTGTCATTACTCATAATCTCCTTGTTCCCTAACATCCAAGTACTGCTAGCATGATAAAATCTGGCCCATGTTCCAGGCACTGGCCCTGCCCCCGATCATTCTGGAATCAATTAGATCATAAATCGCCCTCACTGATCATCTTTTCCTTTGAACTCTTTTAGCATAATGTGTCACTCACATGGTGCTCAGTCACACCATACTGTATCGTTTATTTTTATGTGCCTATGCCTGCTCAACCCAGCTAGACTGTATTATTATTTTTCTAGTTAAATTTTGTCTTGCTCCAGAAAGAATTTAAGGTGGTTCAACTAGATTGTAAACATCCCAAGGCCACAGTGTATGTTTCCCTAGTCCCAAGCGTAGTACCCTACAAATGACCTAAATTACAAGCTCAGTGAGGGTAAGAACCATGACTGTTTTGTTCGTAACTGTGTATCTAGTACCCAGTGAATTCTGTAGGACTTAATAGGCACCCAATGACCATTTGTTGTTGAAGAAATGAATGGGCATTATAACCGTATGATGATGATTGCTGCTTCCAGGTATAAAATACTATTTGAGACCTGGAGAATGAACAAGGAAGAAGACATACACAACAGAGGCTCCACAGCCCACACCATTAGCTCCCCAAAGATTGTCATTCCTGGTTGCACACCGTCCTCATAAACCTGCTGTGCACCTCTTGTTTCAAAGCAAGATCGATAGCTAACATTGATTGAGTGCTCGATTTGAACAGCTGTCGTGCTAAGTATGTTGCTTGCATGATTTAATCTTCATGATAGTTCTGAGGGGCAGGCACTAGGATTCTTGTAAATTACAGATGAGGAAACTGAGAGGTTATATAACCTGACCTACAAGCCACAGTTAATTACACTTGGAAGCAGGACATCAAAAGCTTACGCTCTTAACTACATTCTGACCACATGGAAAAGATAATGATGGATTCAAACATGTAAATTTAAGTAAGGTCAGTATCTGGTTCTAAGTCATCAATCAAGTTATTGCATTCAATCACTTGTTTGCAAATTGCTTTGCATTTATAGAAGGAAAGCAAACATTGACTGTGTTTCTACTATGCCTCAGGTGCTTTCAAGCTCCTTATTTGTTTCCATCCCCAGCATCAGCTGTGAGAGGGAGGAGTCATAGTTATCCCCATTTTGCAGGCGAGAAAATTGAAAACCAGAGAGATGAAGTACCTTGCTCAAGGTCACACAGCTAGCAACGGGCAGAGCTTGGTTTTGACTCCAAGTCCAGATGTTTTACCCTGTAACATAGCCGCTCATCTCAGACGCATTTAGAGGTTATAAAGGCTCCCATATACCACATGACAGAAAGTCTCATAACAGTTATTATTGCAGTGTATTATCTAATACCCCAGCAACCGAAACAAGGTGAAAGCAGTTCTATACCATTTAATATCTAGAGACTATAACATATGCTTAGACGTCCAGTCAATGTTTACTATAATTCAGTTAACTTTCAGTACCATAAAATATCAAGTTTCCCATAGACCCCAGTGTTGGCCAACTTACAAAGTAATTGTCCAGAACGTGTCATTAGCTGGCAGACCTCTTTAGACCAACTGAGAAAAAGGTGGCACCACGAAGACCATATTTCTATTAACTATATATTTTCTAGGGACAATCAAAGTGGTGGTTATAGTCTGGGACAGCTTATAAATTTCTTGAAATATTGACTTTTAGTAAAATTCTTTGTGGCTCACTGACTTCTCTTAATATACCTATTAAGGTATCCAGAGAACTATAATTATAGCCACTATATCTTGTTTATGCAATATTCAACTACTAACATGGCATGCCATTTATCTCAATAATTATCTCAATAATTATTCTATTAAATCTAAATGAGTGTCCTTAAATCAATCTATATGCTGAAAGTTTCCCCCGCATTGCACCCTCATGCTGGTGTCCAGCATCTGTTTATGGAAGTAGCGCCCCTGGAGACTGTAGCAAGTCAGCATGCAGGAAACCTGAGGGTAACGGAAAGGAGAACCAAGTCTTTGTGGACCTTTGACCTTGTTTATGCAAGATAATTGGCAAGATGCTTCACGTACCAAAAATCACTAAATCTATTCAGGTACTCACTCCCCCCACCCCCGCTCCCCCCCCCCACCACCACCCAAACTCCCAAGAGATACTTAAACAGAACATACTTTGTCGTAGCCAGGACAGTAAAGGATTAAAGGACCTGGTGCTGCTGGCCACTCATGGAAACAGAGGGAGAAAAATGATTAGTCCTCCCCTTCTCCTCCTAATCAGCTGACTTGTTCCATCCTGTTTATTCTCATCTCTGTCTCTTTCTTACTCTCGCCCACGCCCAAGCTCTCACTGCCCAGTGCAATCCAGGCTTGTGGGAAGAAATGGGCTCAAAGATATTTTAGCTGCTCTAACTTTCTTATTCTGGACTAACGGTGCTTCAGTCCCAAATCTTCTATTTATAGGGAAAGGAAATTGTAGATGTAAACTGCACATTTCATTCCCTCACAAATCATTTTCCATGGCATATCCGCTTCAAGCATTCTGAACTCAAGGAATCCGAGACAGCACAGTATCATGAACCTAAATGACAATGCATTTGCCCTCTGATTGCCATGTCATGATCCTCCATGACATGGAAGGGTGATGTGCAGGAATTCAGATAGTTTACTGAGGGCGGTGAAGAAGCGAGGGCTCCCACACCATCACCCCCTCCCGTTCATTTCCCCTAGAAACATGATGGGGGAGAGAGAAGTTCAGATTAGTACACACACTCATCAGTTTCCCTTGTTTCAGTTCCTAAAGTAATTCTTTAGCGTCCTAATGGGTGGGCTCTTCCTGCTGCCCAAGAATTAGCTAATTTGAAAGTTAGCGCTTGAGAGTAACCAGGAGATCCATGGGGGTCTAAGCAACAGGGGGAGAGCCTTGGGGTAAAGGTACTGTCCTCTTCTAATAGGGTCACAACAGCTGGGGAAAGAGGAGGGAGAGCAGCTAGAATGACTGAAGGAAGAAAGAAGCTGCTGCCAATCAAACCCACACCAAGAGAACAGGTGTGGGCTATCGGTACATGTGTGCTATATGCACACAGGGCACCTCTTCCACTATGTGCCTCACAGTCATTAAGAAACTGGAGAAGATATATTAAGTACCAGTAATAGTCATTTCTTTATTGCCAGCAGTAATGGCCAGACCATGAGATTGCACAGCTCTTTCAAGTATCATAAAAAGGGTATTAAATTTACAGCCAAGTACAAATTAGGAAAGACTTTAAGGAGCCTGGCTCAGAGCCCACCTTAGATGGAAGAATCTTTCACAGCATCCCCAGAATGGGTACCTTTAACCAACAAGTCACTCTCCTCTCTGAGTCTCAGTTTCCACATCTCTACAAAACTATCATTGGACTAGGCCAGTGTTTCTCAAAGTGTGTTGCATGAAACACCTCTATCAAAATCACTCAGGTGGGAGCTTATTGAAATTAAGATCCATAAGTCCCTTGCGAGACCTATAGAAGCAAAAACTCTGAGGCTAAGGCCCTGAAATCTGCATTTTGAACCCGTCTCTTCCCCTTCTGACCCCACATGGTTCTGATATATATTCAGTGAGTTGGAAAGATGCTACACTTCCTGTGATTATGTTCATATTGTTACCTTTTTCTAGACAGCACTCCCCCTCCAACTTTATCTGTAGATGTCTTGCCTGTGTTCCTGGCTCAGCTCAAATGCAGCCTCCTCTCTGAAACTCTCCTTTATCCACATCTCTGACAGATGCCAGCTCCCCTGTTGCTATGGGGCAGGATATGGGGAGGCACCGATGCTGGGATAGAGGTAGGTGTTGTGTGCATTGGTATGGAGCTCAGGGAAGAGCTCTGAAGTTTGCACTGATGTTAGGTGCCTGAGTTTCTTCATTTGAGTTTCAGTTGCTCTAAGAGCCTTAAACCATTTATACCGATAACTAGGACACCTACTATCTTAGTCCATTCGGGCTGCTATAACCAAATACTATAGACTGGGTGGCTTACCAACAACAGAAATTCATTTTTCACAGTTCTGGAGGCTGGAAGTCTGAGATCAGGGTACCAGCATGGTCAGGTGAGGGCCCTTTTCTAGGACTTCTTATTGTATCCTCACATGGTGGAAGGGGTGAGGGAGCTCTGTGGGGTCTCTTTTATAAGGGCACTAATCCCATTCATGAGGGCTCCACCCTCATGTCCTAATCACCCCCCAAAGGCCCCATATCTTTGAATACCATCACCTTGGGGTTTAGAATTTCAACACATGAATTTTGGGGGAGACATAAACATTCACCATATCACCTATATTGAGCCTCTGATTGGTTAGAACAGTGAATTACAACTCTTTAGCAACTATAGTTGGCAAGGAATTTTAGCATCCACTTGAGGATGGAAAAACAGGAATCAAAAGGAGATCAAAAGGCTGCCAAATAGACAAATGCACATGTATAGTAAGAAACAGAGGAAATGCCCAATAAGGGGCCTTCTCTTGCCCAGTGGCAAATAATAGCTAACTCCCTAGTGGATCTTATGCAGTTGGAAGACAGGAGAGGAAGATGGAGGCTGGGGAGAAGTGTGAGGTTTTGGGTTACACTCCAGTTTTAAAACTTCAGTAGGTGAAAGACACTACATCAGTGTTTCTCAAAGTATAGTTCGAACATCTGCATCAGAAACACATGAGGAGCTTATTAGAAATGCATCTCTCTACCAATCGGGATCTCTCGTGCCCAGGGGCCAGCCTTTGGGATCACCGCCACCACCAGATCACCCCTTGAGTCTTGACGCTTCGGTCTTCTAGTTTCTCCTTATACAAGTTTCTAGGGGCTTTGAGAGAACTATAAGAAGAACAAGCCATGAGAATTCTTGACCAGGAAATGCCTGAGGCCCACGGGAGAATTCACACCTCTCTACTTAGTTAGAGAGACTCAGGTAAACCCAATCATCAGGGATCACCACATTTTCAGGCCCTTTCCCACTTAACTGTTAATATCTTCACACACACACACACACACACACACCCCACCCCACCCCACCCCGAAACAAACCTTGTCTCAGTCAAGGATGTTCTGCCTCTGTTAATTCTGCAGGAACAGCACACTGCTATTGCTTATTTTTCCAGAGACCCTCGACTATTTTCTTAATAACCGCCCATGTACAATAAAATAGTCAAGCCCAGGCTCCTCTATGGGCTTTGCTAGTTTATGCCAGTAGACTCACCATCTGCACCCACAGGTTTGCATGCAAACTATCTCCCTAACTCTGGTTCATTATCAGTTATCAAGCCAAGTGTCTAATACTTCCAATGCCTCCCAGAGCCTGTTTACTGGAACTTCAACGCTCTAAATCTGTATCTACATGCAGAGTGAGGCAGACAACATGTGAAATTATCTGGGCGATGCAAATAGATCTACCTCACGGGGGCACATGGGTGGCTGCCTAATACGAAGCATATTTTTAGGTGTCCGATGCAGCCTCTCGAGAGAAATGCTATGCAGGAGGATAGCCCATTAGGATTCTTTCCAGTTAGAGATGTAATCCATTCTATGAGCTATTACCATGTAATCTGCAGGCAGTTCCATACCGTGGGGGGAATACCACTCCCAGCCATCGTGACAATCCCAAAAGCCAGAGTCAAGACCTTTGCCATCTCTCTTCATCCATCTAGCCATTCAACAAATAACTATTCTACTATCCCCCAAGTCCTGTGCTAGTTGCTGTGATTCAGCAGTGAGCCAAACAGATTAAAGTGGCTGCCCTCCTGGGGCTTCTATTCTAGTGGGAGAAATTGACAGTAAAGTCAAAGAAAATAATTTCATGTAGCAATAAGTGCTACGAAGAAAATAAAACACAGCAACTAGGAGATGGGAAAACTATATTGGGTCATTGAGAAAGGCCTCTCTGAGCAGGTAACACTTTCACTGAAACCTGGGTGACAAGAAAGAGCCACCAACGGGCAGATCTGGAGACACAAGAGAGAGAGGGAACAGCAAATGCAAAGACTCTGAAGCAGGAAAGAGCTGGGTCTGGCTGAGGAATAACAAGGAGGCCAATATGGCTGTGGGGGAGAGAGTGGCTGGAGATAAGGTCAGTCAAGTAGGCAAAGCCATATTGTGTAGGACTCTGTAGGCATGGAGAAGAGTTCTAGAGTGTATTCTAAGTACAACAGGAAGGCAAGGAGCCTGTGTGGACTGATGGAAACATGATACCTGAAGAAATATTTGCCTTCTTACTGGTAGCAAGAGTTACTGTGTATACTACCATGGGCTGAGATGCTTTAGAAAACATCATCAAGTAGAAACCTCTCAACAAACCTGTAAAGTGTAACTGTTCCCAGATGAGGCAACAGAAACTTTGAGTTCACCCAAGGTCACAAAGCTAATAAGTGGTGAAGCCAGGAGTCAAACCTACATCTGTCCGACACCAAAGTCAAAAGCTATTAATCACTATACAAAATAAGATATTTTGTTCACTGAAAGTCTACCCAAGTAGGAGTAGCCAGGTAAGTTACCATTTATGAAGACCTCACTATATGCCAGGAACTGAACCCAGTTCTTCCTCACTATTACCCTGTGAGATGGCTATTATGATATTGTTATGTCATTTTGCAGATGCGGCCACTGCGCTGAGACAGGCTAAGGACCCATGGTAACAGGTGACAAATTCAAACCCAGATCCACGTCACTCCAAAGCACATACCGATAGTATTTCCCCACGATGCCTAATGTCACTTCTTTTGTTCTTAGGATTATCTTAATTCAAATGTTACCCTACTTTAGAAATGTGTCGCTATCCTGCTCCTTTATGCACAGTCAGCAAGAGCTCTGGAGGCACAACAAATGTCCTATAATCGGAATTGAGATGGAATAGAAGGCAACGTAACACGTAAGCTAGCCCTCTCCTCTGGCTCTTTGCAGGCGGAGGACGCTGCCCATCTGTACGAGGATGGGAAGCTGCAAGATTTTTTTGTATGTCTGTGCCTGGGGGACAATGACTCTTCTGTCTCAGCTCTGAATAGGAAAGACACTATCAGGTTGGTCTGAAATTTCTGTAACTGTACACGTATGCTAAGATGCCAGCATCCGATGGTAACGTGCCCTGAACAACCTCTGGAATCCACCCCTCCCCACGTGCCCCAGGACTCCAGAAAACCCTCTCTATTAGGGAAGGGGAAGAGAAGGAACAGCTACTCTGAGGCTGTCGAATAAGCTGGAGGTTTAAGATGGCTATTATTTAAACATTGGAAAGCACTCGACAATGAAATATTATTCAACCGTAAAAAGGAACTTCTAATACCAGCTACAGCATGAGTGAACCTTGAAAACATCATGCTAAGTGAAACGTCAGACACCAAATGCCACAGGTTACGTGATCCCACTTAAATGAACTGTCCAGAATAGGCAATGTCATAGAGACAGAAAGATTCGTGGTGGCCTAGGGCTGGGGCGGTTGAGGTGAACGGGGAGTGACTGCTAATGAGTTTGAGTTTCTTGAGGGGTGGGAGGGGCATGATAGAAATATTCTGAAATTAGTTGTAATGGTGGCACAACATTGTGAATATACTAAAAACCATTGAATTTTATACTTTAAAAGGTGAATTCTGTGGTTTGTGAATTATACCTCAATAGAGTTGTTATAAAAATTACATGTGTGGGCAAATTCCCTGGCGGTCCCGTGGTTAGGACTCCATGCTTTCACTGCTGAGGGCCCGGGTTCGATCCCTGGCTGGGGAACTAAGATTCTGCAAGCCACGTGGTGCAGCCAAAAAAAATTATTACATTTGGGGAGATAATACTAACTATATATATTATGTATATGTATATATATAAACGTATTCAACATCCACAAAAATCTCGGAACTGCCTAAACCAAAGCAATGAACGCTAGTAGGACCCAGGCCACACACAAACTTCCTCCTGATGATTTCTTTTCCTCTCTGTGCTTCGCTTTTCCTTCAGGGTCCTAACAAAGAATCTTCTTTCAATGGCCCAAGAATGCAAGCAATGCAGAGCTTCAACATACAAGGCACAACTCCTAGTATTAATGATGATGGTGATCTCATTGGTGATAATAACTAAAACAGCAGCCAATAGTTGAGCGCTCATTATGTGCCAGGCACTACATCAACCGCTTTATGTATATTACCTCATTTATTCTTCCCAACTACCCTGTGAGACAGCTACTCCTAGGCCAGCCCATTTGACAGATGAGGAAAATGAGACACCGAGAGGCTGAACGACTTACCCATGTCAGGAAACTGGTAAATGGTGGGTCCAGAAAGCAGTCCGGTTATTCTGATATCTGATCTGTGTTTTTAGCCACTACACTGTATACTACTTCCCAGTAGCCGTGGGAAGAATAATCAGAGCGGTATCAGCTAAAATGTATTGAGCATCTGCTATACACCAGGTGTTCTACCTATGAGGTACATGATATTATTCATCTATCATTTTATAGGTGAGGAAACGGAAACACAGAGGTTTGATAACCTACCCAGGGTGTAGGGGTGACCAACCACCCTAGAAAGTAGTAGAGGACGGAATCAAATCCAGGCAGTCACTCAGCTCTGCCACCTCCCTTTATGGCATTCTGGTCTTAACCTCAACACATGGGCAGATTCAGCACCTGCCTGACCCCCGAGAGCCAACCCTGTAAAAGCAGCCACCGAGGGTGCCTGGCGTTCTCTCTCAGCGCCCCCTGCACGCCCACGGCTGCTCTAGCACCACCCTCGTCCTTCTGGCCTGTGTGAAGAAGAGAGTGATTTTTCTCCCAGACATAAATCATGCAGCAGTAAGTACCTTGGCCAGACCTGAGTTGTACAAAGGCAGCTCTGGCTTTTTCTCTTTTCATGTATTTTGCACAACAGAGAGCCACTGGGGCAGGCAAATCCCCACTGCCTGGAAGCTGCAGCAGGAGTTTTACAGGGCTCCTCGTCTAATTAAGAAAAGGGTTGAGTTTTCAGGGTCTGAAAAATCCCTTTGGCCTGAAATAGATCCATTTTATTAGTTGAAAAAGGCTTCCTAAAATGAGGCATTAAATAAAAGCGCTGATTGAACTTATCACCCTAACTAATTAGAAAATAAGAGTGAATCTGATCATAGATTTTTAAATGATACTACCCCTCACACACAATAAATTTCTTTGATTTTTTTCCCCCTCATATACATTCCGATCTGTATAACCTACTTTAAAGCAAATACTTTCTTAATGTGAATGTTACAATATCTCTTGTCAGATGTAAATCTAAAATATGTTCTGACATTAGGATAGAGGCCGTGCCTAAGTCAGGATTCTAAGGACAATGAGGAAAAGGCCAAAGTCAACAAAAGCAAATCAAAATTCAGAGATCTAGAAGGTCAACACGGAGGGAACAGCTAGGTCTCTATAGCCTGGATTTTAGGAGGTCTGATGGGGGAAAATACCAGTAATCAGACTGTCGACATGAGCCTGATACTGGGATACAGTTTCATTGCCACAGATGTCTTTTACTTAATCATATACACATACACACACACACACACACGCTGACCGGCCAGGAAGTGGTCTCAATAGATGAGTGGAACTGGACTTGAAAGGGTCAGAAAAGTTGCAGCCGCTGGCAGTGGAAAAAGCAAGAAATCAATAGCTGTAGCTGGGTTCTGATCGATGTCAAAAAGTCCTTTATTAAGGCAGTGTTGTTTTCAATTATGAATATGCATGGACTGGGCTGGTAGGCGTGAATGGCGCTTTCAACAGGGACCCAATGTCATTCTGGAGTCCCTGAGCCAGAGATGGCACACGGGAACGCTGCTTTCAACAGCACCTGCTCTAGACTCTTCCCTCTTGTCACTACATACTTCAGATGGTGGCCTTCAAAAGGCCAGACTGCATTCAGCACGTCTTATACAATGTGGAATGCCTTCTTTCTAAAGCCCCCGATTGAAGGAAAAATGTTACTTTTGTGTCCCTTCAAAGAAATCTTGTATTATTTAAAGGAATGGACATAGAAAAGTTGGCACCACACTGGTGGCCTTGGACAATCCTTTCAGGAGACCGGACCAGCCCAGTGGGAGTGAGCTAAAACCCCGACAGTCACTCAGTTGTGAACGTCGCATTTTTGAAGGACAACTCTATCTGGATTGTGGTGTTGCTACATCACATTTTTGTAATATCTCCTGTAGGAAATGCATTAGAAACTTTACTGACATGACGCTGGAGGGAGGGAGGATGGGGGGTGGGTGACTGTTTAATGGGAATACGGGGATGTGATTTCTTTTCGGGGTGATGAAAATGGTTTGGAACTGAACAGACACTGTAACACTGTAAATGTACTAAATACCATCAAAGTATACACTTCGAAAAGGTTATGTTAATTTTACCTCAGTTTTTTTTAAAAAGCATATCGCATCATATAAACCCTTACTTGATACCTGCTTTGTAACAGGTATGGTGCTCGATTCTTTTTTTTTGTTTGTTTTTTTGTATAGTGATTCACCATTTTTTTTTTAACATCTTTATTGGAGTATAATTGCTTTACAATGGTGTGTTAGTTTCTACTGTATAACAAAGTGAATCAGCTATATGTATACATATATCCCCATATCCCCTCTCTCTTGTGTCTCCCTCCCACCCTCCCTATCCCACCCCTCTAGGTGGTCACAAAGCACCGAGCTGATCTCCCTGTTGGTGTTCGATTCTTGCTGTACAGATCGTCACAGTTAACGTTTGTTAATTCCTTACAAGATTCCAGGAAGCATTCTAAGCACTGCACATGTGTTAACTAATTTCTTCATCACAGCAATCCTCTGAGGAAGGTACTATTGTTCCCATTTTACAGATGAGGAAACTGAGGCACAGGGAGGCCAAGGAATTGCCCAAGATATCATGATTAGTAAGTGGTACAGCCAGGATTTAGACCCCATCAGTTCGGCTCCAGAGACTGTGCCTTTCAGAATTGTGACACATGGCCTCAGATGCAGACACTGGCCTCAAGAATGTCACGGTCAATTGATGGTGAAGGCATGAAGGCACCGAAGGAAGGGCCAAGATCAGGGAAGTAGCCAGGAAGGGCTGGCATGTGAGTTGAATCATAAATGAGTGATCGGAATTAAGCACATGAGTGTTTCAGAGAGAGGGGGATCTCCTGATGCGATAAGCACTTGGGTGTAACTAGAGTAAGAAGCGGAAGCTGGGGGGCGGCAGGCTTCGGAGCTGAAAAAGGGGACAGCTCATGGAGGCTTTCTACTTTATCTTGTAGGCAGAGGAGAGCTATGGATGCGTTTTAATCAGGCGTGACACAGAGCTGTGTTTGACAAATCTTCTGGTAGCTGCCTAGTGGCTGGAATGTAAAGGAACAAGACTGCAGGTGGGGTTGGGGGAAACCTGTGAGGAAGCTGTTTGACTAATCCAGGAAATAAACAACCACAGGCCAAACTACAGAAATGGTCACTGGCATGGAGAAGAATGGATGGAATGAATAAATATTTAGGAATTCAAATCAGCAAGACTCATAATGTCAGTTAGAGTCTCAGAAACTCAGAGCTGCCAGAAAGATCAAAAGCAAACCATTTCCCTTGATAAGTGTCACTTTTCTATTGTTCTTTAAGAAGTGTTAAACATCATCATTTCTAAGCAGAATTCAGGAATAGCTAGTCTGTTCTTCATTTTGAAAAGCTATCCCATTGAAATTCTAAATGCAAACAGTCTTTATGAAGCAGCGTTCAAGAATACCAAATTTCTTTAGGGAAGAAACATCCAGATTCCGTGCATAAACAGAATTCATGCATTCCCCGAGACTTGAAAAGAGAATGGTTTGAAATGGATCTAAGAAATTCACGATGCAGCATGTGGTTGTTTGGATCGCTTTGTCATCCTAACTGCATGTGGTTTCAAGATAGCAGGAATTAAAACACCATGCCAGGAGAGTTAGACTTCATTGGGAAATGATCTTGGCATCAGAAAGAAGATACTGAAAGTGGGAAAAAAACATTTGATTTTATTTTTTTGGTTAGATTAACAAGTGGTGAATTGTTAATCAGTTGCCAAAAAAAAAAAATAAATGTTTCCCATCTCAGATCCCTTTTCTTTGACAAGTCTCCATCCCTTTCACACTCAAATACCCCTTCGTCCTCCCAATGTGCTTGAGTATTTGGAGGCCATGGAAAGAGGTTTATTATAGTCTCCCAGTTTCAATGGATCTACGGTGTCACCAAGGAATTGAGACGTATTCAAATGAAGCAACCAGAAAGTGATAGGAGGTTAAATCTAAGGGTCATCGTATTATGGGGAATAGGAGTATTGTCAAGTCAACGAGAGGAGGGTCCTCGTGGAGCTGGAGGGATCACTGTGAGGTTCACTGCAGAGGTGTCGTATAAACCACAAGTAGAGTGTGAGGAGACTGGGAAAATAAGAGAAGGAAGGGTGTACAGAGGAGAGGCAGCAGCAAGAATTCCGGAGGCAGAAGGCCAGCCAGCTGAATCGCAGAGGTGCAAGGATACAGAGGCACCTTTGGATGGGGAACGTGGGACCAGATTACAGGTGGCTTTAAACACTAGGTAAGGGACTTCCCTGGTGGTCCAGTGGCTAAGACTCCATGCTCCCAATGCAGGGGGGCCGGGATCGACCCCTGGTCGGGGAACTAGATCCCACATGCCGCAACTAAGAGTTCGCATGCTGCAACTAAAGATCCCGCATGCCGCAACTAAAAAAAGATCCCACGTGCTGCAACTAAAGATCCGCAAGTGGCGACGAAGATGCCGCATGCAGCATCTAAGACCCGGCGTAGCCAAACAAACAAACAAATAAATAAATATCAAAAACAAACAAAAAACACTAGGTAAGCATACCGGGTCGAGGTTTTCTGACGGGTGCAGGACCATCTCTCTCACACACTTTCTACCTTGATGCGACACCTATCTAACAAAACACTTTTCTGACAGTGGACTTACTTGTATGGAGGGGCAATCAAAACCAGAGAAGTTGCCAAATGATTCCCAAGCTCCCTCCACCCCACAAGACAGACGTGGACTGTTCCGTGGTCTTAATTTTAGATTCAACAGAAGCTGGTTGCTACCAGCAGTCCGTGGTTCCGTGTGAATCTGAAAATGCTAGCTCAGTTTTGATCAATAGCCCATTAGCCCAGTGGTTTCCCTAGGCAAGGACAGGAGCAGCAGGTTGTTTGAAGTCTAAGGAAGGTCAGACTTCATGGTACAAATGAGAGGAGGGGGTGGGGAGCAGTCTGTCCGTACATTCAGGCACACTGTTCATATGTTGAGACACCATGCCCAGAGAAGATTCTAGCATCTGTCATTTGTCAGTGCTTCATTGTGGGATAGAACTGATGATCTAAGTCTCTGACCTCATTCAGGCTATAGAAACCTCTGTAGTCCCGAGGCAGGCTGGCTCTGACAGGGATGGCAGAAGGGCACAGCCAAGGACAGGTCACCTCTGATCTCTGAGGAGCGCTCACTCGCCCTGCTCCCACCACTGCTCTGCTGTGCCTACGTAGAGCTACGGTACCTCTCCACCCATCAACTGTCTACACTTGGGACATATGTCCCATCCCACCTATTTGTCTGGGTTGCAGGGCTAGTCCAGCCTTATCCTTCTTACCAACCATCTTCCTGAAACCCAAGGTTGGCTTTACGATAGACCAGAGAGATCATCAGTGAGAACTCCAGTGCCCCTCTATTAGAAGGCTACAGAAAAATCCTGTCCAAGAGCAAGATTCCATGAGAAGAGAACCAAGGTGGGTTTTTCCTGCGCTACACCAGAGCACGTGCTTTTTTCCCCAGCCCAGATTTGAAGGGGTAACCCGAGGCGTTGAATCCTACAGTTATCCAGCTAATCATGCTGTGGATTTGTGCCTATGATAAGTCAAAGCAAATCCCGTCTGCTAAAAACAGCTCCATTTAGTAAGAGTTTAATATTAGCCTATAAGAACCCATAATCCCAAGAAGTGGCCCGCCTCAAATCGGGGTGAAAAATAAATGTGCAAAAAGGCTTAAAAAGTAAATGTGAAGTCTTTGGTATTTCGATGCAAAAAGGGAGAGGGTGCTGAGGCTTCTTCTCAGGGCAAGATGGGTCATTTAACGTGCATAGTAGGGTTCATTGTGAAGGGATGTGATCATCATAGAGGAACCGGAACAGCCCGACAAACTGGACCTGGGAAAATAATGCCAGGAGAGAATGCGCTAGAGAAGGCTGAGGGACCCCTGATTTAAGAAATGAGATGGCATCCCTGGAGAAGCCTACTTATACCCCCTTCCAACTCTTAGCTTCCGGAGTTAGAGTTAAAATAGCAGTGAAAGCTCATTTGGGGAAGTACTGTGTTTGGGGGACTTTTAGGGAATCAGGGCTGCCTTAGAGCTCTATTTTACCGCAGCTTATGACATCACTATTTTAAAAACCTTCCCCTGTATTTACTCTCCTTTAAAATACATAGGGTCTTCCCCTCCCCCGTCTCCCAAGTGATTTCATAAGAGTTGTTTGCAATATCCAAAAGATGCAGCTATATCATCAGTGAAATTGCCGGAGCTCTTTGCTTTGCTGATTCAGCAGATGTGCTTAAGATCTATAAAAATATAATGATCTTCTGTAAATAGTCAGGCTGGCAGTTCCAAAAGAAATAAAAATGAAGGTATAATCATTAATCATTTTCATATGCAGTACTTGGCAGGGGTTGGAAATGAGCTGATAAATTACCACAGGCAAAATGCTATGCTGAGAAACTAAACTAAATACCTGTTATCTTGTTATATTTGAAAGAAATGTTTGCATTACCAGTGTCCCAGGGATCCTCCCTAATAAGAAGAGAATACCACATGAGGTAGCCCCCAAGTGATGCACTGCTGGGACAACTGACAATTCTTTTTATGAGGAAAATAAGGAGGCTTTTGGCTAAGAGTGTAAATTTCCTTGGTGTCTAACTCTAGGTCCACCAAATCAAAAAGAGTTTGTCTACTTTAGCAGTTTTAACCGGCTCTATAAAAAACATATCAAAATCTTGATTTTTTAAAAATGCTGGTAACTGTTTATGGATGATTTTTCTCTGTCCTCGGAACATGTGGCCCCAAAAGAGAGGATCAAACTAAATACGTAAGACCCCATTTTCACCAAGTGCTAATGATAAATTCTTCAGCATTTCCTCATGGTGAAAATCATCTCTAATCATCTTTCCTATTAAAGACATATGAATGGAGAATTAAATTGCCGACGCTGATGGAAGTGAACGCCTGAAGAGAGGACTCAATTCCACTTTCACGTGTACGTAGAAAAATGCCATCTTGTGCAGTTTTTTCATGAGAGTGAGAAAGAGATTGATTTTGTTTTCTATCCCCACCCAAGCCACACAGGCAGAGATCCAGGAGACCGTAAGTCAGTCACCAGCAACTTTGATTCTAAAAGCACAGCTAACTGCACTTCGAAGTGTGTAGCACTGAGGCTGTGGTATCAGAGCTGTCACTGCCTGAAAACACACTCCAGGATGGCCTTCATATTTTGGTTGTAAATCAGAGAAGGAGAGTATTTTAGTGTGCATGTGAATTACTCACCAAAATAAAAAAAAAAAAAAATACACAGTAGAGTTTTCGGCAATATCATCAAGAAAATGTCACCTAGACAAATATTAGACTACGCTGTAGAAGACAATGTTAATTTGGATCATCATGTGCTACATCAATTAAGCAAGAAGAACGGAAACAAGCACAATAAAGAACAACATCTGATTTAAGGTTTATGCACAATTTAAATTAGCTCCATTTTTTTTTTTTCAGATAAACAGTACTAAACCCATGAAATTTTAAAGAGGAGAAATGTGTAATCATTCCAGGTTTAAGAGAAGTTACCCCAGCATTGATGATCCTATTAGCCTCTGACCCTGTAAGGTAGCCAGTGGACGTGGTTTGCATCCTAGCCTAGGGGTTGCACACACCTTGTCCTGCTCGAGGAGATAACGCACTGAAGCTCTGAGCAGGGCCAGGAGTGGGATTCAGAGATTCTGTCACATCCTCAAGGAAAATGGTTTTCTGCACTTCATTAGAAAAAAAGTTTCCACGAAATAAAGAAGGGAGGAAAATTAGGAGAATTCTCAGGAGAAAAAAAATGTAAACATTGTATGTTTTTACTCTCTCCTAATCATTGCAAATGTCGTTTCATTGTCAAGATAGCTATTGTCTTTGGATGACAAGATGAAAAAAACGGATGCCTCCTTGTTAGCAGTGCAGCATATAATTTTTAAAGCCTATATCCTGCCTAGATCACACAGAGAAACGAAGAATCCTATTCTTTGCTTCACTGTTTCTTCCCTATAACATTTGAGTTAGAAATTTTGATTTAAAAACAGCATCAGGGATTTGTGTACCCTACCCCAAACCAAACCCCATAGGGATTTGTTTGCTTTGTTTTTTGCAGACCTTTCCAAACAGGCGATCTGCACCTGGCTGCATCACCGGTAAACTTCTATAGTCAGGGCATTTGTGGCTGAATAACTATTGCCTGGGTACAAGTATATTCCAGGTAACATTAACCCTTTCATACAATTAAATCAGTCTTGTTGGTCCCCCTGACTGCTTTATCTAACAAGAGACATTAACTTGGACGTTGAACGGGACCCTTTACTTCCAGGTTGTTTGAGTACTGTATACCATTCCTCCTAAAATGAGTTCTTTTGTGAGAAACAGCTCTCTCCTCAACTGCCTGTATGTTCTTCTACACAGGTGTTTTTCTTTAATGAAGTCTACAAAATCAGACATACCTGTTGAGGGGGCACAAAAACATCTACATGCAAAAAAAACTAATTTAGACTCTCCCTTCATATCACATACAAAATTTAATTCAAAATGGATCAAAAATCTATATACGAGAGCCAAAACTATAAAATTCTTAGAAGCAAACATAGAAATAAATATTCATGACCTTGGATTTCAGAACATTTCCTTAGATATGACACCAATAACACAAGCATTGAAAAAGAAAATAGACAAATTTGATTTCTTTCACATGCATCACATGACACCATCATGAAAAGACAGCCAAGAGAATAGGAGAAAATATTTGCAAATCACATACTTGATAAGTGACTTATATTAGAATATATAAGAACCATTACAGCTCAATAATAAAAAGATTAATGTCACAACTAAAAAATGGGTAAACTATCTGAATAGAGATTTCTTCAAAGAAGACATAAAAATGGCCAATAAGGACATGAAAAGATGCTCAACATCATTAGTCATTAGGAAAATGTAAATCAAAACCACTATGAGATAACAATTGACACCCACCAGAATGGCTAAACTCTAAAGTACAGACAACAGTAAGTGTTGATGAGGATTTGGAGAAATTGGAACCTGCATACATTGCTGATGAAAATGTAAAACGGTACAGTGTCTGTAGAAAAGAATTTGGCACTCTCTCCAAAACTTAAACAGAGTTATCACATGACTGAGAAATTCCACTCTTAGGTATATACCCAAGAGAAATGAAATATGTCCACACACAAACTTATACAGGAATATTCATAGCAGCACTATTCACAATAGCCAAAAAGTAGAAGCAACCCAAATGTCCATTACCTGATGAATGGATAAACAAAATGTACACTAGAATACTGATGAAAGTGTTCTGGAATTAGATGGTAGTGATGGTTGCATAGCTATGTGAATATACTAAAAACCATTTAATTATATACTTTAAATGGTGGGACTCTCCTGGCAGTCCAGTGGTTAAGACTTCACCTTCCAAGGTAGGGGGTGAGGGTTCGATCCCTGGTCAGGGAGCTAAGATCCCACATGTCTCAGGGCCAAAAAAACCAAAACATAAAACAGAAGCAGGGGCTTCCCTGGTGGTGCAGTGGTTAAGAATCCGCCTGCCAATGCAGGGGACATGGGTTTGAGCCCTGGTCCAGGAAGATCCCACATGCCGCGGAGCAGCTAGGCCTGTGCGCCACAACTACTGAGCCTGCGCTCTAGAGCCTGTGAGCCACAACTACTGAGCCTGCGTGCCACAGCTACTGAAGCCCACGTGCCTAGAGCCCATGCTCCACAACGAGAAGCCACTGCAATGAGAAGCCCACGCACCACAATGAAGAGTAGCCCGCGCACCGCAATGAAGAGTAGCCCCCGCTCGCCACAACTAGAGAAAGCCTGCATGCAGCAACGAAGACCCAACGCAACCAAAAATAAATTTAAAAAAATAATAACAAATAAAACAGAAACAATATTGTAACAATTTCAATAAAGACTTTAAAAAATGGTCCACACCAAAAAACCTTTTAAAAAATAAATGGATAAACTGTATAACATGTGAATTATATATATCAATAAAGCATACACACACACACATTTTTTCCATGTCAGAAACATTTGCTTCAGTGGAACTCAAGTTTCTCACGTAGAAATGTTTTATGATAGGACAATAGTATTTGGGGCTTAATGCCATTACTGAATACCCAGAGTCAATGAGAGTAGGAATGGACAGTAAGAGAAAGATTTGAGGGAGAAGAAAGAGATTGAAGTCATTGTCTATCTTCCTTCTACCTTTTACTACCTTTCAAAGTGAGTTATTTCTCCATGATAAATATGCCCCCTCCTCAATTGTATGAGAATTATTATACTTTCCTTTCCCCTACAGACAATGCTATCTTAATGTTCTACGCAAAATGAAATATAAGACAGAAAGATAAACCATGCTTCAAAAATCACTGCTTCTAAATAACATCCTTCTCCTTTTCACCTGTGATCACACCATAACTTCCAGGTCTCTACCTCTCCATAATCTATACTACCTTCTCGACTGAGCCCTTCCTTTAAGACAGAGAACAAGCATCATTTACTCATGGTGCTTTCTTGGGGGCTCCCAACAGGCATCCACTACTGGAAATGAAGAGAAAATATCTCCCAGGTGGAAGTGGCAGAAGAAAGGACACCATCTTCACTCCTTCACAATTGTGAAAGAAACACAGGATTATTTTCTCTTCACCCATCCAGATATATGTACTCTCCACCCTTCTCTACCTTCATCTTTGCCAACAGGCTGACCTTCATGGATTACATCCAATGAACCCCCTGGCCCTCTGGCTTCCTGTTGAGTATGGCCAATGGGAAGCCCCACAGGAGACAGGAGATTTAGCTCTCTTCCCGCCCAGCAGTGGGGTAGCAGTGGCTATGTTCCTCTGTCACAGGCCACAACTCTCATCAGGTGGCCCTCTCCTACAGTTAGAGCCCTTGTTGACTTCCGGCAGCGATTCCCTCCCCCAAGGCCCTTGAGGACCAGAAGTGGCAGCTGCTCCTTGGGGATTCTTCTCCTTGGGGATTCTTCACCATCCCTTATTTGTTTCCATTAACCCTGCCCACACAGCTGCAATAAGGCCTTTCATCCAATTCCCTTCAATCACCTCCCTTTTGAATGTCCCACCTGCTTCCTGCTGGGATCCTGAAGGATCCTGGCAGGGCCTTTTCCTTCTGTGGGTCGAGAACAGTCAATTCAGAGTGATCTCAGTAAAGGGAGGTGGAAGAGCTTTGTACACATTTCTCACAACTTTTTTCCAGCAATTGCATCAAACTTGGCTGTCACAGGTGAAACCTGTAATTTGCGTGGAGCAATGCAGGCCAGGTCAGTTAGGCCATTTAAGTAGTAGGTTACCTGTCATCTTAAAGACCAAACAATGCCCTTTTTAAAGGGCTCTGGTTAAATGCTTCTGCAGAATGAAAGCCCACCTCAATCTGAAAATGGCTGTTCAGAAAGCCAAATGCCCACTTGAGTTGTAACCAATCACTGCTATTAGGGAACAATTACACAATTGCTAAGGCAGGGACTTTTCTGCTGTCTTTGCATAATTCCTTGTATGAATTTGGCATGCACTCTTTCTTCAGGCACAAAAACTAGGTTCTTGTGCCACCCATCCCCAAACCCCTGTCATTCCAGTATCTATTTTGGTCTCAAGTTTGCAACTGGGATTTTAGGAATCTATTTACTGAGTGAAATTATCAGTGTACCTTAGCAACGCTACTCCAGGCATAATAACGTCCTGTTAATTTAGATTTCCACCTGTCTTGTGCTTGTTTATAAAACCTTCCACGGAGGTTATAAGTAACCACCATTCTTTTTTTTTTTTTTTTTTTTTTTTTTTTAAACAACAGACATTTATTTTCTCACAGTTCTGGAGGCTGGAAGTTTGAGATCAAGATGTCGGCAGGGTTGGTTCCTTCTGAGGGCTCCCTCCTTTGTCTGCAGATGGCCGTCTTCTCTCTGTGTCCTCATCCGGTCTTCCCTCTGTGCATGTCTGTCCAAATCGCCTCTTCTTATATAAAGTCACCCACCATTAGATCCCAACCTAATGACCTCATTTAAAACTTAATTACCTCTTTGGGATTGACATATATACACTACTGTGTATAAAACAGATAACTAATGAGAACCTACTGTAGAGCACAGGGAACTCTACTCAGTGCTCTGTGGTGACCTAAATGGGAAGGAAATCCAAAAAAGAGGGGATATACGTATAGGTATAGCTGATTCACTTTGCCGTACAGCAGAAACTAACACAATATTGTAAAGCAACTATACTCCAATATAAAGTAATTTAAAAAAAACCCGTAATTACCTCTTTTAAAAATTCTTCCTCAAATATACTCAGTTTTCTGAGGTATTGGGAATTAGTACTTCAGCATATGAGTTGGTAACCACCATTCTTAACAGGATGATTCAAACCAAGAAATTGCATGATTCCCCAGCACATTTTAGAATCTTTTCTCACCTCTAAAAATTTCAATCAGGCCTTCATTTTGCAAATTAGTTGTCCCTGCACTTAAGGCTATAAAAAGAGCAGAAACGTGAACATGAAAGTTGGTATTTCAGCCTTTTCTCCCTAAGAAGACATAGTACAGAAGAGAAAGTTTTGCAGTCCTATCTGACACTTCCATTCATCTGGCTCCCAAGCAAGCCCTAAACTTACACCCTTCCTTTCAATCCCTTCTACCTGCCCCATCTTTCTCCTTGCCCATTTCTCTTATTATATCAGAATATAACCTACTTCACTAGGCTTCCAACAAATTTGAAAGACAATTTTAGTGGGCAGGCCCTTTGAGTCCGGCACAAACATCATGTAGGATGTGGAGCTTGTCTTCAATGCCTCCAAACTTCTCATCAGTCACCCCTCCTCCATCTGCCCCAAAAGTACCCAATGTGTTTGCATGCTTAGGTATCCTCTATTGCTCACACGGAAAAGAGGTCCAATAAACCAGTAGGTGTCAGAGGTCACAAGTGTCATCTTCCAGGAGGATCATTTCATTTTAAAAAATGACCGCAAGAAAAGTGCCATATTTAACTAAAAGAACTGAGAATGGTAGAATTTCAAGCATCTACAGGAGCAATATTTCTGCAGAAAGGACCTTCTAGTGTTGCTTTGGTTCTGGTTTTTAGCATTCTTAGAAACATCTTTATCACAAGTGTTCTTAAATGCTTCTCTACATGCACTGCAGGATGGGTATAACCCCCATTCACTGCTGTGACACTGCCCTCAATGCAGCATGTAAGTAGGGTTCTTAGAAATATCTATATGACAAGTGTTCTTCTTTTTACTGAAATATATTTGACATATAATATAGTGTAAATTTCAGGTGTTCGACATGTTGATTTGATACATTTACATACTTTAATACGATTGCCATTGTAGCAATGATTAGCACCTTTATCACGCCACATAATCATTTCCTTTTAGTGACTGGAATAATGAAGATCTAGTCTCTTAAGTTTGATTATAATACAGTATTGTTGCCTATATTTACTATAAGGTGCACTCTTGAAATCACATAGCATGTAGGTGGAACTCACTTGGAGTATTGATAAGCTGGCTGTCTTAGTAGCATAGAGGAACAGAAGAGAGGCATAGAGGATGATTCACCTAATCATTTCTGAATATCCTCTCAATTCAATTAATTTCAAAGACAAATAGAACAGTGATTTTTTTTCCCCATTAAAAAAGTTTTTCTTTCTTTTTGGCTGCGTTGGGTCTTTGTTGCTGTGCGCGGGCTTTCTCTACTTGCGGCGAGCGGGGGCTCCTCTTCCTTGCGGTGCACGGGCTTCTCATTGCAGTGGCTTTTCTTGTTGCAGAGCACAGGCTCTAGGCACGTGGGCTTCAATAGTTTTGGCACGTGGGCTCAGTAGTTGTGGCTCATGGGCTCTAGAGCGCAGGCTCAGTAATTGCAGCGCATGGGCTTAGTTGCTCCACGGCATGTGGGATCCTCCCGGACCAGGGCTCGAACCCGTGTCCCCTGCATTGGCAGGCAGATTCTTAACCACTGCGCCACCAGGGAAGTCCCTAAAATGTTTTTAAATATCAGTTCTTGCGCCCCACATAATCATTCATGGAAGCCATTGTCTCAAAGTTATAATTGTGTGTTCATTAATATATGACAGTAGAAACACTGTATTCAGAAAAGAATACGAAATATTAATCCAAACCAGAAAAAAAAAAAATCTGTTTTCTTTGACAAAAACTACTAGCGTTGGAGAACAAACATAGGTGCCTTTACTATCAACAATTATTCATGGGCTTCCCTGGTGGCGCAGTGGTTGAGAGTCTGCCTGCCAACGCAGGGGACACGGGTTCGAGCCCTGGTCTGGGAAGATCCCATATGCCACGGAGCAACTGGGCCCGTGAGCCACAACTACTGAGCCTGCGCGTCTGGAGCCCGTGCTCCGCAACAAGAGAGGCCGCGATAGTGAGAGGCCCGCGCACCGCGATGAGGAGTGGTCCCCGCTTGCCACAACTAGAGAGGGCCCTCACACAGAAACGAAGACCCAACACAGCCAAAAATAAATAAATAAATAAACAAATTTTAAAAAAACAAAAACCCTCTTTACCTCTATTTAGAAACCAGAATTTAAGTTCGCTCTGTCACCTTTAAAAAAAAAAACAACAATTATTCATGTCCAGAAACATAATAACAGAGGAAGAAAAGGCACAAAAGGCCACTCATACAGAAAGCAGTAGTGTACAACACATTCTGCTATGAGCCATAGCTGGTACAAAGCTTTCCTTCTAAGAAAGCTCATCCTGCAATAATGCTTGACTTTTCCTTTTCCCATAGCATCTGTTTTTCTTACTCTGGAGCCTCGAATCTACGCCAGACTTTTTTTTTTTTTTTTTCTTTTTCACTGAAAAATGTGTTTATCATTCTTCTTTGGACAATAATGGTTAAACAATATGCCATATCATGAAAAGGGCTACTTGTTGACTCAAGAATCAAGAAAGGTTAGGTAAAATACATATTTTTATTTTTGCTACCATAGTAATCTTTCCAAGCAGGCTGATGGCACAGAATGAGAGAAATTCAACCATACCAGTCATCTCAATAAATGTAAATGATTGAAATGTTCCAGTTAAAAAGCAAAATTGTCAGACTGGGAAAACAATAAAAAAATTTCAACTCTATGCTGTTCACAAGAAACACATGTAAAACAGAGGAATCTAAAAAGGGTGAAATAAAAAGATGGAAAAAACATAGCAGGCAAATTCTCCACAAAATTAAGAGGTTATAGCTATATGAATATCAGGCAAAACAGACTATAAAGCAAAAGAGATAAAGATGACAAATCCTTCCAGTTTCCCTTGTTGGAGAGATGCTCTTAGGGCAAATGCTACTTGCAGTATTTTCTGCTTACCTTTCTAGGTTGAGACTCTTACTTTCTTGGCCTAAGAAACACTTATTTTTTGCTAAGTCACTGATGAATTTAAGGGGATTTTTAGAATGTATTTTGTACAGGATTTACTTGTTTTTAACAGGAGAGTTGATTTAAATGCCTAACCTACCATAATACTCTGAACAGAAGTCTGTGTATTAAGTTTTTCATACAGTTAAATTTATTTAATTTGAAGGACTGTTTAGTCTGAAGTCATGTCTTTAATGCTTTTTCTTAGTTCTTGTTATAATATCTTTTCTGTGAAGAAAGGACAGGTATAAGGAAGAGTTGTTCCTTTCAAAGCTGGCGATCCACGCTGATTCCCCTCCACCCTCATTTTTTAAATAAAATTTCACAGGTCTCGTAAATCCAAAGGTCTGCAAACCACTGCCTTAAAAGATGACCAGTTCTGGAGAACTGGGTTTGAGTGGCAGGATACTTTTGAACGTAGGAATGGAAAGTAGCAACGTGCGGCTGTTACAGACAGCTGAGTCCATCTCCCACGAGCACTGAGGAAACTTTTTTCCCCCAACCCCGAAGCCGAAGCCGGCATGGGATAATTAAACACACATGTTTCTGATATGTTAACTCACTGCTCATCAAGCCGGCTCTGCCAAAAGGTGGGACAGCCAAGCAAATTCTATCTTTTGTTTATTTGAAAATGAAAGAGTACTTTCCTGAACTGAGAAGTCAGGTTTTATAAATATTAAGCAAGCGATAAACCTCAAGTTCTCTCATTTGAAGGCAAGTAGATTAGATTTTATTTATTGATGTTCTCTGTAGGCCTGTGTTATTCTTTATTAATGAAATGAAGCAAACACACAAACAGCAAGATGACCCAAAATGGGCTTTTCCCCGTTATGCTAAATACATTTCCGATCCCAAGTGATGTATTACCAGAAACTTTTCTGTTGATGAACTCTTTAGCTCAGTCAAAAAAGAAGAGAACATAACAGATGATTATGGATGAGTCTGAATTAATGTCAAGTGTGATGGGATTTTCCACAGTAAACAGACTAATGAAAACTTGATGGGTTTGAGTCCAAAATCTGAGGGAACAAAATAACTTTTATGGTAGCACAATTAAAAACAAGGCATTTACTGGGGACCGACTATGGATGAATTCCAGGAAGGAATCTTTGAACCAAATATTTAAGAGGAAGATGTTTATTTGCGGCACACTTACAGCAATTAGTTCAGATGGTGTAGTCTGGCTAATAACCTGCACACATTGCTTTTTGGCTTTGATTTGAATATTTTTTAGCTAAAAATAGTAATTGGAGTTTCTCTCTCTCTCTCTCTCTCTCTGTGTGTTTCTTGTCTTTATTTTATGTTTTCCTCTTTTAAAAAAATTCTTCCACTGGAACTATTACCAGGGTGGTAAAAAAAAAAAATTTCTTTCTTCGACTTTTACTGATTCTTGAGTCACCAAGCAGCCCATCTGATGACATCTCATATTGTTCAACTGTTATCGTCCAAAGAAGAATGATAAAGCCTTTTTAACTTAAAAAAATGGGCTAGACTCTAGACTCTAGCCACCAGAATAAAAAAATAAATAAAAAGCACTAAGGGAAAGTCAAGCAGGGATTATTCCAGGGATGAACTTTCATAGAAGGAAACCTTTATGCCAGCTACGGCTGACAGCTTGATTAATTTTTTTCTCAAGCTAGTAGTGGCTTTAGTGACATCCAAATCAAAAATCAACATTTTGCTCTTTGTGAAACTTGACAAACTGATTCTAAAATGTATAAGGAAGTGGAAAAGAGCAAAAAATAGCCAAGACACCCTCGATGAAAAAGAACAAGCTGAGGAAATTTCCCTTCCACATATCAAGACCTCTCATAAAGCTATAGTAATTAAGATCTGGGTAAATAGGGTGCAGTGGTAGGCAGATAGATCAACAGAGCACAATTACAAGCCCAGAAACAGACCTGCACATACATGGGCCCATGACATATGACAGTGCTGTTATTGCAGATCAGTGAGGGAGTGGGTGGGCCTTTTAAAACTGGTGCTAGAACAAAGGGTTATTATCCATTTGGAGAAAAATAACCTGAATCTTTACTCAAACCACACACAATGAAATAAGCTCCCTGTGGATTAAATACTTAAATGTAACGGCAAAAATCGATGGCCAAAAAGCACATGAAAAGATGCTCAACATCACTAATCATTAGAGAAATGCAAATCAAAACTACAATGAGATATCACCTCACACTGGTCAGAATGGCCATCATCAAAAAATCTACAAAAAATAAATGCTGGAGAAGGTGTGGAGCAAAGGGAACCCTCCTGCACTGTTGGTGGGAATGTAAATTGATACAGCCATTATAGAAAACAGTGTGGAGGTTCCTTAAAAAAACTACAAATAGAACTACCATATGACCCAGCAGTCCCACTACTGGGCATATACCCTGAGAAAACCATAATTCAAAAAGAGTCATGTACCACAATGTTCATTGCAGCACTATTTACAATAGCCAGGACATGGAAGCAACCTAAGTGTCCAGCGACAGACGAATGGATAAAGAAGATGTGGTACATATATACAATGGAATATTACTCAGCCATAAAAAGAAGCGAAACTGGGTCATTTCTAGAGACGTGGATGGACCTAGACACCGTCAAACAGAGTGAAGTAAGTCAGAAAGAGAAAAACAAATATCGTGTATTAATGCATATATGTGGAATCTAGGAAAATGGTATAGATGATCTTATGTGCAAAGCAGAAATAGAGACACAGGGGTAGAGGACAAACGTATGGACACCAAGGGGGGAAAGGGGAGGGTGGGATGAGTTGGGAGATTGGGATTGACATATATACACTATTGATACTATGTATAAAATAGATAACTAGTAAGAACCTAACTGTATAGCACAGAGAACTCTACTCAGTGCACTGTGGTGACCTAAATGGGAAGGAAATCCAAAAAAGAGGGGACATATGTATATGTATAGCTGATTCACGTTGCCGTACAGTAGAAACTAACACAACATTGTAAAGCAGCTATACTCCAATAAAAATTAATTTTTAAAAAAAGGCAAAAATCATCAAATAATTATGACGCAACAAAAGAGACGATTTTTATGACATTCGAATAAGGAAGGGCTTCTTAAACTGTCAAGTACAAGTCACACAGGAAAAGACTGATAAATTTGACAACATTAAAATTAAGAATTTCCATTCATCAAAAGACCATAAAGCAAAAGTAAAAAGAAGCCACAATGTGAAAGAGGATACTTACGACACATATAACAGTATGTGTGTATATATGCATGTATATATGTTTATACATATTCTTAAAAATAAATATGAAACAAACCACCCACCCTACAGAAAAAAAAAAAAAATGGGCAAAAGGCTTGAATAGACTTCTAGAAAAAAAGGGGAAAACTTAATGAAAACCTCATTAGTAATCAGTATAATGTGAAATAAAACCCTAATCATATACTCACAAATAGTCACCAAATTGGCAAAAAAATTCAAGTCTGACAAAAATACCAACTACTATTGAGTATGTGATGCTTTGGAGTTTCTTAGATACCTTAGGAAACTAGATATGTTAAGAAAACAGATTGGCATTACTAAGTTGACATGCACCTATTCTTTAACGCAGCAATTCTGCTCCTAGGTAAATACCCTCACACATATGTAGTAAGAGACAAGAAAAGCCACATTTACAATGGTATTTGCTTGTAATGTAGAAACGGCTGGAAAAAAATCCAGTATCTATAAATAATAGATTGGTGTATTCCTATACAGCAATAGAAAAACAACAACATGCATTAGCAAGGATAAAACCAATGTAGCGTTGAGTCAAAGACTTTGTGATACAAGTCACAAAGAAGACACACAGATGGCCAACAGGCACATGAAAAGACGCTCAACATTGCTAGAGAAATTCAAATCAAAACTACAATGAGGTATCACCTCACACCTGTCAGAATGGCCATCATCAAAAAGTCTACAAATAACAAATGCTGGAGAGGGTGTGGAAAAAAGGGAACCATCCTACACTGTTGGTGGGATTGTAAGTTGGTGCAGCCACTATGGAAAACAGTATCGAGGTTCCCTAAAAAACTAGAGCTACCATATGATCCAGCAATCCCACTCCTGGGCATATATCTGGAAAAGACGAAAACTCTAATTCAAAAAGATCCATGCACCCAATGTTCATAGCAGCACTATTTACAATAACCAAGACGTGGAAGCAAATTAAGTATCCACTGACAGATGAATGGTTAAAGATGTGGTATATATGTACAATGGAACATTACTCAGCCATAAAAAATGAAATAATGCCATTTGCAGCAACGTGGATGGACCTAGATATTACACTAAGGGAAGTAATTCAGACAGACAAAGACAAATATTATATGACATCACTTAAATGTGGAATCTAAAGAATAGTACAGGGCTTCCCTGGTGACGCAGTGGTTGAGAATCTGCCTGCCAATGCAGGGGACACGGGTTCGAGCCCTGGTCTGGGAAGATCCCACATGCTGCGGAGCGACTAGGCCCATGGGCCACAATTGCTGAGCCTGCGCATCTGGAGCCTGTGCTCCGCCAACGGGAGAGGCCGCGATAGTGAGAGGCCCACGCACCGCAATGAGGAGTGGCCCCCACTTGCCGCAACTACGGAAAGCCCTCACACAGAAACGAAGACCCAACACAGCCATAAATAAATAAATAAATAAAATTTTTAAAAAAATAAATAAAGCAAATAATTTTTAAAAATAAATTAAAAAAAATAGTACAAATGAACTTATTTACAAAACAGAAACAGAATCACTGACATAGAAAGCTTATGGTCAGTGACTTGACTTTCAGTTACTTGGTTGGCTTCGGGAATAGGAGGCCCCGGCTGCAGGCTGGTGAAAGGCATTCCTGTTTACGGGGAGAATCCTCAAAGCAAACAACAAAAGAAGCCCCTGTTCCACCCATACAAGGTCAATCCTGCCTCCATCACTCCGAATTTCTTCTTTCCTGAACATATCATCTTGCCCTTGTCCAGTAAGTCTGGTTCTCAAGAGGTCCAGGAAGATCCTTTGTACAGAGTTTCTGAAAAAGACCAGCCCAACTTCTGGAAGTCTGTTTGCCAGTAAGTTGAAGTCGAGTTCAGAAGCTGGCACTCTTCCTCCTCTGTCCTCTCCAAACAAGTTTAGACTAACCTCCAATCTGTCTCTGGACAAATAAATGACTTCTGGCATGGTATGACTCAGAATGACTCACTGGGGTTAGCACTTAGCACCCAGTGAAATGTTGAGTAAAAAGACTTTACAACACTCTACTGCCCAGTAGAACGACCGTTGTTTAGTGTTTTCCTTTTCTGATCCCTACTTTCCTCTTCTATCTTTAAAAATGAAGCTTCTTCGAGTCATCCAGAAGCAATATTTGATGGCTCTAACACATAATGTTTTTCTTAGTAGCACCTGAATAAATTTCCCTTCAGAAAGTGCACACTCTCCCCCCCAATCCCACACCCACACACATTATTTTGTAACTGTTCCAGTGAGATCGTTATGGATATATAGCTGATCTGGATGACATATGGTACCTTAATCTGGAATCTCTGAGATACCACATGCCAGGAGGCCTTGAGTCCATGAAATCTGGTGTTGAGGGTTCTCAGATGGGTCCTAACCCCACACTGCTTGTTTTAAGAAAAACATTACTGGTTCATATCAACAACCCTCCAGTCAGCCCAGTTCTCTCACAATGGCCCCAGGAACCAGTTTGTGGATTTACGATAACTGTCCTCACAGGCTTCTATACATATAAGATTATTGGTGTTATCCATTCATTCATTCAGCAGGTACTTAGTAAGTGGCTAATATGTACTAGACAGCAGTAATGAAGGTGCAAGACAAAATAAGCACATTTATGACTAAATAACCCAGGAATTTTATGACTCCCTCCTTTTTTATGACTCCCTCATTGACTTGCACAGTTAGGCCCACTTTGCAGAAATGATTTACATATACTATTTCTTGACAGCAAGTAACACAGTCTGTAAGGATACTTTCCGTGGTACACAGAGTTCTTTGGTTTGCCTGTCCTAAAAGAACCAGCCCTAAATGGTTCCCCCTTGACAAAGTGGACGTATCCTGTGCTCACCATCCGCACAGCCACCTTTGGTCCTGGGGTACCGGTAGTCTCCTCTTACTGAAGGCTGGGGACAAGGGAGCTAATATAAAAGGCAGAAGAACCTCAAAGCCTGGACAATAAGGGAGACATGCCTGAAGAATGGGGAGAATGAGTCAGTGAAGGCAAACACTTACTCTGGTCTATAAGACCTTGCGTGTGATCTGGTCCCAGCCAACCTCTCTACCTAATATTACCCCATTCTCCTGTCCACTCATGACAAAACAGTTACACTCCTTTATCCTCAGAGCCTTTACCCATGCCTTTCTTCTACAGGAACATGTTTTACCCCTATTCAACTGGCTAGCTCCCATTTATCACACAGGTCCTAGAGAAGCCTTCCACAACTCAGCCACGCCCTCCCATCCCACATTTGGTCCCTGTGGCCTATATTCTCATAAAAACTATACATTTCTTTTCAGCACCTGCCACATCTTTGTATCCTCCCTCAGTGCCAAATAAAGTGCCTGGCAAACTGTAAGCACTCAAATATTTGTTGAATGAGTGTGTGTGTGTGTGTGTGTGTGTGTGTGTGTGTGTGAAGAAGAGAGCTATGGACCTTTGGTCCAGAAAGAGTTTGTAGTCAATAGTCCTCATACCTGAAATACAGGCCCCATGAAACCATGAAGAGAATGGAGTCCAGAAAAAGCAGTATGGCGAGTGTTATGTCTGCCTGGCGGGCTACAGCTCAGTGTGAGTTTTTGTACCTCAGGAGTTCCTGTCAGGCTTTGTTCTAGTTTCCCTAGCTACATCCAGCAGCGCCTCCCAACGTGTTTGACCAGACTGGTTTTGCCTCAGTGAGGGACTGTCTGCTGTTTGTCCCATTCCTGTTCCCTAGTAGGACATACAGAACAATAGCTCTCTTCCTTTGACAAATAAGAAAACTTGGTCAGGAGGCAGAAAGTATAGTGGTGGGAGTGGAAATTGTTTACTCTTGGGAGTCTAATTGAATTTCAGAGAAATAATTTGCATAATGTTAAGTGATTTGCATATAGATGGGACTAAGAAATTCCAGGAGACCCTTCTTTATTTCTCCTCCCTCCCATCTCTACCGCTTCCAGCCCAAGGTCACACAGTCAAGCTGAGGCCAGTCACAGAGACCATCCCAGGTAGCCCTCACCTCCAGCTGCTGGGAAGAAAAGATACCAAGAGGTTTAACAATGCCCCTTTTTGTCATATTAATGATATGTAATTTTAACTCAAAGTTTCACTACTTCTAAGAGTCAGATTATAAAATATTGTCAGCACTTGCTCACCTCCGCAAGTGCTATTAGGGTATTTTTGACTGGACTGCCACCAAGCAAGAGTGAAATCATTTGTAAAGCTATTCTGAAAGATTCTGCAGGCTATATGGTGGCAGCACCTCTCCCAGTTAATCTTTTGGTTACAGCAAGCCTTTGGTTGCTACAGTGAAATATATGTTTTCTATTACAGCCCTCAGCACAGGTCTGCAGTTGCCACCCTGGCCCTGGGATACCATCAAGTTCCTCTGACAGGCTCTAAAACTCTTATCAGGAGCATAAGAGGATTAGTTACCATATCCTGAAAAAAGGAAGTTCTAGAAATCGCCAGGAAGTTCCCAACACTAGAAGTAGGAAGCAGAGGATCCAGGTCCCAGGGAACGAGCATAGGGTTGCTCAGGAAATGAGCACAAAGGAAAACCAGACAGATGGGGAAAAGGCCCTTGATGAGCTTCAATGTCCTGCCAGATGGGGCCAATTCCAGGACCTTAATGGTTAGGTGAAGGCTAAACCTTCTTGTGGGCTAAAATATGTCTACAGCTAGACCAAGAGTCAGACCAGGGAGACCAAAGTAGGGACTTAAATCTTCTGGAGAGCCAGAGTGGGATATAGAGGAAGGAACCTGGGTCTCCAGCCAACTATATTCAAAACCCTGCAGAATCAGTTTTTAAAAAATCAAGTTGACGGTACCACTTGCCAGTAATAAAGATATCTGGGTAACACTGTCTCAAATAGTCCTAAGGGACCATTAGATCCCTAATCAGTTATTATTCAAAACTTGGACATCCAAAAGGGCAAGAAAAAAATAAAAGGGTCATCTATTAGAATGGCCAGAATCCAGAACACTGACAACAGAAAATGCTGACAAGGATGTGGAGCAACAGGAACTCTCCTTCATTGCTGGTAGGAACGCAAAATGGTACAACCACTTTGCAAGATGGTTTGGCAGTTACTTACAAAACTAAACATACTCTTACTGTATGATCCAGCAATCATGTTCCTTGGTATTTACCCAAAGGAGTTGATAACATGTCCATACAGAAACCTGCACACGGATGTTTACAGCAGCATTATTCATAACTGTCTAAACTTGGAAGCAACTAAAATGTCCATCAATAGGTGGATGGACAAATAAACTGTGGTACATCCAGACAATGGAATATTATTCAGCACTAAAAAGAAATGAGCTATCAAGCCATGAAAAGACATGGAGGAACCTTAAATGCATGTTACTAAGTGAAAGAAGCCAATCTAAAAAGACTACTTCATTCCAGCTATATAACCTCCTGGAAAAGGCAAAACCATGGAGACAAAAAAAAGATCAGTAGTTGCCATTGAGGGCGTGGGGTGGAAGGAGATGAATAGGTAGAGCACAGAGGATTTTTAGGGCAGTGAAAATACTCTATATGACATTATAGTGATGGATATATGTCATTTAATATTTGTCCAAACCCACAGAATGTACAACACCAAGAAAATAAAAGGGTTTTTTAATCTGGAGAATGACTGTGGGCTAGAAAGTGCTCTGAACTGAGTCAGGAGACCTTGGACCTTATCACAATTCTGCCGCTTACCAGCTTTGTTACACTGGGCAAGTCCCTCACCTCTGTAGACAGCAATTTCCTTTTTGCGCCAAATGGAGTGAATACTTACAGACAGGCGATATCAAAGATATTCAGAATCAATGAACTCCAAATTATTCAACTGAAAATGGTGACTGTGTCACTACATAAACATACGAATGGCTCTTTCTTTAGAACAAACCCCACAGCCACTCAGCATTTGTCATTCTCTTTCTGGGAGGTGACTTCCAGGAGACTTCTGTTAGACTGGCAGCCTTCTCCTGAGCAAACCTTTTTTTAGAGTACAAAGAGGAATAATAGTTACCCCAGGCATTCAGCTCACTAGATTGAGTTTTTAATTCTTACCCCAATTTGGCATTTTCTTATAAAGGGCATGTACTACATGTGACTGCCAACTAAAGAATGTCGCTTGCCACCCGCTTCTATAAGAATTAAGTCATTAGCCACTGCAGTGACTGACCTTCAGGGTGGAGACCAGGAATGAGACACTCAGTGCTCTGGGAAAAGTGGCAGAACAAGGTCTTCAGATAGATATTTTCAGGAGAAAATTTTATAAACCACGATTCTTGCATCTTCCGAGACTTAGAAAATCACTAAAACCATTAACTAAGATATCTGTCCCTCGTGACTAGCACAACCTTCCACTGAGATGAGTGCTTAATTATACGTACCCTTCACCAAAATCACATATATGCTGACCTCTCCCCCTTGCCTCTTCGGAGCAGTTCCTCAGAGCTTTCTGGTAGGCTGTCTCCCGGGCTTTAGTCCTCAGTAAGTCCCCCAGTAAAACTGAAACTCACAGCTCTCATATTGTGCGTTTTTATTTCAGTCGACATGACAGTTGATGGGAGTCAGAGACAAGGGAGACCTGGGCTCTAGTCCCCGTTCTTAAATAAAATGCTAAATTATTGGAGTAAGTCATTTAGCCTCTGCTTTTCCAGTTCCTCATCTGTAACCTAATGCTGATGATAATAATGGCCGCTATCATTTGTTAAACACCTCCAATGGGCCAAGCATTATTCCCGGTACTTTGAATATGCATGATCTCCAAACCTCACAACTACTCTCGTTAGAAGACATTATCATACTCATTTTGCAAAAGTGGAACCTAGGCCCCCAAAAGGTCTTCCTTTCTTCAAGGTCACCCACTAAGAGTGAGATTCAAACAACCCAGGTCCCTCTGACTCCAAAGCACGTGTTTCTTTTTTTTCCCCACTATTCCACATTGCCTCCCATTAGATAAATAAGCTAGAGAACCTCCAAGGTCCCTTCCAAGTCTGACATTCCAGTATTTTATGACCCCAGTAGTTTTGCAGCCAGGCTTACCTAACACATACTTAACTGCACAGTCCTCACAGCCCTGCCCCTTTACCATGACATTTTTAATCTCTCTTTTTAAAAGATTGCTCACCTTTTCATTGAAGACCTTGAACAATTAATTCTTAGCAAAGTGAGCTCAAATCGTTTCGCATCTTTCAAAACCCTTAACCCTTTCATTGAATCAGGAGCTAGGTGAAGCACTTTTTCTGGAACAGATTCCTGGATCGAGAGAAGATTCTAAACACCTGGGAAACCGAGGCTACCATCACTACAGATTCCTTTTTTCCCCATTGAAAACGGCTGGAGTAAGAGACTGCCTCTGAGTGGAGCGGTGCTGAGATAAAAAGAAGCTCCCAACCTACTTGTGTGCACACTCTTCTGTGAAATTCCACCAATTGAGACTCTGTCCCTAGGTCTTTGAAGAGTTTTAAAAGTCCCTATTAAAATGGTAAAAACTATGGAATGATAATACCTTAAACCTGGAGGTGGGTGGGAAGCAACTTTAGCTGCTTTCCAGGCAAGAATATAAGCCCATCATGGGGGTGGGAGCATAGTCTAAATTCCTGGTGGAAGTAAGGAAGAGTTCCTCCAGGAGAGAGAGGAGTGGGAAGTGGGGGAGGGTCAAAATCAGCTTGGCCGACTTCTAGTTTTTTGCTGCATATGAATCCTGCTCATGGAAAACTGTGAGAAGCCTGACAAATGAGGGTGACCAGAAAGCAGCATTTAAAATGGGAGAAACAATGGTCAGAAATTAGAGACTTGTTAACTTTCATACCTAGAAAAATCCTGGAACAAAAAAAAAAAAAAAAAAAAGGAAAATAATCAATTGACAAAGATTTTGAGACACACAGGGAAATCTATCAACCTGACAATGAAGAATATGATGTCAGACAAACCTAATTTCCTCCTCTGACAGAGTAACAAGCCCAGCAGTTTGGAGAAAGTAACAAATGTGGTGCACACAGGTGGTGGGCCGTTGTATTCTGTCCCCAGGGTGAGGGAAATGAGGTCCTAAAACAGCTTGCCAGTAGTGGGACCCCAAAACTGAGCCAGAGCCCGACCCCAAGCACAGGGACTGCAATTGCATGGTCATTCAAGTTCTGTTACTGTTGTTTAAGATTTGAGACCATTCTTACGTAGGCTTTGAAAGTCTTGCACAGGAATTTTACCTCAGCCCTGAGCTTTCACTACAGGTGTTGGAAGGAACCAACTGTATTTGCCAACTGTAATTGAACTAACTGCCTGTCAACCAAGGAACCAGTATAAAAGAGATTTTAAGTCAGAGACTAAATAAAAAGCTAAACTATTTATTGATAAGCAGAAACTATAACCTAAGAAATTAGTAAATGAAATTGGTTAAGAAATATGCATTTGAGCAAATCCAAAAACAGAAAATCTTTTATCTGTTAATGATTTTTGCATTGACTTATAACCAACATCTCCAAGATCAATTTTTCAAACTTCAGCCAGCCCTGCTAGGCACCGTCAGTCAATTAACTTGACCTGCTCCTTTCCCTGTCACCCTCTTGACAGACTTCCAACAGGTTTTATAAAGTCAGTTATGTTCGAAGCTGCTTGGTTTTCCCTTCAACATGTTTAAGAATTCTTCCAATTTCACCAGGGTAAAGATAGTCTTTACAGTTATACCCAACTGTATAATCAGAGTGGGCCACACATTATCTTGTTTTATTTCAACTCCCATCTCAGATCCCCTGAGACTGCATCCAAGGGAGATGTAAGGTGGTGTTATGGACTGAATTGTGTCCCCCATCCCCCAAATTCATATGCTGAAGCCCTAACCCGCAATGTGACTGTAATTGCAGATGCGGCCTTCAAAGAGGTTAACTAAAATAAAGTCATAAGGGCAAAGCTCTATTTCAGTCTGACCGGTGTCCTTAGAAGAGGACCATGTGGCGTCACAATGAGAAGGTGGCCAAGGAGAGGAGCCTCAGGAGAAACCAACCCTGCCGACCCCCTTGATCTTGGGCTTCTAGCCTCCAGAACTGAGAAAGATAATTTGTTGTTTAAGCCACCCGGTCTGTGGTATTTGGTTATGGCAGCCTGAGCCAACGAAGACAGGTGAGAAGAGTTAGGCGAAGCTGGATTCAAACCTGCTACTTGTTATCTGTATAATATCAGACAAGTCACTGCACCTTCCTGAGTCTCAGTTTCCCCATATGCAAAATGGGGATAAGAATATCCTCTGGTCGTGGTGTGAACATTAGCAGAATATGTATGTATGTTGAGAGTCACGGCGGGGGGCGGGGGGGAGATCCCTCAATAAATGGGCTTTTTAAAAAAAAATCACAGCTTTCAAGTGTTGGCAATCTGATTTATTTTTATCCCAGTTAAGGTTTTATTGGCTTAACTAGACCACAGAAACTTATTTTCAGTTAAAATTCAGCCTTTAAAGCTCAGAAATCTTCTTGCTCTGTTTGAAGTTGCCGTATTTTCTTCCCAAGCTCATCTCAAACTGCTCTGCCCCTCAGTGCCAGACAGAAAGCTTCCTTAAGTGTTAAATGCACTCACTTACATAATAAAGGATTCCCTCAGTTAATTCTCCATTTTAACTGACTCCTTTTAGAAGTCAGTCTCTCAAAATTAAGATCTGCATATTCGGGTCAGAGTTCCACTCACTCAGAAGGAGGCATTGAACCTCATCAGAGCTGCCATCTCTCTGCAGAGCCTTTATCCAAGCCTCCCTTTCCCATTAGGCAGAATCCCACTGTACCTCCCACCAAGGCGATGCCTTCTAAACCAGCACGTCGGCACAGGCCAACAGGACTTCTTCATGTCAACAGACAGCATAAAGCAATCGAGATACGGAATAAGTGTAATTCAAACATTTACAGTACAAATCACATGAGATTGATTTGCTGTTGTTCTCTTTAATCAGAGCCAAAGTTTGCTTGTTTTAAAAACTGGTGGGCAAAAATTATGTAATAAAAACAAAAGTATATAAACACAGATCATCAGAATTAAAGAAGAAACACAACTCACATCCATAATCAAGGCCAAACACCTTTATCAGACGAGGTTCACGTGTATTGCTATTGCCCTAGAAAACTGTTCAAGGTTTTTCCTTGGAGAAGGCCATTTGTGGCCATGAGAAAATGAACATATTTGAATTTCCCAAAACTAGCATAACATCAGCTAGACCTCAGTTCAGATCCCATCTGGGCCTCTTGAAACCTGTGTAAGTTGCAGATTGCAGGTGCTCAATAAATATGTGCTTTCTTTATTCCCCTTCACAAGGGGGAACTAAGACTCAGGCAAAATTTCAGTGTTCTGACATCACAAATCGTGTCCTACATCTTTACTTGTGATCCTCTATAACATTATAGATGATATGATCATCTATATCCTCATTAAAGGATTGGCTGATTTTTCTTCATGATGCAGATATTACTGTTTATCCTTCAAAGAGCTGTACTAAGTGATTAAACACATGGGTAACCAATGCTTGTATTTCAACAAGTTATCACACTGTGCCAGTGGGTGTGATGGGTGTGCAAATTTACAGACCTACGAGGCAGAGAGAGATGATGCTGGCTCTTTCTTTATATGCTTCCTGAAGTCACTTATCCTCTGTGGATAAGCAGAGATGGCCAAAAGGTGACAGATGCAGGATAGGATTCTGGATGAGCATAGGTTGCCAGGTCACAATCAGAAACAGGAGATGGCAGAGTAAGGTAACAAGTGAAGGCCAAAAATAGAAACCAGAGTCACTTGGCCAGGCCAAGCCAGAGATAAGCAGAGTGAAGAGAAGCTCTCGGCCCTACGGAACTGGCAAACGCTGAAGAGCCTTGTGCAGACACCCAGCACAGAATCTTAAATGCTCCCTGGCATGGATGACCTTCCATTGGTTGGGCACTGGTCCTGACTTATTTGAATTCTACCTATTAATTTCTGCCTCTTCCAAGTAATGAAGTACGTCTGGGATTACTGGCTATGGACTTTGAAATCAAAGAGATCTAGAGTGGAACAGGGTTGTTGGTTTTAACCCTGAGAATAGACTCCAGGAGCAGTTATTACATTTTGTAAAAGGACACACAGGAGCAAGGCTCTTGGTTGAGCCAGTTCAGCACGATGAGAGTCACCTGAAATCAGGACTCACCTTCTCCAATTTTATATACTCAGAGCATCCAGCTCTGCACATGCCACAACAACTACAGTGATAATTATTAGTAAATCATGTCGGACTTCTGGTCTCTAATGTATACAGGCCGAGTGTTGGGACAGGGTGCAGGAGACAAATTCCAAAATATGTGTGGCCTTGGAATGAACTTTATATTGTCAACCATCCTTGCTATCATATAGGACGGATAGTCTTTTTTAACATTTATTTGGCTGTGCTGGGTCTTTAGTGGCTGCACGTGGGCTCTAGTTCCCTGACCCAGGGCCCCCTGTATTGGGAGCGCAGAGTCTTAACCACTGGACCACCAGGATCGTCTTTTGTGGTGGTGTTTCCCAAGCTATTCCGGTAAATCCCAGAATAGTGGGATGCTTTCTAGAATGAAGACTTTCTGCTCCCACTCCTAGGGATTCTAATTCATTAGGTCTAGCTCAGGAATCTCCATTTTCGCCAAGCACCCCACGTGGATGCAAATGGTCTGTGGACCATACTTCGGAAAATACTGAGTATGTGCACACACAAAAGAGAAAGAAATTTCCCATTTCAAACAAACCCATCGAGTCTTTCTGCTGAATGTGGATTTTAAACAGAACCACAGACATATTCTAAACACTGGATTTGGCTTGCCCACTGGTCTCTGGATCACATGTGACTTTAAACTAAGGACATTTGACACCAGGTTTGAGGGTCTCACAGACCAACTGTAACATCCCCACCAACCCTCAGCCTTTGGTTCTCTTGCAGATTCTAATCCACTGAATGCCTGGTCAGGACATATTTGGGGTCAGAAAAATACCAGCAAATGATTTGTGCTGTTCTACCACCAACATTTCACCTGAAGCCACATCCAGGCATCTGCCTCCATCTTAAATTGAATATTAAAGGTCAAAAGTTTGAATTTTTTTTAACTCAAAATTCTCCTTTTCTAGGACCCCAACTAACACCTGCTTCATCATCCATTTAATTGAGCGTCTACTATGTACCAAGCTATTGCAATACAAAGCAGTGATCATAGTACTTAACATTTATTCAGCATTTAATCAGTTCCAAGTGCTATGCTAAGCTCTCTATGTGCATTATCTGGTCTGCACAACAATCCTAGGAAGTGGGCAGTAATAATATTCCAACTTACAGAAAGGTGAAGAAATATGTCCTGGGCTACACGGTAAATGGTAGAACTGGGATTTCACTACTGGTCAGAGCACACGTGCTGAACCACTCCACTGTCAATCATATCAGCGCTGCTTCTGGATTAGAGGTTCACAAAAAGTGGTCCGCAGGCCAGCAGCATTGCTGGCACCACCTGGTAACTTCTTAGAGATGCCGGCTCTTGGGCCCCACCCCAGATGTAATGAGCCCAAACTCTGAGGGTGGGGCCAAACGATCTATTGAACAAGGCCTCCAGGTGCTTCTCATGGACACCAAAATCTGAGAATTAGAGAAACAGCTATGGAGCCCTAGGAGCCTTAGAAACTGACTCAAGGTCTTGAGTTGGTCAATCAACTCTGGCTACTCCTTAATGTCGGCACAACTCCCCCGTGGGAGAAGTATAACTTCAAAGCCCGGGGACCCGTTGTTCCTCGTGGCCCACACCTTTATTTTAAAGGACACTTTATCCCACAAGTGGAAGAAGAACCAACATTCCCCTTGCTAACAAGCCAAACTATCATCCAGGCATCCATTTGCTCATTCATTCATCCCATGAGTATTTAAAAACCTGTCACGTGTCAGGCACTGGTTTTGCATACTAAGGATACATAAAAGGTACACAAAAAATATTTTTTTAAAGGTACATAACAACAGCCACATGCAGGAAGTTGCACAGCACACAGGGCTGGACTTTGTGATGTGGCGGAAGCACTGACCACTTCAAAGGCTTTAACTCCATACAATGCCTGCATCAGTTGAAAGGACTCAGGTACTGAAACCCTGTAAAGTGTACATCCAGATAACCAGAGTGCGGTGCTCTTTTGTTTAATTACTGGGTCCCAACAGGGGTGTGCCCAGAGCATGAGATAAAGTCACCCAAGGACTAAAATTCAATTCTATATTCGCCAACCAAGTGCCAGTCAGAGCCACTGCCAGATGGCTTTTCCAACATTTCCCATGTGGGATAGATAAACAAGTACTGCCGTAATAGCTGATTTTACTTTAGCAAAGTTTATTCACTAAAAGGCCAACAGCCCAAAAGACCTTACCTTCTAGAAACATCTCAGGAAAGGACCTTTGGAAGTTTGATGACAACACAGCCCCGATTCTAGAACGTAAGTTCCACGATGGGAGGGATGTTGGCGTTAATTTTCTACCCCATATATTTCAAGGAACAAGAACAATGCCTGGTACATAACTGACGCTCAGTACTATCTACTGTGAATTTTTCTGGTCTGTCCTCACTTCATATCATCTCATATAGCTATTCTTTTCAAAAGGCGATTTGTCAAATTTAACTCCACGTGACTTCATTTTTATACCTTTGTCAGGCTTTCCACCTACATAAATTTCTCCCCCCAAAACCTGTGATTAGACCACCTAACCCAGTTCTGGTTTAGGAAATGTGGATGTCCCACTTAAAACACACACCCACTGAATCTTGACCAATAAGCCAAGAATAGGCTTTGGAAAAATAAGCCGCTTAAAAGCACACAAGCCAGATACAGTTTCTAAGTCTCTAGAAAGTCTTTCCAACTGGAGCAGCACTGATTTTCTGGCTACAGGCCAGGCAGGCTGGGAACACCGGGCATGCCCTCCCTGGCTGGCCTCCGGAGAGACTAGACTGACCTAAGAATCTGGCGCTCGTTTCCTTTTTGGCAACTGCTGCCATGGATACTCACGGCTAGAAAGCAACGGGCAGAATATCAGACGCCTGGGATCAGGGTGCCACCTCAGGGCAGGAGCTCAGGGCGCGGAGGAAGGAGAGCCAGAGAGGGCCAAGGGCTTGCCCTCACATACAGGCCGGAGAGAAAGTCCTGGGCAGAACCGCTAGCCCCTAGGTAGGTCTCTCCACCCCTCCCCAGAGCTCTGCTGAATTGTTTTATCCTGAAGCACCCGGCAGGGCCCTCCCAGGGCCGAGGCCAAACATTCACAAATTGAATTCATCTGTGTGGGCCTTTTTCAAGCTGACTCATTTGATACAGCTGAGAGCCTGGCGAGTTACGCTTCGGGCCCACATTGGAAGGTCGACTCACTTCCAGCCTACAGAGCTGTGCAGGCAAAGCTCTTCAGCCCATTTATCGACCAGACACCGCCAAACACACACACCCCGCCTGGACACACACCCTCCACACCTTCTCGGGAATGAGGGGAGAAGTGAGCACCTGTGACTTTATAAATATGCAAAAGAGCGTGTGTAGGGTCATCTGAGTATTTTGGGGAGCTCCAAGCCCCCCTCCCCATCTCTACTTTCTCAGGCAGCCCATGGATGTCGCTGCCTGGAGCTGGCTCTCCAGTAACCTTCAGACTCTCAGTATTCTTCCAAAATGTACAACACTTTTTGAATTCACAACCCACGTGTTTCTCACTCTCCAGAATACATGCTTAGCTGGAACGTTCAGGAGATCAAGTAGATTAGTTTGCTAGGGCTGCCGTAACAAAGGACCACAAACTGGGTGGCTTGCACAAGAGAAATTTCTTGTCTCACAGTTCTAGGGGCTAGAAGTCTGAGATCAAGGTGTCAGCAGGGTTGGTTCCCTCTGAGAGCTGAGGGAGAAAACCTGTTCCATGCCTCTCTCCTAGCTCCTGGTGGTTTGCTGGCAATCTTTGGTGTTCCTTGGTTTGTAGAAAATGGAACCCTGATCATCTTCAAGTGTTCTCCCTGTTTGTGCCTGTCTCCAGATTTCCCCTTCTCATAAGGACACCAGTCATATTGGATTGGGGCCCACCCTTCTGGAGTATGACCTCATCTCAACTAGTTACATTGGCAATGACCCTATTTCCAAATCAGGTATTGAGGTACTGAGGGGTGAGGACTTCAACATATGAATTCTTAGAGGACACAATTCAACACATAACATCAAGTATCTCAATAGAAAACCTTTGCTTCCCCACTGATTTTCACAGAAATACTCTCAATGGGTCCATTCAGGCATAATTGTCAACTGAATAGATAATACAAACTACATTAGATAATGCAGCATTTTCAAAAGGCATAATTAAAGAAAAACTGATTGCTTATTATAATAAGAACTGTAGAAAAAAATTTAAAAGATGCAAAATGTGAACACAAAGTAGTGTTTTTCTTATTGTAACAATAGATGAGAGGGATCAAGAGAAGACAATGACAGTTTAGCAGCACAAAACACACTGGATTAAAATGAACGGATTTCTACCAACCCTCTACCCTCCTGGACGTATTGGCAGCAGGAGAAAAACCAAGTCTCTGGTTACTCAGACCCTGTTTCCTTGCACATTGGGGAAGCTGCTGGCTCTTTGAATTGAACAGATTGCTCCGAACTGAAGGAAGGAAAAGACACAAACACAGCTCAGGCATTTGCAAAATGCAAGAGGAAATGGGCAAACAAGATGAACACCCCCAACTGCAATGGCTATGGGGGAGGAACACGCTCAGGAGACATTTTCTGGAATCTGGGGATACTATCGGCTGCCATCAGGTGGTGCAAGGCTCATCAGCTCCCTGGCTGTGATTCGAGACTGGTGGCATTGACGTGGAGGAGTGTCAAAGGGGCAAGAGGACAAGCCAGCCAGCCAAAGGCTTTTTGGGAAGCCTTTAGCAAACACCATAGGTCAGAGCCTGTTCCTTAGCCTTGCATGTCCACACACTCAATCTTGTGTGTATTTCCAGGTGGGTTAGACTCCAGAAGACTCACTCGTGCTACCAAATTTGCAAGAGATTGCTATGGAAACCAGAACACCCCAGTATCCATTTAGGTGGTATTCCTTTACAGAGACCAAGGTGGAGTGCGTGTGTGTGTGTGTGTGTGTGTGTGTGTGTATGTGTGTGTGCGCGTACTGTCCAAACCTCTTCCTGATATTAAGGGACCACAGACTAATTCATCGTTAGAAGATGGCAGGATGTACATGAACTCAGAGCTCAGAATAGATGCTGGCCAATTGAGAAAAAAGGCCTCCTTGATGCCTGGAATGTGTACACCTCCCAGAATCTGAGTCCCTCTGGCCCTGGCCCCTCTCGGCTCCCAGGCTGACTATCCTTTTCCCATTCTTTCCTTCACTCAACACCACTGATTATACTAGAGCCAAGTCGTTTCTCTCTACTTCTAGTCTAACCCACAATATTCTGTCTCTATTATGTGCTGATGGTATGAGTCAATATCTTAATCTGAGCGTTTTTATTATTACCTCTGTGCGTGGGTTTCGACGCAATTTAAAAATTCAGTACTTCAATCGCTTTGCTCTTTCCCTGAAACTAACACAATATTGTAAATCAACTATACTTCAATAAAGAAAAAAATTCAGTACTTCAAATTGGCGTTTGTTGAGCCTCTGAGGGCTTTATATATATGTGAGAGAGTTCTTAGATCCGAATATACGTGTCCTTGTTCTCTTCGGCCTGTCTCTTACCCTCCAGAATCCAGAGAGAGAGAGAAAGAGAGAGGGATAAAAAAGGGAGAAAGAGACCTGGCACCTGTGATCAGAGCTATAGGGGAAATGAAAACACCTGTGTTAGCTAATGAACTTGGCCTCCAGAGTTTCCTCATAGAGACTGCCACTGCTCGCCAAGGTTTGTGTGGCTACCCTTCCAGCTACTCCCAGACTGCCCGGCAGAGCTGGGCTGCTGAAGCAGGCTCCACAAGCTCCCCTTCTCCAGACGGTCAGGGTGGCAGTCCTCTCGGATGTCGTTACTGCAGGGGTTGCACCCCATCCATGCTCAGTGGATTATGTTGACATGGTGTGTCATATGGCCGTAGGATTCCTAGTTAAAGGGTCATGGCTGGACGATGCTATACTGCTGTTTGTTTTCCCTGTTTGGAATGGAAACCAAACAAACAACTCATTCTTCCTGAAATTGCTCTGTCTCCTAGGGACTCAGTGGAATTGCTGCCCAAATCCAAGAGCTGCAGTAGGAGACTGGTTATCGCCCAGCCACAGAGGGAAGCATCACAAAGGCTGGTGTCACAGAGGATGGAAAGGGGTCAAGGAATCCTTTACTTTGTACCTCCTGCCTTGTAATAGGGGAAAAAGCCCTCCAAACCTCCTTCCTCATCCACTGTCAATTCAAGTCACCAGGCATTGACTGAACACCCAGAGGCATTGTGGGGGACAAAATGATTAACAAGAAAAGGTCTCTGCCCTCAAAGAGCTTAATGTCTAGAGAGGAAGATGTGTACACGAAGGAGTAAGTAGAGCAAGACAGTGGTTGAAGAGTGACACACAATACTGGATGAATACAGAGAAGAAAGCAGGGCTGGTGATTAAAACTTGTTTTCTGACAGTGCGCCAGGCCAACAGACTGGCATCATTTTTTCTCAGAGCAATGTTGAAGCACATCCTGTCTCCTCCAATATAAGTCCCCAGCTTGACTGCCTCTTTGGTGGAAACAAGGTACTCTGCCAGGATGAACAAAGAAAGCAGGAACTCAGGGTAGGAGGAGGGAGGAAAAACAGGAGGTGGGCGACAGGATAGGATCTATCAAAACAGGAGTGTTCACGCCTCACTTTTCATCCCACAAGCACTGCTTAGAAAAGTGAGTAGAATTAGAAGGGATCCGAGACATCATCTCACTCAACCACCATGTAATGCTTGAGTTCCCTTCGTAATATCCTCACCAAACAGATGTCCCCAAGGGAGATAGCAAAAAGGTTTAGTGGAGGAAATGGCATTTCAATTGGGTCCTCAAAACACTGAATTTTTTTTAATTTTTATTTTATATTGGAGTTATAGTTGATTAATAATGTTGTGTTAATTTCAGGTGTACAGCAAAGTGATTCAGTTATACATATACATGTATCTATTCTTTTTCAGGTTTCTTTTCCCATTTAGGTTATTACAGAATATTGAGAACATTGAATTTTGATGCTTGGAAACAAAAAGGAAGGATAAGGAAATGACAAAATCCTAAAGGCTCTGAGAAACTACAGGGCATTTGCAGAGGATAAATGCTACAGGCTGGATGGAGTATGCAAGAATACAAGGGAGAGTCTTCTCTGGAGGGCCAGTGGTTAAGACTGCACGTCCACTGCAGGGGGGCATGGGTTCGATCCTTGGTCGGGGAACTAAGATCCCACAAGCCACATGGCAAGACCAAAAATAAATAAATAAATACATACATACATAAATAAATAAATATATATATATTTTTTAAATACAAAGGAGGCATGGAGAATGAAGACGGAAATCCTGGTAGGAGTCAGATCAGCGAGACCTTTTTTTTAATTGAAGTATGGTTGATATTCAATATTATATGTTACAGGTGTAGACCAGAGAGATTTTTGATTACCAGGCCCAGGAATGTAAATTGATTCAATAGGTACTTGGGAGCAACTGAAGATTTCAGAGCAGAGAGAAGACGTGATTAAAAGTGGATTTGGGAGGGGAAAAGAATGTGGATTTAAGAAGATTAATCTGGCGGTCAAGTGGAGACTAGACTGTAGAAGAGAGAGGCCAGAGGCAGAAAGATAGGTTAGGAGGCATGTGCAGGAGCCCAAGAAAAAGGGATCAACTCTAGTTGTGGCCAAAAAGTACAGATAGAAAAGGGACAGTATTTCATAATTCTTCTCGAAATAGGACTTGGTGACTGATGGTATGTATCTGTGTAAGACAGGTATATTTTTCCCCATTTTCTAGATAAGGAAATGCAACCAGGTGTTCCAACTTAGGAGAGGTGGGTGTCATATTGAATAAAATCAGGCACAGAACCAGGACAGGTGCCCAGGCTTCCTGACAACCTGAAAGAGCTGCCCCTTTTCCTTTCCACTCACATTCCTACACTTCAACTCCAGGTTTTGTGCAACTTTCTGCTATTAAGGAAATTTCTCTCTGCTATGGCAAATGATCTTTTTTTTTTCTTTTAAAATATTTGCTCTTGTTTGATGAGTATAAATTGCTCATGACAGACTAACCGACTTTCATTAAGCTTGTTTCCTTATCTTAAAAAGAGCTCCAGCCGAGGTAATCCATTCCTTATAGCACTTTCATCTCACTCGAGCCATATTGCTCTCAGGATGAAATATACCAGAGAAGAGCATCATTCGCTCAGCCGTCCCACAACCTGAGTGGCCACTGGGACAATGTGGTAAGGGAAGCCCGTACTAATATTAGAATAAATGGTACCTCTTTTTACAACTATTGATTTGGAGGATTTCTGCTAGAAATAAAATGAAAACGTAAAAAAAAAAAAAAAAAATCCCATCTGGGGCTATTAAATTTGCTTCCAAATGAAAAACATTATGATGACTCAATGCCAAACCTGGCCTAGCCCTGAAAACAGACATAAATGGACACAGAGGGACCTCAGATCAGCTCAAAACATAAGACAGGATAGCCCCTAGATGAGGGGCAAAATGAAGGGCAGAGCAAGGGCTGGTAAAAGAGCTCTCAGGAATGTAGCAAGAGATCTTCAAGGATGTTCCAAAGGCCACATTGTGGGAAGGGAGCTGAGATTGGTAACCACATGGCTCCATCAAGTAAGAAGGCACAGCAACGTGGATTATGGATCAGGCCACTAATTCAGTACTTTTTCCTCCTGAGAACAGTAAGCTTTTGGCCTCCTGATGTCTTAAAGGAGCCATTCGGATCTTTGCCGTTCATAACTCTTCCTTTATAACCAAACACTATTCCTGTCTCTATCTTTATGGCTTAGTAATGTTCCAAGACATTATATGATTTTAGGTTTTGCTTGAGAAATCTGTGAGTAAAAGCATCAACCACCCAGAAATAAGGACTCTTTCTATAAAGAGCAGCCATGGGACACATTGCATTTCATGTACACAGGGCATGAGTGGTCCAGTGCTATGGAGGAGGTGGCAGGGAATTACACCCCAGTCTAGGCTACCAACCCACATCGAGAATACTGTTAGCTCTCCTTGGTAATTCGAGTACAGACACACACCCAATGCAAGTGTTCTCGGCTGGGCTCTTGGGCCCTGCGCACCTCCAGGCCAGGCTCCTGAAGAGGTGGTAAATCTAGGCCATGAGGTAATAAGAAGACCGTGCCTTTCAAAAGCACCTATACAGATGGAGACCTTCAAGATGCCAGAGGAGTAAGACATGGAGATCACCTTCCTCCCCACAAATACAACAGAAATACATCTACATGTGGAACAACTCCTACAGAACACCTACTGAACGCTGGCAGAAGACCTCAGACTTCCCAAAAGCCGTGTGGCTGACAGGGTCTTGGTGCTCCAGCCGGGTGTCAGGCCTGTGCCTCAGAGGTGGGAGAGCCGAGTTCAGGACATTGGTCCAACAGAGACCTCCCGGCTCCAAATAATATCAAACAGCGAAAGCTAACCTAGAGATCTCCACCTCAATGCTAAGACCCACCTCCACTCAACGACCAGCAAGCTACAGTGCTGGACACCCTATGCCAAACAACTAGCAAGACAGGAACACAACCCCACCCCATTAGCAGAGAGGCGGCCTAAAACCATAATAAGGTCACAGACACCCCAAAACACACCACCTGACGCGGTCCTGCTCACCAGAAAGACAAGATCCAGCCTCATCCACCAGAACACAGGCACCAGTCCCCTCCGCCACGAAGCCTACACACCAACTGAACCAGCTTTACCCACTGGGGGCAGACACAAAAAACAACGGGAACTACGAACCTGCAGCCTGTGAAAAGGAGACCCTCAAACACAGTAAGTTAAGCAAAATGAGAAGACAGAGAAATACACAGCAGATGAAGGAACAAAGTAAAAACCCACCAGACCAAACAAATAAAGAGGAAATAGGCAGTCTATCTGAAAAGGAATTCAGAGTAATGATAGTAAAGATGATCCAAAATCTTGGAAATAGAATGCAGAAAATACAAGAAACCCTTAACAAGGACCCAGAAGAACTAAAGAACAAACAAACAATGATGAACAACACAATAAATGAAATTAAAAATTCTCTAGAAGGAATCAATAGCAGAATAACTGAGGGAGAAGAACGGATAAGTGACCTGGAAGATAAAATAGTGGAAATAACTACCACAGAGTAGAATAAAGAAAAAAGAAGGAAAAGAATTGAGGACAGTCTCAGAGACGTCTGGGGCAGCACTAAATGCACCAACATTCGAATTATAGGGGTCCCAGAAGGAGAAGAGAAAAAGAAAGGGACTGAGAAAATATTTGAAGAGATTAGAGTTGAAAACTTCCCTAACATGGGAAAGGAAATAGTCAATCAAGTCCAGGAAGCACAGAGAGTCCCATACAGGATAAATCCAAGGAAAAATACACAAAGACACATATTAATCAAAATACCAAAAATTAAATACAAAGAAAAAATATTAAAAGCAGCAAGGGAAAAGCAGCAAATAACGTACAAGGGAATCCCCATAAGGTTAACAGCTGAGCTTTCAGCAGAAACTCTGCAAGCCAGAAGGGAGTGGCAGGACATATTTAAAGTGATGAAAGGGAAAAACCTACAACCAAGATTACTCTACCCAGCAAGGATCTCATTCAGATTAGATGGAGAAATTAAAACTTTACAGACAAGCAAAAGCTGAGAGAGTTCAGCACCACCAAACCAGCTTTACAACAAATGCTAAAAGAACTTCTTTAGGCAGGAAACAGAAGAGAAGGAAAAGACCTACAGTAACAAACCCAAAACAATTAAGAAAATGGTCAGAGGAACATACATATCGATAATTACCTTAAATGTAAATGGATTAAATGCTCCCACCAAAAGACACAGACTGGCTGAATGGATACAAAAACGAGACCCATATATATGCTGTCCGCAAGAGACCCACTTCAGACCTAGAGACACATACAGACTGAAAGTGAGGGGATGGAAACAGATACTCCATACAAATGGAAATCAAAAGAAAGCTGGAACAGCAATTCTCATATCAGAAAAAAATAGGTTTTAAAATAAAGACTATTACAAGAGACAAAGAAGGACACTACATAATGATCAAGCGCTCAATCAAAGAGGAAGATATAATAACTGTAAATATTTATGCACCCAACATAGGAGCACCTCAATACATAAGGCAAATGTTAACAGCCATAAATGGGAAAAGCGACAGTAATACAATCATAGTAGGGGACTTTAACACTCCACTTTCACAAATGGACAGATCATCCAAAATGAAAATAAATAAGGAAACACAAGCTTTAAATGATACATTAAATAAGATGGACTTAATTGTCATTTATAGGACATTCCATCCCAAAACAGCAGATTACACTTTCTTCTCAAGTGCTCATGGAACATTCTCCAGGATAGATCATATCTTGGGTCACAAATCAAGCCTTGGTAAATTTAAGAAAATGGAAATCGTACCAAGTATCTTTCCCGACCACAATGCTATGAGACTAGATATCAATTACAGGAAAAAATCTGTAAAAAATACAAACACATGGAGGTTAAACAATACACTACTAAATAACTAAAAGATCACTGAAGAAATCAGAGAGAAAATCAAAAAACACCTAGAAACAAATGACAATGAAAAAACGATGACCCAAAACCTATGGGATGCAGCAAAAGCAGTTCTAAGAGGGAACTTTATAGCAATAAAATCCTGCCTCAAGAAACAAGAAACATCTCAAATAAACAACCTAACCTTACATCTAAAGCAATTAGAGAAAAAGTAACAAAAAAAACCCAAAGTTAGCAGAAGGAAAGAAATCATAAAGATCAGATCAGAAATAAATGAAAAAGAAATGAAGGAAACAATAGCAAAGATCAATAAAACTAAAAACTAGTTCTTCGAAAGATAAACAAAATCGATAAACCATTAGCCATGTTTCAACCATTTTTCTTTAAAAAAAAGGGAAAAGACTCAAATCAATAGAATTAGAAATGAAAAAGAAGTAACAACTGACACTGCAGAAATACAAAGGATCATGAGCGATTACTACAAGCAACTATATGCCAATAAAATGGACAACCTGGAAGAAATGGACAAATTCTTAGAAAGGTATAACCTTCCCAGACTGAACCAGGAAGAAATAGAAAATATGAACACACCCATAACAAGTAATGAAATTGAAACTGTGATTAAAAACATCCCAACAAACAAAAGTCCAGGACCAGATAGCTTCACAGCTGAATTCTATCAAACATTTAGAGAAAAGCTAACACCCAGCCTTCTCAAACTCTTGCAAAAAACTGCAGAGGAAGGAACACTCCCAAACTCATTCTATGAGGCCACCATCACCCTGATACCAAAACCAGGCAAAGATACTCCAAAAAAAGAAAATTACACACCAATATCACTGATGAATATACATGCAAAAATCCTCAACAAAATACTAGCAAACAGAATCCAACAGCATATTAAAAGGATCATACACCATGATCAAGTGGGGTTTATCCCAAGAATGCAAGGATTCATCAATATACGCAAATCAATCAATGTGATACACCATATTAACAAATTGAAGGAGAAAAACCATATGATCATCTCAATAGATGCAGAAAAAGCTTTTGACAAAATTCAACACCCATTTATGATAAAAACTCTCCAGAACGTGGGCATAGAGGGAACCTACCTCAACATAATAAAGGCCATATATGACAAACCCACAGCAAACATCGTTCTCAATGGTGAAAAACTGAAACCATTCCCTCTAAGATCAGGAACAAGACAAGGGTGTCCACTCTCACCACTGTTATTCAACATAGTTTTGGAAGTTTTAGCCACAGCAATCAGAGAAGAAAAAGAAATAAAAATAAAAGAAAAAGAAATAAAAGGAATAAAAGAAATGATACTATACATAGAGAATCCTAAAGATGCTACCAGAAAACTACTAGAGCTAATCAATGAATTTGGTAACGTAGCAGGTTTCAAAATTAATGCACAGAAATCTCTTGCATTCCTATACACTAATGATGAAAAATCTGAACGAGAAATTAAGGAAACACTCCTATTTACCATTGCAACAAAAAGAATAAAATACCTAGGAATAAAGCTACCTAAGGAGACAAAAGACCTGTATGCAGAAAACTATAAGAAACTGATGAAAGTAATTAATGATGATACAAACAGATGGAGAGATATACCATGTTCTTGGATTGGAAGAATCAACATTGTGAAAATGACTGTACTACACAAAGCAATCTACAGATTCAGTGCAATCCCTATCAAACTACCAATGGCATTTTTCACAGAACTAGAACGAAAAAGTTCACAATTTGTATGGAAACACAAAAGACCCCAAAGAGCCAAAGCAATCTTGAGAAAGAAAAACGGAGCTGGAGGAATCAGTCTCCTGGACTTCAGACAATACTACAAAGCTACAATAATCAAGACAGTATGGTACTGGCACAAAAACAGAAATATAGATCAATGGAACAGGATAGAAAACCCAGAGATAAACCCACACACATATGGTCACCTTATCTTTGATAAAGGAGGCAAGAATATACAGTGGAGAAAAGACAACCTCTTCAATAAGTGGTGCTGGGAAAACAGGACAGCTACATGGAATAGAATGAAATTAGAACACTCCCTAACACCATACCCAAAAATAAACTCAAAATGGATTAAAGACCTAAATGTAAGGCCAGACACTATAAAACTCTTAGAGGAAAACATAGGCAGAACACTCCATGACATAAATCACAGCAAGATCCTTTTTGACCCACCTCCCCAGAGAAATGGAAATAAAAACAAAAATAAACAAATGGGACCTAATGAAACGTAAAAGCTTTTGCACAGCAAAGGAAACCATAAACAAGATGAAAAGACAACCCTCAGAATGGGAGAAAATATTTGCAAATGAAGCAACTGACAAAGGATTAATCTCCAAAATTTACAAGCAGCTCATGCAGCTCAACATCAAAAACACAAACAACCCAATCCAAAAATGGGCGGAAGACCTAAATAGACATTTCTCCAAAGAAGATAGACAGATTGCCAACAAACACATGAAAGAATGCTCAACATCACTAATCATTAGAGAAATGAAAATCAAAACTACAATGAGGTATCACCTCACACCAGTCAGAATGGCCATCATCAAAAAATCTAAAAACAATAAATGCTGGAGAGAGTGTGGAGAAAAGCAAACCCTGTTGCACTGTTGGTGGGAATGTAAATTGATACAGCCACTATGAAGAACAGTAAGGAGGATGCTTAAAAAACTAAAAATAGAACTACCATACGACCCAACAATCCCACTACTGGGCATATACCCTGAGAAAACCATAATTCAAAAAGAGTCATCGGGCTTCCCTGCTGGCGCAGTGGTTGAGAATCTGTCTGCCAATGCAGGGGACACGGGTTCGAGCCCTGGTCCGGGAGGATCCCACATGCCGCGGAGCAACTAGGCCCGTGAGCCACAATTACTGAGCCTGCGCGTCTGGAGCCTGTGCTCTGCAACAAGAGAGGCCGCGATAATGGGGGGCCTGCACACTGCGATGAAGAGTGGCCCCCACTTGCCGCAACTAGAGAAAGCCCTCGCACAGAAACGAAGACCCAACACAGCCATAAGTAAGTAAATAAATAAATAAATATTTAAAAAAAAAAAAAAAAAAAGAGTCATGTACCACAATGTTCATTGCAGCTCTATTTACAATAGCCAGGACACGGAAGCAACCTAGGTGTCCATCGACAGATGAATGGATAAAGAAGATGTGGCACATATATACAATGGAATATTACTCAGCCATAAAAGGAAACGAAATTGAGTTATTTGTAGTGAGGTGGATGGACCTAGAGTCTGTCATACAGAGTGAAGTAAGTCAGAAAGAGAAAAACAAATACCGTATGCTAACACATATATATGGAATCTAAAAAAAAAAAAAAAAAAAAAAATGGTTCTGATGAACCTAGGGGCAGGACAGGAATAAAGACGCAGACATAGAGAATGGACTTGAGGACACGGGGAGGGGGAAGGGTAAGCTGGGACGAAGTGAGAGAGTGGCATGGACATATATACGCTACCAAATGTAAAATAGATAGCAGTGGGAAGCAGCCGCATAGCACAGGAAGATCACATGGGTACTTTGTGACCACCTAGAGCGGTGCGGTAGGGAGGGTGGGAGGGAGACGCAAGAGGGAGGGGATATGGGGATGTATGTATGTGTATAGCTGATTCACTTTGTTATAAAGCAGAAACTAACACACCATTGTAAAGCAATTATACTCCAATAAAGATGTTAAAAAAAAAAAAAAAAACCTGTGCATTTCACTATGGTTCTTAATTCAGTTGTGTCCCCCTGAGCTCACCAAAAGGAGCTCCTCTTGTGGGAAGCAATGTGACAAGGTAAAAAGATCACCAAACTAAGGGCTTCACTGTAAGTAAGACCACTTAACTATACGTCTATCCTAAAGCAACTCACTTAACTCTCTGACCCTCAATGCCTCATCCATAAAAGAGAGAGTTTTTTTCTACCTATTTTCTAGTTAAGTCTGGAGTAGAACAGTTTACAAACTTTCATTAAGTAGCAGAGTCTTTTTTTTTTTTTTTCCCCAAACGAAATCCTAGTTGAAACCTTGTTACCAGAAAAGCCGGCAGAAGTGGAGCTGCCCTGGTCGAAGCAGCCGTGGAGGGCCTGGGTGCACAGCTGCTGGGCCTCCACTGCCCTTCACAGGCCCTGGGGAAAGCGGTTTGAAAACTACTTTACCCAGCAGACAGAAACCCTGAGGGAAGAGTCAGGAAATCGAATCTCTAGTTTCAGTTTACCAATACCCAGCTGAAATCCCAGTAGTAAAGCCAGATTTCATCAGGTTAAGGCTTTGATACTTGGAGAAATCCTACCCCACACCTCCCTCAAAAGGGTAATTTTCAGAACTCTTGTCAGTAATTCACATCTCAGTGTGAATAGAGGACATCAGAAAGAACTCCTTCTGTTTCCTTTTTAAGAAAAGAATATCTACTTACTGTTTTCATTGATCCCAAAAGTAATTCATGCTTGTTATAAAAACATAAACAACGACGAAAATATCAATATAAAATAGAAATTTTCCCCTCCAAACCCCACCCACACCTGCCACCAGATAAATAACTGATGGCCTTTGCTAAGCATCCTTCCAGACATCTGTGAGTACATATACATACACGAGTATCCATTTTTTCCCCACAAAAGTGTATCTTACAATTCGCTCTCATCATCTAATGATATACCACAGAAGTCTATGAACATACATAGAGAGATCTGTCTTCTCTTTAAAGAGTTGCTTAGGGCTTCCCTGGTGGCGCAGTGGTTAAGAACCTGCCGGCCAATGCAGGGGGCATGGGTTCGAGCCCTGGTCCGGGAAGATCCCTCATGCCTCGGAGCAACTAAGCCCGTGCTCCACAACTACTGAAGCCCGTGCGCCTAGAGCCCGTGCTCCGCAAAAAAGAGAAGCCACCGCAATGAGAAGCCTGCGCACCGCATCGAAGAGTAGCTGCCACTTGCCGCAACTAGAGAAAGCCGGCACACAGCAATTAAGACCCAACACAGCCAAAAATTAATTAATTAATAAATTTTAAAAAAAAAAGAGCTGCTTAGCTTCTGATTGCAACTTTAAATTTTCTAATCTCTTTTTGATGGATGCTTAGATGTTTCTACTTGTTTTGCTCTTGCAAACACTTCTGAGATACAGACCTTCTCAATCTATCTCTTGATGGAGGGTGGGAGAATGAAAATAACCATCCACACCAAAGCCATGAAGGACAGGGAAGCCTTAGCCCATTTTTTTTAGCACACCGCTTAGAAACCCAGCCACTGTTCCCCACTAAACTCAAAAGTTTGTACTTGTCACCCCATTTTAGGGCACCCCAGAAATTCCCCCACTCCCCCACTGAGGACTGTCTAAGCCATCACAGCATCCGGTACAAAATCCAAGAACTCCTGCCTCAGTATAAGAATGCGGGGGTACTTGTTTAGAACCAAGAGAGGATGTTGGGTTGGGGAAAAAAATCCCATCCCAGTCTTTCTGGATCACCAGAGGAAACCAAATGACCTGTTGAGAATAATTATTCCTCAGGCCTCAAGCCCACTTATCAACCGACTTATGACAGAACTAGACCTTTCAACGACGTTGACTTTCTGACCCTCTGGCCTCCCACTCATCAGTAGGAAGTGGTGTGTAACTGGTCTGGAAATTTCTTCAGGGTGAAAGAGTAAAGCAGCCATAAACCTCACCTTAATTAGTCACTGATTACACTAAACATGCACATTCACTTTAGAGCCTCCCAGTTGATGACTTTTCACTCCATTTCCCTTTCAAAGCCCATCCTGTTGAATATGAAACTTAGCAGGAGCCAAGGCTTCTGACGTCAATACCAATTTGGAAGCAAAACTAAAAAAATACAGCTCCTGTGCCAGCATTGAGGATTGAGTGAACAATCTACTTTCTGTCTTTCCCAGAGAATGATCTGGTTGGACACTTCTTGAATTCTTACCAAAATGTGTTATTATCTATTTCCAAAATGCATTGCTACAAAACACTTTTGGTTTGATGAACTTCTTGTAGTTCAGCTTTACAGTGAGCATGATTTCACTGACCGGTCAATGAGCACCTAAGTGCCCAATATGAGCAAGTCGGCTGCTAGGTATGGAGGAGGTTGCCAAGATGAAAAAAACAGGATCCCTGTCCTCAGGGAGCTTAGATTTCGCTACATTTCAGTATGTGCATAAGACTTGCACACACCATTAACACAAAGCTGAGGAAGAAGTACGTTTCATTTACTTTAGGAAAAAAAAAAGAGGGGGGAGCAAGAAACTTCAGATTATAATCAGATCAAGGAAGACTTTCATGAGAGAAGGCATTTGAGATGGTCCTTAAAGGATGAGCAGGATTTAAACTGTGGTAGGAGATGTCTCAAACTGAAATGCCTTCAGGAGCCCAGCAGGGACCATACCCTAGCATAAATGGGCTAGGTGTAATAGCAAGTGATGGGATCTGTGCTGAATGAATTGGATATGCCCCCATTAAAAAGCAGGTAACCCAGATAAAGATGTGGTACATACATACAGTGGAATATTACTCAGCCATAAAAAAAAGGAAATAATGCCATTTGCAGCAACACGGATGGACCTAGGGATCATCACACTAAGTGAAGTCAGACAGAGAAAGTCAAATATATGATATCACTTATATGCGGAATCTAAAAAACTGATATAAATGAACTTATTTACAAAACAGAAATACACTCACAGACATAGAAAACAAACTTATGGTTACCAAAGGGGAAACACGGGGAGGATAAATTAGGAGTTTGGGATTTACATGTACACACTATTATATATAAAATAGATAACCAAAAAGGACCTACTGTATAGCACAGGCAACTATACTCAATATCTTGTAATAACCTATAATGGAAAAGAATCTGAAAAAGAATTTATACATATATATCACTTTGCTGTACACCTGAAACTAACACAATGTTGTAAGTCAACTCCACTTTCAAAAAAACTTGGTAAAAATAAAATAAAATGAAAAATAAAAGCAGGTAACAAACACTGTGCAGACCCAACAAAAGGTACGTGGGCAGACATTGGCAGACTTCAACAGATGCCAGTCTGCAACAAAGGGAGAAGAGAATGGGGCATTTCAGGAAGAGGCAATGGAGAAATCAAAGGCACAGAGGTTGGAAAGAGTAGATTATGCTTAAAGAAAAGAATCTAACCAGTCTGACTAGTGCACACTGGAAAGGGGAGAAAGGGGGGTGGGGGGGGGGTGGGGAAGCCTTGGGAGAAAGAAAAACAAGAAGATGGGAGAAAATAACATTCATTTAAATGTTAGCAGTCTCCCCTACATTGTCTCATGTATTCTCTGCAACTGCCTTTGAAAAGTAGCTGTTATCATTCCTGTTTTAAAGAAAAATAAAACTCACATACAAAGAGGTAGGTAAATTGCCCAAAGCCATGCAGCTGAGAGTGGTAGGGGTGGGGAACAAACCCAGATTTGCCAATTTCTAAAACTTCTTTCCATTACGTCACACTCTGTGCTCTGAGCTGAGGTAGATGTGAAAAGTTCAGTCCAGATTGTGAAGGTCCTTGAATGGCAAACCAATTGGTTCAGTCAAAAATGTATTTGTATCAAATCAGATAAAAGGTTCAAAACATTAGGCTATACACATGTTCCATAAGCTATGAATATGAACCTTCTAAACATTTCACACAAAAGAAATGCTGCTTTTACAGTACCTCTCTCTCCCCCCTTCCTACTTTTTCTGATTCCCTTTCCCCAACTCTAAGCAAATCAAGCGACACTGTGTTAATAATAAACAGGTTCTGGCGTCAAACAATTTGCATTTGAATCCTGGCTCTGCCACTACACAGCACATTATTGAGCTTCTCTGTTCCTCAATGTCCTCATCCAGAAAATGGGGACAATGATAGAGTCTACCTCATAGCATTATCATGTAGTGCTTGGCATAGAGTAAGTGTTCAATAAATGTCAGATTTTCATTTCATCTGAGCCAAAACTCCAACCTAGTTACGCCTAATGAGAATAAGAGGAGTCTTAGTGATAGTCTCAAAGTGAGAAAATGAAAAGCCACAAATTCAGGTATGAACTTACAGAACTGGATTGCCACTGTGGCAAAGACTGTTAGTTGCTTCCCAGTAGCCCTTCTCCCCTTCTTAGTAAAGAGAACCTCCACTTTTCAGCTGAGCACATTCAACACAGAAAATACTACCTGCCTAGCCTCCCTTGCAGCTAGGTGAAGCCATGCATCTAAGTTCAAGAGAATGAGATGTAAGCAAAATGTTACATGGCACCTCTGGGAAGTCTCCTTAAGAGAGAGAGGGCACACCCTTTCCCCTGTTCTCCTCCATTCTGCTGCCTGGAAAATAGATGTGATTGCTGGAGCTGTAGCAGCCAACTTGGACTCTAGTGGTGGGACCTCCAAGATAATTTCAAAGGGCAGTAAGTTTAACAATTGGTTTATATCTAGTGTGAGCTTCGCCCTCTGTAGAAATAGAAATATATTAAGACCTTTCCATTCATAGTACGAATGACTTCATAAGATCCTTTCCCAGAAAAAATATTATGACAAGATATGAACAGCATCAGGATACTGAACTCATCAACCTGTTCCCTTTGCTTATCATGATCTATAATTATCCATCTTCTCCATTGTAGTAATGTAAGCTTCATATTATTTAATAAAAAATTCATATAATACTTACTATGGACCAGGAACTCATCTAATGCACATAACAACCCTGTAAGGGATGTACTATTATCAGTCCCATTTTACACATGCAGAAACTAGGGCATAGTGAGTTTAAAGTGACTTGTCTACTATCAAACAGCTGTTAAGTAGCAGTGCCGGGGTTCATACCCAGGCAGTCTGATTGCAAAGTGTGTTCTTAACTGCTACTCTATGCGGCTGCTTTGTGAAAACTGTGATCTTGCGTGGCTCACCCCTTGTATTCTCACTGCCTAGTACCATGCCTGACAAATACTGAAGGCTCAGTAAATATGTCTTAAATGAATGAAGGAAAGACTGACTCAAAGAACAAAGAGCAGGAAAATTAGAGGACACTGAATTTCATTTCATGTACTTCACAATCTGGGCTCCAAGCCACATTCTTCCAGAGATAATAAAGGATAGAGGAACCTACAATACCGTGGATCCAGATCCTACAGGCAAAGCTCTGAGAGCATGTACTGGCTTTAACCAAGAACAGTGGCTGAGGCAAATGATAAATCTTCCCTGATAGAAACACCATGTACACTTAGCTTGCTAAGTCACAGAGTGGTGGGTTATCAGAGGTGCTACAGGATTTGTCAGTAGAATCCCGTAGCACTTCTATTTTGGGACAATAGGAGAACCTTCTTGGTCCCAAAGGATTGATTTTAGGAGGTAAAGTTAGAGTTTACAAGAGCCATTTCTAGCTAGACCTCTGCAATGAAAGTTACCCTCTCAACCTGATTTTTGTGGCCACTCTTAGGAGATGAGCTCACACTCTGGTTGATCAGGTTCACCAGAGGAAACCATAAATGTAAAGACAGTTCCTTTCTCTTCCTTCTCTCTTACTTTGTGCAAGAAAACGGAAACATTTCACGCAGAGCCAGTGCAGTGACAGCCACAAACTTAGGGGAGTGAGAGCAATTTCTAATCCCAAGAATTGGGAAAGGGGAACAAACAGAGGCCTAGTGTCATCTTAGCTGCCAACCTGACCTTGAAGGAGCCAAGGACCTTCAACTCCTGGTTTTTTGTTGTTGTTGTTATTGTTTTTAATTAATTAATTTATTTTTGGCTGTGTTGGGTCTCCGTTTCTGTGCGAGGGCTTTCTCTAGGTGCGGCGAGCGGGGGCCACTCTTCATCGCGGTGCGCGGGCCTCTCACCATTGCGGCCTTTCTCGTTGCAGAGCACAGGCTCCAGACGCGCAGGCTCAGTCATTGTGGCTCACGGGCCCAGCTGCTCCGCGGCATGTGGGATCCTCCCAGACCAGGGCTCGAACCTGTGTCCCCTGCATTGGCAGGCGGACTCTCAACCGCTGCACCACCAGGGAAGCCCTCAACTCCTGGTTTTAAATAAGAACGAAATGCTCTTAGGAGGGAGAAGAGAGGGTTTACTTTGTCAAAGAGCAAAAAGAAAGAAAAAAAAAAAAAAAAAAAGAGCAAAAAGAAAGTTTCTTACATTCAGGGTTCAGACTATACTAAAATTTTCAAATAATCACACTGTTTTCCAAGGGCACGTTCACAACTTTTATATAAACTCCAACTGTGCATTTAAACCTCTTAGGTACTTTGGGCTCTCCTAGTGGTCTGAGTGGCCTCAGTTCTGAGGCTGAAAGAGTCCTTTTGCCATAATGTTAATGGCTTCTCCCTAATGAAGCATTGTCCCTGCATTTGCAGATAAGAAAGCTCTTTCAACACTCCCATGAATTTTGGCCACTTTATTCCCTCCCAGTCTAGGAGTTTGTAAGACTCTTAAAATTCACATGCCTCCTCAAAATTTCATGTATGAAGAATCAGCACTAGGTAAAGATACTGATTACATGGGCCACACGTCAGAACCTTTATGGTGATATGAAGAGTAATTCAATATGGCACCTTAGTTGCATTATCTTCACGCAAACACATGTGTGGTTCCTGTCACCAAGTGGCTACCGTACCGGAAACAACGAACATGGAGAACTCAGCAGGACTAGTCTAATCCTACCTGAGAGCTCAGCAAAGGACAACTAACTACAGAATCTCGAAAGGAGCAAAAAAGCTTAATAGCTCTGTGAAACACGGCATTCTCTGTCGCAAATAGGAGCTGTAACAAATGCTCCCACATTGACAAAATGTGAACGTGCTTGTTTTTCTAAGAATGGTTATCTATACATTCTGTCCTGGGTTGGACTTCAAATATTCCATTCCATTGTCTCCGTTTAAGTCCACTGGAATTTGTCAGACCATGTGTCCTGACTTGCAATTGGAAAATATGGTCACCACATTGATGGAGAGTTTGAACTATGCTCGGCAGCTGTTACACAAGCTCGAAAGAAAGATGAGAGCAGAATAAAAACATACCACAAGTTTGCCACCGCGGAGCTGATACAATTCAGAAGGGACAGAGGTTTTTCCCATGGCTGCAAATATGCAAACCACGCTCAGCTAAGACTCTAGCTTCTCGGTGTAAACCCGACCCTCAACAAAAAATGACATCCACCTTACTCAGAAGGAAGGGAAGTTTGCGAGTGGGTCTACTTCAGGCTCTACGACCACAGGTATTTCTCCTTTGTCAAGCCCCTAATTCTGTTTGAGTGTGGCCCTGGCACAGGGATCATTAAAACCTCGGTATTCAAAGGGTAAGACAAATCGTTTGGAAATGTACCATGTTGATACAGAGCAGAGCTTAGCCATTTCTTCATATAAAACATCTGTAGAACAAACCAGGCTGCTTTTTCATCAAAAGGTGAAACACTACTTCATGTCAGGGAATTTTTCACAGACCTAAAACAACTGGCAATATGTGAGATGTGTAGCAAGGTGGCCATGGCCTGAAAGCAAAACCACACCAGTTTTATCAATGATACCAGAAGTGAGAGAGAAAAAGGGGGAAAATATAATAGAAGCCAGATGAGGCAAGCAAAAAGTGAGTCATAGGCAAAAAGGAAATTCTGTAAACTTAAATAATAAATGGAAATTAAAATTTCAGAGGGGATTGCTGATCTATAGTCAAAACCTCTATTCTAACTTTGAAATCTCAGTGATAAAGTAGAGATGAAAAGAAAAAAAACTCCACAATGGAGCTTTTAATAAAAGTAAGTAAATAAGACAATGGTTTTCACAGCCATCTATATACCTTCCTACAGCTCTTAATTTCATTTCCTTTCTTAGTTCACCAAGGAAGATATTGCCAACCTACCCACAGGATCTAGCCCAGATTCTTGTTCCTGGCACTGTGCCCCATAAACAGGATGATGCTGTGTTTTCAGTTGGTGATATTCAAGACATACCTTAGGTTTTTCTGGAAGGATCCATGAGACAGCTGAAAGAGGTGACAGCAATTTCTGCCATGCTTTGAAACACCCTCTCTCTTTCCAGTTGAACTTGTTTACTAACTCTGAAGTCTCCAGACCAGTCTCTAGATTCTGTAGGATCATTGAAGTTACTCCCAATGATGGCCATTTTGAACAAATTACTCAAGTCCGAAACCACCAAAATATTGTATATACACATCTCACATTTCAATTAAATGTTCCAGCTTGGTGATAGAAAGTTCAAGTCACTGAAAACTGAGGCTCTCCAAGGCTTCTGATTCCTGAGTTAGGAAGGACACTCCACCTCACAGACCAAACAATGGCCATGGCGATCTCGAAGTTCTAGAATCTTCCATCTGTGATATCATTATAGTTATTTGTTAATTATCACCCATAGACTAATAATATATTCAAGAGGGTTTGAGCATCTGTTACTCTTTGTGGTCCAGGGTGCTAAGATGGGCCCATTACACAAACTATTTTATTTTCCACAGTTAACATAAATCAGTTAAAAATGACCGTACGTGGTGATGAATTCTAAATAGTGCCCCATAATTAATAATGGCCATTTCAAGGACAGAACAAAGTGAGTGATCTTTCTCAAGCCTTCTAAGGACCTCTATAACACCCATCCCCCCATCCCCCTCCCAGCATCTTAGACAGCCCTCACCAGTGTAGCAACAGTGGAATAAGCATGTACTTGAGAGTCAGATGGATCCAGTTTCAAATCCCAGTTGTCACTTTTTACCCATCTTGATCTGATCAAGTCACTCAACTTTTCTGAGACTCAATTTTTCTCATCCATAAAATGAAGATAACAAAAGCCATAGTATAGGGTTTTATGAGTAACATAGATAGAACGTATATAAAGCACATGGCACTATGCCATGCGCATGGCACAGAGTCAGAACCAGTGGCCACTCTAGAAATTCTACAAAAGAGAGGCTCGGGGTAACATTCTAGTTGGAGGGGGCAGAGGAGGGATATTGATTTGAAGCTGAGATTACATGCTGTTTTGGCATTGGTCAATTTTTATTTAATGTAGCTTGTGGTATTATGGAGATTAAGGCCCCCCAGTAACCCAGGCAACTCTTTGACGCTGCCACTCGTGACGACTCATAAATGTACTTCTCTTCAACACCCACACCATCATGAAGGTCAGGTATTCAACATCTTCCAAAGCCAGGGTCCCTTTAGGAACTAACACAGTCTTCTTTAATCCTGACAGTTCAACCTTCTTTGAAAACAAAACCCAGAAGGGTTTTCTTACTTGGTTTTATCCAGCTGAGGTCAACCCATTGAGGCACATTCCAAAATAAACCAGCCTCGTTCCAGTAAAGTAAGTAACAAAGTAAAGGTTTCACAATCACAAGGGCTACGTACAATGCTCAGGTCCATAAATTCAAGCTATTTTTCTTTTGTAAATGATAAACAGAATTAGTAGCTCTCTTCAGTCCTCTGAATAAAACATGAAGGAGGTGAATTGATCCAAACCCGGAATGCTTCAAAACAGGTAATAACAACTGCAAAAGCCTTATAAACCTACCGTTTACCTGGGCCTATATCTAGGAACCTTGGTAAGAAGCATTGTGCCACCATGCCAGTCTAGATTCGGAGGTGCCACAAGATTTTGGCTTCCTTGGCTACTACCAGCTGGCAGAACAAGGAAGGCACTCCTTGATATTCAGAGAATAATTCCATTCCATTTCAAACTTGGATCCAAGCTTTGCTAATCCTATACATTGCCCCATTCAATGAACATTTACTAAACAGTGTAGTACAATGAACCTAGTGTCTGGAGTCAGAGTGTAATAACAGATACCACTTATTGAGCTCCTATTGTGTGACAGATACTGTGCTGGGGTGTTTTATACAGGTATGTTGAAGTCTCACATCAATAATGTAAAGTGATTACTAGTAAGATTGTTTGTAAGGACTTCCCTGGCAGTTCAGTGGTTAAGACTCCATGCTTCCACTACAGGGGGCACGGGTTCAATCCCTGGTTTGGGAACTAAGATCCTGCATGCCGTGCGGTGCGGCAAAAAAAATTTTTTAAAAATAAATTAAAATTGAAAATGATCCTTTGTAGATTATAATAATGGGTCTCCCCAAATCACCCAGCTATGTTTCCTATTCTCCGAAAACCCAAATTTCTGACTCCAAGCTACACATTGTCTGTAATTCTCATGCTGATTCCTATGCTGCTCAGCCACCCCCGCCACCCCCAGAGAGAATGATCATTAACTAGAAGATAGGATAACATTTTTTTATTCCTGTCTTAATGTAGTTCCTGCATGAGAAATTTCTAGCCACTGCACACAAAAATATGGCAGTATCTTGTCTTCATCTGAAAAGTATTTTTCTCATTCCTTTGCTTTCACCAGGAGCACCATTCAGACATCAGGACACACTGAATTTATTCCCAAGAAATCTTGAAAGGTTCTTTCCAGATCTGGGAATCCAGGTACTTTCTTAGCCTCCAATCAAGAAGTGTCATTTGTCCTTTCACGGCCTCATAAATTCTGACCTAGTAAACCTGACCCAAGCTTGTACAGACAAAATTCGCCAGCTTCCCAGAACAGACAGATCAGGGGCTCCAAAATATAAGTGATGTGGACATAGGGTGTGTATGTGGCGGGGGGTTGGGAGTGGAGAGGGGGGTCTTTATATGTTTGAGGACTACAAGTATTTGAAATATGAAAAGAAACTGGAAAAAATATCTCTTTAGACAGTAATTCACCCAACTGGCTAAGAATAGTTCAGAGTGGCTGGAGAGCCTGGAAGTCAAGCCTTTAAAAGCATTGTGTTTTAGGAGTGATTGAAACCAAATACAGTATTTCTAAACTCAACAGAGGAAGTAACTATTGCTTTCAATTGTAATAAATCTAGTTCATCTAATGGATTATTTTCATCTTCAGGGTCTGGAAGCCCAGTACCAAATGTCTTCAAACAAGTCTTGTTCCTCCCAGCTGTCAGCACACTTAGCACCTAAGCAAGCCCATGCTCAGGCCTGAGGCATTCTGGGCTCTAATCTAGGCCTCGTTGCTGACTCACCAAATGGCCATGGGAAGGCGTGTAAGGTCCTGGCTCCAGAGTCCGTCAGTATTGGCAGTGGTCAGAATACAGGTGGGATCAGTAGGTGAAACCCGCCTGTTTTCACGCCAGGGGGGAACAGGCAGAGAATAATTAGTAGAAATGAGACAATGTGAAGTCCAGAGTGGGGCCTCTCCCTGTGTACTCTGAGAGGACCCCTTTTCCTTACTCTTACCAGCAGGAAATGTGGGCTGAGTTAATCAACAACATGGATCTTGGTAAGCAAGCTGGAGGGAGAGAATTTATGTTATTTTTCTCCTTTGGTGAGAGTGAGCTTACCAAAGAATAAAAGGCAGATGCCTCAGTGTTATAGGTAATACAGTGGACTATTCTGGAGTTATCTATAGACTCCTATACTGACACAGAGCCCCTCCAACCTATGCTTTTCTTCAAAATCTCTGCTCTCATACTCAGAACTGTGGAATGAATGAATGAACAAATAATGAGATTGTCCTACTTACCCACCTTAGAACCTTAGAGAGCAAAAGAGTGATTGTCAAAGCTTTAGAAACTCACAAAAGCTCCTACATTGGGGGGAGCAAAACAGTTATAGATTAGTAAGGTAGATACTGCAGACAAGCACTTGCCTTGGAATCAGAAGAGGTGGATGTGAGTCTCGGGTTTGCCTACTTACTTAGTAGTTGAGCCCTTGGAATTGACCAGTTTGCTGCCATCTAGTTCATATTACTGTGGCTCATTCATACATTCAGTCAGTCATTCATTTAACTAATAATTCTTGAATGCTGACTGTATCCCAGATTCTGTACTAGGCAATGAGGCAGAGAAAGAGGAATAAAATAAGCCCTGGGCTTCTTTCCAAATGCAGCCTCTGAAACACATGTATAAATAGAAACACTATCATGATGACATTTGAACTTCCTTAATAAAATAGCTGCCACTTATTGAGCAGTGTGCCAGGAACCCTTCGTAAATTATGACATCCCTTAAAAATCGGCATTATCATATTCATTTTACATATGAGATAACTATAACTCTGTGAGGTTGAGAATCTTGCCCAAGGTCACACATCTTGTAAGTGGCTGAGCTGGGATTTGAATCCAAGAGCGTCTGACACTAAACCCGTGCTTTTTCCGCCCTATCACACTGCCCGTGTGTGATGTGGCTATTAGCCAAATGGCTGCTTATTTTCGATCAAGCATACAAGTGGTAAACAAAAGTATATTTTGCCCTATCCAGCTTCTGAGAAGGACAACAGATCTTTGTGAACTCAGTCCTGGCACAATGCAAGCTGTCTGAATCATCCCCTAAAACTGAAGGTTGAAAATGAAGATGACTAAAATAGTCCTGGGCAGAAAAGGCACATCAGCCTAATCATGGCCTGATAAGATGACACGCAGCATTTATTACCAGTGGAGAGAGACTTGATGTGCATGGTCTCTGGGACTCAGTGTCAGGCCAGTTCTGGATTGAAGGGACAAATGGACTCCCATTTTTCCTTCAGGGATTATCACGATCATTTAGCATCACTGGTGATAGGGCAGTCCGGTCAGAATGTTGCATGAGCAGCAGTTTTCTGGATCGCTTGTGTTGATACAGGTCAGTGGACAAAGAAACCTTAAAATTCCTCCTCACATAAGTCATGGTTGCTACCATAAGGTCCAAGTTTAAGCATTAACTCTTCACCGATTCATATTCAGACAGCGGTAACATTTCTGCTACAACTAGGTAGCAATCCAAACAAGAAACTGCATAAATGATTCAAAGCGTGTGCTCATTGACTCTCAGTCACAAAAGGTCAGGGCCGAAATGAAACTTCAAGAGCATCTGACTCAACTCTCACTTTACAGATGAGAAAACTGGAGCTCAGCACAAGGAAGTGACTTCCTCGTGGTCATGGTAATCGCCTACTACATACTGATAAAGAAGTAAAGGTCAGGGGGGAAAGGATGAGGTAATGGACGTGAAATAAATTCCTCATCCTTCTCGGTCAAAAATTAAAAACAAAACAAAAAAAAAAACCGAGGTACACGCAAGTTATTTTGTGTTAGAGATGTAACCAGCAGACGGGCTGAAAAGAAAAGCAGCCCTGATACGGCTACTGACTAGCTGTGTGACCTTGAGTAAACTCCCTGGGCCTCAGTCTTGTCGTCTATAGCAGGGGTCCCCAACCACTGGGCCACGGACCGCTACTGGCCCGTAGCCTGTTAGGAACCGGGCGCACAGCAGGAGGTGAGCGGCGGGCGAGCGAGTGAAGCTTCATCTGCTGCCCCCCCATCGCTCCCCATCGCTCGCATTACCGCCTGCACCATCCCTCCGCCACCCCGATCGTGGAAAAATTGTCTTCCGTGAAACCAGTCCCTGGTGCCAAAAAGGTTGGGGACTGCTGCTCTATAGAATGGGGGTAACTGTCATTGCACGGCTCATTTCCTAAAGTTCTTAGGAAGAACAAACAGGAGAGTAAATGTAGGAAATGGTAATAGTTCTCAGCCCCAAACAGGGATGGTTTCTAGCAATTTCTCCCATTCATTTGTATAATAGGGCCCCCAGAACAGCCCTCACAAAACCTACACTGGCTTCCTTCCCCAGAATGTCACCCAATGCTACGGTCTACTCTTTCTAGTCTCTGGCTAGAAAAAGTTTAAATCTGTGAGGTAGAAGTGCAATTAGAAAATATCTAACTAAGGTTCTCTCTCTCCCCTCTAATCCAGACCTTCTACCTGTTACTAGGTTTTCTCTTTGGGGTTTGAGATTCTTTCTTCTAGAGTGACTCATTGTAAAAGGGGAAAAAAAAATCCAAACCTGATTTTCCTCCCTTTGTCACAGAGGCACTGAGTAGGGTGTCAATCAATGTCAGTGGACACATATCCTTCTCTCTAAAGGGTTTTAATTACAAGCTGGCAGAGAGTCAGTAGCTGGCGGGGCTAAGAACAGTCAGCCCAGGAATCTGCTGTGCTGCTAACAAACAGGAGAAAAGCATCATCTGTGCTCCTCTGTCCAATATTTATTATTCATGAGTCTGAAAGGAAACTGTGGCTCTACCATTCTAATCTCTGGAGACATGCTTATGTACACACACAGGCAAACACATACCACAGAAGCACGCAGGCAGGCACCCTCCCTGGCTGGGTGAAAAACTAGTTTCTAGCCCTCTGAGAGTTTTTTTGCATTAATGGATTGGGTAGTCCCACTACGCAGAAAATCAGAGTGACATTCTTTAGAGAAATGCCCACTTGTTCCAATTTTCTTGTCTAAATTATCCAAAACCCTTACACTCTTGATATGGTTCACTTAAAGATCATTACTCATGTTACTGAGTGGGCTGCAGAGAGATCGTGCCTACGCAAGGCATGCTTCTCGGTGTTGGAAAATGACAGGAGTGAGCTACAGTACTGAATGTTCTGAAATTAACTCAAACTTGCAAAGTTCCATCAGCACCATATAAGGGAAGATATTTATCCTGCAGCTGAAGTTGGGGAGGGGGAGGCAGAGGGATGGGGGTATTAAGTGATTTACAATTGAAAATGTTCAGATCAGCAGACAGGCTAAAGGTCCCATAGGATGTGGGTAGCAATTGACAACACAGCCATTGGTAGTTGTGTTTAATATAAACCAAGAACATGGGGCTTCCCTGGTGGCGCAGTGGTTAAGAATCCGCCTGCCAATGCAGGGGACACGGATTCAATACCTGGTCTGGGAAGATCCCACATGCCGCGGAGCAGCTAAGCCCGTGCGCCACAACTACTGAGCCTGTGCTCTAGAGCCCGCGTGCCACAGCTACTGAGCCCGAGTGACGCAACTACTGAGGCCCGTGCGCCTGGAGCCTGTGCTCTGCAACAGAAGCCACTGCAATGAGAAGCCCGTGCACCGCAACGAAGAGTAGCCCCCGCTCACCACAACTAGAGAAAGCCCGCGCACAGCAACAAAGACCCAACACAGCCAAAAATAAATAAATTAAATAAATTTTTAAAAAATTATGTACAAAAAACACCCCCAAGAATGTCAAATTAGAAGAGTTTACTAAAAAACAAAAAACAAAAGTCTGTGACTTTCTCCCAACTTCATTATTTTATTTGGCACATAAAGACTATTTGCCACGTGTCATTTATAAGTGAGATCAAACGAGCACTCTCTTGAAAGAAACTGAAGAAATGATCGCCTGAACATGTAGGTAGAAATGATTATCTTTAAAAAGGGAAGCAAAACCCAATTAAAAGCTTCTTGTACCTTATAATACTCCCCAAAGAAGCGACTAAGGTCTTAATTAGCTTTCCTCCTTATCTCTGGTAAAACAGGCCCGCAAAGTTTTCCGTGTCAGTTCCACAAAGGCATTCGAAAAATATGTGATCACCCACATGGAAGATGTGTAAGCTCATTTCCATCCTATTCGAGACTTATTGCCAGCAATGTGTGGACGTTTGTACATTTTGACGAATAATTATGGAAAGTTATGGGAGAAGCTGTTAGGAAAATTGGTTCCATTAGATAGGAAGGAATATTCTTCCAATATTTCTGTAGGCAGAGGTCTAATATCATAATAAGTATGATTCACAAAGTGAATTTCAATTCATTTTAATGGAAATTATTCTCTAAACTAGGATGATATTCTCTCTCATCCAGAATTCAATTCTGCTCCATTGTATTCTTAAAAACATAATCAGAAGTTAATTGAAATTTACTTTTAAAATATTTGATGCGTACAAAGGATCTATTTTTGAAGAATGCCCTAAATAAAGGTATTTGCAGACATCCTGTGTTGCTTCCCACTCTCCATTAGCCAACTCCGACTTTCTGATATTTTGGTGAATGCATCCCTTACCAAACACAAATAAGTATGGTATAGCTTCTACTCAGAAGACTTCGTTACCAATCTTTCCATATTAATGGTTATTACCTCCAGCTGAAATGCACAAATTTAAAGTCTGACTCATCTAAAATCACAGAGCTCTTGTTTGAGTCTGAAGCTACCGTCAGCAAAAAGGAGGTCAATTTACCTCAATGCCCTCTTGCTGCAAATGCAAAACAGGCTTCCCGGGGGGTAGAATATTCGGGTCGTTGCCGGCCAAGAGATGGCTTTTTATCATGCAGAATGTTTCTCTGTTATTATTATTGCTGTCCTCTTTTTCCTAGTCCAAAAATATTGACAAGAGAAAAGGGAGAAAACAAGGGATTAGTCAAGCTCCTCTCTCACATTCTGTCTGACCTTAACCTTCCTACCTCTCAGTGGTAAAACTGCTCTTTGCTTGCCAGCAGCCTTGGAGCGGGCCCCAGGCCAGCGGTACCCAGCTGCTTCTCTGGAGCCTGGATCTGGCTGTGCAGCTGCCCCAACTCTGCCCAGAGATGATCCGAACATCAATCACTGCCTCACTTTCAACCGGTGTGGAACGTAGCCCAGGAAGCGATGTATGAATTTTGCTTCCCACGGAATTCAGCGCTGTGCTTTCTATAGATGAACTACACGGCCGGCCTGTTTTAACCACCTCCGTCCCACTTTGTAGTCTGTCTTCATTCATTTTATACAGGTCTCCCTACCCAGAGCTGCATCAAGACAGTCCCATAGTTTCGAATTGTACCATTTGACTAATTGTTATATACTGTTAAAGTAGCCATTTTCTAAATACAGAGGGGGGAAAAACTCATTATTCAGCATAATAATAATTACTATTATTTGGCATGATAATAGTAATAACAATGATAATAGCAGCTATTATTAATCAAGTGCTCACGTGGTTCAGACAACATGCTACATGCTTTATGGACCTTATTTCATTAAATCCCTACAAAATTTCCGTGAGGTCGATTGCCTTCATTTTACAAATAGGGAAGCTGTGACTCAGAACGATTAAGTTATTCAAAATCATAGCAGCTGGTAAATAAGAGAGATGGGATTTAAACCCTATTCTGTCTCCTTCCCAAATGCACACTCCTGACCTCCAAGTTTATGATTCTTAACCAGTCAGCACATTAGAATCACAATCAAATTTGTATCTCTAGAAGTGGGACCCAGGCATCAGTAATTTTTTAAAGACTCCCAGGTGTTTCCATATAGCTAAAAAATTCCTGACGTTTTACTGAAATTTTATTCTCAAAAATATTTGTGGTACTTTGGTTACTTACAGGCTGCTGCATTCGAAAAATTCAGTTTTCCACCCATGAGTCTTCCTGGATCCTCGCACAAAACACTTCACTTCCGGTCACCGAATGTGTGGAGGTTTTTCCCCACATCAAGCAATTCTCTGCGACACCAGCTAGGTGTCCTACAATTTAACTCAAATCTGATACTACCTACATGGAGATAGTGTCCGATTTCACAGGTTAAGGGCTCAGTCCCATAAGATGGCACATCCCCCAACAGACACACACACTTCAGACGCCGGTCCCAAGTCCAGGTTATTACCTGTGCTTCTGGCCGGCTGACTATAGATCAGAAGTCCCCACAACGCCCCTCCTTGGGTTCTTGACCCATAGAACTCAAGGAAACACTTACTTACGTTTAGCAGTTTATTACAGGTTGTGATAAAGGATACAGCTGAACATCCAATGGAAGAGATGCATAGGACAAGGCATGGGGGAGGGGCACGGGGCATCCGTGCCCTCTCCAGGCCCAAAACTCTGCCCAAATCTCCACGTGTTCACCGACCTGGAAGTTCTCCAAACCACGTCCTTTTGGGCTTTTATAGACGCCTCATTATTTAGGCATGCTTGGTTAAATCATCGGCGATAGTCAAAATTCAACCTCCAAAGGCCTCTCCCCTTTCCAGAGGTCGGTGGGTGGGACTGAAAGTTCCAACCCTCTAATAACGTGGTTGATTCACCTGGCAACCAGCCCCCATCCTAATTGCTTTCCAAAAGTCACTCCATTAACATAGCAAAAGACACCTTTATGGTTTTCAACACTTAGGAAATTCCAAGGGTTTTAGGAGCTGTGAGCCTGGAACTGTGGAGGAAGACCAAATATATGTAAAAAATATCTTTTAGTCCTCTAAATGACCAAATTTATATTTCTTATAAATCACAATATCTCAGTGGACCCCCTGGGCTTCCATTTGATCTTGGCAGCTAAGGGGCCAAGTTTGATCTCGGGCCAGTTATTACCATTTCCCCTGTGTCACTCTCCTTGTGATGGAGGTGGGCTGCACGAGCTCTAAAGAGCCCAGGATCCATGGTTTAAGTTGAAATTTGGGAAGCTCCATTTACTTTAAAACCTAAAGCTGGGCGTTCCCCGGTGGTCCAGTGGTAAAGAATCCGCCTTCCAATGCAGGGGACGCAGGTTTGATCCCTGGTCGGGGAACTAAGATCCCACATGCCTCGGGGCAACTAAGCCCACGAGCCTCAACTAGAGAGAAGACTGTGCGCCTTAACAAAAGATCCCACATGCCTCAGTGAAGATCCCGCGTGCCGCACTAAGACCCAATGCAGCCAAAAAAAATAAGGAAAATACATAAATATCTTTTTTTAAAAAGATACATCTTTCTTATTTTAAAAAAAAACCCTAAAGCTACCCAATTTTACTGGTCATATAATTGGAGCTAACTCTTTCAACACATTTTGATTTTCCCAGCTGGACAACTCATCCTACCCTTTGGTTTCCTGACGCTGGCCAGAATTTCCAGTGACCCTTGCCCATGTTCTCACCTAAATCCTTACTCTTCAGGCATAAGTAGCAACTACTCCCCTCACTGTCATTGTTCTTTTCATTCTTTCAACCAATATTTACAGAGTAAATATTCTGGGCCTGGCTCTGTTCTAGGAGCTGTGAATATAACATTGAAAAAATTGACAAAAATCCTGCCCGCATAGAGTTTCTATTCCAGTAGAGGGAGATAGACAACAAATGACTAAATAAATATTTCGTCTCTCTGGTGGTGACAAGTGCTAAAGAGAAAAAGAAGGCAGAATACAGAGCTAGAAAGCCAAGGGTGTCATTTTGGATAAGGTGTTCAGGGCAGGCCCCTCCGAAGAGGGTGTGGTTGAACAGAGGCTTGAGTGAAGGGAAAGGACAACATCATCTGATGGAAGCATGTTGCAGTCAGCTGGAATAGAACAGTTTTCTAGAACCGCACCGCACAACGTCAGGGAACTCCTCGTGGGTGAGGTTAGGCCAGGGCTGAAGCTGCAGCTGTGCAGTTTCGAGATGAGAATAGTTCACCTTAGCCTAACCTGGCCTTTTAGCTCCTACTTCCAAGGCCTTTGCTGTCACACACTCATTGAAATAACCTTTGAAAGAGGTCTGTTTAGCAAAAGAAGCAGGCTAACAAACACAGTAATAGTTAAAGGCATGCTAGTAAGAGAACAGAGTTACAGTCAAACAGGCGATCTGACCTCAACTCTATCTTATAATAGGTGTTTGACCTTAACCAAGACACATCATGTCTCTGTACCTTAGTTTCCTTGTCTGGAAAATAAGGAGGGTACTAAGCAAACAAATGAAAGCTTTTACAATATCTGGTGTAAAACAGTTGCTCAATAAAATAATTATTGTAATTCAAAACATGGGGGTTGTATGGGAACTAGTGCTAGAGACAGGCAACCTGAGATGAAGTTCCAGCTCCATCACTTCCTAGGCACGTGACCATGAGTAATTCGCTTAACTTCTCTGAGCCTCACACTCCGCACCTATAGACATGGGGATAATAATTCATGCCCGACCTCAAGGGTTGTTACATTTTAAAAAATTGGAAATTGTAGAACACTGTTTAAACATTTGGGGTCTTTTTTTTTTTTTTTTCAACTAGATGAGAGAATACAAAGGTAGAGGGTAAGATATGATCTGAGAACTTGTATTGGCTCAAAACTCGGGATCATGCATTTAGTGATTCCTGGCAACACAAACAGCCATTCTAGGAAAATTTTTACAAAATCACAACGACGGGTGATTCAGTTCCTCTTTAACACTAATCCTTAACTTTTCTGGTCACCCGAATGGAACAAAATTATTTTTTCTATGTAGAATTATTGAAGCACAGACGTCTACAACCGGAAGGGATCTTAGAGTTTTTCTAGTCTAATCCTGTCTTTGTACAAGTAAGGAAATTGAGGCCCAGAAAGGTAAAGTGCCTAGGCAAAGCCACACAGGGAGTCAGGGAGGGATCCAGAAGCAGAATCAGATACCCCAACACCCCTCCGCCCCCCACCCCCAGGCTCTTCACGTTTTAGGAATCTTCTTTGTTCCGTCCTGTGTCTAAGCCTCAGTCCCACCTATTTTATTGCATTTTGAAAGCGGTCTTTGCTTACAAAAGCACTCTCCCTGGGTATTTTTCTTAAATAAGAGATCTATGCTTCCTCATCCGATCGTAGCCACATGCACATATGAAAGTCTCGTATTGCAAATCTCTCCTAATAGTTCACGTTGGTAGTTGAAACAGTACCAACAGTTGGACTGCATTCAATTATATAGTAGTTTCTCTGAGGCCATTTAAACAGACTACAATAAAATTCCTCTTACCCTTAGAAAAATCCTATTTGAATAAAAGAAAAAAGAAAGGAACAAGCGGCTTTGTCAACCAAAAACCATTAAAACCCACAAATGGGTTCAATTGCCAGAAAAATTCTAGCATGCCCAGAAACAACAAAGCACAGATCTGGCCAAAGGCGGGCCAAATGGGAGGATTCCTGTGGAGAAGAATAGGAAGTACCGTACAGACAGACAAGACTTGTCATCTCACTTGACACTTTCTTCCAAAGCCCTGGAAGCACTAAAGTGGCAGATCTGGTTTTCCCTAATGACACCACGCTGTGGGGGAATAATGAACCAAGGCTTCTCGAATGGTCTCCAAGGAGCCTGCAGCATAACACGCTCAACGGAGAAGGTCCTATAAAGCCCATGTTCCACCTCCGGGGAAGTTCCGGTGACATCATCTGAAAGGCTTGGTCAAGGTGAAGAGGTCAGTGCAGTGTAAGAATGTTCTACAGCACAACACTAATAGAAACTCTCACAGAAACGATTTATTTTCTTTCCTAGGGATTCAGGACCAGCTCTGTCGTTCAAGAGACTGACACTCTCCAACTGCCTAACTAAATTACGTTTTAGAAACGTTTCCTGCTGAGGCAGCACCTCTTTGTGTAAAACCAAAGGAAAAAAAATGACCCTAGCCCACACGGTGCTTCCTTCCTGCTCTACCTCACTGGTCGATAGGTCTGGTGTGCGGTCCAATGACAATGCTTTCCTCCCCGGGGGCAAAAAGGATCACATGTCATTTCAGATGCTGATGCTGGAGGTTATAATATTGCTGATCACAGTGATAATAGATCATGTTTATTGAGCACTTCACTCTGCAAGGGAACTCCTACGAGCTCACTTAACGTTCAGAGCGTTCTCTGACGTAGATACTAGGATAGCTTACTTTTACAAATAAAGAAACTGAGGCTCAAAGAGATGAAGCAACTTGCCTGAGGTTACAGGACTAGTGAGTGATGAGTAGGAATTAGTCCTACCTAATATGTCTGCAGGACCTACATTTTTAACTACTTATTCCTGGTGTTAGAGGTCAAAAGCCTATATGACCTAAAGCAAAGTAGTAACTCAAGCTTAGGAGCAAGGACAGAAGACAAAGATTGCTAAGAAGATTCTGTACACTGTCTCCAGAAAACCTCCCCTCTGATGGTTCTTGCAAATAATGCACTTCTCTCAACAGATTAGCACATCCAAATGTATAGAAATAAATGTATATAGAGAGTTGCACAACATTGTGAATGGACTAAATGCCACGAAATTGTACACACTTTAAAATGGTTAATTTTATGTGATGTGGATTTCACCTCAGTAAAAGTAACACCTGTATTTGAGAAAGATTTTTTGTGGTATTTTCTCCAGCTTTATGGAGGTATAATTGACGATCAAAAGCTATATATACAGGGACTTCCCTGGTGGTCCAGTAGTTTGGACTCTGTGCTTCCACAGCAGGTGGCGACGGTTCGATCTCTGGCCGGGGAACTAGGATCCCGCATGCGGCACGGCCAAAAAAACAAAATCTATCATACAATTGACCCTTGAACAACATGTTTGAACTCCGCATGTCCACTTATACATGGATTTCTTTAGATAAATATGTATTATAGTACTACACGATCCACAGTTGGTTGAACCTATGGATGCGGAACCACAGATACGGAGGGCCGAGTCTAAAGTTATACTGGGATTTTGCAAAGGGCCAGTGCCCCTAATCCCCGAGTCGTTCAAGGGTCCGCTGAACTTAAGGTATGTAACCTGATGACCCAATATATGTATACGTTGTGAAATATTCACCACAAATCACCTCACACAGTTACCATTTTACTTTTTAATGGAGAGAACACCCAAGATCTACCCTCTTAGCAAATTTCAAATACACAATACAATATTGCCAACTATGGTCACATTGTTGCACACTGGTTCTCTAGAACCTACTCATCTTGCATAACTAAAAAAGAAAATTCATATGTTATTCTTATTTATGGGAAACTTCTTCCCCCCAAAAACGATGAAAAATTTTCCATGCATTTTGAAAAAATAAATATATGGGGGAGGGAGGCAGGAAGAGGTTCTACTTGAAGTTAATTTCCTGATAACATATGGAGAAGCTCAGTAAAGCTATTTCCACTTTGAAGTGAAGTAAGTCAGAAAGAGAAAAACAAATACCGTATGCTAACACATATATATATGGAATCTAAAAAAAAAAAAAAAATGGTTCTGAAGAACCTAGGGGCAGAACAGGAATAAAGATGCAGATGTAGAGAATGGACTTGAGGACACGGGGAGGGGAAAGGGTAAGCTCGGACGAAGTGAGAGAGGGGCATTGACACATATACACTACCAAATGTAAAATAGATAGCTAGTGGGAAGCAGCCGCATAGCACAGGGAGATCAGCTCGGTGCTTTGTGACCGCCTAGAGGGGTGGGATAGGGAGGGTGGGAGGGAGCCGCAAGAGGGAGGGGTTATGGGGATATATGTATACGTATAGCTGATTCACTTTGTTATACAGCAGAAACTAACACACCATTGTAAAGCAATTATACTCCAATAAAGATGTTAAAAAAAAAAAAAGAAAAAAAAGAACCTAGAATCTCAGAATTAGAAAAGATCATAGAGGTCATCTAGGCAACCTCCCTCCCAAAGCAGGAATCCTTCCTATACATAATCATCCTTGATCATATTCCTTGATATATAGTCATCCAGCTTCTGTTTAATATTTCCAGTGACTAGGAACCCACTACTGAAAACCTGGCTGTTCTCTCTGTAAATAGATCAGATTAGTAGAAAGGTCATGCTTATGTTGAATTAAATCTGCTGCCCTGGTGCTTCGGTGCATATTTCTGCTTTAACCTTTTAAGCTATTCTGTCCAATTCAGCAGTCAGTAATCGTATGTGGCTATTTGAATCAAAAGTCATTCCTATTAAATAAAATTAAAAATTAAAAGATGTAAATGTCAGTGCCTCAGATGCAATAGCCATGTACCAGGTGCTCAATAGCCATACGCGGCTAGTGGCTGCTGTATTGAACAGTGAAGCTATATAAGATTTCCATCACATCAGAAAGTTTTATTGGACAGCACTGCTCTATAGCAAAACAGAATATCTACTACTTTTTCCACATGAGAAGCTATCTAAATGTTCCCCCTTGGTCATTTCTTTTTTTTTAATTAATTAATTTATTTATTTATTTTTAATTTTTTAAAATTAATTTTTATTGGAGTATAGTTGTTTTACAATGTTGTGTTAGTTTCTGCTGTATAACAAAGCAAATCTGTTACACGTATACATATATCCACCCTTTTTTAGATTCTATTCCCATATAGGTCATTACAGAGTATTGAGTAGAGTTCCCTGTGCTATACAGTAGGTTCTTATTAGTTATCTATTTTATATATAGTAGTGTGTATATGTCATCATTTCTTATCCAGAATAAATTGCCCTAGTTCCTTCAATTTCCGGGAATGGCGCATTGGTTTTCTATGGCTGCCTAACAATTACCCCAAACATGGTAGCTTAAACAGCATTCATTTATTATCTCATGGTTCTGGAGGTCGGAAGTCAACAGGCTCACCTGGGTTCTGAGCTCTGGCGCTCCTCACAAGGCAAAATCCAGTTGTCGACCAGACCGGGCTCCTACCTGGAAGCTCTGGGAGAGAATCTGCTTCTAGGCCCATTCAGGTTGTTGGCAGAATCCAGTTCTGTGCAACTCTGGGAGTGAGTTCCCCGTTTCCTTTCTGGCTGTCAGCCGGGTCTGCTCTCAGTTTCTATAGGCTCCTTGCATGTGGGCCCCTCTCTCCCCTCCACCATCAAAGCCAGCAAAGGTGCCTGAAATCCTTCTGATGCTCCAAACCCCTGTGAACTTCCTATTATGCTACCAGGCGGAGAAAACTCTGTTTTTAAAGGGCTCGTGTGATTAGAATGGTCCCACCTGGATGATTTCCTTATCATAAGGTCAACTTATTAGGAACCTGCAAAATGTCATTTGCAGATATGTTGTGATAGTCACAGTTTGGGGATTAGAGTGGGAAATCTTGGGGAGCTGTCTTAGGATTCAGCCTACCACAATGATTTCCTGTAACTATCTAATCATGGCTATGATACCTGTATTTTCTAAAGAGCTGTTGGTATAGTGATTATAGTCAATAATACTGTATTACAAACTTCAAAGTTGTTAAGAAACTAGATCTCAGGGGGCTTCCCTGGTGGCGCAGTGGTTAAGAATCTGCCTGCCAACGCAGGGGACACGGGTTCGAGCCCTGGTCTGGGAAGATCCCACATGCCGCGGAGCAACTAAGCCTGTGTGCCACAACTGCTGAGCCTACGCTGTAGAGCCCGTGAGCCACAACTACTGAGCCCACGCGCCACACCTACTGAAGCCCGTGTGCCCAGAGCCCATGCTCCACAACAAGAGAAGCCACTGCAACGAGAAGCCCGCGCGCCGCAACGAAGAGTAGTCCCCGCTCACCACAACTAGAGAAAGCCCGCGTGCAGCAACAAAGACCCAATGCAGACAAAAATAAATAAATTAAAAAAAAAAAGAAACTAGATCTTAATTATTCTCACCAAAAAAAAGAAATGATTATGTGACATGACAGAGGTGTTAGCTAACACTATGGTGGTAATCATACTGCAATATATAAATGTATCGAATCAGTACATTGTACACCTTAAACTTATAAAATGTTCTATGTCAATTATATCCCAGTAAAAAAAATTTTAAATAAAGAGCTGTTGGGCCCAGGTCATTTCTTCCTTTGTGTTTTACAAAAAAAGGAGGTGCTACCTCATCAGGAAACATTTCTGAAGTTCAATTCCAGCCAAAACTTTAAGTTGCATGTGTGCAGGTTGAGGCCTCCTGGAGATGAGTAGCCAGAGGAATGCAATCAAAACTCAAAAGTAGGGCTTCCCTGGTGGCGCAGTGGTTGAGAATCTGCCTGCCAATGCAGGGGACACGGGTTCGAGCCCTGGTCTGGGAAGATCCCACATGCCGTGGAGCAACTAGGCCCGTGAGCCACAACTACTGAGCCTGCGCGTCTGGAGCCTGTGCTCCGCAACAGGAGAGGCCGCGATGGTGAGAGGCCCGCGCACCGCGATGAGGGGTGGCCCCTGCTCGCCGCAGCTGGAGAGAGCCCTTGCACAGAAACGAAGACCCGACGCAGTCAAAGATAGATAAATAAATTAATTAATTTTAAAAAAAAAACAAAACTCAAAAGTAAAGATCTTTTTCCACCAATTCACTATTCAAAGGAACTAGGAGATCACAGTTATTTATTTAATGGTGTTAACATGTGCTGAACACTTGTTCAATGGAAAAACCTGAACTAAGAGAGTTTAATGGGATTGACTTTGCGTGCCATAAAGCTTATTAAGAGGAAATACAGCAGATTTTAATAATTAAAAATTTAACACAAAATCAAGCAAAATTAGTACCCACAGTAGCTTTAGAAAAAGGTTAGCAAAACATTACATTTAATGGTAATATAAAATAATGACATTTCCCATTACTCTTACCTGCTTACCCTTGCTAATTCTTTCAAAATGTCAAGTTTCACAAAAATGTTTCCCTCCTTTGTGGCTTCATGGAAAAGACAGCTACTAGGCCTTGGGACACCTTAGAAGCAGTGGAGTAATAGTTTTAAAAGTTTGAATCCTCCTAAGCAAGAAAATGTTCAAATGGTGAGCCACTGACAACATTCTCCCAGCCAGAAGTAACAACTGGGGGAGATATACAAAATGTATCTCACTGCCAACAAGTATCCTCCCTTGGAGAGTTCATGGAGCTCCTATGCACATAGGTCCATGTATGGTCCCTGGATTCATGTTTTCTAGCACATTTCCCTCCTTTGTAAAAAGCAGTAGAGTGGTCTCATCTACTTTATGCACCTCAGGGGCACGGGGTAGATAAGAAGGAACAAAACAATAATGGCTTGAAAGTGCTTTTTTTTCCCTCCAGGCTTATTGAGGTATAATTGACAAATAAAAATTATATATGTTTAAAGTGTACAATTTGATGGTTTTTTAAATTAATTTTTATTGGAGTATAGTTGCTTTACAATGTTGTGTTAGTTTCTGCTGTACAGCAAAGTGAATCAGTTATACATATACATATATCCCATCTTTTTAGATTTCCTTCCCATTTAGGTCACCACAGAGCACTGAGTGGTGTTCCCTGTGCTATACAGCAGGTTCTCATTAGTTATCTATTTTATACATAGTAGTGTATATATGTCAATCCCAATCTCCCAATTCATCCCTCTCCCCTTCCCCCCTTGGTATCCATAAGTTTGTTCTCTACATCTGTGTCTCTATTTCTGCTTTGCAAATAAGTTCATCTGTACCATTTTTCTAGATTCCACATATAAGCGATATCATACGATATTTGTTTTTCTCTTTCTGACTTACTTCACTCTGTATGACAGTCTCTAGGTCTATCCATATCTCTGCAAATGGCACTATTTCATTCCTTTTTATGGCTGAGAAATATTCCATTGTATATATGTACAATTTGATGTTTTGATCTATGTATACACTGTGAAATGATCACCAAAATCAAACTAATTAACATGTCCATCATCTCACATAATGGCCATTTTCTTTTCTTTTCTTTCTTGGTGGTGAGAACACAAGATTTATGCTCTTAGAAAATTTCAAGCATACAATGCAGTATTGTTAACTGGTATCACACTGCTGTACAGTAGATCCCCAGAACTTATTCACCTTGTGTATCTGAAACTTTGACTACTATTATCAGTGCATGGAACAGAGGAGGAAGCTACTTCACTGAATTCCTCCAACTTCAGGCAAAGCCACAGGGACATATTGCTCTGCAATTTCCTTATCTTGAAACTGGAGACAATATATGGATAAACAATTTTAGAACAAACTATGACTTATAATTAACATAGTTTTCTACTCTCCTGGACAGCAATGTTGCTTTGAGTGAAAAAAGTCCATAAGCACCCTATGAATGGATGACACCCAAAGGAGGGGTCCTCAATCACCATTTCCAATAGTGTAAGCTGACCCCAAAATCTGCTCCCAGCATCCCTTATCCCCAACATCCAACAAGATGCCATTCCTGTTTAGAGGTAATGCTTTAGGACTAGCTCTGGCTACTTTGCAAAGGGCTTTCACAAGATACCAGTACCTCCACAATGTCTGCCAAGTCCTACTACCTCCAAAGGAGCCGTCCCTTCTTTGACATCCCTGTTTCAGATTTTCCCAAGGTCCATTTTCTTCAGTATTGACAGTTGTGTTAGAAGTAATGCCATAGAATCTCAAAACTTTAAAGGGTTCTTAAAAATTGAGTCCAATCCCACATTTTCTAAATGAGGAAACTGAGGTGCAAAGATGTCAGGGTCATAGAACTCAGCCCCATGATGACACCCATCTATTCAGAATCATCCTTCAGCCTGGTCTAAGCTTCTCACTACCCATATGTGTAAAAGCCTACACAAAGCTGACTGATTCATAAGGCCGAAGAAGAAACATGGAGCAGGCTAATGGCCCATAGCAAATAGTGAGTTCAGCTCCTGGATGGCCAGTTCATCCATTTCATATTGTCTAGTAAGATTATGCCTATATATTTCAGATTACTTTTTAACTTACTTTAAAATAATTTTAGATTTACATCAACGTTGCAAAAGTAGTCCTCAGAGTTCAGATATACCCCTTACCCAGCTTCCCCTAATGTTAACACCTTGTATAACCTTAGTAAAATGATCAAAACCAAAAAAAAAAAAAAAAATCACATCAGTACAATGCTATTAACTAAACTACAGAACTTATGTGAATTTCACCAGGCTTCTTGCCCTAGTGTCCCTTTTCTGTTCTAGGATACAATCCAGGTCCTGGATTATAATTGTTTTTGTGTCTCTTTGGTCTCTTCCAGTCTGTGACAGTCCTTTAGTCTTTCATTGTCTTTCAACATCTTGTCACTCTGGATGAGTACCAGTTGTTCTACTGAATGTCTCTCAGTTATTTCAGATCATTTTAGAGAAGTCCAAATCTCATGGTTCGATGAAGTGAGCCCCCATTTTGCATCTTGGTCAGGCTCATATGTTTACCACCCAGTTACACTTCAGTAGTACCTGAGTTCTTTTCACCTATGACCATTCCATAGATGAACGAAGACAAATTTGTCATCACTCATTGGCCAAAATTAGACTCACTATTCTTCAGGTGTCTTTGGAGAATCGCGCTGTGATGTGTCATGAGTAATGAGAAACACTGTCAGGATATATGACATGAGGCTGATTAATTTGTTAATCATGAGTCTGTGTTGTTATCTTGCCTGATTTAATTATGACAGAATACTGTGGTGAAGCTGAATAAATGGGCACAGCGGTACAGTCAAAAGCCACGAAGAGATATGTGTGCCACATGAAAAGCTCTGGAAGTGCAAACCGTAAGAGGGCCAGGCAATGTTAACTCCAGCCAATTAGATCCCAAAGCACCAGAAACTTCAAGTTCTGCGGGATGTTGGACATGATGAATGGCAATAAACACTCCATACCTCACCCAGTCCTTTGGTACATCATGTTCCCATCATAAAATACAGTGCCCATCATAAAACAGAGGATGCGTGCCTATGGAAGGCAGCTGGGAAGAGGCCTGCCTAGAAAGTGATCTTGGACAAATCCCTAGTGTCTCTGAAATATCAGCAGTTGGGGCAGAGGGGGGAGGAAAAAATGAGAGAACATAAAGGAAAAGGTGTTGGATACCACAAAGAGCTGCAGTTGCAGAGTCACATAAAGCATGATTTGGTAGCACTATCTCAGGCATCAAAATGGTGCTCCCCTGATACAACCCCCCTCCAACACAACCTTAAGACCTGACAATCTTGCTGACAGTGACTTCTTGCCCCTGTCCCCGGGCTACTTGCCTTTCCTTCGCTGGGTGTCCAGCCCTTGGGACCATCTTTACTGCAGCACCTTTTTTCAGGTCTGTCTTCCTCTTGACACTGGAGTCTTCTTGGAAGCAATGGGCAAGGCTGCTGTTGGGACATAGGGTGATCAATAAAATCTGGATGAATGAATTAATGAATGATGAAGCAATGGAGAACTGTATCTCATTTGATCCTCTCAATAACCCCGAAAAGCAAACAGGGCAGGTATTATTTCCATTTTAATGAGGAAAGTGAGACTTAAGAGTTTAAGCCACCTGCCTGAGGTTGCAGGAGTTAAGTGATTTCCACAGTGCTAGGACCAGAGAAAATAAAGAAAAGGACCTGAATTAAATGCCAGATTTGACCTATGCCCTATGCTAAGCCAAGAGAGCAAACTCCAACGGCTTTAGAGGTCTGGCAAGTCATTTAATGTGCACAGAGGATGTCAGAACATACAAGCGGTAGGGACAGTGGCAAAGTGGAGGGTGTGCCCGGTGTATGACAAACAAATCACACCTGCAGGTCACGTTCAGCCTGAGGCACCTGCAGATCATGACCCCTGTGGGCACCTTTTCACCCAGGATCTCATTTGACCCTCATCACAACCTGTAAGGTCTGCATTATCATCCCTGTTTTACAGCTGAGGATGCTGGGATATAGAGATGCTAAGTGCCTGGGTTATCCCCTACTGTGTGTGCCAGAAGGGCCATCAAGCCTGGGACATTTTCTAGGGGCCCTTGTCACCTGGAGCTACAGAATATCTGACTTTTCTTTTATGGATGCTGACAATTTGAGGAAGGTCAAAGAGAGAGATTCAGCACGACTGAGGCTGTGGATGAATGTTATATATTTGGTTTTGCCACGTTTCCAACTTAGCCCCTTTGATTTTTAGAACAGTAAACAGAAAAATATCTTAAAGACTCTCCAGTCCAGTGTTCTTCAAACCACCAGTCGTCTCCCCTTACTGGGTCAGAAAATGGGTTTCTGGGGTCACAACAGGCAATTAAAATAATAACAGAAAATGCTAGGACAGAACATATCTGGGTCCTTCACTCATGAGTATTGGTGAGCATGTATTATTTTGTGAAACTTGTAGACACAGAAAAAAAATTAATTGAAATAAATTTTTTAAAAACTCACTTTGGAAATTTACTTCTCCAATCCAAACCCTTCACTCCATGTATCAGGAAACAATGGGAAAGCGACTTGGCCAAGGTCACACAGTCAGTTAATGGCAGGGCTGGGACCACAGCCCAGGTCTCCCAATGCCTAGTTCATGGCTTTTTTCCCTCATCACTGTGCCTGCGTAAGGCACTGTTTGGGAATTCTGGCAATAGGTACCCATCGTCAGATAGTGGTGCATAAACAAACTCACATCTTATAAACAATCACTCTGAGCGTGTTTATTTGGTGTTCACGTGCGTGTCCAGCTGTTGGATGTGCTTGCGTTTAAGGAAAACTCTGTGCCTCTTATAACATTTTGGAGCTGGAACGATCTCTGTCACTCTCTCTCTGTTTTTTTTTTTTTTGGCCTCGCCACACGGCGTGTGGGATCCTAGTTCCCCAACCAGGGATGGAACCCGGGACCCCTGCAGTGGAAGCATGGAGCCCTAACCACTGGACGTCCAGGGAAGTCCCTCTGTCACTCTCTTGAATACAGGGATGGTGGAAGGTCTGATGTGAGAGCTCAGTGTGTTGCTGTAGCTCCTGAGTGGGCTTCCTTCAGGGCCTTGTGTGGGCTCAGGGCTTTAAAGGAGCGCCCAGACCACTTGATCTGTGGAACGAGGAGACGTCTGAGCAGGAGTCGTTGTGTGGGGTGGTCTGAGGTAAATACCAGGGGCCGGCTCAGAACATGACTGAAGGAGAACTGAGTAGAACTCCCCCCTCTGGAAATTTCTGCAAGGGCAGGGGCAGAACGTTCTGGAAGATGCAAAATGGAGTAGGGAGGAGAAGACAGGGTCAGAGTGTGATTGGTTAAAGGAGAACTCAACTAAGCACCCCCTCCCCTAGGTGCTTCTCTGAAGGCAGAAGAATGAGGACAGAACTTTCTGGAAAAGAGCTGTTCCACAGAAGGCAGAGCCTAGCAGAGGCTGTTGCTGGATGGAAAGAGACTGATTTTCATATATGATCATGAGCTTCAAGGTTCTAAATATGTGGTGGACCAACTGATTTTATATGTGGATCTTCTTTCTCTCATCTTTCAAAGCTGAGACTCTTGCAGCTCATTCTAATTTTGAAGCCACATTTTGAGACCAACTTCACTGTTATCTTGCTCCCCTTCTGCCTCTCCTTTCTCCCTTTCTATATTTTTAAATATGGACTCCGTATGTCCAGCCCCCAGAGAAGAGTTTTCAAGGCTCAGATACTCTTTAAGCCAGATAATTATGTGATTTATGGACACCAAATCAAAGAACCTAGCCTTGTGGGGAGGGTGAGGGGGAAATGGAGCCGTAAAGGGGAAGAAGGGACAGGGGCTAGAAAAAGGGCAAGGCTGGAGGTTGAGATTCGGCAAAGAAACTGACAAGAAGAGAGCCTAGGGGAAATCATAGGCTCTCGGTCACCATCAAAATGAATTCCAATGATACTTGGTCCTGGAAGAAGTATTGATGGGGTCTGATCAATATAAATAAATGCTGATCTCAAGGAGGAGGGGAAATTCATCCCCCAGTTATATCCAGTGATGTTTGTTTCTCAAATAGTTATTGTATTGTCTAATCTATGTAAGTAAACGCTTATCTGAAGCAGAAAAACTGCTACCATCAAAATTAATTCCAGTAAAAAAAAAATTAATTCCAGTAAAGAGTTTGACAGTATCTCATAAAGGTAAACATAGAGTTACCATATGACCCAGCCGTTCCACCCCTAGGAATATACCCAAGAGAAATGAAAACAAACATCCACACAAAAACTCATGCCCGAATAGTACAGAGCAGCGTTATTCGCAGTAGCCAAGAGGTAGAAATAACCCAAATGTTCATCAATTAATGAATGGATAAACAAAATCTGGTTTATGTCCACAAAATGAAATACTCTTCTGTAATGAAAAGGAATGAAATACCAATATGTGGTACAGCATGGATAAACCATGAAAACATTATCTAAGTGATAGAAGGCAGACACAAAAGGCCACGTACTGTTTGATTTAATTTACACGAAAGATCTAAAATAGGCAAATGGATAGAAACAGAAAACAGATTAGTGGTTGTCAGGGGCTGGGGGTCAGGGGGGAGGTTTAGAAGCTCCAATGGCAAGAATGAAGGTCAAGTAAGCTCAGACTTTAAAATTGAAGGTTGTGGAATATGCAACCATCAGTGAGGAAACCGAAAAGTCTTTGATTCATGCCAAGTGTGTGCTTTAGCTAACTACACAGCACTCTTCTCCGTTAACTGTGGATTCCCCTCATCCCCCCACCATAAAAGGAAGGAAGGGAAAAAGTGGGCTACCACAGTTGAGGTTTTCCTCTCATGTATACCTTCGTGTGACTGACTTTTTATTTAGTCCTCTAAGACAACGACTATTTTTTTTCTCTTGAAGCAGAGTACTTGTCATTAGGAAGCCCAAAGTGCGAAAGCTCCACCTTCTACTTCGGCCTCCACCAGGAGACACTAGTGGGGGCAGACAGGGTTTTGTGAATTTCTTCCCTCTATATAGTAGAGTTGGTGGACACTCCACCTGGGAAGCTGGGCAAACACGGTCTGACTCCAGTGGATAGGGTACAGTGTATAGATTGTGCTGTCATTGAAAGAAACCAAACAGTGAGACTGAGTTCATTCAGATCCAGCACCAGGGCTGAGAATTCTAGCAAGACAGAGAGGCCTTTAAAAGGAGAAATGTAGGTCGTTGGCCAGGTAAGAGCGGAGCCTGGTCACAGACAGTCTGTCCTCAGTGCGTCTGTGGTTTTCCTTCACCTCCAGCACCACTGTCCCCCCAGCCTCTCCGGGCATGCAGTAGGTGGGGTCTCCTAGCCTGGTGTGTGATTATTTTGTCCCATCTCGTGGCTCAGATGTGTTTTCCGCCTGAGGACCATCCTTTTCTCTACCTGTTGGGGATCAGTTTCATTCCTATTCCTCCACCAGACTCTGCCGGGTCCATGGGACAGGTAGGCCTCCTTGGTCAAAGAGGTGGGGCTCCCAGGTGCCTGAGGGCCACATCCGCAGTAGCGCTGGCTGCCCTTGGCTGCCCATCCTGTGGGAATCGGTCCTACTAACAGATGTACGCCTGTACCGGACTCCACCGTGCCCTTGGGACTGTGTGGCTAGTGGTCAGAGGCTACTCACCTCCTATGGTGCTCTCCAAATAAGACGGGTTTTCTTTTTAAAGATGGTATGGAAGTCCTGTCGCCTTCTGAATGATAACTCCTTCCCACCTGGGCATTCATCTCAGATCTTGTCCTAGGAAGGGTCTGATCTGCTCATCCTTAATGAATCACTACAGATTTGGGCAATGGGAGGAGAAACAGGCATGAAACACAGCAGGTTCAGAGAGGCTCCAGCTCTGTCTCAGTTCACAGAGGTTCCTGAAGCCTTGGCCTCGACACTTCGAACACGTGCGGAACCTAGTCGAATGGTGCCCAGAAGTCTCCCTTGAGCCCCTGGGATTTTCTGCAGACCTTGCTTTAAAAGCTGAGGAAGTGGGAATTCCCTGGTGGTCCAGCGGTTAAGGCTGTGCGCTTCCACTGCAGGGGGCGCGGGTTCGATCCCTGGTCGGGGAACCAAGATCCCGCATGCCGCGTGGCCAAAAAATAAAAATAAAACAAATTTTTTTTAATAAAATAAAAGCTGAGGAAGCTATCCAGAGGGAGTTAGCTAGGCCCCAGGGCTGGGGGCAGGGGTGGGCACCGTTATGAAAAGATGGCAGCGCAGGGAGACGTCGGTCAGAGAGTCTCCACCCTGGGTGACCACATGACTCCAGATGGAGCTAGAGAAAAGGAAGTTCTGCCGATAAAAATAAATCCAGTAAATGAATTTTTAAGTGCTTTGAGGCAGGGCACACGCAGCCTCCAGTCGTTTATAATCGTGATAAGCTTCGTTTCCTGGGCCTTTATGGTTGTCATTTGGTCCTAAAGGCAGGTGCTAGGAAGGAGAAACACATTCACAGAAGGAGGTCGGTGCAGATCTGGGGGACCCATAGGTGGACAGAAAAATTAGGCACACATTTAAGTAGAAGGACGGGTTGGACAGGGTTTGAGGAAAGGAGTCAGTCAAGATGCCGATTTCTAATAAAGGAGAAGCCAAGAGGCAGGAGGCCTCTGGGGAAGGCGGCCCCCTGTTCAGAGGGCTGTGGGTTACACCCAAGGTCAGGGGAGCAGGCCCTTATTACAAAAATTAAGGCTACTGAACGGGCAGCCATCAGTGGGGAAAGATCTAAAATTGTGTAATGCAGGCCAGGTGCTAACGACAAAGATTTATTCAGCATTATAAACTCCAAGTTCTTTTCTCTCACCAAAAAACGTAATGTGGTGGCAGGGGGCAGGGTACCATACAAGCCTTTATACTCTCATGCCAAGGAATTTGCATTAACTTCGCAGAGGAATCATTTCTATCGTGTGGTCAGATCCCCGTAAGTAGGTAGCCCATGAGTGTGAAGGCTGCCCAGAGGCAGGTCAGTTGGCCCGACCTAGGGGCTAGTCGTGGCCAGTTATTTAAAGATTGTCAGGGACTTCTCTGGCGGTCCAGTGGGTAAGACTCCGCACTCCCAATGCAGGGGGCCTGGGTTCGACCCCTGGTCGGGGAACTAGGTCCTGCACGCATGCCGCAACTAAAGATCCCACGTGTTGCAACTAAGACCCGGCACAGCCAAAAAAAAAAAAAAAAAGATTGTCAAGCAGCTAGATATTGCTGAGGGAGTCTGTCCGCTCGAGGGACCCACAGGGGCATCACCTTAACTGCTGTTGAAATGGAAGACACTGGCAAAACATCCTCCTCAAAACTGCATACAAAAAGGGAAGATTATATTTTAAATCCCTTTGAGGGGACTTCCCTGGTGGCGCAGTGGTTAAGAATCGGCCTGCCAATGCAGGGGACACGGGTTCGAGCCCTGGTCCGGGAAGATCCCACATGCCGCGGAGCAATTAAGCCCATGTGCCACAACTACTGAGCCTGCGCTCTACAGCCTGTGAGCCACAACTACTGAGCCCGCATGCCACAACTACTGAAGCCCACGTGCACAGAGCCTGTGCTCCACAACAAGGGAAGCCACCGCAATGAGAAGCCCGCGCACCGCAACGAAGAGTAGCCCCCGCTCGCTGCAACTAGAGAAAGCCCGCGTGCAGCAACGAAGACCCAACGCAGCCAAAAATAAATAATAAATAAATAAATAAAAAGCCCTTTGAGGGATGATAACATAGGAAGATCTCACATGTTAAGAGGCCCAAGGAAGCCTCTGTGATCTTCTTACTTACCTACCCTAAGAATGCACAGTCTGCCTCGAGGAGGGTGAGTGGGTCAGACCCAGAGGGTGACAGAAAAAAAAGTCTCTGACTTTCAGGACCCATGGGGGATGAACTTGGCTGATCTGATGACCTGTGCTATTGTCCAAACTGAAGAAACAAACCAATAAAATAAAAATAATAACAATGATGATAAAAATAAATAAGGAGGGTGGGAGGAAACTTGTAGCATTGACAGATATGTTTATGGCATAGATTGTGGTGATGGTTTCACTGGTGCAAACTTACCTCCGAATTCATCAGGTTGTATCCATTCAATATGTACAGCTCTTGTATGTCGATCAGACCTCAACAAAGTAGATTTTAAAAATAACTGTAAAAACTAGAGAATAACAGAAGATATCGCTTAAAAGTTGGCTGGCCAGTAAGGCAGCTGCTGGTGACACGTGGCTATTGAGCACCTGTAAGTGTAGAATACCAGGTCTCAAGTAATGTACAACTATCTCATTAGTAATGTTAAGTGTTGATCACATGGGGAAATGATACTATTTTGAAAATGTTGGTTTAAATAAGTATATTACTAAAAATAAGTTCACCTTTTTGATGTGATTGCTGGAAAATTAAAAACGACTCATACGGCTGGGCTGGCATTTGTGGCTCACATTGTATTTCAATCGGGCAGCACTGCATTTGAAGGCCAGCAGAGGCTATGCCACCTCTACCATGATCCGGGCGCAGCCCAGGCTGCAGGCACGCCCCGCCTCTGCTGCTCCCCTGAGGGGCCGTGGCCCTGGCTCCTTGGGACCTCTCCCATGGCTCACTTGGACCTGCAGGGATGTTGACCAGGATGGCTTTGAATCTAGGATTCAATTTGGAGAAAATGGTTATCTTAACAAGTTTGAGACTTTAACAGTCTGAATATGGCATATCTTTCCAATTATTTCAGTCTCGTCTAATTTAATTTCTCTCAGCAATGTTTTATAGTTTTCAACAGAGTGCTGTTGATTGTCTTTTGTTAAACATATTACTAGTTATTTTATGTTTCTTGGCATTGCTGTAAATGGGGTTTTAAAAAATTTCATTTTCCAATTGTTTCCCGCTAGTATATAAGAATACATTAGAGTTCTCTATATTAACCGTGGATCCTATGACATTGCTAAATTCAAGGATCATTCATTGCTAAATTCAAGGATCATTCATGATCCTTGCTCCCCATGTCCTCCCCCTGACTTTGTCTGTGGAAAAACTTTAGCCAAAGAATAAGTTTAATCAGAGAAGCGAGAACAGGCAGAAACTAAGGAAAACAGTCAAAGGAGACCAAATAATAATAGTTTAATCATTAAGCATGGTCAAGGACCCTTAGCTCCTCTTTAAGGGCTAGAGATAATATTCTGGGCCACATCCTGGGAGCTGTCTTATAGATACTGAAACCCACACCAGGTGGAAGAAGTTAACTACATGATGACCAGGCTATAGCCGTGACATAAGCTGCCACAATTCCGAGAATTGGCCTCAAAGAGATGGAAACAAACCGACCCTGGAACTGAAGATTAACTGTACCTAAAACAATCAAGATGACTCTGGTCAGACCACCGATGACCAATTTCAAGATGACTGTCAGAGCTGACTGTGGTGGTTCTGCATGTAGCCCCCTCCCTCTCTCTAGCAAAGCTCTCGTCCCCTGATTGTCGGGGTGGGGTGGGGGGGAGAGTCAGCCTTTGGACGGGCGCCCGCCCTCCCCCCGACCCCGGTTGCCAGCCTCCAAAATAAAGCAAACTTTCCTCGCCACCAACCTGCCCTCTTTATAGGCTTTTGGGCGGCGAGCAGCCAGACCCCACTTTCGGTTACAGTTTTTGGCGCCCAGCGTGGGGCTAGTGGGGCTACTGCGGCTACTGCAGGTATGATGGCTTCTGTGCTCTTATGACATCTGGCTCCCCTGGGTTTTCCAGAGTAGAGTCACGGCCATGACAACGCACCAAGGTGGTTGCCGTGAGCCCGTTGCTCATGGTTAGCTAGCCCCGAGAAGGGGACTTGGGGGACGTTCCTAGCAGCTGCCAAAACAATTTGTTTCAAGGATCCTCCCTGTTTCTCCCTTCCTCGGCACTGGCTGCCAACTTACGCTTTTCCTTGATGGAACGGAAAGATGCATCTGGACAAGCTGACGAGCTCCAAGACCAGGTAAGTCCACCCGTGTGCACCCGGGCAACCTTCCCATTCGTGAGCGCTAAGTGCTGTTTGGGCGTTCTTGCCAATTGGTTCTGATGTCTGTCTGCCATTGAGGGCCGTTTGTGAGCATGAAGTGCTATTTGGGCATTTTTGCCAATTGGTTCTGACATCTGTCTACCGTTGAGGACTGTTTGTGAGCACTGAGGGTATTTTGCCAATTGGTTCTGACGTCTGTCTACCACTGAGGACCATTTGTGTTGAGGAAGTGTTTGTTTGGGACTCCTTACCGGTCATCCTCTGAAGAGGATTTGTGACAGATCTGCCTTTTGGTGCGTGAGTGCGTATTCCATCTGTGTGATGGAAATCTTTGTTGTCTTGTGTAAAATGGGAAATTCAGGTTCAATTCATTAGAAAAATTTTAGCTATAAAATTATGACTGACTAAAGAAAAAGAAAGATGATTTTTTTTTACCAATGTATGGCAAGAGTATTCTTTAGACTCCTGAGAAAATTGGTTAAGATGAAACTCTTTTGAAATTCCCAAACTGGTTCTTTTTGCATATGCAGTTAGAGAAAGCTAGCTTGATAAAATACTGTTTTCAGAATTCTGACCCTGAGAAAACAAAAATATGCCTAGGAGAACACTTGAAGTTAACTCTTACCATGTCCTTGAAGTACAAAAACAGCCCACTTTGCCTGAGACTTCAGCCTTGGGTTAATTAGTAAAACTTCAAGCCAAAAAAAAAAAAAAAGAGGGAAAAAAAAGAAGCCTTTTAAAATTGAGTGTGTAAATTTGACTATTTGGACTGTTATTCATAAACTGATAAGTTTAATTGCAATGCCTAATTCATGAAATGTAAAAAGACGAAACAATGAGATCTCTGTTTGTCTGGATGTATGTATGTCTCAATATGTGTCTTTGTCTTTGGTTAATTTGTAAAGAGCTCTATTACAAATTGGCTTTAAAAAAAAAGTATAGGGAGGGTGGGAGGGAGGGAGATGCAAGAGGGAAGAGATATGGGAACATATGTATATGTATAACTGATTCACTTTGTTATAAAGCAAAAACTAACACACCATTGTAAAGCAATTATACTCCAATAAAGATGTTAAAAAAAAAAAAAGTAAGCACTTACAAATCAAAGAAATCTAAATTTACCTACTTTTTGTCTTCTTGCAAGACCAAGAGGGAAAGTAAAGATGTTTGGGTTTCTTAAACACACATCTTGTACCACATTAAAGGGAAATTGTGCTATGAAAAAATACATTTTTAGAGGTTATGGAATATGTTCTTAAGTTTGCCAATCAGAAAATACTGATGTAATAAATAGTTCAATTACTTGTTTCTTGGTTTTGTTAAGGTTTTCAAGAGTTAAAAATTGTAATATGTAAAAATGATAAGAGAAGCATTTCAGTGTGTAAAGCAAGTAGGATATGTGTTGTTGGCGAAGAGGAAGTATAAAGAACTGAGATATTTTTGTTGAGGAAAAATGATGACAATAATTTTGTCCTACAATGGGTTGGATGGGGAGAAAAAGGACAGATTTGTATGGATCCAGAAAGTCATAAAAGGTTTGTGAAAAAGGAACTCTGAGAAAAGAATTTTGTATGTTGTCAGGATTAAGATTAGAATGAATTTAATTAGGTAGATGAATTTTGTTATAACAGTAAACTGATACATGACTAAATTTGGTTTTCTCTCTCTGTTAAGAGAAAAAAATGTTCTCTAAACTAATTAGGATTATTTGCTATGTTAAATTATATGGAAAACATTTGATAACTTTCAGATCATACTGTTGAACTGGGTAAGAAATTCAAAAACTCAAAGTTCTGATGGAAAGCTGTTGTTTTGCTTCTAACCATACTTTTGACCCCGATGTTCAGAATGGAAAAAACTGTCTAGTGAGGTTGTCACAGAGCATAACTACTCATGATGTGTATCACTGCTGGCTCTAAGTTTACTGCTTAAAGCACATGTACAATGTTTGTGTGAGAATTGGATATAAATGATAAAATGTATGGTCTATAAAGCATTTCCCGATTAACATACCTCTGAGCTTGTTCATGATATCTGATTAGTTTTCCCCCAACGTGGACAACTAGGCAACTACATAAACAAAAAGAGGCCTAGCACTGAGGGACATGAATGGACCCAGAGCAGGCAACTGAGCCACTCCGGCAACGTTGGAAAAATATATTGAGTATCACTGCTTTCTATGGAAAGAGTTACAATTAAAAGGGAAAAATGATGGAGGAAATTTTCACATATTGAGGTGTGAGGAAGTCATTCTGGCTTATACATGATTTACTTGGAACTTTAGGCTAACCAAAACAGCCTGTTTATGGCCTGTTAAACATACACTGTACATCTGCTTTAACCATTAAGAAAAAATACATTCAGAGAATAATACGAAGATGCATTTTGATTATTATCTTCATTGTAAAATGTCTACTAATTTTCAAATGTTTCTCCAGGTACTATGACAAAGTAATCAAGGAGAGAGGTAATGTTCTCATAATACAAAATATTGATGCTAAGCATGGAGCTCGAGATTATTTCCTTTTCTGTGTCCATTCCCCAAATTAGGCAGGACTACTCCCCACTTCAGCAAGAAGCAGCCAAGAGCAGTTGTCGCCCCATTCCCTCAAACAGTTGGGGAAAATTGAAACAGAAATGGAACTAAACCCGAGCCCCTCTGCCAAGTTTCTGACTAACCCTCTACCCAAACCCTCTTCCCCTCTTGTTCCGCACCCGTCCCTCCTCAAGACTGAGGAGTACCAAAGAAAAGGGGATTGAAACGGAGCAGGACCCTATGATCCTTGCCCCCCATGTCCTCCCCCTGACTTTTGTCTGTGGAAAAACTTTAGCCAAAGAATAAGTTTAATCAGAGAAGTGAGAACAGGCAGAAACTAAGGAAAACAGTCAAAGGAGACCAAATAATAATAGTTTAATCATTAAGCATGGTCAAGGACCTTTAGTTCCTTCTCAAGGGCTAGAGATAATATTCTGAGCCACAACCTGTGAGCTGTCTTATAGATACTGAAACCCACACCAGGTGGAAGAAGTTAACTACATGATGACCAGGCTATAGCCGTGACATAAGCTGCCACAGTCCGAGAACTGGCCTCAAAGAAATGGAAACAAACCGACCCTGGAACTGAAGATTAACTGTACCTAAAACAATCAAGATGACGCTGGTCAGACCACCGATGACCAATTTCAAGATGACTGTCTGAGCTGACTGTATTGTTTCTGCATGTAGCCCCCTCCCTCTGTCTAGAAAAGCTCTCGCCCCCTGATTGTTGGCCCGGGGGGCGGTGGGGGGAGTTGGCCTTTGGATGGGCGTCCGCCCTCCCCCCGACCCCGGTTGCCAGCCTCCAAAATAAAGCAAGCTTTCCTTTCCACCAGCTTGGCCTCTTTATCGGCTTTTGAGCGGCGAGCAACCGATCTCACTGCTGGTTACAGTACTGTAGAGTCCCTGAAATTTTCCACATAAACAATCAGATGATCTACAAACAGGGACGGTTTTCCTCGTAAAGAAAAACTCAAACAACAAGAACAGTTTAAAAAGAGAAAGGAAAACATTTGAAAATGTACTTCTCAAAGTTCTATAAAAGCACTAGAAAACCACAGGTATCTTTTACATTCTCATTACATTCTCTGCTAGTATTCTTTTGGAGGAGTGAGACCACAGGAAGCCCACCGTTCTGTTTTGTGGCATCAGGATACTGGACAGATTTTTCTGGCTTAAGTGTTTGAGGAAGCCAGTCAGAGCTATTGAGCCCAGTGGTGGTGGTGTGGAGAAGGGGTCAGTGGAGATGGCTGGTGTCTTAGTAAAAAATACCAGAGGCTGGGTGGCTTATAAACAACAGAAATTTGGGGGCGAGGGATAAATTAGGAGTCTGGGATTAACAGATACAAACCGCTATATATAAAATAAACAACAAGGTATAGCACAGGGAACTATATTCAGTATCTTGTAATAAACGATAATGGAAAAGAATCTGAAAAAGAGTATATATGTATAAAGCTGAATCACTTTGCTGTACACCAGAAACTAACACAACATTGTAAAGCAACTATACTTCAATAAAATAAAAGAAACCAAACAAACAACAGAAATTTATTACTCATAGTTCTGGGGGCTGGGCGGTCTAAGTTCAAGGTGCTGGCAGATTCTGGGGAGAGCCTGCTTCCTGGTTTCTAGACGGCTGTCTTTTCTCAGTGTCCTCACATGGCAGAAGGGACAAGCTAGGTCTCTGAGGCCTCTTTTATAAGGGCACTAATCCCATTCGTGAAGGCTCTTATGGCCAAATCACCTCCCAAAGTCCCCACCTCCAAATACCATCATCACCTTGGAGATTAGGATTTCAACGTATGAATTTTATGGGGACACAAAACATTCAGACCATAGCAGCTGGCTTCCAGTGAATCAAAGAGCCAACACTGTCCCTAGAACACCCCAGTTTAGAAGGAAAGCCTTCGTGTATAACTTTAACATATTAAATGAGGTGGAAAATCTGGGCGAGAATCCCGAATGACACAGGCATCCTGAGGCCTCCTCAGGCACAAAACTCAACGTTCCCTCATTCTTGTGCCGGGGCATGTGAGTCATGGGCCCCGGCCTCCCTGGGATCTGTCTCTCAGGCCAAGAAACAGCGGGGATGGACTGGACATGAACTCCTATTGATGGGTATATGCTCCCTGCATTCCAGAAGTACCAGGACCAAGATCCTTCTCTCTGCTTTCAGGCATCCCTGCTAAGCCTTTCTGCGAGTTCCTGGCCTCCTGCACTCCAGTCAGCCCAGCTCGAGGCTGTCCACCTCCCTCTGGATACATCTTCCACCTCATTTCTGCCATGGCCCACACCCACTGCAGCCTTGATCTTTCTGAAACACTGAGGGTCAGACAGATCCCCCTGTTATATGCTGGCACCTTGGCAGGCTTCAGGCAACTCACTCAACTCTTTTTCCTTTGATCAGAGACTATACACCTTTCCTCTTAGATTCACAGAAAGCAATAGTAGACACAGATGGATTTCACTGTTTTCCTGCCTCTATACAGACTGATGGGACCACATGTATTCTACCTTGGACAAGCCTGAAAACAATAATAACAACAGAATATATTTCACTGTCTCTTTGCCTCTCTTTGAAAGTGGAGGATGGATCAACAACAAGGTCTTACTGTATAGCATAGGGAACTATATCCAATATCCTGTGATAAACCATACGCAAAAGAGTATTTTTTAAAATGTGTATATATACGTATAACTGAATCACTTTGCTGCACAGCAGAAATTAACACAACACTGTAAGTCAACTATACTTCAATTTAAAAATATTGATTAAAAAATGAAATAAAGATTAAAATTGAGGAAATCAAGCAAAAGAGACTAAGACAAAAATATCACACATATAAATGATATTGGAAATGAGAACAAGTGATCTATAAAATGAAAGTGATGAGACATCTATGAACACGTTTTTGCCAATAAATTAAAAAATAGATGAAATTGAAAAAAAAAAAAAAAGAAACTGGAGGGGATCCCAGTTTTCATTGAGTCGCCATTCCCAACAGAGCCTCCATCCTCCGTGCTATGTTAGCAATTGAGAGGTCTTCTGCCCGTGACTATAGTGTCGCCGCCGCTCTTCTTGCCCCTCCAGTGGCTGGCCTTTCCTCAGGCTCTTATTATTGTGCTGGATCCCTCCAAGCCATGGCCACTCTCACAGGGTCCTCCCTAGTTCCGATCATGGTCGCTATCACTCAGAGGGCAAGTGTTTGGTGAAAAATTCCTCAAGAGATGGTTTCCCACCTTGTGTTGTTGCTACCCCCTCAAAAGAACTCTGGCTTGGGCTCTTCTCAACCCTTGCCAATGACTGTGGGTCTGTGGCCAAAACATCTGCCAACTCTCAAGAGCCCCTCCCGCTCTCAAGAACGTGGAATAAGGGTCCACTCTCCCTCACGTAACCAAAGAGCCATTTTCCAGAGACATCCGGGTGGTGTAATGGGCTCATTGTCCTACAACCGACTGTGCTCTTCTATCTGACCCTCAGTCAGCCCACCCCGACCCCCAGCTCCCCAGGCCAAGCAACTGTTGCTTTCCTACACATATGTAGAGTCTGAGCACATTAGGTGGGTGGCTGTCTGGGCTCTTGGATCTTTGTGAGCCTGTCTGCTTGTTACATGGAAGAAAAGAGCAGATCGAAAACTTAGCACAGAGTGAGTGAAATGCTCAGTGTGTGGGTTCACTAAAAGACACGCAATGCCCCCTCCTTTTTTTTTTTTTTTTCCCCCTGTGGCATGTGGGATCTTAGTTCCCCACCAGGGATCAAACCCGCGCACCCTGCAGTGGAAGCACGAATCTTAACAACTGGACCGCCAGGGAAGTCCCCATGCCCCCTCCTATATAATCTGTTGGAACATTTCAATTTTCCATGGTGCCTTCCTGGATTTTTGGCGACTGCAAGACAGCCCCTGGCTATCCATGCAGCAGCATGAGTGGTGTGGCTAGGACACCCCTGACGAATGGGTGCCCCAATCTTATCGCGGCTACCCTCACAGATATCCAAGAAAATGGGACGTGCAGGACTCGTTCTATGAGGGTGCTGTCTGCTTCATTCCATGAAGAGGAAAGTGGCAGATATGGGGGAGCCCTGCCCAATGTGTTCACGACGCAGTTCTCCCTCCTCCCTCACCACCTTCAGACTCCTAAGTCTAACCTCTGCAAAGGGGTCAGCTCTCCAGCTCATTCAAAACTCTGTCTCCTTACCCTGTGCCCACACACAGTGTTTCCCTTGGATGCAAACTTGGTAGTGCCTCCCTGATGGATGGGTGGGTATTCTTTCACCTTCCAAAGACTCCCACCCTTTCCGTGTACTTACTCTCAGATCTCTCTCTCTCCTTCAGATGTGCTCCTGGAAAAGAACCAGATCTGCCCACTTCCATGAAGAGGTGAGTGACTGAGGGGGATTCAAAGAGGAAATCTATCAAAGGGGAGAAAAGAGAAAAAGCAGCCACCAGATGTGACAAACGGGCAGCGCCATGGATTCCAGCCATGTCCCAGGCGCCCCTGACAAAATGTTCCTTCTGTGGCCTCTCTGGATGGAGCTCCGTTCATGAGATTTCTTCTTAGATGACAGTAATGGGCGTCCTTTGAGGCACTGGCCTCACTGGCCCCAGAGTCTCCCTCAGGCTCCAGGCTGAGGACTCAGAACAACTGGGCCCCCACTATAGAATTTAAAGAATCTTTCATTCAAAAATACATACATACATACATACCTGTCGAGCCCCGTGAAACTTCCCTACATGACCTGACCAGGCCGTGATGGCTATCTCCGCCCCTTGACATCTGTACACTGAAGGGCAGTGTGTCTAATTCCCTAGACTTCCTGGAACCTTGCCTTCTCAGGCCCTCACAGCTCCTGCCCTGCAGAACAATCAGTACCATCAGCTAAGTTTCCCCACGTCGTTAAAATCTGTACCTGCACACTGCTAAGTAGAAATGAACGAGTGAGTGTAAATATGAGGAACCTCAGAAAGCAGGCACACAGAAAGCAGTCCGAAAATACGATTCTGTCACAGAACCCTAGGAGTCTCACAGAAGTCATTCACCGGGCCCAGCTCTCGAGCACGTCCCTGTGTTCCCCTGGCCCATCCTGGAGACTGGGGTTTCCTCTGTGATAGCCATCCAAAGCTTCCTACTGGAAACCCTGGTCCAGAGGGTCCAGGCCCTGCTTCGATCATTTGTAATCAATTTCTCGCTACCAACCTTAGTGCATAACTTTGGGTTTGGAGTTTTTCCTCTTACGAAAAAGAAGCAAACCACGCCTCAGAGGTCGTGACTCAGTTTCCCCCTGTATTTTGCCCTTGAATCTCCACTTGACAAGAGAGGTTCAGAGTTTACACCGAATGGACAGAGCCCACAGTCCCCTGAGGTTCTGACTCCGGCACTGGGCTTCAGGAGCTTCCCCCAGGATTGAGCAGGGGGCAGGGCTTTTATAGATGGAGGGAGCGGGCTACGTGCAGAAACAGCACAGTCAGCTCTGACAGTCAGCTTGAAATTGGTCACGTGGTGGTCTGACCGGTGTCATCTTGATTGTTTTAAGTACAGTTAATCTTCAGTTCCAGGGTCGTAGCAGATGGGGTTCCCTCATGGATATCTGCAAAAGCAATCTACTCTCGTCCCCTCTCTGACTTCACGACCTCAAGCCCCATGAGATCTTTTCGACTGACAGACCCTGCATGAGATTCTGCCAGGTCCTTGGCAACGCGTTGCCTCTTAAATCAAAAAGAGACGAGACTCTTGCTGGTTCACCACGATTGTCTCTTTCTTCTTCTGAGTCCAACCTTAGATTTTATTTCCTAGCCTCCTTGAAAGTTGTGTGGGACATTGTGTACCACAGCCAGATCTGGCCCGCAAATCCTCTCACTTGCCCCTCAGCTATTCCCTCCTCTCTCATTGGTGCTCACCGGGATGGACACGATCGTGGCTATTTGGGAAGCTGTAGATGGGAGAGCTGGCCCCTGAGTGACTGCGTGGAGGAGAGCCACCCTCAGACCCGGAACACAGCTTGCCTGGTACATGGGTACGAAGTAAAAATGTTGACTTTATCATTTGGGGGTCTGTTTGTTACAGCAGTTTAGCCTACCTTAAGAAATATTTGTAAAAACTCACTTTTGCTCAGTTTTGTACCCATAGATGCCCCAGGCATGCTTCTCAGGCTTCTGGCCCCGCTCTTGAGAGCTCTGAAAAAATGTCACCCTTCTGAACCCGTGATGGAAAATTCTATCGTTGGAAATATTTTCACTGATGACGGTCATTAGCCCTTTCGGGCCATTAGTCTAAGGCAATGGACTAATTGAATTGAATCCAAAAAAGATTCAAGCCCTTCCCAAGTGGGAAGGGCTCATTCAGAGTCATCAGAGGGGGGCAGGAAAGGGAGACTAATTTTTTTTAATTTTTAATTTTATATTGGACTATAGCTGATTTACAATGTTGTGTTAGTTTCAGGTGTACAGCAAAGTGATTTAGTTATACATATTCATATAGCTATTCTTTTTTGGGTTCTTTTCCCATGTAGGTTATTACAGAGTATTGAGTAGGAAAAGGAGACTTCAGATTGCTGTGTCCTCAGTTGTGCCAGGAACTTTTCAACTTGAAGATCTTTACCAGAAATGAAGACTTTTCGCTTTACATTTCATTTTTAGTATTAAAAATTTCAGCATGAGGAAGAAGGCGGCGGATGGGCCCTCCAGCAGCCTGGGTGCCTGACTCAGCTCCTCCTGCCAACTCCCTGACTTCAGATACCTGACTTCGGAGGAACGTAGCCCTGGCTGTGACCGCCCCTGCCCTCCACACTGGATCAGTCTGACTGGTCGCCCAGCACCACACAACCTAACCTTGCCATGACCTTGCAAACCTCTCACTCCTGAATCAGTTGTCCCAAACATTTTATTCTGGACTCCTAATTGGTGGAGACGTACAGCCTATGTACACACATCCAGAAGCCTCCCAAATACATCCACACCTTCCCTGTAACCTTCTCAATGCCTCTAGCAGGAGAGATTGTGATCATCTCTCTTACCTGAGGGTGTCAAAGACTTGGTGGGAAAAAGCTTCTAGTACAGGGACAGAAAGGAGGCACCAGATCTAAGGTCACAGACGTCCCAGCCTTTATCAGCTCTTATGGCCACCAGGACACCTACTCTTGCCCTTGAGTGCTCTGGCCACAAGTCACTCTAATTTGTCCCAAGGACAAAGGACCTGTCCCTGGCTAGGCCACGCTAACTGCATTTGGTGCCCTGCCCCCACGTTCCCAGCCTGGTTCCGAAAATCTGCTACAGCAACTTCATTGCACATTTGTTGTGTTTAACTAACAGCTTGGAGGCTGCCTTTTTAAAGACTCCAAAACAAACACTTGGAGATCCTAGCTCAGATCTTGCCAGTTTTTGTCATTTTGCATTTCTGTCTCTACCGGGACCAAGATGCCGTACAGTGAAGGTGATGGGCAATGAGAGGCAGCAGCGTGAGTTCTTCCTGACTACATCCCACGATGTCCTTCCGAAGCAGGCAGGCCTGAAGGTATGTGTAGACCACAGCGAGGTAGCAGGTGGAGAGGTACTTCCTGAGCCGTGAGTAGGAATCAGTTCTCCAGACAAACTCTGTTAGCTTTTGAGAAATATTTGACCTCTTGATTGGCACACACACACATTTTCCTTTGGACCCGAGTGGGGTTACTCTGTGTAGCTTGAACTTATTATTTTCCTAGACATCAATTTGGGGGACATCTTGGCTCAAAATAATTTCCCCGTTCAATGGGAATGTACCCCTTTCCAGGGATCGAGTTCCTGCCCCTCACATCAGGGCCCTGAGGCCCTTGCGCATTCATCCAAAGGTAAGCATCTAATGTAAACCCGTCCTATCACTGTGCTTCCCAAGGAGTTTTCAACTGATGATGGGGAGCGGGGAGCATTTTGTCACCGTGGGGAAAGGCAGACGTTCTCCGAGCTCCCATTCCTAGCCACTGCCATGTCAAAGAGGCCGGGAAGCAACGAGTCCAACCCTGAGACAAAAGCAGAGTCAGATTGCTGACACTCTTTGAGTCCTTCCTCTGGTTTTCCCTGTGTCCCAGCAGCAGCTCTGGTCTTCTTATCGTTGTGTAAGATGCCTTAATAGCTGGTCTAATATATTTTTTTTCTTCTAGCCTCAGCTGGTTGGAGTTTGGTTTCTATGGCTTACAGTCAGGCCCTTTTTGTCTTCTGTATTTATTCATTTCTTTATTTCTTTATTTTGAAAGCTGTACACTTTATTTTATTTTTGGCTACACCACGCAGCTTGCGAGGTCTTAGTTCCCCGACCAGGGATCGCACCCGTGACCCCTGCAATGGAAGCGCAGAGTCGTAACCACTGGACCGCCAGGGAAGTCCCTGCTTTCCATATTTATTAATGTCTATTACAGCTACTGTTCCTTTTGAGAAACACCTCTGTAAAGAGATTTGTGTGACGAATCAAAATCATGGCCTGCTGCCATGATTGTGTGCCACTTATGCTACATTCAGAGTATGTGTTCTCTTCTAATGTGGTTTTGGTGCAAATTCCTACCAGGCTAGGACAGACCTTACAGGTGGTTGTGGCTGCCTGGGTTTAATCACTGAGGGAACAGGTAGATTTTCAGATACGACATGAGAACTGAGAAATCAAACCTTAGGTGATGTATCTGCTGGGGCCTCGCTCTTTGGTGTCAGGACTTCAAACAACCCAGGCGTCTTGAGTGTGTTCCTTGGTGGTGGAGGGAATGGTGGGAAGAGGGCCTTTGTTACATGGAGTTACTCAGGACCAATGAGCAGTGCTTTCAACCATTTTTGATCAGGTCCCACATTAGAACATTTTACTTATATTGTAACCACACACACACACATATATAAGTATTGTTTTGTGAATTTTTTTCTTTTGATTAAATACATGTGCATGTGTATATATATAAACACATATACATAATCCAAAGAAAACTTCACAAAACAATACTTACATTTATGATGTACGGCACACTCTATTTTTCATTCCATTTCTGTAAAACATGTTTCTAAAATTGATCTTACAACTCAGTAGTTCTCAGACCTTTGGGTCTCAGGACTCCCATACATTCTTAAAGTTTGAGGATACCAAAGAGGTTGTGTTTATGAGAGTTACAGCTATTGATGTTTACTGTATTAGAAACGAACAATGAGAGGGTTTTTTTGCTTTTGTTTTTTGGCCCCGACCAGGGATTGTACCCGGGGCCACGGCAGTGAAAGCGCCAAGTCCTAACCACTGGACCATCAGAGAACTCCCTGAGGGTTTTTTAAATACAAGAATACACAGACTCATATCCTATTACCTGACAGAGTAATGGCATCACCATGCGTCCTTCAACCTCTGGAAAATGCCACCGTACACTTGAGAATGAGAGAATGAGAGTGAAACAGGCAAATGAGAGCTTAGTATTATGATGAGAATAGTTTCGACCTCATGAATTCCCTGAAAGAGTCTCAGAGACACCGGGTTGCCTGGACCACACTTTGGGAATTTCTGTACTAATAGGTTGTGACCCAGACTTTGAAAAACATGAACCTAGAAAAAGCCTAGACTGATTTTGGACAAAGTGAACCAGTAAATCCAATTAGCTAAATTTCCTTCTCCATGTTTCCCTCTTGTTCTTCCTGAGAGAGGAGGGTATTATGGTTAATTCCCCAACAACGATTTCATGTAAGATAGTTAATCTAAGCCAATCCGTGCACCGCATTCCCCTGGCAACAGGGCCACGAGCATCATATGCCCTGGGTTGCCTCCATCAGACTAAAGAGAATTTAAATTCCATGATTGAGGGAGAGGTTTGCTCTCTCTGTGGATGTGAACAAGGGATACTACTGGCAAAACACAGTGTTTACAAATGCTGTTGCAAACAGAGTGGGGATATGAGGAAAAAAAAAAAAAAACCAACCTGGGAGTTTGATGACACTGAGCTAATTACATCTTGCCTGGGGCCTCCTTTATCTCCAGTGGGCTTTGCAGCTCTGTGAGAAAACACATTTCCTTATTGTTAGAGTTGGGGATTTCTGTTACTTGCAGTAAAAAAACATATTGACGCACTGAGATTTTAGGGAAGTCTTGTTAAATATCCCATCCTGTACTCTGCTGGTTACAGAGTATTTTAAAGGACACGTTGTGTGTGACCCTACCTAGCACAGAACCAGCAAGTTGGGAGTTGGGGTAATTAGATCAAGTTGATCAGGGGGCAGGAGCTGAGGTTTCAAGGACCGGCTGCCCCTTCCCTATGCGTATTCTTTTATTTATAGCTTTGTGGCAAGAAAAGTTGTATTTTATTAATGCAGGCGCTCAAGTCCCAGACATTCATTTTATAAACATCTATTTTTGTGACTTGCTCAGATGTGGCTTCTTTAGACACCCATCCTAGCCTCCAGCACACTACATTGTAAGCATCTATCTACCCAATTAGACTGAGCTCCTTGAGGGCAGGGATTCAGTTTTATTCATCTTTGTAGACCCTAGGATTCTTCATTGACTGATACAAAATATGTTCACAGTAAATGTTTCTTGAAAGAATAAATGGGGGGCTTACCTCGTAGCGCAGAGGTTAAGAATCCGCCTGCCAATGCAGGGGACACGGGTTTGAGCCCTTGTCCGGGAAGATCCCACACGCCACGGAGCAACTAAGCCCGTGCACCACAACTGCTGAGCCTGCACTCTAGAGCCTGTGAGCCACAACTTCTGAGCCCCCGTGCCACAACTACTGAAGCCTGCGTGCCTAGAGCCCGTGCTCCACAACAAGAGAAGCCACCGCAATGAGAAGCCTGCACACCGCAACGAAGAGTAGCCCCCGCTCTCCACAACTAGAGAAAGCCCGCGCGCAGCAACGAAGACCCAACGCAGCCAAAAATAAATTAATTAATTGATTAATTTTTAAAAAAACGAATAAATGAATGATAATGAAACACACTCTTGTAATGCAGGAGTCAGCAAACTACAGACCATGGACCAAGTCTGGTCTGTGGTCTGCTTTTCTATGGCCCGGGAGCTAAAAATTTTTAAATGGCTGAAAACTCAAAAGAGGAGTCATATTTTATACTATGTGAGAATTATACGATATTCAAATTTCAGTGTCCTAAACTTTTATGAGAACACATCCTCACTCATTCATTTACATATTATCGACATTTTTGCACTACAACATCAGAGATGAGTAGTTGCCACAGAGACCAACGACCCACAGAGATTAAAATATTTACTGATTTTTACAGAAAACGTTTGCCAACCTGTAACGTTGTAATGTTTCCTGGTTTGTTTGTTTTTGACAGAGGTGTGGCCTTTAGTCTCATTTTTTAAGTTCAATCTTCATTTATCTTAGTCATGTTGCCAAATAACATGCAAGGTGAAGAAGCATTTGACAATTATTTGGTAATACCTGATTAGTGGAGAAAGGAAGGAACACTAAATTTAAACAGAGAATGAAATATCCACTCTGAGATTTGAATTATACAAATTACTTAGATTCACTGACGAAATAAATATTTTAAATGTCTAGTATCACTGTTACTTAATTCTGAGGACATCTGATTTGACCACATTAATATTTTAATATTTTTAAACTTACAAAAGCCCAATATGTTGCCGAGTAGTTAAACCTCACTTAATACAGGGGTTAGAAGTCTTATTCTAAATATTGCATTGACGTATTTTGTATCAGTAATTAATGCATGGATGTACTAGAATGTATTTTGTATCAGGAAATGATGTATTGATATATCAAAAAATACTTTATAAGGTATATACAAAATTATTTATACTGATTTTAAATGATAATTGTGTAAAAACAATATACTCACATTTAGCAATCGTTACTGATATGGGGGGAGATGAATGACTTTTCTTCTTTCTTGTATTTACCAATTTTTCTCTATTTTGCCTTTTTATAATTACCAAGAGTTGTAAAATACTACATGATTTGACCGATTCAAAATAAAATTCCTTTAATCCCTGTGAACTTGTTTCACATTTACTTTCCTGCCCGCATACTCCAAGAGATCTCTGATGTGGAAAGGACTAAACCTGAGGTCTAGTGCCTTGAAAATAAGACACAAGAGCCAAGAATAAAATTAGAGGCAGGGCCAACTTTCCACACGAGGAAGTCTACTTACCATTCTTGGGGGGGGGGGGTGGGGAATACACAAAGGCCCTTGAAATGGAAAAAAAAAAAGGTCACAGTTGAACTAATTAAATACAACACCACTTACTTGCCCTATGGGGGCACTCTCTCCGGGTATAATGGGAGGGAATTATTTTAGCAACTTCCAAGGAAACAATACATACTTATATATTGTTAAGTCTCTAAAGTAATATTAGAGAGGAAACAGGTTCAGGTCATCATTTTACATTTCAGGGCAAAACCTGATTATGAGATGAATTTTTAAAAAATTCTAGAAACAGGCAAAGTAGCTGTTTTCTTTCATCTTTCCCACTCTACCAACCTTGACCAGGAAGGGAAATGATGAACCTTTTGAGATTTAATGTATTCAATAACTCCTTTTTCAAGTAGATCAAGAAAGGCAAATGTGAGAAATGCTTGGAAAGCCAATCGATGACTGGTTGATATTTTTTATAAAGAAAAATTGTTAATTCGCTGTGAAGGAAAATGTGTAATAATTTACCAGCTGTTGGAATTGTTTAATAACAGCACTTGCATGACATGAATTGTTATTCTAAATAACATATGGCCTGGATGCAGAAAAGGTAAGCTGTCAAACAGAACCTTGCGCTTTGTTATTCCCTGCGGCAAACTGCGACCGGATCACCAACCCCGTTTCCTCTTCTTTCTGGGCACGCGGCTATCTGCTATTTTCCAGTCCCCTTTGGGCTTCTGTGTGGACACAGGACTGACTTCCGGCCAGCAGAACGTGGGTAGAAGTGGTGCATGCCTCTTTCAAGCCCGACAGCCCTCATACCTGCAATGTTCCATTTTTCTTCTGCTGACTGAATGGAGAGGATTCCGAGGACCCAAGAGGCAGAAAGAGCCACAAGATGGACAAAACCTTTGCTGCTTGGAGGAGAGCCGCCTGACCAGGAACGCCCACACTGGACTGTGGTGGGACCATTAGTCTGTCCTGTACATGTTCCCATGTTCACGAGGGTGTTAACTCCCTGCAAATGGCTGAATCTGATCTGCCTATAAGCAGACAACTGAAACCACGCGGCCAGTTTCTCTGACTCAAGAACAATCTTGCCAAAGAGGGTCTTTCAAATTCAAACCAGGCTTCTCCTAACATTCAAAAGTACCACTGATGGGAAAATTGTTTTCTTCATTATGATTAACTCAAGACAGAGGCAGTGACATGGGCACTGCCAATTCTCCACTAGATAAGAACTTTGGCGACACTCTAGTTGGTTTGGAATAGCTCGAAATTTTTGGTTCAGATTTAATCTGGTCATTTGCAGATAAAGTAGGAACGATCATACATATGGCCCTAACATAATTATCAATCTCTTACAAAAACATTTTTTCGGTCAAGAACAAATCTCTTAAGTCATTTTACACAATCCCTTCTCATTAGGCAAGATGGATTATCTGGAAGATCAGGGAAACTGACCTCAGAAATTTCACTGCTCTTGTGGTTTTTAGACATATTATTACCCTGTGGGGATGGAGAGGGGTCAGTTAGTGTCTTCTACAAACTAACTCCTCAAAGACAACCAACAATGTGTTTTCACCAATGAAGTTTGACCTGGTCAAATTCTTTTCTTCCTTGAATGAAAGTCATTAGTATTCATTAATCCAAGCTGTTCAGTACTCTTAAGTTCTGATCATTTGGATCTTGGCATACTAAAAAAAAAAAAAAGAAAGGTATTTAATCAAAGGAAGCCAAAGGAAGCCAACTCAGACAAGAATAGGATACCTCACACCAAAGCGACATTAAATGTTGTTTATTGAACAAAAAAAATAAAACATGGAAGTGGAATTCACTGAGCAAAAGCAACTCACCAGGTGGAGCTGCTATACTTTGTGCTAAATAATCTTATGAACTGAGTATACAGAATACATATAATATGTAAGTTACCTCAACAGCAAAGGAGAAGGTGTAGATTACAGTTTTGGAAGGAAAAATTTGGCCAAATGACAAATTTAGTTGCTCAAAATTTCTAGCCCTTATTCACCTAAATTCAGTATGAATCTACATACGTGCATTCAGTACGTGCATACTGAATTCCCATTTTAATGGAAGCTGCTTTTTGGAAGAAATTTCAAAGTTTTCTTTTTTGCATTTGTTTGACGTGCTACTCAGTTTTTAAAATTCTTCTATTTGATATATGTGTGTGTATATATTTATACACACTTAAAAAACCCCAAAGCCTTGCTTACAAGTTGAGGGGTCATGCTGTTTTTTTAAATTAATATTCGTGAATTGCAATTATTCTTTCTCCTGTGTGTCTAAGAAACTTGATGTGTTCTCAATGTAGCCCACAGACAGGTGGGCTGACAGATGTGTCAAAAATACTTTATGAAAAGAGGGAGGTGGCTCATGCCAGTTGGCAACCTTTTGTCTATTGTTTCCTGTTGGAGCGGGCTACCTCCCTTTCACATCTCACGATCAAAGGTGAAAGGAAAACTTTTTACTTGGAAGCCTAGTTAGCACAGTTGTACATTTACTATAATCCACCTTCAACTTGGTTTCTTGGGCTTTCTAATGTAAGATGACAAATACCTTACACCCAGTACACAGCATCAAAAAAGTACTGCAGAAACATCTTATAGACAATACCTTGCCTTGCTTTTTTTTTTTTTTTTTTTTTTCTCCTCGTATGTTAAACATCAGCTTCTATGGGATACATTTCCAGAATGGTTTTGTTACCACTTTATAAACACTCAAAGCCAAACAAACAGCACAAAGAACATCAATGTCGTCTTTTTTCCAATATTTGTATCAATTACTGGAGGCTAATCCTAACATACACTACTTAAGGGGGAGGGCGAAAGAAGAGAATTCATGACACGTTGCAAAGATAGGACTACAGCATCTTAGTTGTAGGGACGATCTTAAGGTGCAGAAAGAGGGGACTCTCTAGAAGGTGATGGTGTGGTTTCTTCAGGTGGAAAAACTGTGAGTGTGCAAGCTCGGATGCCACCCAGGGACTCCGGGAGATCAAAAACCTTATGCCATTCATCTTTATCTGGATCATATTTCTGTACTATCTCTACCATACAACGATTATTCCACGAATACCCACCAACCACGTAGATTTTATTTTCAAAGACAGCGACCCCAACATCACTCTGCCCTCTTAACATGGCAGCAATTGGGGTCCACTGGTCAAGGATCGGTGAGTAGTATTCACAGCTTAGGACATCATCATAATCGCTTGTTCCTCTGAAGTGATTGCCACCAATGACATACAGCCTTTCTCCCACTGTACACATGCAATGCAGACCTCTGACAGTGGTCATTGGCGCCTTCTGGATCCATTTGTCAGTATCAGGGTCAAAGCACATGAGCTCCTTTTGGAAAGTGTCATGAGTAATTCCTCCTAAAGGATGAAAATTATAGACATGAGGTAAACAGATTATTATAAAAATGCAAAAGCAAATAGGAGGCTCTATGTCACAGGTCACAGATAATTAACTTCTATCCAGGTATTATGACATTTTAGAGCTTATCAACCTTGTTCTTATAAATGTCTCCCTGCTATACTTTCTCTGGATTAAAAATAAAGAAAATAACATTTTCATCTCCTTAAAGAACAAAAATGCAGCTTATATTATTGTAATGGCTTTCTCAAACAGAGACCCATGGGATTTAAGAGGCTTTATAGAATGAAAATATATTTTGGCCACTCTTAGAGTTGGGTTTACAGGAAATCCCAACTACAAAGCATCATTCACTCCTGCTGCACCTCTGGGTGCTGAGCACAGGGCTAGGGCACTTTAAAGCCTAGGTGCCCGTTTCCTCATTTGTCAAATAAGAATGTCCACTCTAGTTCTCTCATTAGGATTGTGACTATGAATTGAAATAAATCACAATGCTTTGGAAAAGTCGAAAGTATTGTGCAAATGTACACGCTTATACGAATATTCGGAACTGATTATTTTTGTAGAGTTTTGGGTGGGTAGGGTGAGGGTGGGTAATGTCCTCTCTTAAAAAGCTAAAGAATTAGAATGCTGAATATATATGGAATTTTGTATGTACAGCAATTCGTTGTTGCTCTATTGAGTCTATATCATTTACAAAGTATATTCTTAGAGCACATCTAAATCAGTCTGTACAATGAAAGCATCAGACTATATATTCTGCAGATTAGGGAGAAAACTAAACTAATCTTTAGCCATATCATTCAAAGCTCTATTGTCTGGTGGCCAGATGACAATCAATTTTTTTTCTGCTTTTAGATATTTTTTTCTGTACTTCACTGAATTGCCAGCAAGCAAAACAGTGCTCTTTGGTTTGAAACTCAGCTGTGGTTCCTAGCCTACTCTTGACTGGGAAGGTCATTTGTGCAATGTATCCTAGTTATTCCAAAGCACCACTAGAACAATTCGAATGTCATTTTTTTTCCCCCAGAGGACTTGGAGCTCTCCTTATAATGGCATAGCAGCTACACGCGTAAAATAGGTGGATGGTGTAAATCATTGATTAGTGGAGCATATCGTTTCCTGGATGGCTCTTTCAATATAAGACGTCCCATAGTTGCTCATATATTTAACACCAGAAACCTGCCGCTCATACACTACAGGCCATTCCCTGATCCTTCCTCATTACAGATTACATAAGGCAGCATCCAGAGACTCAGACCACAAACATCACCTTATCGCCTTTGTTCTCTAATAGCGTAACTGCTGGCCTGGCACTGGCAGGCCTTCAAAAGGGGGAAAACTGTCAGAGGTAGACTGTGTCAGGGCCAAATGGTAAGAAGCTGACTAACGGAATAAAATTTCAATACCTGAAGTGAACGTTACATTCAAATAAGACTCCTTCCTAAATTCTACGGAAGGATGATTTGAACGCCAACAGTTTGAGAATGAAAGTTGTTACTGGGACACTGAGCCAACTGCAGCCGTTTCAGAACTTTTTATTAGAAAAATATATGTGCATGTGGCCAAAATACAGGTAATCAGCACAGAATTATTTATGCAATGACACCATAGTAGAACCCATTATAATGTTAAGGACAAGAGAAACATATATTATGGGTTGCACTAAATGAGAGAATGGACATTATTATGCATTATATGTATATTGGTAGCAAGTTTTATGCACAGTAGAGCTTGTATGTTACACAATGATATATTTCCTCATAGAGTTTAGCTAAATTCTGAATAAAAATGAATTAAATGCTGTTATAGAGAATATGAATGGTGGTTATTAGAGTACTGAGTTATTGGAGTACAGAGTATGGGGACGGAAAGGCAAGCTGGAGAAGCTGAAAGCTTTCCAATTTCTTCTAACTAAGGTATTTACAGTAGGATTGGTTTGCTGCTAGTCTTATAAACTTATAAAATGCCAAAGGATTCATATGCAAATGTACACATAAAATATATTCTAAAATCAATACAAATTATATTTTGGTTATCCATTTCCGGGATTATTATTAACACCAGATGGAAAGATGGCAACATAGCTAAAAGTCTATGTATTATATTAATTGCATTTGCAATTATTTACCTGAAATATACATTACGCCTCCATACACAGTTCCAGCATGGCCATAGTGGGGCTCACTCATTTTGGCAACATAGGTCCATTCATTTGTTCTTGGATTGTAACATTCTACTGTAGCTGTTGTTTAAAAAATAAAAAGAATGAATGAATTTTTAAAAATGATTTATAATTTCAAATTTAGCAATTAATTATTTTTCCTTTTAGGTGGAACAATAATAATATCCAAATAACTGAAACATTTCTATTATAGCTATGAGATATTCTTTGGGGGTCACTTATATTAATTATTGACGTTATGTTAATAATATGAACCATTAATACATTGATAACATGTTACATCAGACGAGCTACGTAATATAATAAGGTAACATTTCTGTCGCTGCAGAAATCACTAGGATTTCTTTTCTTCTAGGATCTTGTTATATCTTTATAATTTGACATTTCTCCCATTCCTTTGCTCTAAATATGTGGGAAGAAAAGATGAAAACAATCACAAGGAAGAAAAACACTTTGATTCTATATGACACACCATATAGGAAACAAAGGTTAACAGATATGAAGCAAAAATTTAAGTTGAAAATGAAAGTATGCACACTGCCTGGTGTATGTTTTGATGCCTATTGCGTTATTTTGTATCCAGACTACAAAATGGACACTGACAATAATTTTTCAGTATTTACACATTAAAGCCAATAGCTTGTATATAACCACCCAATACCGTTGTAGCCAGTACTGCTCTTAACTTGAAGATGATTAGCAGCATAATATGAAGTTAAGATTTTTATTAGGGGTACTTCCTCTCAGTAACAAATTTATCATCTTTAACATTATTTGAGAAGTGGCCTCATCTTACTTAAATATCAATCTGTTATAACCTTAAGACTAGAACAATAACAGTCCAGACAGTTAGAAAATGTGATCTTTTTTAAAAGGCAGAAAAACAATAGGGATGTTAGGAGGACTCTGGTCAAAAGTACAACATCTAGATTGGCTTGAAAAGTTTACACTATTTATTGCAGATGTTGCTACTTGCTAACCCAAATGCTTATCTCCACTAACCCTGCTTTTTTCTTACTAACAGAACCACAACACTGCTCAGGAAAGCACTGTGCCCAACTCAAAATAAAATTCAAATTAGCAGGTTCCCTTGAAGCTGGAATTGATGATATGATACAGTTGTAGGCAATGGAATGGAAGCAGGAGGATACTGAGTGGGGCTATTTGATCAAGCTACCAGAATAAAATTTGGCTACTTGCAGCCAAATGCAATCCTAATTGATGAATCATCCTTTGAACAAGTTTTCCTATTTAAGAAAACAACAGGGCTTCCCTGGTGGCGCAGTGGTTGAGAATCTGCCTGCCAATGCAGGGGACACGGGTTCGAGCCCTGGTCTGGGAGGATCCCACATGCCGCGGAGCAACTAGGCCCGTGAGCCGCAACTACTGAGCCTGCACGTCTGGAGCCTGTGCTCCGCAACAAGAGAGGCCGCGGTAGTGAGAGGCCCGCACACCGCGATGAAGAGTGGCCCCCGCTTGCCACAACTAGAGAAAGCCCTCACACAGAAACGAAGACCCAACACAGCCAAAAATAAATAAATAAATTTTAAAAATATATATCTTAAATTGATGGAAAGATACTTAGCAAAACTGTTAAAAAAAAAAAAAAAAAAAAACAACAGTAATGTGAGAACAGGCAAAACTAGAGAGAGAGATTAATTTTCTACTCTCTTCAATAACTTCATTTCATCAAATTCACTACATGAACTACTTATTTCTCCTCTAAAAACACCTGTGTTATACCACTTCTCATATCCCTTTACCGATTTCCTTTTCTACTTTAGTTTTAAATTTTCAGTCTTATTTCAAAGGCTTTTAACTGTTCTCTTTTTTTTATCTCTTGTTAGTTTTGTTCATTGCTTCAGGCTTGGACCCTTACCAACCCTATTTCTTCTAAACCTTCCCATCAGGTAGCAAGATCCTGCAAAATCTTGCCCTCAAATAAGGGCTATTTCCACAATTAATGCAAACTAAAACTGTTGGCTCCAATACTGTTTGTGACTATTTTCAGTCACTGGATGTCTTTTATTTATTTATTTATTTATTTATTTATTTATTTATTTATTTATTTATTTATTTATTTATTTATTTTTGGCTGTGGTGGGTCCTCGTTGCTGCACGCAGGCTTTCTCTAGTTGCGGTGAGCGGGGGCTACTCTTCATTGTGGTGCGCGGGCTTCTCACTGCGGTGGCTTCTCTTGTTGCGGAGCACGGGCTCTAGGTGCACGGGCTTCAGTAGTTGTGGCACACAGGCTTAGTTGTTCCACGGCATGTGGGATCTTCCTGGACCAGGGCTCAAACCCGTGTCCCCTGCATTGGCAGGAGGATTCTTAACCACTGCGCCACCAGGGAAGTCCTGGATGTCTTCTTGAATGTTCAGTTCCATTTGCCTTCAGCATGACTTTTGCCTAACTGACAAGCAAAATCCTCCAGAATGTATATCATTATCTCCCTCTCGACACTTACAAAGGATCTACTATATTGACTGGCATCAGCAAAGTAACTAATGGTACGGTTTTATCTGATAAAAGAATGTAGTCTAATCACACATCCTATCAGAAGGGTTTTAAAGACTTCTTTCCATCTATTTGATGTCAAAGGTAGCTTTTACTCCAGTTCTATGCTTTTCTTAATGAAGAATTCTGCCTTGAACTTTGAAATTTCTAGACTGTTACACTCTTTCCTCTAATTCAATCTGTTCTGATGCAGTTTGCATTAGTTTCCTCTTATTCTTTTTATAGGGAGCTAGAATCTGAATAGCTATTCACTCTTTACGATTATTAAAATCTTCCTATGTAGAAAGATAATGCTGTTCTTCTATCACTGAGTTAACTGCATTTTTTTGGTAATGGGGGTTATAAGAATCCATCTATACTTTCTCATACAGGGGTCCCTGAAGTGTAAGATGGCTATTAATCACCAATAACACAACAAGTATATAATAGTTCATCATCCCTAAACTTGTCTTCTTCCAGCTAGATAACCCATCTCCTTTAGCTTTTCCCATCATTTAATCTTTACTGTCAAACCTTTGGCTTTCTCCATGCAGCATTGTTATTGTTATTAGTAAAATCAATATATTTAGTTTTAAAATAGAATATATCTAATTAACAAGTCTATATATTGATACCTGCCCTTAGTTCTATTTTCCATATTTACAAGGCAATGAGATGTTAGTGCCAACCACCTCGATAGGGGGAGGGGACACGGGATGAGCAAGTAAGGAGTTGGAGCCACAAAGCAGTGAGTCCATCACAGTCTATGACAGGTGGAGATGGTAATGAGGTAACTGGGAAAATCCAGAACAGGGGAGGTCAGGCAAACTACAGCCTGTAAGCCAAATCCAGTACGTCGTCTGCTTTTGTATGGCCCACAGGATAAAAATATGAATGGCTTTTACATTTTTTTTTTAAATTTTATTTATTTATTTATTTATGGCTGTGTTGGGTCTTCGTTTCTGTGCGAGGGCTTTCTCTAGTTGCGGCAAGTGGGGGCCACTCTTCATCGCGGTGCGCAGGCCTCTCACTCATCGCGGCCTCTCTTGTTGCGGAGCATAGGCTCCAGTCGCGCGGGCTCAGTAGTTGTGGCTCATGGGCCTAGTTGCTCCACGGCATGTGGGATCTTCCCAGACCAGGGCTCGAACCCGTGTCCCCTGCATTGGCAGGCAGATTCTTAACCACTGCGCCACCAGGGAAGCCCGGCTTTTACATTTTTAAAGAGTTGGAAACACAAATCAAAAGAAGAATAGTTTGTGAAATATGAAAATTATATGGAATTCGAATTTCAGTGTTCATATATAAAGCTTTATTGGAACACAACTTCACTCATTTGTTTATAAACAAATTGTCTATAGTTGCTGTCATAATACAATAGCAGAGCTGATTAGTTGTGACAGAGATCTTACAGCCTGCAAAGCCAAAAAGATTTCCCTTCTGGCAATAGGGATCAGTTTTCTGATCCCTATTCTAGAGAACCACCTTCAGTAGTCTGGTGGCCTAGTATTTAAATTAGAGACCCTCCCTAATTTAAGAATTACACTTTGGTTGGTTATTTCACATAACTCATCAGGGACTCTTATTTTCTCAGGTGATTCCACTGGAGTTCAGAATCGTGCACAAGGGATGACGGGGAATTTACTTGTTCGTTGAGGTTAGGAAAGAGATTAGTCCTGAAGAAAACCATTTGGACAATAACGGCTCCCACAAAGAGGGGATGGTCTCTAGAATCCTAGAGTGCCGGTTGGTAATATGTCGCTTAATAAAGAAACTGCAAATCCATTAAGGGATATGGATGCATTTGATAAATGTCAGTAATTTTATTGTACATTTATTTGGAAAAATCTAACACGTTTTCTATAAGTTATTTCATTATTTGAAACCCTGAGTTATTTAACTGAAGTGAAAGATACCTGAGCTGTCATATTTCTCCTCAATGGAAGATCAATTTCTTATATGACAATTTTGAAAGATACCAGAAATAACTGACTCCTTTTTCACTTAAGTGACAGCTACTCTAAGCTTTCCCCAGTTTCCCACTGTACCCAGTGTCAAAGGAAAGTAGCATTTCTAAGGAATTATATTTCAGCAGTAAGCCAGGCTCACACACACACTAACAGTATCGCTTTTATGTACTATGGGCTTGAGTCCATACACTCCATGGCAAGATTTTAAAAGGCTAAATGCATTAAAATGACCTAAAATGTCTTGCAAACGCTGCCACTGTTTTCTTTTCATCATTATATGCAGGCAATGGTTATTGTGTGTATGAAGAATAAATGATGTACTGGTACTAATGAACCTGTTAAACTGTGAAATGATTTTCCCATCAATTCCGTTTTCCTGACACCCATTCCTACTCCCCTTCTCTATTTACATAGAAATATGACTATGTCAACATAATCAGTTAAGATGGAATGTTATTACAACAGATGTTAGTGTGGGGCGGAGGGAGGGGGTGTCATTAAAAAACGCTTATGGAACATGAGAAATGTTAAAAACCCCGCCTCGCTGGAACATTCAGAAATATAAGCAAGCATTTCTTTCGAACCAAAATCTACTATTCTGTAAAAATAATGGGTCTAAGAAAATTACAAAGGGCAACTGACACATATCCTCTTCTTATTTATACAAGGAGAAACATTATAAACGGAATTCAGAAGAACACATTGATGTTCTTTTGGGAGGTAATCAGGGCGGTTACATCACGTTTGGTTACCTCAACGATACAGAATGTGACGAGACGGGCCCGCCTACTTCATATCCCCACATGGGTGTAAAATAGGAGGAATTCAAAGGGGTGGGGTGGGTCAGGAGGGAAAAAAAAACAGAACAAAGCGAAGCTGCTTGCTACTTGGTTTTATATAATGACTCTTTTGGGCCTGAAGGTTCTCCTGGAATCAAGACTCTATATTTGAGTGTACTTAATAAGTCAATCACATGATGTTTTTAAAAAAACTTCCAATACATTTTAACTTCAGATATGTAGCACAGAATGGATTTGCTGGGTATGCTGATTTTAAGGGAAGCAATCATCTTCTACAAAAGCTTAGTTGCTTACAGATTCTAGGAGAAAATTTCAAAGGGAAAGAAATATCAAATAGTTGCCCTCTAAATGGAATTACAGTTGTCCTTTGGTATTGAGGGTTTGTGTCTATATTATAATCATCCATTTATTTGTGAAAACACAGTTTATGAATTAAGATAAAAATGGACCTCTGTTTACCATCTAGACGGGGAGTATTTTTTTAGAATATTTAAATCATTATCCTTAGGTTTAAGCTCTGGGCAATTGTGTTTTTAAAGTCTAAATATAATCAAACGGTTATTACAAATTTAGGAATAGCTCATGAAAAGCATGATTCTCTTGTATCCTGTCACTTTCAAACTGAAACACAGAAGACTGTTTTTAATAAGAGATTAAAGGGGTGATTTCTGAAGGTCATGAGCAAGGAAGCCAGCCGCTTGCCCAACGGGGTAGTCTACTTCTTGTTCCCAATTGAGTATAACGTGGGAAGAACTCAAACAGGGTAAGGATTAAGTCAGAAGAAGGAAGCCTCTAGCGCTTCAGTCTTATATAACAACTCTCCTTGGCCTGAAGATGATAAATTCTCAGAATATAAATATCAGGAACAATAAAAACTTAATAGCTGCATATTAACAGAGGTGATAACATTACCAAGCAAGCAGTGACTGAAAAATGGAGCTATTTCCTTAGAGAAAAGAAGTTTCAAAATGACCACTGACTGCCAGGGCTGATGACCTATAATTTGTAAACCTGTAAAGATGAACTTATATAAGTGGTTTTTCTAAGAAAGTGTCAAGTCACTACTTGCATCTTCTGGTTATTTCCAGACACCATAAATTTAAAGTAGTATAATAACATGAAAATAATGTGTGTGGGTTGACTGAGGAAATGACAATTCTGCACTAAGGGTATTAATGTGTCAAGTGCTTTTAAAAGTCTGATTATTAAAATATATTGGGAAACTTGTGTGGTTCATGATCCTGACAGCTAGTCCAACAATCTGGAAAGTCTGGCCTGAGAAAAAATTTCACTGTGACAACAAAGGGGAAAAAAAAAAAAAAAAAAAGGGTAGGAAACACCAGTAACATTAAGACCATGTCACTCATACAGATTGCCAACAAACACATGAAAAGATGCTCAACATCACCAATCATTAGAGAAATGCAAGTCAAAACCACAATGAGGTATCACCTCACACTGGTCAGAATGGCCATCATCAAAAAATCTAGAAACAATAAATGCTGGAGAGGGTGTGGAGTTGCACTGTTGGTGGGAATGTAAATTGATACAGCCACTATGGAGAACAGTATGGAGGTTCCTTAAAAAACTAAAAATAGAACTACCATATGACCCAGCAATCCCACTACTGGGCCTATACCCTGAGAAAACCATAATTCAAAAAGATACATGTACCACAATGTTCATTGCAGCACTATTTACAATAGCCAGGACACAGAAGCAACCTAGGTGTCCACTGACAGATGAATGGATAAAGAAGATGTGGCACATATATGCAATGGACTATTACTCAGCCATAAAAAGGAATGAAATTGAGTTATTTGTAATGAGGTGGCTGGACCTACAGTCTGTCATATAGAGTGAAGTAAGTCAGAAAGAGAAAAACAAATACCGTATGCTAACGCACATATATGGAATCTAAAAAAAACGGTACTGATGAACCTAATGGCAGGGCAGGAATAAAGATGCAGATGTAGATAATGGACTTGAGGACACAGGTGGGGAAGGGGAAGCTGGGACAAAGTGAGAGAGTAGCACTGACATAAATACACTACCAAATGTAAAATAGATAGCTAGTGGGAAGCAGCCGCATAGCACAGGGAGATCAGCTCGGTGCTTTGTGACCACCTAGAGCGGTGGGATGGGGAGGGTGGGAGGGAGGCTCAAGAGGGAGGGGATATGGGGGTATATGTATACGTATAGCTGATTCACTTTGTTATACAGCAGAAACTAACACAACAATGTAAAGCAATTTTACTCCAATAAAGATATATATAAAAAAAAAGACCATGTCACGAACAAGAAAGAGCTTGATAAGCTGAAAAGTTTAAGAGCTGAGAGCAGCTCTTTTTGTCTCCAATAAACTGCTTATTCTCAAATCCATTAGACTACCTTTTATTTTTTAGAATACTGAAGAGAAAGATTGTGATAATTACTCTGGATTTATCCAGAGCCAATGCCAATATTTTAAACTTCCCCAGCATTATGGAACCTGGAATACCGTTCAACTACAGGGACTCTATTTCTAACAGAGAATAAAGGCAGATGGGTGCTACCCATTGTTACCAAACAATGATGGTAATGACAGATATGTAAGACATGACATAAAATGCGGTCTTTCTGACTTCTTGGACAGCCACCTTGTTCCAATTTTATCTAAAATAACAAAATTAGTGTTAATTTATGTAGCCAAAGTATTGGTCTATGTTAACTGTACTTGTCGCTGATCTTAGATTAGGAAGACCAAGAAGGGACCATCAAATAATAAAGCTTACCAGATCAGTTTACAGTGAAGAAAACTGTTTCGTATTTCACCAAGAGAGAATGATTTTTGAGACTAATAGTTACCTATCATAATACTCACAGTGAATAAACTCTGGATAATATTGAACTCTGAACACTTAGTAGATAAGAAAATCATCTTACTCTGTGGCCTGTGGTAGGTAACAGATTACGTAAAAGAAGCAACTATAAAAGTCCGTGCTCTGTAAGGAAGAATTTTAACCTGTTCAGTAAAATATCATGTGGGCTTTTAAAATGGAAAATGAGGGAACATGCCAAACTTCTGTCCAAGATACTATTAGAATTTAAATTAGCAGAACATACTTTTTAGTTGAACCTTCAAGATGAAAACCATAGATATTGCACAAGTAAAACATTCTGCAACATATTGATATATTTGTAAGATAATAATTTGTAGTGTGGCCAACAATATATGCCCAGATAAGGCGTACAGATGGTCTCTGATATTTTCTAAGAAAAACAGTTTAAAATAAAATCCTGGCTACATTTTTTGGTCTTTGATGTTACAAAACTGCTTATTTTATGATTTGACAAGAATCTGGGGGTAAAGAAATTAGTCTCTATGCTTAATATAAGTGCACACACTTACGCAGTTCACCAGCTGCATTTCGCCCACCAACTGCATACAGGTATCCTTTGAGCGCACTTAGGTGGAAGAAGGTGCGCTTTTCATTTAAAGATGCAACTTGCATCCACTTATTGTATCGAGGATCAAATCTGAAGACTGTATCAACTGCCGTTTTTCCTTTTGTGTCATAATTACTCTGTCCACCAACGACGTACAGGAAATTTCCAATGACGGCAATGCCATGCTGGTACCTTGGGGCATCCATGGGGGCTAAGGACTTCCACTCGTGAGCCTTTTCATCGTACATGCGCAATTCCTTGCTGACAACCAGCTGCTGCCTCAGCACTCCTCCTAGTGTAACCAAATGAGTGGTGTCAGACCGAATGGCAGTCCTGTCTGACTGCATCACTGGCTGCATATATGGCATCATTTGGTAATTGCTGGCTTCCAAAAGGAGATTCACACACGTGTTGTCAGTTCTCATGAAATCCACGGTTTGCACGTAATTAATGAGCTCCTGTGGTGTCATCAGTGGAAATCGTATGTTCTTCATTAATTTTGCAGCAAAGTCCATCCGAGGCTCTTCCAGGCGTAGCCAGCGACAGGTAGCCTTAAAGAGCTCAAGTTCAGTGCAGTGCTTAAGGCTATTACTGGAAAGCACAAAGGCAAGACGTTCAAAAGGGAGTTTCAAGAACTCCCCGGTGCTCAGCAGCGCAGGAAAATTCTTCAAGACGAAACTGTTAACGTATTTATCCACTTCTGTCAGATTGTAGGTGTTGGCAATCCGCCCAACTTCGACACAATTGTCTAAAGTGACCTATTAAGCCAATTACAAAAAATTAAAACCCAACTACTTTCATGGCACTCACGCCTGGATACATAAACACCTGTACTAGAATAAGAGTAAATATGCTTTTTACTGTCCATATAGATGCAAATAAAGCTTCCTTTCTCCATATATTAACGATTTAAAGGGAATTCACAAACCACCCTTACCTAATCCAATAGAAAGGTGACTAAAAGAAAATGCTCATTCCAAGTCAGTAGATTGAAAGTTACTCTAAGAAACAATGGTATAACTTGACTATGGCCAAAATAATTACTTTTCTCTCCACAAAATGTGTCCTCACCACCCCCACCCAAATACTAAGAAAATTCTGGCCAGATGGAAGTTCTGGAAAAATAGAAAGTTATTCTATCATGAACCATCTCAATCCACTTTTCAGTCATGATTCTTAAAAGTAACTCAGCTAGCAGATCCACACGCAGAAAAACTCTAGTACCCGATCCCTAAATGTCTCTTTCATGTCAACAGGCATCATTCATCACTATGATTCATTTTGATTCCTTCAAAAGTTATTGCTTATAGCGAAGATAATTTAATAGGACCATTATTCCTAGGGTGAAGTTATTCTCCATATTATTCATGTAGAAACAGAAGCAAGGAAATCACTTTCTTGAGGCCTGGAATGGGTGTTTCTACATCAAATCATTCCTTTTGTTTAGTTTTTGGTATGTATGCTGATGGCTGGCACCACAGTTTTCCTTAGCCACCCTCTTACTCTCAGCATACTGTAGCTCTGCCTGGAGTCCGCGTTAGCACCCCGAGATTTCCCCAGCACACAGTAAAATATACCAAAAGCGGGAGCCATGAAAAGGAGAGAAGCTATGGAGAGGCCTATCTTCAGCAGGAAGTCTTTGCAGTGCTCTACTGAATGACTGGTCAAAAATGAAAATAGGAAAATCATATCAGCAAATATTCTGTAAAGCATAAGTCACAAAAACAAGCCTACCATACAAATGTCTGTGTGTGTGTGTGTGTGTGTGTGTGTGTGTGTGTGTGTGTGTGTGTGTGTACAAACACAGAGACAGGTCAAAGGCAAAGGATTCAAATGTTTTTTCTTAATTTTGTCAGGGTGTGTGTTCACAAATGTTACATAAACCTCATTGATGCAACTGTATTATTAACAGATTGGCAGATGCTTATGAGAAAATTGGCTGATCCTTCTATCATCTTTCTGTGGAAAAGCTGAAATGACTCCTCTGCATAAAGTAACAGCCCAGTTATAATACCACTGAAAGCTCTAAGGCCAACACACGCACACACATGCTGCTATTTTCACAGATTTATTACTCAAGAAGAATTTGAACTCTTTTAAGCATCCTATTTGCTTCACAAAAATCATCAACAATCTTAAATGGTTGTTATACTTAATAGCTATGTATTTAAAAATACCTAAAATAAATTGTAACACAAAAGAACAAGGAAAAATAAATTAACAAATTATGGGCCTTTTGAAATCCACAGTTTAATACTGTTCAGTACCTTGGTTAATAATAAAAAATACATTTTAATCCACTTTTAGGAGTGGCAGGTTGGTGTCTCATACAATTTTAAGTTGTGTAAATGAAGTTACAGTTAAAGCCCCATTGCCCAAATCACCCCAGGTGGAAGGGATTGCTGTTTGGGGTAGTAGATCCACTTTATAAGGTAAGTAAGACATAGTCCTTCCCCAGAGCAAGGGTAATTTTCACTGTTTTTTGTTTTTTTTGGCCGTGCCATGCGGCATGCAGGATCTTAGCTCCCCGACCAGAGATTGAACCCGAGCCCCCTGCAGTGGAAGCGTGGAGTCTTAACCAATGGACCACCAGGGAAGTCCCAATTTTCATTTTTGAAGATGTTTGCTAATATGGATAAGCAAAAGTTGATGAAAACACAAATATATTTCCTAAGTATGCAGATTCTTATCATTACTGATATGATTACAAATAAAAACAACAAAGAATGTATATTTTAAATGGGCAAAATGATAGCATGGGTTGTTAGTCACCAAATTTAAATCTAAATTTATAGCATATAATACAAACCAAGATTAACAGAAACCAAACTGTGTAATTTAGAACTGGGACCAAGGTATTTAGTTCCTTCCTCTTTCCTTCTTCAGTTTCATTCAATAAGAAAACAGTTACTAAAACAACAGGATAAAAAAATCTACCTTGTATTTAAGGGCATTTGGAAAATCCCTTCTATATATCAGATATACAGATGCACAGGACTGGAAAATCCTTGACAGACTACTTAGTCAATATAGGTAGCTGCCTACTCTTTCCTTTAAAAAAAATCACCAGAGAATGGTATTTCATAACCTTCTGAATTGTCATCTTCTTGAATAGAAAGACTAAGTAATTTCTATAGCTCATGTACAATAGCTACCACACTGTGGGTATATAGCAAAGGTTAAATACTACGATTATCAGCAATATAAAAATTAAAGACGTGATGATAGATACAACTAAAAATAGAATATCTGCTGAATTAACATAGCAAATTACTAGAACCTTATTAATTTTAAATGAGACTCAGATAAGAAAAATATGTAATAGGAAATTAATTTTTATGAAGTGCATGTAATCAAAGCTAAAAAAATTAATTGTAGACTATAGGGATTGTAGAAGCACAGTCTAGATTAACAGTTAACAATATAAACAGATCAAAAATGATGGAATAGCGGTAAACAATTTTTGGAAAGATACAGGATTATTCAATTATAGTTCATTTTAATGCATTCTCAGTCATGATTCTTAAAAGTGCTTCAGCTTGCACAGTCCTGAACATTTAGCCTAGACAATATTAAATAATGAATATGTACATTAATATAACATACAATGCAATTCATGTACATAATAGAATACATTACATTTTAAAATGTAAAACATGAATTTAAAGCTTATTAAAAAAACCAAACTCATAAGTAGAAACAACTCTAATTTCATCTGAATATATACCCTGGCCAAAATTCCAAAGAGTCATTACAGAAGTTAAGCCAAATAATTATATTAGAGTTTTAAAGGACAGAGAAGCAAAAAAGGACAAAATTTCTCAACTGCTTATGAGAACCAATGACATTATTTTAAAAATAATCAAGTGTACATTTAAGTTTCCTTGATATAAATTACTATAAATTATTCTACTGTAATCAAGCAACCTTCATGGTCATCCTAAAGGCAGTTCTAAGCATCATAATTCTCAATTGTCATTAATGTCCTGGTATTCACTGCTGCAATATTAAATTGTTCAAATTACACCTGATGTACCGCAACGCTGTGATTAACATAATTTGATACTTTAATGACAGCTTTCATCAGCAATCTGTGATGTTATGTTGCTGAAATTCAGTGTCTTATACAAATAAATTCCCATTTAGGAAAAAAAAAGCGCAAATGAGTATCTGCTTTTGCACTCTCAAAGGGAGAGCAAACACTAAGAAATTAGCTGGCAAATTTGGGGGGACTCCTCAGATATTCAATGTACCAAATTCTCCTTAGCGCTATCTAGTTCATTAAAATGACAGCCTGACATCAAGTACAACCAATGCAGAGACAGAAAGCACGTCCACAGAAAAAGACTGGGAAGAAATCAAACAAGCTACTTTCGGGGGTCGAGGATATAACAGGCATCGTCTCCTGGGCCTCCTTCCACAGGTGAGAACATCACAGGACACAAGGAAGCGACCTTTTGGTAAGAACAAAGGGATGATAAGAAAGCTAAAGCCTTTCTCTCCCAGTCTTGTCTCTCTTCACATGATGAGTGCCATTTGAGGTGAATACTGATGGTGTGTCCAGCTTGGGGAATCCAATTTTCTTATTCCTTTGCACTTTGAATGCACTTCCCCTCTTGGTTGCAGTATTAGTGATCACAATGGTCTTTGGGGGGGTAAATTGGTTTAGGCCCCCGCTGAGATTCTTCTTTCCCTACAGAGTCCCAGATGGCAGATGGGCAAGAACGGGCTGGTTAAAGTTATCTGCAGGGATGATATTTAGAGTATTTGAGTACCAACTAACCAGAATAGATGCTCGACCATAAACAACCAGTATCTGGGTACTACTTACTGAATATCAGCCTTAGCAAGAAGGAAAACAAGACTGGTTTGGTGGGGAGGGAAATAGTTTTGATTTGTTGTAAAATTATCTATACAATTTTTTCTTTAATTTGCATTGAACCTCCCCAAAAGCATTACCTGGAAAGACGTGTTAATTAATCTTAATGGATAAGTCCAATTTAGATTAAAGAAGGGATGTGAAGTATATGTACTATACAGGAAACCCTTACGTCAAAAAGAACATTCCCGAAGCTTGCTGCTGCTATCATCACATTACAGCAAAAGAAGCTGTCTTTTCTAATAACTTCTTCTGATTCCCTTCATTGTTGCCTTTTCTCCCACAAACGCACCTCCCTTGTTTTCCAAGGTCTCCCACTCTTCTTTACCCCAGTCACCTCAATACATTTCTCTACACGTCATTGTGATCCCCCCAACCTGAGCAGTGGCAATAAATGTACAGGTGGAACCAATGATAGACCTGTATCAAGAAAAGAAAATAAGCACTTTAAAAAAATGAGTTTAAAGAAAGACTACACCGAGTCTAAAGCACAGGGGCAGCTTCATTCTCTGATTAAATATGCTTTTATGTAAAAAAGAAAATGGTTTCTTGCTTACCTTCATTCTGTTCTGTTTATTCTGTATAACTAAATTTAAATTGTAATATTTCCACCTCAATTACAAGTGTTCTATTTCAGCAACCTTACATTACATTGGGCTTTACGGGCTAGCCTGTAATCCTCCGTAACAGTAATAATGTGGCGAGAACACTAGATGTTACAAATTCCAAATGGCAAACAAATGATAAACAAAAAATTTGACTACAACCTGTGTGTAAATCAGGGAATGGCTGCACGGGATTTAGCATGCTGTAGTTATGCAGTGTCATAAGACAAAAACTAATGTAACTTTTGTAGGTATGTAACTAAACAAAGGTTAAGTTTCCATTATCTCCATGATCTATGACAGTAAATGTTTTTAGTTTTATGGAAAATTTTACCTACTCTGCTTTATATCCTTCACTGTCATCCTTCTGCTTTCTATTCATGCTCCTCTTTTCTGTAACTACCAAGAAAATCACACAGCGAGAACAAAAGTACCAGATACTATAAACTCTAATACTAATTACAACCCTAAGATAAAAGTATTACTGCAAAGGAAGGCAAAGGTCGGAGGGGAGGGGTTCTTGTTCTATTAAGCCTGATGCTCCCTTATAGAAAACTGGCGTCTCTATCGCACCAAAGGCAAGTGGGGCTTTATTATTATTATTATTATTATTATTATTTTTTGTCATTAAATCTTTTAAAAAAATTTTTATTGAAATATAGTTCATCTACAATGTTGTGTTAGTTTCAGGTGTACAGCAAAGTGACTCAGCCATGCACACACACATTCCTTTTAGATTATTCTCCATTACAGGTTATTACAACAAAAAATGTCATTAAATCCATAAAGGATCTTCAAAAGAGCAAAGAAAACACTGTGCATTCATATACTATAAATAGAAATGTAAGGTAGCTGTGGTGAGTATGTGGGAGAAGTATAGATATTTATATAATAGACTTATTTACAAAGCTCTCAAATGCTGTTTCATTCATATATATTTTAGATATATTATGCCAGAGTAAGGATATAGTTACCTAAAGTCACCCCCCGCATGTCATCAATTTTTTTCCTTTCTGTTGCCTATTCCAAACATGGGAAAATATTTATAGCCTGTAACTGAAAGTGTTTTTTATCATATCAGTGTAGTAGTGCTTCCTTTTGCTCTTAGGTGCCTCAGTTGATACAAGAATTTATAAGGTCACCTGATCTGTAAGAATATGATTTAGTGTCACAGTTTGAAATATCATATTTTTATGGATTTAAAATTATTTTACACATTTCTCTGTATGTATACTAAATGTGAACTTTTCAAATGGGTAGAAATGCAGATGGGCCCAGTAAGTACAGAAATCAGGAAGTAATTCAGTAACATTATAGGTAGCATTTATTAAATACCTACTATGGACCCAGCACTACGAGGTACTTTGCATGTACCTTCTCTTTTAATCCACACAGTAAGCTAATAAAGCAGGAACCTTAGGCTCAGAGAGTTTATATACCTTGTTTAACATAAACACACACTCGGTAAGTTACAGTTAGGCTTGAACCAGGTGTGTCCCATCTCCAAAATCTATGGGTTTTCCCTAATACCTCAGGGGAATGAAACGATACCTTTCTCATCATCTCATAGGCCTGGCTAATTTATGGGTATACTCCTTGCACTAATGTTGGACAGTAAGTTAGGCTTTAGCATCAAATATGGATTTATGCTACTTACTACGTGTATAATTTTGGGAAAGTCAGTTAAGTGTACCCGTTTCCTCATCTGAGAGTAGGGTAGAATACTACTGACTTCACTAGGTTGGTGTGAAGAGTAAAGGTAATTGCTACATATAAAGTCTTGACACTGCTAAGAAATTGTTGGCTCTTATTGTAATAATGAGAAAACTGTCCTATTGAATCCACAAAATAAGATCCCACCGCTGTGGTCATACTGGGTATCCCTTGAGGAGAGATGAAATTCCTACTGTGAGCCATCTTTGGAATTAGAATATCCTGGCCAGGAAGTGAGGCCTTGTAGGCTGACTGTAAACTGGGGTAAGTCACATTCGCTTCTTTGAGAATCTCTCTCAGGCTTGGACTCTGGGGCATCTCTATGTCATTGAGGACATTCTTGTTTGGTGTAGAAACAATGGCTTCTTCCTCATGGAAGAAGCTGTGTTCTAAGCAAAGAGGCACATGTACAAAGGCAAGAAGGCAGTCATGCTGGAGACCTCAAGTACCCAACGTCTTGTGCCTGGAGGTTCCCGGAGCAGAGTGACCACATCGAAAAGGTCATTGTAAGTTTCACTCAGAGCTGTAATTTCCTCAGGACTTTAAAACTGACCGCATGTTTCAGTCTGGTCTCAGCTCTGCTGTGGGAAATTAACGAGAGGCTCTGCATTCATGCTCTGGCTCTTGGTATTTATGCCATTGTGTAATCTCCTCCTCTTTAGGGCTGGGTTCTGGTACCTCACTTCTGCAAACGCTCAGCCTCCGGCCTGCCCTGCGCGGGCGCTCGGTGCTCGGGGCACCGGGGATTCCGGCTGCGGGAAACGTCTAGCAACGTCCCCAGGACATGTCACAGTGCGCAGTTTCTCCTCTCTCGACGCCCGTGCACATAGCACTGTGGTGCCGTTTGATCTTTTTTTTTTCCTTGGTGTTAGTTTAGCTTCACTTGCTCGCAGGCTGCCGTGTGCCGAGGCCGAGCCCCGGCCCTTCCCACCGGAGCTCCTGGTGCAAAAGGGTGGGTTCAAGATCGGGGCTTTATTATTGGTTGTTGTTGTTTTTTTTTTTTAAGCAATATAGAGTTGTTCATTTTATTTTTTTAATTTTATTTATTTATTTTTAAAATTTATTTTTAATTTTTTTAAATTTTTGGCTGTGTTGGGTCTTTGTTGCCGTGCGCGGGCTTTCTCTGGTTGCGGCGAGCGGGGGCTACGCATCGTTGCCGTGCGCGGGCTTCTCATTGCAGTGGCTTCTCTTGTTGCGGAGCATGGGCTCTAGGCGCGTGGGTTTCAGTAGATGTGGCACGCGGGCTCAGTAGCTGTGGCACGTGAGCTCTACAGCGCAGGCTCAGTAGTTGTGGCGCACCGGCTTAATTGCTCCGCAGCATGTGGGATCTTCCCGGGCCAGGGCTCGAACCCGTGTCCCCTGCATTGGCAGGTGGATTCTTAACCACTGCGCCACCAGGAAAGCCCTTAAGTTTTATTTAAAAAAAAGTCTTATTGGAGTATAGTTGATTTACAGTGTTGTGTTAGTTTCAGGTATACAGCAAAGTGAATCAGTTACACATATACCCACTCTTTTTTAGATTCTTCTCCCATGTAGGTCATTACAGAGTACTGAGTAGCGTTCCCTGTGCTATACAGCAGGTCCTTATTAGTTATCTATTTTATGTATAGTAGTGTGTATCTGTCAATTATTATCATATTGAAAGTTATCATTCAAGATTAACATATAAATGCTTTGTGGATGATTTGCTGAGTCACATTTTATGTACCACTGCTCCTCTTCATCCACATAAATGGTTAAGTACGGATACAAAAGAACTGTGTTCGAAGCTAATTTTTCTTTCTAGAAGCTCAAACCCAAGTAGTGTTTTGGTTACATGAACTATAATCCTACTATATCATTAAAAACATAAACCTATTTCCTCAAAACATTTGGGTTAAGCACACAATCATGAGACTGTTATATTTTAAAATTATCTAAAATAACTTAGCTTGTGGGAGAACTAAAAACAAATCTACCTTTGAAAAATATTTATATTATCTTGAAACTTTCAGTTCTTATACATAGGAAAGGCACCCAGGGCTACTGTTTTTCCTGATTCATTTGACTGCTGAGAAGGAAAGGGGTAACAGAGTAAGCCTGAATATTTAACTAAGATATGGAATGCATGAAAGAAGGATAAAGGAAAAGTTGGATTTTATATAATCCTTAAACTAATAATCCACCAACTTTTCTCAAAAATTAGCATGGATTCTGAGAGGGAAGATTTCCAACGTAAAATCACATAGACATATCCTAAGCAAACAGGATGAAAGACAAGTAAATAGTATGGTACTAAGAAAAGAGGTGTTTCCTCAAAGCTCATAGGCAAGAAAGTTCTAAAACGAAGAGTGTTAGCGTAAACTATAGCACAAGTAAGCTTTGTCAGGGACATGTCTCTTCTCCTTTAGAAATGGGCTTTAGGATATCTGCAGAGACACTAGGAATGAAAAACATAACCTTTAAGACAATATTGAGTGTTTATAAAAATGAAGAAATTTTCAAAAGGGCAAAAACATACAGTTATAATAAATGCTTCAAGGAGGTTAAGGAACCAACATTCTAATTACAGGAAATTTGTCAATATTGCAAAATTACTATGATATCATCTTGAGATAAACTTGCTTTAAATAGAGTTATCTAGAACAAAATTATTTTTTAATACTGTTATTTTGACGTGTATGTTTTTATAACTTCACAAATCACGCTTTACCCAGTTTGGTTCTTTTCTTTCAAACTAAGGAACTGATCACAACGAATATCTTAAGTGATAAGTACAATAGGTCAACAGTGTCTATGGTTAGTGATTAGTTGCAAGGAAATTATGGCACTGTACCTAGTTTGGCTCAGGACAACCACGTATTGCTAAGATCAGTGTAAAGCAATGTCAAGAGTTGATAAGTGTAAGCATCAAGTGTTATTAATTTAAGGGTCTCAACTAAAATGAGGCACTGTCCTCAGGAACCGGGTGACTGTAAGTAGTTCACTGATTGGTGGTTGTATGTACCCTCTCTTATCTATCAAGAAAGGCTGAAAATGACTCAGTAGGTGATGTGTCTCTATAGAATCAAGACTCATATCCTTACAGATTTACACATAGATGTTAGTTCTTCTCAAGATCCAACTCCCATATTTAAAGGAAGAAAAAAATGACTGAGTCTATCTTAAAAGACTTCTAGAACCTCAGATTACTTTCCCACAGAATTCCATTTAAGAAACCTGTTTGTATAAAATCATTAAGGTGAATAAAACCAAATTATAATATGTAACGTTATCAAACAGGTTAAGGAATATATCGTTATCAAACACTATTACTGTCTAATGTCATTTGATTACACAGAAGGCTTTTCTTAAATGATTCTATTTTGTAAAAATGCACCTGTACTATTTTCCCATTGACCTGCTTCTAGACCATATACGACATGACACCTCTCTCTAATGGCCAGAGTTTCACATCTATACAACAGATTCATGAGTCTACTCTAAACAGGCTACGACGGAGTCCACCGCAGGAAAAGATTTGATTTGAAAATGTCTTACCCCAGATATGAGAAATACTTTGCAGAAGTCCAAAACCGGCAGAATCTGTAGAAAACTGGCAGCTTCCAGTGTGTCTTGAAGGTTGTCCATATTAAGAGAAAGCTTTGCAGTGTAAATGAAATCAATAATTTTCCTTAAACCGACTTTGCTCACGCCATGCAGCTTAATGCACATTAAATCTTGTTCTTTCATTCCACCTTAAATAAAAAGACACTCCATTAAATGACCGTGGATAATTTAATTAAGGTCAAACTCACTTCTGCTGCTAACTAGATATGATAAAATCAGGGAAATTTTATTCTGTGTAGCATTTGTATCAGAGTCAGGTTTCTGCATATTTTACAGTTAAAAGAGAGTATTTCAAAAAGGAATATCTCTATACTAATGGAGGTGGTATATACGATGCAAGTGCTTCCAAAACGTTCTCCTGTCACTTCAGATCTTTTGATGGATTAGAGATTCTATTAGTGGGGATTGTATTAGTCTCTGATGGCCCATTCAGATATGTGTCTGGGAAAGCAAAGCTATGAGATAAAGGTGGACAGAAGAATAAGAAAGGTACATCCGTTTTCCAGGTTAAAAAAGGGCCACCCACAACTGTACATACTGGGTGTCTATTCCTTTTGAAACTCTTTCATCTTGTAAAGACACTGACCAAAAGAACTGAATCTTCCTTTACCAATACAAGGATTTAAACACATATTTTTCATACTGTTTTAACGTGGAAGCAGAGTTTAGAAAGGCAAGCTACCTGTGAACATAGCCTTGAAGTAATCACTAGCAGAGGCCATCATGACTCTGTGCACAGGGAAGGCGTCATCTGTGTCCCCTGGCATCAGGGTCACGTCACAGAGCAACCCTTCAAGTCGGAGCTGGTCAAACCCCTACAACAAGAACATGAGATGAGCCGCTCGGCAAGGTAAAATGGGAATACAGATCTCTGTGTGCTAGAATTCTCCTGACGTATTAACGTGTGGGGAATATATTTGGAACATAAAGCCAGTAGAATAATGACTCAGAAGAAGAAAAAAACGGAACAGCTTACTTGATATGTGGCAATATATATTTAACTCACTGTAGAAAAAAGATAAGATTAATTTGGATTAAGAACAAATAAGGAAAGAGTATATACATTCACTTATTTATATAACCATTGGCTTCCACAGTATTTTGGAAAAAAAATTACCATGTACACTTGATTTTCCCATGTGCAGAATTAGTTCCAGTTTGTGAAGAAGGAAAGAGTTCTGGAGATGGATGGTGGTGATGTATGCACATTATGAATGTATTTAATACTGCTGAACGGTACACTTAAAAATGGTTAAGACGGTAAATTTTATGACATGCATATTTTATCACAATAAAAAAATGGAGAATAAAAAAAGATTTTTGCAAGATGGAGTCTGTAGTTTCAAAAATGGAAATGTACTGTTATAAAAAATCATGAAGATACTCATACAAATTACTTTTATTTATTTATTTATTTTAATATATACAGCAGGTTCTTATTAGTTTAATTTCTTTGTTTGTTTGTTTATTTATTTATGGCTGCATTGGGTCTTCATTGCTGCGCACGGGCTTTCTCTAGCTGCGGCGAGCAGGGGCTACTCCTCCATGCGGTGCGCGGGCTTCTCATTGCAGTGGCTTCTCTCTGTTGCAGAGCACTGGTTCTAGGCGCATGGCCTTCAGTAGTTGTGGCACGCGGGCTCAGTAGTTGTGGCACACGGGCTTAGTTGCTCTGCGGCACGTGGGATCTCCCCGGACCAGGGCTTGAACCCGTGTCCCCTGCATTAGCAGGAGGATTCTTAACCACTGCACCACCAGGGAAGTCCTACAAATTACTTTCTAATAATATAATGTAATATAATAATGTAATACAACAAGAACTAATAGCAAGGATTATTCTATCCCCTTCTTATTTTAATGACCCCAAATAAAACTTTTATTTAAAGTCATGTTTCATGGATTTAAGAAGCAAAAGGCACGACATACTGAAGAATGCAGTTTCAGAAATAGTGACCCTGCACATATGTATAATATAAATCTTAGTCTAAACATCTTCTCGTCATAATTTTTAAATTGCTTTTTAAAGAAAATGCTTGAATCTACAGAACTAGAACTTCAAAGAGATAATGTGATCCAGCCACTTTCTCTCTGGAGAGAGATATAAATATTTTTATTCCAAAAATATTTATACATTATACATATACTTTAGAACAGGATTATGTATCACATTTTCCTCTCTCCAACAGTGATTGACATATGTTTTCGTTCACAAATATCAACTCTTTCACAAATGCCCCTTTTCCTTTGTAAACACAAACATTTCCCCACCCCCGCGCCCCCTCAATATTTTCCTTTTTCCATTGCTAAATCATCTCCTGTTCCTGTTATTTAGAAAAGTAGAGGTAAAAAGAGATGTGCATTTTAGGGAACTATTTTCATGGAGAAGGTAGGAAGTGGCTTTTGGAAAATTCACATATGGAGCCTAAATTGCAGTAAGTTTAAGGGGATTGCCTTTCAAACGTAGGTGAGCATAGGAGAACTGGGAAGTCCTGAATGCGACCACTGGGGCGGGGGATGGGATGGCCAAGCCACTGGGGAGGAGGGAGCCATCAGGGAGAAGAGCTGAGGGACTAGGATGCTTGAATTCCCCAGTGCTTGGCACATAGTTGGCACTTAACAAATGTTCAGTTAATGTTTGACCAAACAAACCAGACTTTACCCAGAAGCCACCACTTGGTATTAAAAACAACAACAACATGTAGAACTTGAATTCTGTAACAAGCTAACTAGAAACCAGGAACTTTATTTGTGAACCTACTCTCAATAATAAAATAAATTGTGCCTAGAGTGCTTATTTGTGGTAAACCGTGCAGGCTAAGATGAGAGAAGAGGAATTGAACCAGGGTTTGGGGGGAAAAGGTTGGCTCCCAAGGGCTTGGCTTTTTTCTCCTTCAGATAAATTTCAGGTTTAAAAAATTTAGATATATGTTTGTTGTAAAAGTACAGAAGGATAAAAATTGAAAACTAAAGTCCACCTCTTCTACTTACTAAGAGTAACTACTGTTAACAGTTTAGTATATATACTTCCAGGCCACTTTCTACACATATGCGTATAGGAGTTTTTAAAGTAGGATACTACACTTACTGTTATGCATCTTTTTTTTGGGGGGGGGGGTCCTCCGGGCCGCACAGCATGCGGGATCCTAGTTCCCCAACCAGGGATAGAACCTGCGCCCCTGCAGTGGAAGCGTGGAGTCTCAACCACTGGACCGCCAGGGAAGTCCCCTGTTCCGCATTTTTAAAATTCACCTGAGCGCGTAACACGGACAGCCCTCTGTCTCAGTACACACAAATCCACTTCATTCTTTTTAGTGAATGCACAGAATTTCATGGGGTATGGGGCCTACCATAATTATTCATCCATTCCTCACTTTTGGTCTCTCAACTTTTGCTATTACAAGCAATGCTGCAATGATCTTCCTTGTACATGTACTTACTTGTGTGAGTAGATCTGTGGGAGATATTCCTAGAAGTGGAATTGTCGGTTTAAACAATATATACTTTTAAAGTTGTAATAGCTACTGGCAAGTTAAAGCATATAGTTTATCTTGGGAAATTTATCATACCTTGGGTACTGGCAAAAAAGAGAGATGTCAAGATACCCATCAGATGAAACTAGGTACAGTATGCCGCCTTACTTTATTTTTATTCAGCAAATAACTTTTGAATCTTCCTCTCTAAGGTATATGTAGATAATATCTTTGAAAGGCAATCATGGCTTCTTCAGTCAAAAGCAATGATTGTATCTAATCAGTTATTTTCTTCCACTAAAAAAAAACCCAAAAACCTTCTCGGCTCATTTGCTGGCCCTCCTGCCTTTAAAATATTCCTACAAATATTTTACACTGAGAATTGAGGAATGTCAGTAGGCTTCTTTCCTACTATTTATTATTCCTTCTTTTCCCCTTTGAAAAAAGGCATGGCTAATGTTTCCTGCATCATTACCTGTGTCATTTCTCATTTGGTCCATATTCCATTAAAACTGCTTGTTGAGGTTTGTATTCAATCTTTAAAATCTCGACAGTTCAGCTAAGACACCAGGAGCTTTTACCCTCTTCACAGATTTGATCATTTTGCTTCCGTTTGCACTATTAAAAAAAAAAAAAAATCCTCTAACCATTCTCAGTATAATCTGGCGTCCCCACAGAAAGGAAGCTGAGGCTCCTAGACCACTTTTATCACATTCTGAGTATTTTCTATCCTAAGCTTAATTTATCTACCTTTGGCAAGTTGTCTGCTTTTGAGAGGTTTTGCATTTGTTTTCACCGCATGTAAAGTAGTTTCCCTTTCTATACATTTCATAACCTTTATTTTCAAATGCACAAATAATCCCACTATCCAATTCCATATTTGCTAATTTTATCCCTGATTATTGCCGTCCTTAACCAAATAAGATCTGTCAATTCAGACTGTTTTCATACAGACCTAAATATCTTGTTTGCATGTTGTTATCTGTACTATCCCAGCTGTGTCTAAAGAGAAAAAAACCAAAGTTCCTTTACAACATACTTTGTCGTACAGAAGTACACAGTCGTTTTTCTAAACAACTTTTATACTCGAATCTTGTGAAGAATGTACACATGAAAAGAAGTGGGGTGGGGGGAACTTCACTGGTGGTTAAGACTGCACCTCCAATGCAAGGGGCGCGGGTTTGATTCCTGGTCGGGGAACTAAGATCCCACATGCTGCGCAGCGCGTCCAAGAAAATATAAAAATAATAAAAAATTAAAAAATAAAAATAAGAAAAAGGGGGGTCATTCTCTTCCACAATTCTCATCTGCCCTCTGTACGTCTACCTTTTGCTTTCACTGTTATAATCTTTCCCCCTATTTAACTCTAGGAAGATTCTTGAAGATACCTTGCACACTTAAAATGTGTCCTTTTATTATAAAATCATTTTCTTCCACCAAATTTGTACTGATTCCTCGTGCCAGAATTCTATAAACATTTTTGTCTATTTCTGCATGCTAATCCACGATACACAGATACAGCTGTGTTTTATGCAAAATTGCTCAAAGTTTCCCATTAGTCTTTTTGGAGTGTCTTTAAACTGTTTCTACTGCTTTAAACTCAACTTCTTTCTAGCTCAATCCTTATCTTAGTTCTCTATTTTTCTATTTTTTCTGAGCCTTGGGTTCTATTTATGAGGGGATTGTTGTCTGTTCTCAATTTCTTTACTCTATTATTTCCCTTTCCCTCTTCTATTAACATCCCCATATCTTCTTTTTTTATTTCTTCTTCACATCCTTTTAGGGAAAAAATAAGCATTAAAAAAAAAGGTTCTTAAAAAAAAGGTTCTTCTCTTCTCTGTAGTAAATTTACCTAATATATCAAAACTTCAAATACTATTAAATAGAGGGAGGTACATATGTCATACTCTGAAGGACTGAAACATTTTAAATGAGTTTGATAAATTTTTAAATGGTCACGATAAAACAGAGGAGGGTATGCACTGACATTACACAACTATAATATAGAAACCTGATGAGCTACAAATAATGTATACCAAAAGTTGGTTGGATGTCAACAGCTTTCAAAATAAATATAATGCTACTGTGGAAAAAAAGGTAGACTGACACTCTCAGGTATTAAAAAGTAATCTGATAAGCAAATCTTTCCACTAAATTCTGCATTGGCAATAACTTACTAGCAGATTCTATCTAGTTTTGATCAGTGTAATTTTGAAAAGGAAGTGGAATAAAAAGGAAATGCATCCTAAGAAGAGCAATAAAAATTATTAACGTTAAAATTGTTTTATGAACAAAGATTAAGGAACTAAAAGAAGAGAAGGTAGAGGAATAGGTTTACTCCAATCTTTAAGTAAATGTAATGTACTTGATCAAAGCAATACCACAGTCATGTTTTTATGAGACACTGTTCATTTCACTCAGAGGACAGAAAAGGAACAGATATTAATTAAACTCTATTCTCATTATATAACACTGCTTGGAGTTTAAAAACTGCTAATGGTTTTCTATCACTGCATTATATCATTACATAAGGCTTTAAAGACTTCTCTAATCTGGCCCCAACTCAACTGTTCAACCTTATTTTTCATTATTTCCCTAAGTATGCTGACCCATCTTATCAGGTTGTTCTCCAGACTACCTCATTGGTAAAAACCCAGGCTTACTCCTTTTCCAGTACCTTTATTTATGCCAATTTATTGTGCTAAATTATGCTATTTTATTCTATTTTTCACATAGCATATCCCTCAAAGCCGAGTTCAAATTTGACCTCCTATGTAAAGCTATCTCTAACCAAATCTTTAAAAGACTTAGGCATCTGGAGTCTGTAATTAAACTTAGCATTTAATTACAGCTGACCCTTGAACAACATGGGTTTGAACTGCACAGATCCACTTACATGTGAATTTCTTTCAATAGTAAATATTGATACTACAGTACTACATGATCTGTGATTGGCTGAGTCTGCAGATGCGGAACTGCAGATACGTAGGGCCGACTGCATGGAGGGCTGGCACTCCTAACCCCCGCGTTGTACAAGGGTCAATGTATAGCCCATAGATTTCTGTTTCCAGCAAAGATGAAGTAACAGGGAGTGGATTTACCTTACTTCTCTTTTTTTATTTTTTTATTTTTTTTACCTTACTTCTTGAAACAACTCAAAATCAGGCAAAATATATAAAAAATAATAGTTTCAGGCTGGATGAAGGAGAGGATCTGTGAAAGAGGAGGAACAACTTAGCGGAGCCCCATGATTGTTTATGGCCTGGAGTTTCCAGAGGTACAGGGAGTGGGAACCCAGGCGAAGCCCAGCATTTTCCCAGGGTTGAGTGTCTTAGGGCAGCTAGGTTTGTAGGGCAGAATACAAGAGGGGAGCTCTGCACAGAGAGAGGGCTATGGAGATCTAAAAACAATCCCCCCTCAAGTACATAGATGAGTACTGATGAGTGCATTTGTCTGGGGCAAAGAACCACCTAAAAGGAGCACAGGGAACACTCTTCAAGGTTCACCAAATGCTGGAAACAGATCCTATTCAAACCACAAGACTGGTAACCTCATAATGCTAGGGCTTTGGGTAAAGAACTCAAAAGGATTTGTCTCAGTACTGGGAAAAAGTTTGCTCTAGAATAAGTGTGAGGTTCCACCTCACAAAGCTTAAAAATAAATAGAAAATACGTTAATGAAAACAGAAGAACTGGGGAAGAAATCAGAATGGAAAGTACCACCAAACTCATGGTGAGTCCCCACCCTACTCCCTACTTTTCCCCCCAGTGTACCCGAGCCTGGACTTAAGGCATCATATAACCTGGAGGCAGTCATCTGGGAGCAGACTAAGAAAGCTCTACTTCTGGCTGGAAGAGCAAGAAAAGGGATTCTGAAAGCTCACAGGGAGTGGAGAAAGATCCATTTTACTTTTTTTCCCTCTGTTTTCCTCTGAGCCCCAATCCCCGGGCAATTCCAAGGCACTGGTGGCAACAGTGACAGTGGTAACAGTGGTGACAGCAAATTCCTAAAATTCTGAGAGGAATCTTTTTTGATCAGATGAAGCCCCAGCTTTCAGGCCAGAGGACCATAAGGAGAGCCCTACAGAACTGGAAAGTACTGGGGAGATGGTGGAGACGGAGGGTCAGGAAAAAGAGACCCCACAAAGTACCACACCATGGAATACTGCTTAACAATAAAAAGGAATAGACTATTGATACACACAACAAAGTAAATGGATCTCGAAGATATTACACAAAGTAAAAGAAGCCACTCTCAAGAGCTCACAGACTGTATGATGTCATTTATATAATATTCTCAAAAGACAAAAACACAGTGACAGAAAACAGATCAGTAGTATCCAGGGCTTAGAGGTAGGGATAAGTGTGACTACCAAGTGTAACAAGAGAGCATGTTAGGATAATAGAACAGTCCTGCATCTTAATTGTGGTGATGATTACATGAAACAGTATATCTATGAAAACTCACATACGTATAGATCAATTAAAAAAAATCAGTTTTACTGTATGTTAGTTAAAAATAAAAAGTAAAAAGATGGCAAAAGATATGCCAAGCTAACACGAATTAACAGAAACCTGGCATGACTATAATATGAGACAAAATAGATTTCAGAGCAAAGACTATTATCAGTCTGATGAAAGATCTCAGCTTCCTCAAGAAACTAGAAAGAGCAGAGCAAATTAATTCCAAATTAAGCAGGAGAATGGAAATAATAAAGATCAAAGTGGAGATGAATGAAATATAAAACAGAAAAATAGAGAAATGTTTAAAAAGCAACCAAAAAGCTGGTTCTTTGAGAAGATTCATACATCTGATAAAACTCCAGCCAGGCTGATTAGGGGGAAAAAAATGGAGAAAATACAAATTATCAATAACAGCATTGAGAGAGGTGATATCAGTAGAGACTCTACAAATATTAAAAGGATAACAAGAAAATATGAACAACTGTATGCCCATAAATTTGACAACTCAGTTGAAATGGACAAATTCTTTGAAAGACACAAGCTGCTAATAATTATTCTAGAAGAAATAGATAAACTGAGTAGCCATCTATATACTATAAAACTGAATTTTCACTGGTTAATTCTACCTTACATTTAAGGAAGAAATAACACCAATTCTACAAAAACAGATCCAGAAACTTAAAAGGCGGAAACATGTCCCAATTCATTCTACAAGGCCATTATTATCCTACCAAAACCAGACAAAGATAATCAAAGAAAACTAAGACCAAAGACCCTCATGACCATAGATGCAAAAATTCCTACTGTTTTAGCAAATCAAATTTAATAATATATAAAAAGGATAATACATCATGAGCAAGTGGGGTTTGTTCCTATAATGCATGGTTGCTTTAGCATTCAAAAATCAATTAATTTAATTCACATTATTAATAGACTAAAAAAGAAAAATGATAAGATCATCTCAATAGGTGCAAAAAAGCATTTGACAAAATCCAACATCAATTTCTGATTTGAAAAAAAAAAAAAACAACTCTCAGCAAACTAGGAACAGAAAGAAACTTCCTCAAATCTATACCTAACCTAACATCACACTTAATGGTGAAAGAATGAATGCATTCCCCCTAGTATTAGGACAAAGCAAGAATGTACACTCTGATCACTTCTATTCAACATTTTTCTGGAGTTTCTACCCAGTGCAATAAGGCAAGAAAAAGAAATAAGAGGCATCAGACTGGAAAGGAAGAAATAAAACTATCTTTATTTATAGGCAAAATGGTTGTCTATGTAGAAAATCCTAGAGAATCTACAAAAAAGTTTCTAGAACTAATAAGTCAGTCTTTCAAGGTTGCAAGGTACAAGATGAATAATCAGTAACAAACAATAGTTTTATATACTAGCAACAATCAGAAATTGAAAGTATGTATTTGAGCATATTTAACTCTCGGTTGGTATGCACTGGTCCTCTCTATCACTTAAAACATGCTAAATATCAAAACAACAAAAAAACTCATTTGAAAGAGCAGGGTAATAATACACTAAAGTGGCCTAAAAGGAAAGGTGGTAGACTCTCTTCCAACTTATATACTAAAGATACACACTCAAATGGAAGTGCCCCCAAGAAAGTATCCCCAAGTATCCCCAAGAAAGTATCCCCAAGTATCCCCAAGTAACCCTGAAGAACTATCCCCAAGAAAAATTATATATTCATTCCTCTATATTCTAGGTGACATTCAGGAAACTAAAATAAAGAAATAAAAAGTATCATTTTAATAAAAACTTCAACAATCTGGATTATTCAAGCTCTTCTTTTATAAAATATAACTTATTCTAAAATCGCTATGCCTTTCTTATGTTAGTAATATATTTTAAAACTTGTTTATCTTATGATCATAAAACTTTTAAATAAGGTACAGTTCATCAACATGACACGATCAGCAACCCAAACGTTTACCTTAGGATAAGTATTTCATGAGGCTAGCCCACTGGAAAGCAATGCAAGTTAATTTGTATAGGCTCTTGAGAAAAGCCATTTCTTTAGCAGTCTATTACATAGATAATAACTTGAGACAATACAACCAAATCTGTCATTGACTTTACAACTAAAGTTGGACAGAGAAAATAAATAGGTAAAATGGAGGACAGTATGGAAGAGCAATCTGATAGGCACCAATCTTAACATGAGAAAATATCCATTAGGCGTCTAGACATCTGGAGCCGGGAGGCATTTTCAAGCTTGACAGGCTGGAACACGGTACTCTACTTATGGCCTCCTTGTCCTAACAGGGATGCTTCCAAATGGCAGTTAACATTTTTTCTCTATGGTCCCCCCATTCACCCCCATTTTGACAGGGGAAGGGAAGAAGGGCAGGCAGGCATGAAGACACTCTGTGTAATTCTGTTATTTCTATTAAGAATAAAATCTTTACTGTATCATTCGTGCCAAATTATCTTTTAGCCTTTAATATATCTTTTTATACTTATATTCAGTGAAAACTTAATATTTAAAGACATTAAAAAGAGAAGAGATTTTAGAGCAAGATTAGAAGAAATACAAATTTACATTTAGAAAACCTGTGTTCAAGTCCTGGTTTTTGTCCCTTAGTGGGCAAGTAAATTTGGGCAAACCTTCTAACTTCCCTGAGCTTCAGTTTCCCAATCTATAAAATGGGGACAATAATTCTTGCCTTTTCTACCTCACAAAATTGTTTCACATATTAATGAGGCAAGCATATGTGAAAGTGACTTATAAGTGCTATCCAAATTCATTTATACCATAAACAATATCAATAAGAGCAGTAAAAAGCATTGAGTACTTCCTCTGTGCCAGGTACTGGGCTAGGCTCTTTATATGTATTATCCCTTTCAATGCTAATAATAATATTAATAAATAACAATAATTATAATCTATTGACATTTATTAATCATTCACCATGTGCCCCAGCACTAGATCACACGCAGACAGAAACAACAAATTAGACTCTAGATCTTGCGGATCTCACTGATAGGTGATATTGATGGGCTAAGAGGGGGGTAAAGCAGAAGCTGTTAACTCTGCCTAGGTTACACAAATTCCAGCTTTAAAAGGCATTGAAATTAGCTGTCAGAAGAACAGATCCATGGGAGAAACTGTTTTCAGACGTCTCACTCTGCAGAATTACCCACTGCATAACTGTAGTGGGAAGAATGTGAGTTTAGGCCGAAACTGGAATTCCAGTTTTACCGCTTACCATTTAAGATGGATCATTATGAATAAATAGGGGTTTACCAGACCAGGAAATTTAAGTAAGGGCATTCCAGGGAGAAGGGATGAGTACAAAGGCACTTAAGTGTAAAAGAATAACATATTTTAGAGAATAATGAAAAATCAGAAGTCTTCCAGAAATTTGCCTTGACTATCTGTCCCATTAACTCTACTAAGGTAGAGCAGTAGCAAAGATCATATGGTTGAATGGATAAAGGATTGAAGATTGGCAGAGTAGTTATGGAAGGCCAATAAGGGGCCACAAAACTGAAGGTGCTGGGAGAAAATACTTGCAAATCATGTATCTGCTAGGGGATTTGTGTCTAGAATACATAAAGAACTCTTACCACTGAATAATAAAAAGATAAATAACTCAACTAAAAAAATGGAGAACTGACCTGAAGAGACAGTTCTCCAAAGATGATATACAAATGGCCATAAGCAAAAATGAAAAGATGCTCAATATCATTAGCACTCAGGGAAATACAAATCAAAACCGTGAGATACCACTTCACACCTTCTAGTATGGCAATAATCAAAAAGATAGATAACACATGTTGGCAAGAATATAGAAAAATTGGAATCCTCATACTTTACGGATGGGAATGTAAAAATACAGTCACTTGGGAAAACACCCTGGCAGTTGTTCAAAAGATTAAACAGAATAATATATCACCCAGCAATTCCACTCCTAGGTTATATACAAAAGATAGATGAAAACATGTCCATACAGACACTCACACACGAATGTTCACAGCATGATTATTCACAATAGCCAAAAAGTGGAAACAACCCAAATGTCCATGAATGGATGAATGGATTTTTATAAAAGTGGTATATCCATACAACGGAATATTATTTAGTCATGAAAAGGTAAGAAGTACTGATGCATACTATAGTGTGGAGGAACCTTGAAAACACCATCCTAAGTAAAAGAAACCAGTCACAAAAGACCATATATTGTATAATTCCATTTACATGAAATATATAGAATAGGTAAAACTATAGAGATAGATGATAGTAGACTAATGATCGTCTAGGGTTAGGAAAGGGGTTGGGGGTAGATGGGGAATGACTACTAATGGATACATACAAGGTGATAATATAGATGAAAATTAAAGTTGTTACTTTAAAAAAATGAAGATGCTAAGAAGGGTATGATTTGATGAATCACCATAGGATGGGGTTTAAAAGATGTTAACAACCTGGGATAACAGGGTGAAGCCAAAGGATGGACGTTTTCCATGAGAAGTAACCACAGTTGTAGCAGTAGTAAAGGAGTGAGGGAAGTGAAATAATTCTTGATTTCACCAATTACTACTTAAGCAAACCCTGGTTAATCTTCCTTACTTGAGTAAAAAGTATTTTGCACTGCTAACTCCATCATGAATTCTCCTGGAATTTGTTCAGAATTCAAGGAATTCAAGCCTATCAGGTATCAAAATTATTTCCAGGCACTTTCTTTGACAGCCTAGTTTCCTGAAGCCTATTCAGTGGAGACCGTCTGCTGGAGCAGATCAAGCCAACCAGATGGACACCTTCTTTGGCACACCCATCACTTCCGATCAACATTTCCTCTGACACCTTCCCTGTTTGGCTCAAATGGAAGGAAAATAAGTGGATATTTATTATGCACCTTACTTTCCCATAAATTGTCACATTTAATCCTCACATCCACTATGCACATTACCGATAAGGAAACTGGCCCGTAGGGGATAAAGACTTTCCCAAAGTCACATAACTAGCTGGTAAGTGGTAAAACTAGGATTCCACTTTTAGCCTAAACTCATGTCCTTCCCACTGTAGTTGTGCACTAGGGTATCCTTCAAAGTGAGACTTCTTTAAATAGTTTCTCCCCATGGCTCTGTTCCCCTGACAGCTACTTTCAATGCCTTTTGAAGCTGGAGCTTGTGTGATTGCTAATTTTAAAACAATGATAACATTTACACATTAAACACTTCTCTAGCTTGTTCCCTCGACAACCATACACCTAAGACTAGATACCAAAAAAACCCAGTCTCTGTTGGTGCTTGGACTTAAAAAATCTCAGTTAGTGAGAACATAATTTTTAATAGACTTTTAAAGAGAGCATACAATGTTTTTCAATAGCAATATGGAGTGGTACCTCTACACCACCACAGAAAATATTATAACCTAAAAAATCAGTTGAAGAAAGAATGAACTCTCGGGTTACTTTCACATCTCCATTCCTACCACCAGCCTAGACCAACAAAGGCCAAGCTAAAACGTGACGGAGCTAAGGGTTCTAAGACCCAGCTACAACTGTTTGGTCACCATTATATTTTTTAAATTACACAGGTTAGACACAAAAATATTTCCATAGTAAAAAAAATTAAACAGTGCAGGATTACCCAGAGCAAAAAGTGTAAGACATCATTCACCAGCCTCCCTAATGTTTCCAGACCTTTTGCTATGCATTTACATGCATGTATATGTATACATATTGTATATTATTTCTACAAATAGACAGGATTATACAATATATATTGCCCTGTTACTTTTTTTTAAGCAGCTTTATTAAGATAAAACTAACATACCATACAATACACCCATTTTTTTTTTAACTTATTATTTTATATTGGGGTATAGTTGATTAACAGTGTTGTGTAAGTTTCAGGTGTACAACAAAGTGATTCAGTTATACATATACATGTATCTATTCTTTTTTAAATTCTTTTTCCAATTAGGCTGTTACAGAATATTGAGCAGAGTTCCCTGTGCTATACAGTGGGTCCTTGTTGGTTATCCATTTTAAACGTAGCAGTGAGTACATGTCAATCCACCCATTTAAACTGTACAATTCAGTATATGTACAACCATCTCCACAATCAATTTTAGGATATTTTCATCACCTCAAAAAGAAACCCCGCATCCTTTAGCTATCATCCTTATATCCTCTGATTTTCTCCAATTCTGAGGAATCACTAGTCTATGTTCTCTGTCTCTGTACATTTCCCTATTCTGCAAATTTCGTATGAATGGAATCATATAAAATGTGGTCTTCGTGACTAGTTTCTTTCACTTAGCATAATGTTTTCCAGGTCAATCCATGTTGTAGCTTGTATCAGAACTTCATTCCCTTATATAGCTGAATAATATTCCATTGTGTAGCTATGCCACAGCTGTCCTATTATTTTTTCATTTAATATTTCCTTTCCATTCAGTACACACAGATCTAGCTCACTCTTTTTAGTGACTGCACAGTATTACACAGTTCTGATGCAACATAATTTAAGTAACCATTTCCCTATTGATGGACATTTAAGCTATTTCCAGTGTGTCCCCATTATAACAATAACTTGTAATCTCCATATGATACATAGGCAGAAAGGGAGAGGCCATCTCTCTTGGTGGAAAAAGGACCCTGCCTCTAGAACAGTGGTTCCAAAAAGTATGTTCCCTGGACCTACAGCATCACCTGGGAACTTGTTAGAAATGCACATTTCTGGGCCCGACCCGCAGAGTTTTTGAATCAGAAACTCCGAGATGGGGCCCACTGCTCCCTGTTTAACAAGCCCTTCTCCTTGTGATTCTGATATGCAATAAAAGTTGAGGACCACTGTTCTAAATCTCTTTGACTGCACTGCAGTGGCTTTCATTAGTTGGTGTAAGGTAAACTTTAAAAATTAGCAGGACCACAAAAATTGGCTTTAACACATGACTATGGTCATGGATAGGGCAGAAGTATAGTGGAGGGGTAAGTGAGTTTCTATGTTTCTTTAGAGAAAGTACCTTAATATAACAAAAAACCTCTTCCTTTCATGCTTTTCCTAACTGTTTGACCCCTTATTCTCTTCTTCCCGTAATCTTGTAAAACCAACAATTAAACCATTTACATAAACTAAGATACCAGGAGATGGGAAGCTTCTCCTTCCTGACCCTCTCATTTCTGTTGATGATATGATGAACCATAAAACCCAGATCCCATTAGAATTGAAACATTGGAAAAATGAGATTTCAATGAATCACAGATGGGAACTAGAAGAAAATTTAGAAATCTCCCACTCGAGAGTCATAGTTTGGAGATAAGGAAAATGAATCCCAGAGAAATTACATGACACAGCTAGGCCACACAGCAAGTGCAAGCCTCTTTCTCTCATTATGCTATATACTATACTATATACTATATACTGCTGAACTATCATGGTTCTTGACCAAGGATATGCGTTCGTACCAAATTCATCTGGGGAAATTTCTTTAAAAAATATATTTAGAAGGATTTATTTTCCTTAACTTACTAAGCTGAGAAGACTGATATAATTTGACTATATCTAAAAGGAATTTATGGACATCAAGCATTATACTATTGCTCTCTAACTCAGCAACACCCACCGAGGTCAGGGAGTGTCCACAATAGTCAGAAGTACTTGGACTGCTTATCCCTATGTTAAACAGCTCCACATTGCAGGGTTTTGGTGTTCTTTTGCCTTTCTATTGTTTTTCTGTCCTCTCCTTTGATGTCAGTTATTACTTCTTGCATGTATCAGTGTGTTTGCGTCCAGCGGCCCTCACCCCTACTCCCATGCCTACAATTGCCAATGTGAGTTGAGACACCAAATAAATACGATCTTGAGAACTATGATAAAGGTGATGGGAAAATAGGTTGTGAGGGAGGAACTAGAAAATTTAATATGGGGACTTTGTGATATTTACCTTGGCTGAGACGTAATGAAAAGTCAACGTTGCCAGACACAACATTCTGTAAGAATGTGGCATGAGAGCAAGACCTCCCTTACACAAATGAAACAAAGAATGAACTCAGAATTTTTTTTAACATCAGGAAGGTATGCAGTTCTTCCCCCCTCAAGGTTTCTCCTCTATTTGTTTGCTCTTTGTTTTTTTTATTAATAAACTTTATTTTTTAAGAGCAGTTTTAGGTTCACAGCAAAACTGAGCAGAAAGTACACAGAGTTCCCACAAACCCCCTGTCCACACACAGGCACAACCTCTCCCACTAGTGACATCCCACACCACAAAAACCCTGGGTGGTTTTTAAAGCTATGAATAATGCAACAGTGAGATTACCTGTAACACCACAGAACTGTGGGTATTGCTGGTAAAGATGCGTGTGGTTCCTGCCTTGGAAGACTGCAAATGGGAGGAGAGGCCCATTTCGCTGCTTCCAAGGGACAATTTCATGTGTTGGTCTTCCTCTTCCACTAGAGATCTGAAAAGGTTTTTAAATCAGAAAGAAAAACAAATGAAAACTTGTCATATAATTCACAACTGGATGATTTAGAGAAACAGTCACTCTCTGATTATGTGCCAATCATCTGACTATGGAATATACTGAATGTTGTTTCACTGTATTTTAGGCTCATACCATTCTACATCATAGAAGAAATAGATACATATTTGTAAAAAGCTTTCCAAGGTCAGAAGAGATAAATGGGAACTGAGAAGTCAACTAAAAGCTGGCTCAAAACTATAATTACAAAGGGTTCGCTTTTCTAGTGCCAGAGTAATTGTTTTGGTATTGGGTTGTTTAGGTAGCAATACCATCAAATTGTGTTATTCACAGTTAAAATTACTTTGGAATACCTACTTTTAGAAAGATAAAAATAATATTTATCATTTATTGAACAGTCACTATATATCAGGTATTTGCCAAGAAATTTACACACATGATCTCATATAATCCTCAAAACAATCCATTGCAACAGGTATTACTAGTATCTCCTTTTTATTAAGGGTAGGGAAAGTGAGCTACAGAAGGGTTAAAAATTACTTACCTAAGGTCACAAAGTTATTAAAGGGACTGGACCAGGATTTGAATCTAAGTTTAGTCTGTTTCCAAACTCCAAAGACCCCGTAAGTAAAAGTCAAAGATTAACTGTGGTATCCTAATACATTACTTCCTCTTGTGTTACTATAGCTCTAATCAACCCCAACTGAACAAAAAAATTTACACATGAAATAATTCCTTTTTCTAGCAGTATCTCTCACTAAATAATCACTTGGGATTATTTAGCTAAACAGCTACAGTGTAGTGGCCTTTTCATCTTCCCAAACAAACAAATAATAAAAATAATAAACGTAAGCTATGCCCATGTATATATCACATTAGCAATTTTTCAGGGACCATAAAAAGCATTAGAGAACCTGTAGTCAACTTGTAGTTAGTTTCACGGAGAAAGTGGCGAAATAATAGTTAAAGGCCTCAGGTTACACTAAAAATTGACCATCGTGGTACAACCTTTCATTATTCCTTAGACTAGGCAGACTTGTGTTTCCTTAAGTATACAGTGCCAAGACTGTTTCTGAATCACCTGAGAGCAGGGAGCCCCATGGTTCTGAACGGGTTTGTGCATTCATGATGGGCAGACTGCTAAAATGGACATTAAGAAGGGAGGAAGAAAGAATGGATTTCCAAGTGCTAGAGCTCTGCCTTTTTCCTATTTATTTCTAACTTCCCGAAGGTTGAATGATTGGTTTCTCTAACTTGGCTCTATCCAACACCATAAAGATTTCACCTTTTCCCCTACCATACCTATAATCTAAGTTGATCAGTTTTAATAGGAAAAAAAGTTTTACGACCATACCATACTTTTAACAAAGATCCTGCTTTTTGAATTTCAACACCAACCAAATGGCTTTAAATCCTGCAATAATTAGCAAAAATCCTGGCCTTAAGGGTGACGTCAATTCTTCTTAACGATATTAGAGCCATAGTATAACCAAAAAACGAATTAATAATATATAACCATGTTTTATTCAACTCTCATGGATATTTAATAAAGAAGAGAATAATTTAAATAAGATTTTAACAAGCATAAAAGAAAATGAATATAGTTTTCCACTAGCTTCAGAAATAGCTTTTGAAAAGAAATTATATACATGATATATAGCATACATACATTTGCAGACACTTTTAACCAGCTTTCGCAGACAGACATTTAATTACAGAATCAAATGGGAAAGTGGGAAATAGATTGATGGTGACTGGTATCCCTAACCAGAAAATTTCCCTTCATCCAGAATTATTTTAATGGGACATTCAAGCAGAATGTTTCATTAGTTTCTGTATTCCCTGCACAGAACCTGGCACATGAGAGGTTTAATATATGTCTTCTGAATGAATACAGAATCTCATTTCTGTGGATCATTCCAGAGACATTTCTTTATCATGCGGTGCTTTAAATGACCGTCAATTATCATTTTACAGAACCACAGATGTAAATGGGACAGGAGTAAAGCTGAAACCGCACTGCCCCTATGACACATCCTGGAAATTGTTTGTTTTTTTTTTTTTTTTAAATAAACTATAGATCACAACTTGTTTCCATGTCATTTGTCTCTTGCTCTTAAAATCGAAAGGCAGAATATAAAAATGCAGCCTTTTCTTGGCAAGATAATATGTCTGGCTTTCTAACTAATTACTTCAAAAGCTAAAGAAGTCTCCACTAAAATCATCTTCTTCATGACTTCTTATCAACATCTTTTGACTTTTTAACATTCAGAACACTCCCTATTATTTCTGCCTCAGTAACAGCACATGTCATGTCAACCCCCTCAGCAGATTCAATATTCCCTTCGATCTCCTTTTCATTAAGTCTATTGACTGGATGTGAAGAGCATTGTTCTTCAACAGTGCAAGGAGGTGAAACCTCTCTGCAAACTCCAAGCCACAATGACACCAAACTATCCTTAAAGGAATGATTATCTGAGTAATTCCAAGAACAAATAACATTTTTAATCTTATCCTTTTCTAAGTCATATGGTTGAAAGCAATAAAAGGAGCAGTGGTTCTCAGTGCGGGGAGGGGCATCAATGTCTGGAGACACTTTACGTGGTCGCAGGGTAGGGGGGCGTTGCTACTCTCATCTAGTGGGATGCTGTTAAACATCCTACAATGCCCAGGAAAGGTCTCCAAGGCAAAGCTGTGCTCAGGCAAAAATTTCAAGAATGCCAAGGTTGAGAAACCCTGGTACAGAGGGATTAACCTCCTCAGGACAGATTTTCTAAAGAAATTTCATGTCCTAAATAACTTCCCAGTCTGAGAGTTAACTCCATGAGGTAATGCTGGCAGTCAGAAACACAGTAGGATTATTAATTACCACTAACTCCTCCAAGACTGCCTAATAATAGAATACCTCTGCTCTCCTCCAGTCCGTCAATTTGAAAAATCAACTGTTTACAGGCGATAAGTAGATAATAGCTTTGAAGTTTATAAGATAATTATGCAGAAAGGCTTTTGTCCTATGTAAACCCATGGAAGAATAATTCCTAAGTCGGCTTTAAACAACTGTTATTTGGAGAGAAAAAAAACAACAACAACAAAAAAACAATTGTTATTTGGATTCACTTTTACATGCCAATTTAGAATCAAGCAAACTCTGTCCAAATAGTCCTATTTCATCAAAACTGTAGAATTATTCATGGGAGAGATTGTGTTCATCAATTTTCTTTTGAAAAATTGAATCTTTTTCTTCCAGCGTCTATATATTGCTACCACACCATTCCCGCCCGCCCCACTACCGCTGGACACATCTTATTTTGTAAACAGTGACCAACCACAGAGCATGAAAGCAATCTTTCACAAAGTGTACATGAGTCACTCAACTGCACTTGCTCAAAGAGAACAATTACTTTTTCGAAGAGCACTAGGTAGAGAGGGAAGCACTGCCTGATGGTCTTACTGAAAGCTCTGCAAAGCTGGTCAAACCAAACATACATAGACTGTGGCATTTCTTTGTACTACTATTTGAAGACAAAGGAAATAGTCTAAGCAATTGTCACATGTTAACAGGGTGATACTAACATTGTAATGTTGCCTCAAAGCCTTCCATATTTAAAAAATTACCCCAAGGGAAACAGGTGTAAATGACATAGGGACACAATTCATAAATATAAAAGTACAAATGATTAACAGATAGAAAAATGTTCAACTCCATTAGTACTCCAGAATATGCAAATTAAAGCAAACCTGTAAACTTATAAAAGAGTAGAGTAGGAGAAATACTCTCAAAATTGCTAGTGCAAACATATATTAAGCCTCTGCCATCTGCATGGCATTGTTCACTCATGGATTTTTTAATGAAAAATTTTAAATCATCAAATGTACAAATTCTTTTCCTTTTTACACTGAACATCATGACAATAAAGGATTGTGTATTACTGGTGGGTGGGCTGCAGCAAGAGTGTTCTGTCAATCTGGTTCAAATATGTTTTCTACAATGAATAGTTCTGTACAGGTAATAGTTTGGTAGATGTTCTATGAAGAACCGTGTACTTAGAATTCACTATAGCAGTCGGGTTGGTTGGTATGCCATATGGGGAAGGGAAGAGTATCTCATAATTGCATCATTTGGCTCCAAAGCCTCAAAGAGTCTTAGGACACTCATCAGTCTCAATAAAACATGCCGATAGGATACATGCACTTGCAGAAAAAACATACTGCCCAAGACTATCAGAATACATGTCAAGTTGTTCCCTTTACTTTACTTGTTTTTACTTCTGAGGGTAAAAAATAAGTGAATCAGAGAAAAACCAGAAAGGTAAAAGTATATCGATGCCTTTAACTTTTCTCTCTTTAGTTCCTGATCAGTTTGACAGCACTTCTTGCTTGTGACTATTACATTACAAAGTGGTTAAACCTGACAATGTATGTAATTCTAATAACATAATGCCACTGTAACAAAAGAACAGGGGTTTCTGAGTTAGTGTCAAAAGTATTATTCAAATACTGCAGTTTCCCAGAGTAATAATATTATTCTAACTGAAAGTCAGCGCCAGTGGGTTGGTGTGCAAGAAGAGCAACAATAACAAAACAAAACAAAAATAAAAGTCATGAATGGTGTAACAACACAACAAGTCAGGTTGGTTAATCAAGGCACTGACTCATGCTTTACCACCCGTCCCCCAGAAAAATAAAATACATATTTCTCACACTCACAATTTAAAAAGAAAATCAAGAAAAAGGCTTTCTTCAAAGAAGAACTCCCCCGCCATTTGTTTTTCTGCTCTGAAACAGAGAAGTGTCTGCTAGCCGCAGCATTTGCTAAATGAAACATTTCTTGCTATAAAGTTGCATTGGCAGGTGGGGGAAAAATTCAGCCACCTGTTCTCACATTCATTTGAATTTGAGTGCTAAATCCGTCAAGGTATTTCCTTCCCCCATGAGAAATAAATTAAAAACTTAAGATGGTATTAGTCATTTCCCATTGATTTTTCTATAGATTCAAAGTATGCATTCTGCATTGAATTCTAAAGATATTAATAATCTTCCTACCACACAAAATTTAGAATCAACTCTCCTTCACCCCTCCCATCAAAAACTGAATGATACACACACGCACACACACACACACATATACACATTCTCTCAATTTCCATTAAGAATAAAAAGGAAGTGTTTTTAAAAATAAGAAGGAAAATTTCCAATTCATGAAGTAAGTTAATATATATAAAATAAGCCTGGTATTTTCTTTAAAAGAAAAACACCTTAAAACCTAAAATATTTAAAGATATGTCCCAGGAATTCCCCGGCATCTAGTGGTTAGAACTCTGCGCTTCCACTGCAGGGGTCCTTGGTTCAATCCCTGGTCGGGGAACTAAGATCCCACAAGCCGCACGGCAGGGCCAAAAATAAATAAATAAATAAACTGCTTTAAAAAATAAAAAAATTAAAAATAAATAAAAGTAAAGATTTAAAAAGATAAAAAAATAAAGATACGCCCCAACTAAAATGACATTTACGGTATCATTGTACAAGGAAATCATAAATATCATAGCAACTTCTCTCTTTTTTTTTTAACATCTTTATTGGAGTATAATTGCTTTACAGTGTTGTGTTAGTTTCTGCTGTATAACAAAGTGCATCAGCTATACAGATACATACATCCCCATATCCCCTCCCTCTTACATCTCCCTCCCACCCTCCCTATCCCACCCCTCTAGGTGGTCACAAAGCACCGAGCTGATCTCCCCGTGGGAGCAACTTCTCTTAAGAAGGCGTAAATTAATCGCTATTTAAGAAACTATGGAGAACGTGTCTCCTCAACAAGGTGTTTGCCTGAAAGAAGTCAAGAAAAGATAAAGCTTTGGTTAGTTATTTGTATTTTTTAATGACATAAGTATAAGTACATTATTGTCAACTTGCAATAAATCTGCTAATGGAAATCTTTAGCATAGATGATATAAAATAGCTGCTAATCTTTCCGAGGCTTTCTTTTCTGCTGCAGCTATATACCAGAGCCCACAAAAGAGAAAAAAATTTCAAGGTGATAGGGTCAGACTGTAAAATGATTTTCCAAAGTAAAGAAGCTTCTTTATATGCAAATGTCTGTCACATTTAAAATAAAATCACATTAATAAATAGCTGATGGCAGTTTTAACATAGGAATAAGATCATCTACCCAGCACCTGCTGTGTACTAGGCAGTGTGCCAGACACGTTCTCTATGCTACTTAATCCTCATAACAATCCCATTTTAAAGACAGGAAACTGAAGCTCAGAGAGTTTAAGGCCTCACCATGAATCTGGTAACTATGATTTGAACCTGAGTCTGATTCCAGAGACCAAATTGTTCCCATCACACCAAGCCTAAAAAATGTAAAATAGCAGAGTAGAGGCCATAAAGCAATCAACGTTTCAGTGTTTAACTTATAAACATGAGGAAGATCTCAGAGAGGCACATTCTGTTATAGGGAAGCAATTTGTTGGTTGAATTACTTCAGTCTAAAATTACCCACTTTTACCACTACTTCCAAAACAACAATACCAATGCTAAAAATCTCTCATGCCATTCTCCCAACACATCTGGGGTCAGGAGGGAGCATATCCTAGGATATAACTCAGATCAGATTCAGGGAGAACTTGACATTACTGATACCAACATTTAAAAGAACAGATTCTGAATTCCAAAGCCACCCATCGCCATCACAGAAATAGCACTATGACACAGATGAGGGAATTGGGCTAAACAAATGGAATGACAAATGATAGTCCACTCTAACAGGATGAAAGTTAATTATCCAAACCATAAAGCATTTGCATTGAATACCTCAATCCTGTCCCTGAAACACTTTCAGATCAATGTTTGCTCCTTCTATCTACCATATTTCAAAACTTTAGTCTTCCTTCATCTTTTAAAATTCATATACCAATTAAACTACATCAAGTCTCATGCATCTAGACTAGAAAATTCTACCGTTTGGAAGCTTGGTTTATATACTATTTCTCATTCTTTACATTTCTCATAATATTTGGATGAAAGATATAGATAGATAGATGATAGATAGATAGATACATGAAGCAGAAATACAAGAGTATAATCTATAAAAATATTGAATCACTATGTTGTATGTACACCTGAAACTAATACAACATTGTAAATCAACTATACTTCAATTTTAAAAAAATGAATTCTAAATGTTGATTCCATACCTACTATATAAAAAAAGCTAAGTCGAAGTCGAAGCTCCCTTGCCTTAAGGAGCCATATAAGGTGAGCAAGTACACAAGTGGTAGTGGTGGGAGAGAGAGAGCAATACGGACGTGTAGGTTGGGGGAAACAGCACGGACTCCCATCACCGTCAACAGTCCCCTTCCCAGTGCACAGAGGAAATAGTTATAATCCTCTGAAAGGACGTCCCCTGCCCCCCTACAGCCAGCGCCAGCCTGGCCGTTGAGAAGTCTGAGCTATACCTGAGGTCAGGAGCATGCCTTCTCCTTCTTCTATCCCCAAATGAAGAAACTGGAACAGGAGCTCCAACACCCAGGCCACCTTTCTATAAAGGAGCTTTTTGCTCCCAGAGGACTTATATTAACCAAGGTATCACTTTATTCCTATTATCTGTAGCTCACCGACTTTGAAATTTGACTATGGTGCCATAGTGCGTATCAATGGAAAAGTGTTATTACTAAAGAACTGGGCTTTCACTTGCCTAAAATTTCAGTTTATTAAATATTCAAACATCCAAGTTATCCAATTTTAGAGTTTATTATAAAGGCAGATTCCACAAACTCAAAACCAATCAGAAATCACTGAGACAAATCTCTTTGGGAACAGGAGGAATCATTAATCAAGTGGTAAAAATCCAATCCTTTTCTGTCTTTTCTGAATTTCCTAGTTATATTCAGCTTCGCCAAAGTCAGTAATTCATGACCAGGTCTTAAGGGAATGTTTATTTTTCTTTTAAAAGGAAACATGATAAAAAAAAAAAACAAAGAGTAAGACTTTCCAACTTAAACGTAATAGCCAATTGTACTCCATGTTTTAAGAATTATAATTGGCAGCTCTACGAGTCCCACTGATTCTGTCTTCAAAGCCTGTAATAAATGTAACAAATCTCACCCTTGATTTTGCAATGACCTAGCAGCATCTCGAATTATTTCAATGAATGTATCAAACCATTCATTTAAATATAATGTTTAATATGATTTAATCACACCGATGTTTTAATATGACAGCCAATATTTTTAAGACAGGGGAAGGTAATACAAAAAGAGAAATCAAAGACAGACTCTACACCCAAAGAGTCACACGAAGGATAGCTCTCTCAAGTTTGTTTCAGACGTGGAGCTTGGTGAAGCAAAAAGTCTAATTTTAGTACAATTTTTCATATTAAAATTATTTTCCATTTTGTACATATTTGCCTCACCATTAAGGTTTTTTTCAAAATAAAACTTAGCTCTAAGACTTTAAGTTATCCCTCTTGTACAATGCTTACCATAAAGAAAAAAACCATTCCTGACCTTAAGTTCTTAGGTTGTTAGAAAATGAAAGAAATCTTGACAGTCACTTACAGCTCGCTCACCTATCTACACATTCAGGCATCATATTCTAAGAGCAGAAAGGCAGAAATGACTTCTGATTTTTCTCCTGAAATGCCATCAGGAGCCTGCACTTTGACGACAGTCCTAGAAAACTATTTTAACTAAGATCGCTATAATGTGCAGTTCACTATCACAATGCAATATCATGATCTAGCTACAGACGGCTCTGCTGATGTGAGTAACAAAAATTGCTCTACAAAAATACTTTTATAAGATTTTGTCCATCGTACAGCAACACTAAGGAAGGAGTCCTTTGCATAAAGTATTTATGTACCATGACTATGTTTACCCCAAATATTAAGTATTCTTGATAAAATTGGTAAAGACTTCCTGAAAGGGAGACTGGTTATTTATTTTTTTTGAGGGAGTAGATGCAAATTACAATTCATTGAGGAGTTTGCCACTTTGGGGGAAAGGTGTTTCTTTTTAGGAACATTATGGCCTCTGGCTTCAAGAAAGTTTGTGTTCTTGGGTGGAACGCAGAAAGGGTAGAGGCAGACCACATTATTTAAACAACATGACAGTAGGCATCCAGGACTCACATTTCCCAGTCATCTAAGTGGGAATTTTGAATAGAAGCTAATTGGAGCATTTTCAGACTGTGTATGTGTTTTGCAGAGCGATCTATGAATTGTGAAGTAGTAATGAAGTACTGCCTCGATCTGTTTGAGACAAATAGGACAGAAGGATATTAAGCAAGAGAGAAGCATTCCCTTCCTTCCTTCCATACTGTCCTTTAAACCAGTGTTTCATACCCCAATTTATAATTTCTGACTCTCAGGGTGCAGGTGAGAAGGACGCAGAGAAGAGTCACCCAGAAGATGAGGAGAGGAGGCTCAAGGTGTCAAAAGTTTGCCCGGAGCTTCCCTGGTGGCGCAGTGGTTGAGAATCTGCCTGCCAATGCAGGGGACGCGGGTTCGGGCCCCGGTCTGGGAAGATCCCACATGCCGCGGAGCAACTGGGCCCGTGAGCCACAACTACTGAGGCTGCGCGTCTGGAGCCTGTGCTCCGCAACGGGAGAGGCTGCGACAGTGAGAGGCCCGCGCACCGCGATGAAGAGTGGCCCCCGCTCGCCGCAACTAGAGAAAGCCCTGGCACAGAAACGAAGACCCAACACAGCCAAAAATAAATAAATAAATAAATAAATAATTACAAACTTTAAAAAAAAAAAAAAAAAAAAGTTTGCCCAGCTAGTTGGAAAATGCTAGTCTAAATGCGATTCCCCTCAACTCATCCCATCTACAACAAGCTATTTCTTGAAGCAATAAGTCATTTTAAATGTCCCAAATCCAATCTTTTTGTAGATCATGCTTTAAGGAGAAAACTGGCTTATTTAAAGGTACTCTCAAGGGAAATGAATTTGACTACATAGTTCTTAATGATTATTCCTGGAAGCTTGGTCAGTCAGAAGAAAGTTCAGGAATCTCAAATGTATCTAGATGTCATGCATTCAAGAGAGACATAGATAGGATATTCTGGATTCTAAAAGAAAATTGTTATCATCAAAATATTTCAGTCATCTTAGACTCCTAGTTCTCCCCCATCTCCTATGCCCAGGCAACTGACAAAGTACTACTAAGTATCTCTCTAGTATGCGTCTTTCACCACCTCTCCACTCTCACTGCCCCTACCACACTTTGGGTATCTATTACCTCTTCCTTGGATTTGGTTAGTAACATAAACTACATATTTGTTACAGTATAGCATCTTCACATACTGTGATTGTATTTATAGTTTCGGCGGGGGCGGGGCGGGGGGAGACGGGGTGGGGTGGGGGACCGGGCGCAGTTTTCCAAGAGCAGTATTCAATCACTCCTCTCTGCTTGCTGAACAAAAGCCATATCCTACACTCTTGCATTCAAGGCTTCTTGGACTAGCCCTCCTTAACTAGTTGCACATTCTGGCAAATAATTCAAAGTAAATATATATTTAATGATTTGAGAATAAATAAAAATCCAAATTTATTCACAAACTATCAATTGTTTTGCTTTAGAGTATGTTGTTTTCATACATTAGTAACTGCTATGCCTTTTTGTCCTACTGTTAACCAAGCAATGTGTAAAAGCATTTATTTAAAATATTTCTGATAGGAGGAAAACTTAATTAATTTAAATTGAATATCTGCTGGGAACTCCCTGGTGGTCCAGTGGTTAGGACTCAACGCTTTCACTGCCGTGGCCCCGGGTTCAATCCCTGGTCGGGGAACTAACATCCCACAAGCCACGCAGTGAGGCCAAAAATAATAATAATAATAATAATAATATCTGCTAAACCTTTGCAATTAGGTTTAGCCTTTTTAAGTACAAAACAATTCAGAACATAAGTAAATGTAGATCATTTTTTTATTTTTCCTAAACCCTACTCAGATTTCCTTTTATCCTAGTCAGCCATTCCTGTTTTCAAACTATACACAGAAAACACATTATCATTTAAGTACAGCCATACTAGTTTTAAAACATAAATTTGTCTAAAATAGTTTTCCCCTCAGGGTAAAGGACATGTGAAAATAAGTCAAATAACTCTTAACTTTAAGAGTAGTTGCTCTCTTGGAAGAGATTATATAATTTTACTTTCTTTATCAAATTACAATTTGATGAACCATGACTAAAAGTATTCTGGTCACTGGTAAATTGCTTCTACTAAAATTACTTTCAGTCGGTGCCAGCATCATGGTACTTATCGGCAAGCAAGGAACAGAATCAGGATTTTGGATTAGTTCTTTTCATAGGAAAGATAGCTGTAACTTACTCTCTAACAAGACTGTAATTTATTAGATTCCTCTATATATGAAATGAAGAAATGCAACACACTTTGAGTGAAATAATTTGCACAAGGCTACAGACCTAAAAACTACTCTCTCTAAATTCATTCATCAGGTATCTCCCCAGTGGTCCAGTGGTTAAGACTCCATGCTTCCAACGCCAGGGGGCCTGCGTTCGATCCCTGGTCAGGGAACTAAGATCCCACATGCCACACGGTGTGGCCATAAATAAATAAATAAATAAATAAATAAATAAATAAATAATTAAAAAAAAATTCATTCATCAACTCAACATCTGAACACCTGCTATGTGCCAGCCACTGCACTAGGAGATATGTAAAAAGAGCAGGCAGGATACTTGCTTGCAAAGAGAGCACAGTGAAAGAAATAATTACTTTCCAAAGGACTAAATGATATAAAAATAATAATAAATTCCCAACATCATCTACTAACAAATACCATGTTGCATAATTCATATAAACCACAGTAACAAAACTAATTGCAGACTTTGCTCTCTGGTACAGAAGTGTATCAGTTCATATTTAGCATATAAGCGCCAAAATAAATAAATAAATAAATAACATCGACTTTCCTTACTGCTATTTTATTTTAAAGGATTATTCATCCCAGATCAGGCTATCTGCAAGGCTGCATCAGCAATCAAATAATATCCACTATTCAAAAATATAATCTGCGGGCTTCCCTGGTGGCGCAGTGGTTAAGAATCCGCCTGCCAATGCAGGGGACACGGGTTCAAGCCCTGGTCCGGGAAGATCCCATATGCCGCGGAGCAACTAAGCCCGTGCGCCACAACTACTGAGCCTGCACTCTAGAGCCCGTGAGCCACAATTACCGAAGCCCATGAGCCTAGAGCCTGTGCTCCGCACCAAGGGAAGCCACTGCAATGAGAAGCCCGCGCGCAGCAACGAAGACCCAACACAGCCAAAAATAAATAAATTTTTAAAAAAAGAAATATATATATATATATATATATATATATATAAAATCTGCAATTATAATTATATGAAAGAAAGCCAAACATATGATGGTGTGATGGTGGATCACATCATTTGAAAGAAAAGTCTCTAATTGCATCTATCTATATACTTCAGCAATATGCTTATGAAAAATATGCTAATGAGCCAGGTCACTGGTCTACTTTAGACGAAAATTTTGGTTCCAGTTTCATGAACTTGTGTTTAGCTGTGAATCATTCAGAAATGATTACATATGCACATCCTTTGAGGGAAAGTGCTCATAATGAATGAAAATCACTTCAATTTAGTGATGCTAAGGGATTATCTATTGGATAATCCACTTACAACCTAAAACATCCATATACTTTTCAAAACTCTATTTCAAAATATTTTGTAGATCCACCCAAACTAAAGCCAGGTCGAACTGTGAGTTAATTAGGAACACAGTTCAGCGTAGGACAAGAGAAAAATCTCTTGTGTAATCACATGTATAAAGAGAAATCTAGGTGAAGTTTTTGTAGTAAACTGGTCTTTAACATTAATTTGTAATACAATTGATGAAATGGGATAAAATAATAAAAAGGAAATATAAATTAAGACTGAGTTAAATCATCAAACGTGAATGTACACAGATGGAGGAAAAGTGACCAGACTTAAACATCACATTCTCTTGCAAGGTACAATGGTATGACAGAGAATGATTTCTAAGGTTCCTCCCAGCTCTCAGAGTCCAAGAATCCTGAATAAGATACTTATGCTCTTTTTAAGATGTCACGTTCTGATCTCACTGATCAGTGAAAAGCACTATATTTTTGAAACCAGAAAAACAGAGTGAAAATAGAAGATGTTACAGGGCAAGCTGTAAATGAGCACAGGTCTTTTAGAATTTGTAGAAATACCTTCAGTGAGAGACTTTCAAGTTGGGGGGGTGGGGAGAAGGAGGGGGAGAGAGGAGGGGGAGAGAGGAAGGACAGAGCAATGGCAAAGGCACTAGTTTAACCCAGTTGCCCACGAACACTCAAATGAGCTTGCCTCTCTAATGCATCATTCTCACAATGTTTCATTCTCAAAATCTTATTGTTTTAAAATACAGTATCCAAGACTTTTAAATCAAAAACTCAATCGAGCCCCTGCACCTTCCAATCTAATCACGTAAGTCCTTAAAGGTGGAAGAGAAAGGCAGAAGAGTGGGTCAGAGAGAGAGAGATGTGAAAAAGACTCCTGCCATTGCTGGCGCTGAAGATGGAGAAAGGCAGCCAGAAGCCAAGGAATGCTGGCAGCCTCTAGAAGCTGAGATCAACTGTTGCCTTACAGCCAGCAAGAAGATAAGGACCTTGGTGGTTCTACAACTGCAAAGAACTGAATTCTGTCAATGATCCAAACGAGCAGGAAATGCAGTCTCCCCGAGAGCCTCAGAAGCAAACACAGCTCCACCAACACCGTGATTTTAGCCCAGTGAGACCCATACCAGACTTCTGACCTAAAAAACTATAACATAATAAATCTGTGACGTTTTAAGCCATTAGTTTGCAGCAATCTGTTATGGCAGCAATAGAAAACTCATACGTGGAGGTTTTTCTCAGTGCCTGCACACAATCAAGCAATGGGACAATGACGTCCACAAGAAAGTACTAAACATACTGACTGGTTAGTACCCTAGGACTGTGATAAACAGAGCACATCTGCTACAGTCAATGGCAGCTAATTACTGGGGGGAAAAAAGGCGGTTGGCCAACAAAGGTAGAATAGTGCTTCGAAAGAAATAGGAAACAATGAGGTTAATCCCAGTACCATATCAGTAAGTAAAGATAATTGCCCCAGTATTTTCCTGCAACTTCACCACTTGACAGTACCACAAAGTAAAGCTAACTTCTCCCTGTACCACCACCCAATTCAGAAAAGTTTATCTCATCTGTCATACTTCTTTGTTCTTTGAATTCTAGTGAGATATTTCCTAATTAGTAGATGGCATGAAAGTAGCAAAAGTCTATAAAAAGAAAAAGGCATTAGAGGAGTCAGGATCATTGAAATCAAGCAGAACTGCGTTTGAATTTTCACTTCACCTCTTACTTGAAGTGTAACACTGAGCAAGTTAATTAACTTCTCGGAACCACTGTGCCCTTAGAGTAAAACAGGGAAAAGACTTACCCTTATAGAGTGTTTGGGAGGCAGCTTCCAAAGTGCTTGGCACTTTTTTTTTTCCGGTGAGGGAAGGATTTATTACTACTTGCAACAAGTAAGGAGAACACCAGGGATCTTTCCCAAAGCAGTGTCTCCCCGTACAGCAAAATTGGGGAAGTTTTAACACAGTGCTTGGCACTTTTATAGTAGCACTCAATAAACTGTATTTCATTTAACTATGTTAAACCAGGACATTTTTGAAAATTGCAAATAAATATGTTTCACATGAAATTTACAGTATCTGTTGTATAGGCTAGATTCAAGAGTTCTGAAAGTTGTTTTTAATTACATTTTTCTTATGGAGAGATGTTATTTCATTTCTCCACTGAACCATATCATAAGAAGAATTGTCCAACAAGTTGGGCATGCTCCTGTCTTACCATACCATAAATGTCGCAAAATTGGGTTAAAAACAACATATACCCTCATCATAGTAAGTCATGCCAGTGAAAATATTTTACTATAATTGGAAACATAATATAACTTTATTTTTCTCTAAGGTTACATCATATAGTCTGGGATCAAATTGTTGATGCTTGTAAGGTAAAAATATATACACTTGTGTGCTATAAAGCACCTAAGCCCTGTCCAACTTAAAGAATGGCACTCCGTTTTTCTTGTTTAAAAAAGTGACTATCAAGTTTAAATGTAAATTGCATCCTTTTCCATCTTATGGAATATGTACTTTCTCTTGTTTTCTTTGTTTAAATATTGGGGTATAACTGACATACATTGTATTAGTTTCAGGTGTACAACATAATGATTTGATATTTGTATACATTGTGAAATGATCACCACAATAGGAATATGCACTTTAAAATCTGGTATCTATATCCAATTCATATCTCCTCAGTTAGCCCAGATACATCTCTCCTCTGTAGTATTTTTATTGCCATTAAATCCATTGTCAATAATGCAAGCACGGTAAACAAGAGTGTTATTTAAACTGGTTGTCTTGGTTTAGAATTTTCACAGGAGCAAAATAAATCAAGCAATTTAATTGTTTATAAATAAAGATAGAAGATAAAGACTAGTCATTTTGAATAACTGCAAGGACTATATCCATAATACCCAGCAGAGTTATGCCTGGCGCATAACAGGCAGTAACTTCTGAATATTATAAACTCAATATACAAGGTGATTGAAAAAGAACTGAGCTCTTTCAAAAGTGGATTGCTCAGTAACTTCTTTATGTACTGATTCCCCAAGAATCTCACGTTTATACCACCTCTTTCTTGGCCTTGAGGAGATAAAGCAATACACTGTGGCTGCTATTTCAATTTAAAATATCAGCATGCACAGTGCTTATATTTTTTGACTCTTTACAAGTAATACAGTCATTAATACAAATACTTGCCTATCTCTTCCTTCTTTCTTTTCCCTCCCCCTAACTTGGCCCTATTTAGGTCTCATCTAAATATTCTAAATTTCAAGCAGAATGTCTGGAATCCTTAGAGTTCTTAGTAACTCCAGACTTCACATGATGGTGAAAGATTCGCATTTCCGTCTCTCTTCCCTCTGGGGAAATGTTTTGAGGGGTACTTGGAAGTAACACTCATTTAGGCATAAAAAACAATGAATCTAGATAAATTTTCGACGAGTAAAATTCTTGGAAATTGCTGAAAGCATCCGAACTACTAGCTTTCTGTCTTGTAAGTTTCTTGTGTGCAATATTCCTCAGATACATTAAATGGTTTTAAGAGATCTTTTTAAAGACACATACAATAGGCTTTAAAACAAAATTTTAATTTCATTTGCACATGCCAGACTTCCTCGGACTCGAAGATCTGAAGTAGCCAAGAGAATAAACGCTGACTAGGAGGCACAAGCAATCTAGTCGTAAACCTCCGAAAAGAAGTTTGTAAACTCTGAGTCACTGTGGTTCAGGGTGAATGCTATGATTAAAAAATAATATAATCGCAGGCTCTTTAAGATAAGCAAAACGCCTGCATGAAAGGAGAGAGGTCTCTTCTAGTCGGACCGTGTGGGGAGCATCTCATTCAGATGTAGTATCTTGTATAAAGTTTAACACAAAAAAACTATCAGGGTGAGGGACAACCAGCAGAGTGAAGAGTCTGGAAAACATGTCACATGAGTAATGGTTAAAGAAAGAAGATTTCCAGGCTTGTACGTTATGGAGAAAATAATATTTTTCTCCATAGCTCCAGAAGGCCACACTAGGAATAGGAGATGAAAGATAAGAGGAATTGATTTTGCTCCATGCATGGAAGAGCTGTCCACGAATGAAAGGTGCTGGCTTGGGGAGGTAGTGAGCTCTTTGTCACTGCCAGTGATCAAGGAGAACGTGCATCAGCATCTTTCACAGTTGTCACAGGAAGGATTCCTGCTTTAAAGGGGATCTGGATTCTCTAAATGACATCTAAGGTCACTTTTATCTCTATGATTTTCCATTAATAAGTGCTAAGCTAGCCCTTCTGCAAGTTCAGACAATGGAAATTCACAGGAAACATGCTACAAAAGTTACAGATGAGCGCTAAATTGCTCTGTGTTAGTTATGTTATTTCTCCACATAATTTTGTTAGATTGAGCATATGTTGTAAAAAAACAAATTAAGCAGACAGAAACAAAAGTTTATCTATACACTAATTGTGAAAATATCTAACTAATTATATTCTTTTCTAATTTGAGAATATCAATTTGGGAAGTATTTTGCTAGATGAAAAAGATATCTAAGGTTTTGTTTTATTGTATTTTCAAGGTTGTATTTTATTCACTAAATTAGAAAAAAGACAATCTTAGGGGATAGAAAACATGTCAGATTTAGAAAGTGCATATTTTAATTTTCTCTGTCCTTTGAATCACCCACAAACAAGGAACATTTATATAGTATGACTAAATCTAGATAAATTATTGACAATTAAATAAAGTAAAGCACCATTTTTTCTAGGGAAATCTAGATACTGAATCTCAATGATAAAATGATAGAAAATGATTGCTATAAAAGTCAGTGCTATTGGCACTTACTCTAAAATATATTTTACACAGTAAACAAAATAGTTGTAAACAGGACGCTAACTGAATACAAGTGTATTGGCTAAGAGAGGACAAGTCTAATTCACTAACACTCATTCTACACCCATTGTCTGGCTTGCTATGATTCACTGTTACATTGCGCTGGTTCATTCTTACCCATTGTCTTCCTCCTTGTGGCCACACCATTATTAGCAAGACTTAACTGCTTGTGAAGAAAAGATAAAAAGATAGCTAATGCTAATTCTGTTCTATTTCAGTGTGTCCTTGGAATCTAACAATACATTAACCCTATAACATCAGCCTGAAGGAATCACTTGCTGCTTGAAAACAATGAATACCAAAACACCAGAAAACCACTTAGAAGTGACTGCCCTTTCAGCTTTATTAATTTAGGCAAATTGACAGGTTAATTTACATGGTTCACACCTGTCAGGAGCAGAGTCTACTAATTCAGCTTACACTGACCAGGAGATACTCCTTCAGGCTAAGGTTGAACTTCAACCTTCTGCTGAACAGAGTGTAACACAAACACATCACTCAGATTTCGATCAAGACAGTCCCTTCAGAATTCCACATGGATGGCACACCACCCTTGCAAGTGTTCAAAACTGAAGCTGAAGGGAGACTCTACCTAATAAAGACTAAATAATATTTGGTAATCAAGCTATCTGGAGGCCAAAGGATTATTTTCCCAAATCTTTTGTCTTTATGATACTCCACTCTTCCCAAATCATATTTTAACACAATTTGAAAAGCACGTTATGCTATATAAGAAACTATTTTCCTTAATATTACCATAAATATTGTCTTTATCATCAATAAGTCTTGAAAATATGGAAAGGTTTTAACTCACGTTCAGGTTCTAAACAAGCAGAAAGCAAGCCAACTTGGACTTTAAATTCACAAGGAAAAAAAGCTTTTCTGTTCAATGTTTGCAGTAAGTAAAACATTCTCTATTCTAGCTTTCACTAGTGGATAGCAGCAGTGCCCTATCACCAGCATCAATGGAAGAGTTCTAGCCAGCAGCACCTACATTGAGTTTAGAAAGAAACCATAAGGAACCTTTATATTTCTCCATATTTGCTCCATTACTACAACACATTTTTACTACAAGCAAAAATATTTTATATTGAAATTTCAGTCTTTGAAAAAGCACCCAAGTCATCAATGAAAATCATGTAACATGTATTCGACAAATCACAGTAAATAACGACAAAACATTACAAACCAATACAAGCAAGTATACCAAAAGATGCTTATATTAACTGGGAAGAATTCTATATTCAAGATAGTATTTTTAATGTTTATACATAATTTTACAGGTAAATTCTAAAATATCACAATCTATCAAAGAGTCAGAATTTAACTGCTCCATTTCAATGCAAAGACTTTAGACCCAAAAGACACAAGTAGCCATCTAATCTATGTTTGCCAACCCAACCGGCCATGAGAGCAAACATGATGTTACTTGACCCAGGATTCTAACTTACTCTTTACAATTTTTCAGTGAAAAATATGCTCAACTTAAATATCATCTGGGTGTAGAAGTGCTATGGAATATAAGGAAGCACTGATGAGAACAACATGTTAAACGTGGTATTTTTATTTCTGGCCCAGCAAGGCAATGAACTCTAAAGCAGTCAAAAACGAAACAATTTATTTAAAAGTTGATTTAAACTCCCCAAGCTAGTCTTCTTTTCCTATATTTAACATATACCCTCTGTGTATATTTACATAATATTTTAAACCTCATATTAACTTGTTTATTAAAAAAATAAGTTAAGGCCAGTTTAACAATACAGACCGTCACAACGTCAAAATAGTCCAGACTAACACTAGCTCCTCAAATAGACTTTTCCATTCTACATATGTGTACTACCAACACTCAGTGCCAACGTGCAAGATCTATGATATTTTCTGGCTTCTCTCATCTAAATCAATTCACTCATGTCACCAGGTCAAAGAGGTGAGGACTTAAAAGAAAGAAAGTGGTTCATTAAAGATGTTGTATTAAGCTGTATCTGAGCTTGTGGCTAGTATGGATTAAAAAAATGTAAGTATTTTTTGATCATCTCTAAAAAGTAGCAAATCAGCTGCAACAGGGGCTGCAAATTGGATCTTTTGGACAGTAAAATGCAGTAGGAATACTAGAATCATTAGTAACCATTATTAATTGTAACCTATTGGTTTTAGTTTGGGGTGTGTATGTTTTATTTTGATGATGAAGTTGCTTTTGGTAAATCTTTGGTCATTTCTCACCAGCTGAGATATATAAAGTCAGCAGGCACATCTCATTTTCTCTAATTATTTGAAGGAGCTCCATTAACTTGTCACCTCCATTAATTTGCACTTTTGACAAATGCAGCTTTTGAGAAACAAACAGAGCTAATTTTTTTCTTTTACAAATATAACTTAAATTTTTAACTTTATAGGAAACAGAGTTTAACACCCAGATAAAATAACCTGAAGCATCTCTAAGAAGGAATAGAAAAAATAATCTGAAAATGAAATGATGACAGGATTCAACTCTGAAATGTCCTCATTTTTCCTCGCTTTCCCGGGAATTGCTTCTTTTGGATTGAGAGCACAAGCACACTTCCTCAGCAGCTGAAAGCCTTTCAAAGAACCAGATAGATACCACTGTGCATCTGAACCTCATATAAAACAAAAACTAAGTAATAAAATGGCAACTCACCAGATTTCTAAACACACAATGAACCTAAAGCGGGAAGAATTTTCCACATCTGTCCTACTGAAAAATATTTTAAAGGGAACACTTACAGTTAAGACAGACTTTCACTCAAAAGCTTTTCTCGTACAATTATTTAATAAAAAAAAAAAAAAAGTCCAGCTTTCCCTCACTCCTTCCTCTACTAAAAAAAGATCACAGACAATACTTTAAAAGAATATTTTATTATACCTCCCAGATTTTGTTTTTAAAGCAATACTTCGCAAATTTAAAAAATAAGATTTTCAAATATTCTAGAAAGACGTCCCAATATATTTCAGTACATATTTACTTAAAATAAATTTCTAAAATAGGTATTTGTATAATACACTTTTCAACTCCATGTATATAAATAACTACTCATAGAACTATAATTTGCACAAATTCGAACTTATACTTCAGAACTCGAATTATAAAACTGAGAAAGATATAATATCAAACTTATTAATGTTCATACACAACTCAAGTATAAAAGTCCTGATTAAAAGACTCATTTTCTGATCAATGTGTTAACTCCGAATGTTTCAAATTCATCAAAAAATTATAGAAAGCATTTCCATATTCAACACATCAACATCAATCATCAGCAGTTTTTCTGCCATTACACAAAATAAGTCATCTTAAGTATTTCAGATACACAAAGATTCAAAACATCCAACCAATGTAAAAGTTTATCCTTATGCAATTCCTTAGATATACCTTTAGACTTTCATCTTAGTAATTACATTACCATTAGGCACTTTAAATGAAAAGAAACATAAACTCCTAGAAAAACAAAACAATGGTAAAATGTGGGCATGCCAATATATTTAAATGTAAGCAAGCTTGAGGTTTTTAATCTTGTGGGGTTTTGGATGTTGCTGTTTGGGATTTTTACCCCCTTTTGCCACAAGGTTGATTCATGAATGAAATCCCACTTTAATATCCTATTTTCTCTCACTTACATGTATGCTGGAGAAAGTGGAGTTGACCTGGATGTTTTAAGCACAGGAACTGGGAATTTCCAGATAGCAGGAGAGCTCGTTTTCCATTTCAATGGCATGTTGTCACCACGGTACTACAATAACAGTAAACAGCGTTTCCATAACAGACTACCAACTAGGACTTCCATTCCACACTGTACTGACACAGCAGTGGCTGCCGCGGAGAACAAGCAAACGATTCTGCCAGTGCCCTTAAACCGATGCTTCCAATCTGTAAAATAGGGCTGCAAGGTACCTCCTTTAAATCCTCCTGTCCCCTAAAGCAAATGATGATTCTATCGTTCGAACTCAACAATAGTGCCACCTCGTTAGGAAAGCGTTGACTGCAGTATATTTTTTTGAAAAGACTGCACTGTGCATACCACACAATGCAGCTTTATTTGATAAAAGCGGCTAGGGTTTGGGGTGGTTTTTTTTTTTTTTTTTGGTATTATTTTAAGCTTGCGTTACCATTGTTCTACCTTAACAGGGACACTGCAGCACTGCACTATATTCTGCACCTATTAACCTGATTTCTGACCAATAGTAGCAGGAAAGAAAAATAGACGGGTTTCATATGAAAATGAAACAACATACCTACTCAGAATACACTTGTCATCCTCTGAACATTCTTCTTTTGAGCTGCAACAATACAAATGGGATATAAACCTCAGCATAGCCTTAGGCCACAGCTAATAGAGATCAGTGACTAAATTCGGCAGCCTGCTTTCCTCCTGTGCAAGCTCTGGCCACAGAATACAAGAATGCCATTATGGGAAGCGCCCGTTTAAAAAAATGCCAGTCTCTCTGTTTTCCAGTTAGAAGAAGGCAAAATGTAAGAACAAATATAAACTGCTGCAGAACTCTGCACGCTCTTCTAGTAGCTTCTGATTCAAGTTGCTCTCTTTTCCCTATTCTTATTTCCAAGCCAGGATGAGCAAAAATCTCATACATTTACAACATGCTGTGTGCTAACACGAATATCACTCTGTCTTCTGCAGCAGAGAAGTACAGAATAGCGTGCTCTTAATAGCAGTCCTCGGAGGGACGCTATCAACAATCTAATTCAGTGCTGCCCTCCCCTTCTTCTCTCCCCCTTTCCCTCCCCTTCACCCTCCTTCACGCCTCCCCCGCCCCCAAACAGCTCACAAATTGCCTAGAGGAGAGACACCAAGCAGGTGTCCAGCAGGGGCCATTCCAGAGCTCAGCGGCGGGTCCGGTAACCTCTAGGGGTTAGTGACTGACAAGGAGGTTCAAAAATTCAAGCTGCCGTCAAAGGCAGGTTGACGTATTTCATGAAAGTAACGGCAAATAGAGGCTTCATCTGTATTGTTTTAAAATACTGCCAGAAAATAGCGTTGTAAATGCCCAGAACGCGACTGGGTGTTTCAAGTTTCTGTTTAAAGCACCAAACTCACACACTTTCTACACAATTCAAAGAAGTGAAAATAGGATAAACCGGTATCATGCTGAACTCTTTATTTTCAGGTTGAAGAATTTTATTTCTGATGTAGGCAAGTCGCCATCACTAAATATCTACCCTCAGTGTGTCCTTCCACCTTCTACCTAAAAACCGAATTACCCATCTTCATCAAATGCAAGCTTAATAAAGGAGGACCGCCATTGACATGAAAGCCGCTACCTTTTAAAAAACTCATCACAGTGATGAAAAGCTCATATTTACTTTCAAGTTTACATTCAAACAATAAGCTTGTGCTTCCAACTTAAGTAGCTGGCTTTCATATGCTCTTTCCAAACGATTCCCAATTTTTGAAGGATTGAGATTTAGTCCCGAAGAGCCTTTCTCATTTGTATTCAAAAAGCACAGATAATTATTTCTGTAAGAAAGACACTGCTTTCAAAAATTGCAAAATACGTAATTTCATATACCAGAATACAGCGTGAATCACCTAAGGTAATCACAAGTACCTTCAAGAACACATCAATATTCAACAATGTATTTTCCTATGAAATCCAACATATATGTATACGCAGTATATACATTCACGCATACATACCTAAGGAGAGAAAGCTTATTTTGAAACATTGACCAGTAATGCATAAACTTTATTAAATACTAAATAGGTCTCAGCCATCACTACCTCACAAATAATTTTTATTCAATCTATCAGACACAAACACTGCACAAAAACTCAGTCAAGCAACTAAAGGGTTAAATGATATTTCCAACTCTTTTCAGTACCCCCGCCAAAAACTGTCTCACAGAAATCTTCAAAGGAATCAGAGAAAGGAATATTTATCAATATCTTAGTGGCCAAAATACATTTTAGAAGTTTTAAAAAAGTGCCACTAATACAAATAAACTGTAGTCAATATTTCACATTAGAAGGATTTGTATAATAATCTTAATAGTTAAGGAGCAAAAAGGTCCAAGGTACAATTGGCAGTGGTAACTTGTTGGAGACCCCAAGAAGGAAAACACACACAATACACACGCGCGCACACACACACACACACACACACATACTCATCAAGCAAGTTTGGAATGTCTCATTCCAAAGCCCTGAAGCATTCTCAAACATTTAAAAATATAAAACATAAAACAGCTACAAATTAGCTATATGGAGCAATTTTAGATTTTAGAGAGGAACTTCAATCACTTTCCAGCTCATGAAAATATTACAAAATAGTAATTGCAAATGTAACTTCTCCTTCTGAGAACAAAGACCCCCAAACCTATGTAAAACCAAGGTAGTTAATTAAGTGTTTTAAGTCTTTATCTGTGAAGACTATTCAATATTTATGAGGGGAAAATAGGGTGAATGCAGAGTTTTCCAAATTTCCAAGAGGGTAACCTCCCAAAACAGGCGAAGATCACTTTATTGCAAAGGTTCTCAAGTTATTATTCTACTACGAACAATCAACTGATTCAAAAAACCAACATATTCTTGGTCTAATCTCATTTGGCGCCAAAGAAATCAACCAATACCATCAAATCATCTCTTAGACTTAATGTTCAGAACCTGTTTTTGTAGCACTCCAACGGTTGTAATAATTGTTGAAAGTGAAAAGAAAGACTGGTTTCTTCCACCCATCCTAAACACTCTTAAAGACCCCAAAACCCTAAAAGCATTATATCTGATGATGAGCATTTATTTATATTCAGTTCTTTTGCTTTAATAAATTGCTAGAAGTCATTTGTAATTCTCTCTCATGAGCAAACAACCAATACGCCAAAGGCTTTAAAAATAATTCCCTTAACTAGAAATATAGTCCATGAAATATACTCTACACTATTAAATTGCTTAACAACACCATTCCTCATACGTCGTTTAGAAATAAACTTCAGCCAAGTAAAATCACCCCAATTACAAATTAGCAGAGTCCAAATTAATCAGATTTTACTACCCTGACGGCGACTCTAGTAGCAACTACGGAGTGTAATTACCATTACATTCTAGAACTAAAAATGTTTTCACCTACAGAGTGAAAGGAAGAAAATGATTAAATATATATTTTAAATATAATTTTATGCAAGCTCAGTGGTCCCACTACTTTAATATTTAGACTGGGGGGGACCTCCCTGGTGGCGCAGTGGTTAAGAATCCGCCTGCCAATGCAGGGGACACGGGTTCGATCCCTGGTCCGGGAAGATCCCACATGTTGTGGAGCAACTAAGCCCGTGCACCACAACCACTGAGCCTGCACTCTAGAGCCCGTGAGCCACAACTACTGAGCCCGCGTGCTGCAACTACTGAAGCCGGCACACCTAGAGCCCATGCTCCGCAACAAGAGAAGCCGCCGCAATGAGAAGCCTGCACACTGCAACCAAGAGTAGTAGCCCCTGCTCACCGCAACTAGAGGAAGCCCGCGTACAGCAATGAAGACCCAACACAGCCAAAAATAAACAAATTAATTAATTAATTAATTAAAAAAATATTTAGACTGGGAAATGTCAAAAGCCCTTGTTCACATCACAGGAAACACTGATTTCATTTACAGAACACTTGGTTACTATTATGGACAACTGCATAAAATGGGATAGAAAGACAACATGCACAAAAGCTCTTCAAAACATTGCATGAACATTAATCACTTAAAAATACCTGTGAATGCGCATTTCAGAGATGTAGTAAAGAACAATGTTGGGACTTGGCCAAGGCCACGAAAGGAGTCATTCTTGGCCAAATCTTACAACACAGAATTCCCTGGTTCCCAAAGTAGAAAGAGAAGATTTGTAGAACTTTTACAAATCATCTTGCTCAGTACCCTCATTGTATAGATGAAAAAACTGAAGCCCAGAGAAGTTAACTTGTCACGCTACTAGCTAGTAGCAGAACTGGAACTAGAAACCAAATTCCATCTCCTAGTCTAGGACTCCCGCTCTAGAATCCCTACTGTCCTTTCTTCTCAATGAGACGGTTCCAGAAGATGTTTGTTTCCATATGAAGTGAACCACATTCTACAAATGTCTCAATGTATTCAAAAGAAACAAGAACTACAAAGAGTTATTTATTCCTCCAATTATATGTACACTCAAAGACAGACATGGGAAAGAAACACCAAAAATACAAACGTGTGTAGAAAGACCATTTCCAAAATCTTAATTCCAGAGGGTGTTTAAGAATGATCAGGGAGAAAACGGTGAGTAAAAATTAAGCCAGTCATAGTATGAGAGAAAAGTGAAATATACAGCCAAGAGTCTAATTTTTTTCTCAATGTAAATGTTTCTAAATAACTTTATGTGAAAGTTTAATTTGCTTACTGACTGCTACAGTTTGTCTCCAGTACCACCAACTCGTGAAATGAATTGACTAATATGTCACATATCTGACCTCTTTCTCCATATTTTCCCAATATTCCCTAAGAATTAACCTACCTTTTTCTTGCAAGTTTTGGTTAATCCCGTGGTAAGTACAACTGAAGAATAATAGCATTAACCATCGTTTGTATGAGCAGGCACTGTGTAATCTTCTGGAGTCCTGACAGTGTCCCTTCAGACTAATCTGGGAGATCCATGTTATTCCTGTTGCTCAGACAAGACTGTAGATCATGCCAAATCGTGTGCTCTGTTTATATTCTACCAATCAGTAAAAGTACTTGGATGGCAAGCAAGTAGGGCTCTTAAACCCTTTAAAGCATACCAAAAGTTAACTTCTAGACAACAGAGCACAATTCTTAATACATTCAGGGCTCCTCATTACAGGAAATAGAACTGTTCACGCGAATGGCTATATATACTTAGGTGTGTGTGTGTGTCTCCTTTTTATTTGTTTTAGGAAATTGGATATCAAATACATTAAAAATTTCTTACTAGATACTCTGATATGTAGCCTTGCTAAGATCAAAATGGAAAATCCTAGACATTCCTCAAAGACAGCTGTTTTGGAAAGTCATTATTTCATCTTTTATAAGCACCTTCTCACAAATCAATTTCCTTAATGGAACTGTGTAGACTCTTACAGTCCCACAAAGAATTTACATAGATTATTGTAACCATGACTATGCCTTGGATTACTGTAGGACCTATCTCCTTCACAATACAAACAAGTAGAAAAACACACTTGTGCAGGCACATACGCACATGTGTGTGTATATGCACAGAGAATTCCTCAGGCCATGATGGCATAAGTAATGTGAAGGGAAATACTCTTCCGATCTTTAACATTTCCAAAGGAAAATATGGGTACTAAACGTTTGTTTGTTTCTTTGTTTGTTTTGGGGGAGTCAGGTATAGAACAGCAATAAGAGGAGCTAGTAAGCTGATAAGGTAAGGGGAACAAAGGAGAAAAAAAGTAAGGGTGAGGAAGGTAATGGACTGGCTGGAGGGAGAATGGAAAGCCAGAATGGTAGTGGTTCCTGATGTTTATGTAGCACCTTTTATAACCGGGGGTCAGATGAATGAGGTTATGAGGCTAAGATGGGAGTTGGTGTAGAAAGGACTGAGCAGGCAACAAGAGAGATCCAGCTGTTGGGGACCCAATGACCCACAGATTCTGACTACTCTTAATCTCACTATGCTGAAAAAAGGATTCGCACTGAATGGGAAATTCAGAAGTCCTTGCCCTTCCTTCTTCCTTTTGTTTTCTGCAGTATCTATATTCTTTATGGCTTTTTTTTTGTGGGGGGGGGGCTACCCTTGAGTTCTTCATTCACATGATTCCCAAATCCATATGCCCAAGTAAGTCTTCATACATCTTTGACATGTATAACCTAAATTAATTCTTAAGTATTCCCATGTATTAAAAAATGCCTTAAACCCCAAATCAAAGTGGGTGTATTGGGAGGGGTAATGGTGGAAATCAATGATTTTTACATACATACTATCTATATACCTGATTTTGCATTACCATTTTTAAATTGTTGAAAAAGCCATTTACAGAGACAGTTTATGATCATCAAATAGGGATAATGTATCCAGTGCTCCAATAAGAGGCCTGCTGTTAGGACACCCCCGTGCTCCAGCTTTGCTACTTTGCCTGAGATGCCCTCCCCAAACTCGTGCTCCTCCTTCAAGAAGGAATCCCTGAATCTTTATCTTCCTAATTGATCACTATTCCTGGCACATGGGAAAGCACTCAGTAAGTACTTGTTGAGTAGATTGAAAGCGAGATTTTTATAAGCAGGGTAGTGATTAAACAAGAACTGTGTACTGAAGCCAGGATATATCCTGAAAAGTTTTAAAAATGCTGTTATTGATTCTGCTATTACTAAAAGCAGAGTTCAAAGTAAAAGGAATATCCATCTGTTAATTTGATAATTTTAGGCTATAAAGTCCTTAAAATGAAAAAAAATTAAATATACACATTGTCTTGTTAAAAATAAGCATATGTTGAAGAAAATCACCCAGAATACATACTTTCTTAAATAAAATAAAGGCGTCACTGATAGTGATGATGGATTGCTCTAAGGAAAAATCTCTGCTCTCACCTCAAATAATAATAATTTATCTGTTTAGTTGTCTCTCAACAACTTCCTAAGTATCTCCTTAAATTACATTTGGTAAATAAAATAGCCAAACTATTGTTAGAGTTTCTGATGTGTTTGTACATTAAACCTGCAAACTTACCAAAATAAAAATGTATTTAAAATGTGCAGTGTTACTGAAAGAAAAGTTAAGAATATGGCTCTACTGACTAAAAATTATATGCATATAAAGCTTTTCAACTAGTTTCACTACTTTGTGGCATCAACTATAGAAGCAACACTATAAACTGTGCATGAAGACAAAGTAATAAGCAATATTACAATCTTAATTTTTGTAAATTATGAACTATGTTGATAAGAGTAAATAATTTCTAATAATGTTTATCTATAATGGTTGAAAAACTTTTTAAAATAATAAGCACATCACATACCTAAGTCTCAAAAGCATGCCAGTTAAAGAAATTCAACATTTCCTATGTTATACATTCTTTCAGTAATACCTATATTTTTTACAAAAATCTGAGTTGCTGAAAGACCTTTAGAATAAGACATTTTCCTCAATATCCCAATTAAAATTAATGAAATAATACTACTATCTTGAAAAAATCATATTTATATCCTTTTATCTAAAGAGTTATTATAACATTCACATGCGCACCGTAAATGTTACAGGCAAAAATGAGATCTAGGTGATTACCTAAGTTGTTCCACCTCTTCTCCCTGAGTATTTGTAAATCTTGGTTACAAATACTTAGGGTAATCACAATAATATTTTGCTAACCAGAAGCAAACACTTTCGTGAAAAGCTAATCCTAATGACTCATTGAGATTATACCACACTACTTAAATTTTCCATGAAGAAGGCCCTTTATATGCAATTGCTTTAATTTTGTTTTTACCATTTCCCAGGCCTAATCATTAAAACTTCAAATTTCCTATACATATATCTATGTAAACTACTATTGTTTAAAAATAAAGGGTTTTAGCTATATAATGAATGAGAATATCTTAAAGTCCAAAAAAGGCTCAACTTCAAACTTGAACCTTGTGACCCACTGCCATAACATGGGGACCAATAGTTTTCTTAAAGGTATAATTTAGTTACGATATCTGCCTACTATGGTGGTATTAAAGAGACTTAGCAAACAGTTCAATGCCTGTATTTTCATGAGTATTTTGAGATCCTTCTCATTTTCTAATTTAGAGTTCTTCTCATGGGTAATCATAAGTTCTAAAGATGGTTTTTTTTTTTTGGCTGCGTCGCGTAGCTTGCGGGATCTCAGTTCCCCGACCTGGGGTTGAACCTGGGCCACGGCAGTGAAAGCCCAGAATCCTAACAACTAGGCTACCAGGGAACTCCCTAAAGACTTTTTTCTTAAAAGAAAGGCAGGGAGGGAGGTATAGAAACATTTATACTGCAAGATGCCAAATATATGGTAGTAAGTCTAAATTACAGAAGCTAGTGTGCAATTAAAAATTGCTATGCCTCAAAAACATATTTAGCAATTATGAAAATCCTATGATGGAAGACATCATTAACTCATGTTATATAAAGTGCTCATGCGTTACAAACTAACAACAGCATTATTTTAGATTTATGTCTAACTTCATTACTTGGATGCAATGGTTGTCCAGTGGGGGAAATCCTTTCTTTTCCTCTATCTCATGTTGTATTACTAAGTAAAGTAAATGCAATTCTGACATGAGGGAATGGAAAACAGAATTCAGGAAAACAGAATTCATCTTCTAGGCTGACCGTAGGTTTTAGCTAGATGCGATTTAAATTTGGGGTTCCTCACTGTCTTTCGAAGTCTGTCTACTTCAACCAGTAGTTCAGAACCACTTCACGTCTTCAAAATCAAATATATGTTTTCAATAATCAGTTATTTCTCATGGAATTCTGAAGGTATACAACACTTGAGTAAAATATATCTTTAGCTAGCATATATTTATTCATTCATTCCTTATTCAGCTTGACGTAAGTCAGAGACACTTTTGAGCATTTTTATGAGTCTTCCACTACAGGGTCTGGCCATTTTGTTTGATGCTGTCCAGCCAGTAAACAAAAATATTTGTGTTTAGGGATTTCCAGAATCAACAGTTTTTGAGATTCAGATCTGTAAAGCACAGAACAACATAACTTGTATTCCAAAAAGGGTGAAGAAGCAGCAAGATCGAGCTTAAACTGATACTCTAAACAGGGAACAAGCATTAGCCAATTGATTAATTAGGACCACGTTTTCGCATTTGTCAACTAAAATGCATTTGTTTATACTGAGGCCTCTGTAGTATATTAGCCGTCCCTGACAGTGTAAGATAGACTCCTTGAACTTCACAAACACCAAAATCAATCCACTCACTATGCCAAGACCAAAACCTGTAGAGAAGACGTGCGAGCTGAATTCGCTCAATCATCGGTGAGTACCGAGAAGTTATGACTTTGCTAGATGTTACAAGTATACAACAGAACACATGTTCCCCAGCCACAAATCCCTTAAAATCTAATCGGGCCGACTGCATATTCACATATGAAACATGAGTAAGCATAAATCTATTGCTACCGTTAAGCCTTAACCATCCAGAATCCGAGATAGCCTAGTGTTTTAAAAAATTAAAAATTAAATTGAAAACAACTGGGATAGGTTAACTCTTAAAAATATCAAAAGTCACTTGTTTTTCACCTTGTGGGGGCAATCTTTCTGCTCTTTATCTTCCTCGAGTCTAAAACGAACACAAACCTATTTAAAATACCTCGCAGTCACCATAATGCACAACACCTATTGCGATATGCCTCCAACGGAGATATACAGCAAGGTGTGCAAGCAACAGCTGTCATTCCTCACCCCTGCCTGGCTCCCGCCCCCATAGGCCTCGACACGGAACTTGGATGCTACCAAGAGAAAAGTCCTATACCTTTTTTTTTTTTTTTAACATCTTTATTGGAGTACAGTTGCTTTACAATGTTGTGTTAGCTTCTGCTGTATAACAAAGTGAATCAGCTATACGTATACATACATCCCCATATCCCCTCCCTCTTGCGTCTCCCTCCCACCCTCCCTATCCCACCCCTCTAGGCGGTCACAAAGCACCGAGCTGATCTCCCTGTGCTATGCGGCTGCTTCCCACTAGCTATCTAGTTTACATTTGGTAGCGTACATATGTCCATGCCGCTCTCTCACTTGTTCCAGCTTACCCTTCCCCCGCCCCGTGTCCTCAAGTCCATTCTCCACGTCCGCGTCTTTATTCCTGTCCTGCCCCTAGGTTCTTCAGAACCATTTTTTAAAAAATTTTAGATTCCATATATATGCGTTAATATACGATATATTTCTCTTTCGGACCTACTTCACTCTGTATGGCAGACTGTAGGTCCATCCAAAACGTCCTATACCTTGAAGGCAGATGCTCTCCAACTTTAGCATGCCTAAGAATCATCTGGGCTGAATACTGAACATGTACAAGTCTGGAAGTGAGAAGCAGTGATCTGTATTTTAAACAAGGACTCCGGCTGATTTTCGTGTCTGGTCTACTCAACTTGGAGAAACCTGCTTTAAAAGTCAAGGTGGCCCACCCCCACTCAAGATGACCCGAGTCAGAATGAGGTTCTGTTTTCTGTCTCAGTGCCTGGCCTTCCTCAGCGTATCAGCATTGGCCGCTCACCAATCGTTATGTGTCCCCACCGTCCATGGCTATTATCTTGCCCTCCCACTCTCCAGACCCTTGCAGGTCTGGGAGAGTCTGAAAGCAAGGTCTCCAGCTGGCGGACAGATTTGGAGGCAGACAAACAGACACATGCAAAGTGGGAAATTGTGAAGTACAGCAATTAGGAAACAGAGGTAGTATGAGTTACACTGACTGTGCAATACAGGGTAGAAGTTAAAGACTTGTTTTAAACTTTTTCAATGAGGAAGGGTGCCGAAGAGGACAGGGCTGGGCACCTGTGGTCTGCTTGTAGCTCTGCCACAAACTTGTAACCTCTCGTGTTATCCTCCTCATCCGTAAAATAGGGAAGATGCCAGACTCACAGCAGTGTGATGAGAACCAACTGAACTTGTGTTTGTGAAAGCACATTGGAAAATATAAAGCACAATACAATGATGTGTGGTATTTCTTTGATGAAATAATTTCTTTCTTTGTCTTAATAAACACAGTACCCTAGACGTTATTGAAAGTTTCTTTGATGACTGAATGGCTTCTAGTACCTCAGGGTCTTTTTTATGAAAATAAATTCTCATTGACAAAAAGGTAGAAGAAAATGCAGACCCTTAGACATACCCTGAAGTTGATTTTTTGAATATATCCTTGAAATCGGCTTGTTTTAAAGATAATTGCCTCCGTCTCCTGAAAGTGGAGTTCAAAAAAAAAAAAATCTGGTTAATTGTGGCTTTATTGTATGTAGTTCAAAATTTTCAAAGCATACTCTGCAAATATTTTAGCTGTAAATTAATAAACCATATTTATAAATCCTGAACAGTTAAGACCACACAGAACAATTTAAAAATATGTGAATTAACTTTTAAAAAAACCCTTGACTAGCAAACCATAAGATTCTAGTTGTTTTTAGACGCTCTCTTAATGTTTCAGAAAGTCTGGAATAAAGATTGACATTGAATACAACATTTATTGGCAGCTGATCTAAAAGACTAAACTAGACAAATCTGGACACAAGGAAACACTTTTCCAGTAAATATATACTCAGCCTTGGAATGCTTTGTCATTTTCTAGCTTTTTAAGCCTAAAGTTTAATTCTTTGCTGATATACTGTTTTGCCATAAAAACCAGAAAGCAAATGGCACAAGCTTTCAGAGAACAGATGGCTAATGTTCTTCTAGGTTCATTTACTACATTTTCTTATTTTCATACTGCTTGTAATTAATAAAAACATATAAATAGACGTATTGTTTCCGAACGAGAAGATTTTGTTTTTGTGAAGTTCTGTCATATACCTAACTCCTTTGGGCTAATACAAAAGGCAACGATGAACAGACACACTTCTGGTACTGCCTCAGGAATGCAGTTTTAAAAATAGAGACTACTACAGAAGCACTGCAGTATATGCTGTCAACACGCTTAAAACATTAAAGTATGCTGGCAGGTGTTTGAGGAGCTCTAACACAAAATTCAATTTATTTACATTTATTTGATTTATGTTGCTATTAGCTTAGAGAAAGTAAACATTACTAAGCACTACCTTTGTCTAACTTTTTCTTCAAAATAAACAGATTTGGTATTTTTCTGGGTCATCTCACAAGCACTATTGCATTATTAAAGTCACAACTAAATCAAAGTCATAGTCTAATAGTATCTTTAAAAAGACCTTGGCAGAAACCTTATCCAGAATGTTATTCTACATCTAATGACTTGTTATGCAAAAGGTAGGTAGCAAGTATTTTATTTTTTTTTAAATGATAAATTCAAAATAGCTTCTCCTTAGTGGCAATACTATTTCAAAGTCTACTTTTACTATACACATAAAAATTATCTTTGAATCATAAAGCGCTACAATGGGCTAAATTCATATTTGTCATATCTTAGCAATAAACCTCACCAAGCAAATAACAATTATATATTTTTTGGCTTAAAAATACATTAAAGTATCTTTAAATACAGATTATTTTATATTCCTATTAATATTATTCCTTTCTTTTGTGTATTTAAGAAGAATCTGGTGTGCCACCTTCTGGTAACTGAGTGAAATTATGTATCTTCACACAAGTCACTATTCTTTCTTTTAACTTTTAAAAACAATACATATTTCTTAACCTGTATTACATTTAAGCTATATAAATGAATCTATACCATAGTCTGAAATAAAGTAAAATTTCCCTAGTGATTTTTTTTTAAAAATCAAGCTTTACACATGCTTCCTATGATTTTTCCATGGTTACCAATATGTCTCCTGAATTCTACAATACATATAAAAATTGATTTTTGAACACCGTTTCACAGCCACATACGAAAACAACAGGCTTGCCATTTTAATGAATAAGTAACAGCAGTAAAGAAAGAAAAAGAAGTTCTCTTACCAATAAGCCCATTTTTCTCTTAAGGTTTGAACTCTCATCATTTGTCATGTTCTTGTGGATCCCTCTCTCATCAAATTCTCTGGAGTTTTAAAGTTGAGAGCTGTGGTGCATAGCTAGGCTCCTCTACATAGTAGCGCACCCCAGTGCATCTGCCTGGTATAACACTTCACAGTTGTGGCTCCCAAAAGCAGAAACAAGCTTTATGTATTCAAAACCTATGCACTGCACACCTTCCCTCGATAGGAAATTGTAGTCAGCGTGGTTGAACTATTTACATTTCTTATCTTAACTCCTGATCAGATATGAAGATCAGAACCACATGAATCTCGAGCTTAGTTACAGTAAACTGAACAAGAACAGTGCGCTCATCTTCAGAGCAGAGGTGGGGTGAGACAAGTACTAACACCAGGAGATCTGACTGAGAAAAAAAAAACCAAACATGTCTATCTTATTTTTTCAAGGGTCACTGTCCTGATATTTGTCATATTACCTTAAATCTTTATTATCTTTAACTCTTCCCTCTCCCAGTCCCTAGTAGCCAACCAGTAACTCCTATCCTTTGTTCTTCATCAATTTTCCAGGAATCTAACCTCTACTGTTTCTTTGTTTGTTTTTTAACAAATGAACTATTTCCAAAAAAATGTATATAACTGGTCTCTTTGCATCTCCCATCTTCAATCTAGCAATCACATTGCTTCTAGATGACTCTCTTAAAATACAACTATACATGGTGTAAATTAAATGTGCAGAAAATATTTTATTCAACAAATATTTGTCAAGAACTTGCTACATGTTAGGTAGGTACTCTGTTAGGGGATATGGATGACATGGTGAATAAGACACAATCCCGTGCTTTCAGGAAGCTTCTAGTTGAGTGAGGGAAGCAAACATGTACTCTGACAGCACAAAATATGGTGTAGAAGTTTTAGCAGCATAAGCCCAGGATTCTACAGCAGCAGAGGAACAATGAAATTAGTGCTGCAACTGAGGCTGAAGAATGAGGCATTCACCAGGTGGACTCCAGAAAAAAACAGTCTGTGCAGACACACAGAGGTTTGAGGATTACAACATGTTGGGAGAATCGGGAAAGTCTTCAGTACAAATGGAAGGAGTTTCAGGAACCTGGTGTTGAGGGGAATGGATTTTAAGATATACAGAACCATATCACAGAAGACCTTACGTGCCAGCAAAGAGGTTTGGATTTTATCCTATGAGCTATGAGAAGCCATTTCTTTTAAACTCTTTTTTATAAATTTATTTATTTATTTATTTATTTATTTATTTATTTATTTATTTATTTATTTATTTATTTATTTATTTATTTATTTATTTATGGCTGTGTTGGGTCTTCGTTTCTGTACAAGGGCTTTCTCTAGTTGCGGCGAGTGGGGGCCACTCTTCATTGCGGTGCGCAGGCCTCTCACTATCGCAGCCTCTCCTGTTGCAGAGCACAGGCTCCAGACGCGCAGGCTCAGTAGTCGTGGCTCACGGGCCCAGTTGCTCCACGGCATGTGGGATCTTCCCAGACCAGGGCTCGAACCCGTGTGCCCTGCATTGGCAGGCAGATTCTCAACCACTGCGCCACCAGGGAAGCCCGGAAGCCATTTCTTGAAAGAGTGGATCACTCAAGGAATTAAACAACTACGCCCAACACGCAAAACTCAGGGCAAGCTGGCCAACCTACTCTTCCAATTCACAGCCTAGTTATCTCCTAACACCAACTTCCCATTCTATACCTCACAAGCTTGCTTTGTTCTTCCTCTCCTTTGCTCCAGAGGTCCTCCTGCAAGAAATCCCTTCCCCGGTCCACTTTTCTAAACTCCATTCATCCTTCTAGACCCAACTCAAATTGCATTCTTTTCTGTGATGTCTTCCACGGTAATCTGAGTCTACAGTTTATAAGTTCCTCCATCACATGGACCATACTATGCATTCTTCCTAATGCACATAATGCACACAGTGTTCAAGAAACTTTTCTGACACTTTATAAAGTGAAGCAAGATGGCAAGGAAAAGACACTAAGGCAAAAGCCGGAGCATGAGGGTAAGTGGCCTAAGAAAGTAAACCTCCCCAGACTTCACAGTACACACTAACCTCACTAACTTTCTTCACCACTCTCAAGCATAAAAAGAAAAGAATATGGATGTAAGAGAACTAGATCTGGATTGGGCAGTAACTCTGCATTACTATGCAACATTGTTGGCTGTATATATCACAGCTCTGGTTCAAAACCTCCAGAGAATTGATAAGAAATGGATACCAAGAGAATAGCTAAATGATGGAGCTGTGATCGTTGGAAGAAAAGAGTTGGGGCGGGGGGGGGGGCTGTGATTGTTGCTTTACTACTTGCAGTAAAACAAGAGAATTCACCTGAAGGTCCATACCATAAACAAAAAGAATTCATGAAGACCACAGAAATAGATGGGAGAGTGAGGACAGGGGATTGGATCCAGAAGGTTTAGAATTTCATGAAGTATTAAGGGAGAAAATCCAAGTGTAAGAAGGGTGTGTGTTAAAAAAGGGATAATAGTGTTAGCTGGGAGATTAATCTAGGATAAGAAGCTTTACCAGAGAAACGTGTGCTGGGGTGTAAATATTTAGTGTTCTCTTGCTGTGGAACCACACCCCATTATGCTCAGTGTCAAACAGTCAGACAAGCTCTCGTTGAAGTTGGCATTTAGCATTCAGCTTTGTCTCATCCTTTTTATGTATACATAATTTCTTACATTTATGCAATGATGCAAAAACCATGGTGCTTTCTTTCATTTGCCAATAAAAAATCTTTTCATCTTCTTCAACCACTTTATGTTAAAGTGGGTTAAGAGGATTCTGCCAATAATTTCAAAAAGTAGTTAAAACTTGAAAATATTCTCTCAACGACTTAAAAATGCCCTAGATAAAAGCTATCTTCACCTTCTTTCTTGTTTATTGAGTGCAAAAACTGACCACTTTTCCCTTCCACTAACTTGTAAGGAAAAAATTCAAATACAGAAAAAAATGGAAGAATGTGATTTTGGATGTGTGCCACACTTTTCTCAAGAAATCTTCAAAAAAAGGGCAATATTTAGGGGACATAAAAATGATTTAATCCACTGGGTCTTTGGAAGAATGTTTTAAAACTATGTATCAAAGGTACCATAGATTTTATTTATTTTTATTTATTTATTTTTGGCTGCATTGGGTCTTTGTTGTTGCGTGCGGGCTTTCTCCAGTTGTGGCGAGCGGGGGCTGCTCTTCATTGTGGTGCGCGGGCTTCTCATTGCGGTGGCTTCTCTTGTTGCGGAGCATGGGCTCTAGGCACGCAGGCTCCAGTAGTTGCAGCACATGGGCTCAGTAGTCGCGGCTCACAGGCCCTAGAGTGCGTGAGCTTCAGTAGTTACGGCACATGGGCTCAGTAGTTGCAGCGTGCAGGCTCTAAGGTGCGTGGGCTTCAGTAGTTGTGGCACGTGGGCTCAGTAGTTGGGGCTCAGGGGCTCTAGAGCGCAGGCTCAGTAGTTGTGGCGCACAGGCTTAGGTGCTCCGCGGCATGTGGGACCTTCCCGGACCAGGGCTCGAACCCGTGTCCCCTTCACTGGCAGGCGGATTCTTAACCACTGCGCCACCAGGGAAGTCCGGTACCATAGATTTTAAAACAAAGAGAGAATAAGCCAGACCATTTCAACATTTAGCTTTGTGGAAAACAAAACAATTGCTAGAGTATTTCCCTCAGACCTGGCAGAAAAAAAAAGCAATAATCATTTTATATTAGCTTTGAACTAGAACAGGTGTTTTATTCAAATTCACATGAAGTAGTTCATCTAGAAGTTGTAAAAGGAGAAAAGAGGGTAATAACTACCTCCTGGTAGTCCACAGTAAGTGGACATTATTTTTGATGATAGGGTCTATATTAATCAAGTATAAATAATTCACTTACATTCTATTTAAAATAGCATCATCATCGTGTCATCTCATGTATAGCAGTACTCTTCTCCTTTCTTCTTTCATCCTCCTTCTTACAGCAGGATGAGTTGGATGGTTTATAGAGTTTTCTGTTGTGTGGAAATATTCTTAGATGGTATATTTGCAGAAACATTGATCTAAAGAGGGGATGGCCAGGGGTATTTATATTGGGAGCAATTGCTCATATGTCTATAGCCCAGAAGTGTATATTTCAGGTGAATTATTAGATTCCCGTAGTATGGCCACTCTATCTCATGGGAAAGGTGGGGTCAAAAGGAAGAAAATGAATGGAAGTCTCCTTTTCTGTTACTAATAACTCTGCCTGCACTGTCATTGGCTTGGGAAAAACGGCAAAGGGAGTAGAAGGTCACTGTTTCAAAACCTCCCATTCCTAGTTGAATGAGTCATAACCGTCTTATATATTCCTAAAATGTAACAAAACTCAGGTCATACCACTATATGGTAACACAAATGATTGAGGCTAAGTCATGAGTAATTCAAACTACCTAAGAGGTGTCAATTATTCAAGGTTGATGATAAAATATAACAACTCATAGCTTACCAACCTAAGTCTTAAATTCATTACTATTTAATAGCTATAGTGAGAATTGGAAAGAAGCTAAGTTACACATGGTAGACGATTGGGAAGGAAGAAATTTTATCATGTTAAGTTTGGAAACATAGACACAAGCTAAATGACATTCCACCGTCAGAAGGGCAGACATACGGAGTTAATAAGGAAGTAAGAATATTTCCACTTGTCAACAACTATTCAACCTAATTTTCCTATCTAGATACTCCACAAAGTATTTTACTTGTTTTAAGTGTTAAGTGAGCCTCACCCAACAGAATTCCAAGTTAAAAAGTTTATTATACCTCTTAATTTTAAAATTTTTATTTATTTTTATTTTTTTTTGGTGGCACCGCGTGGCATGCAGGACGCGGGATCTTAGTTCCCTGACTAGGTATGGAACCCATGGCCCCTGCTGTGAAAGCGCGGAGTCCTAACCACTGGACCGCCAGGGAAGTCCCAATACCTCTTAATTTTCTTAATTTTCACCCCGACCCTGAGGTAGGCAGTGCAGATGTTAACATCCCCATTTTCCTAGTGAAGAGACACTTATTAAATGACTTGGCTCAAGTGACATAGCTGCTAAGAGAACTGGAAAACACGAATTTAGGTCCCCCTGACATCTAATTCAGCGTTCACTAGTCACCTCTGTACTGTACTAATATTTATTTTAGGGGGAAAAGAGACAAACATGACTCCTAAACATCACCAAAAAGGGGAAAAAGGGGTCTTCTCACACTGATCATGAGGAAGTAAATGGCCACAGGACGGAAAGAATAGGCCATGAAGATATAGGATGCTATATGATTAAAGGTGCAGAACGATCCACGTACACCTATGGCAGAAATACCTTCCCAATGCCAATTCGCAGAGCTCTCTTATGTCCCTCAATTAGCAATTTCTTGCAATAGACCTCAAATGTGCCATACTCTCTCACACTCCAGTGGCCTTACATATGATATTCTCTCCACTTGGAATTCCCTGCCCTCCTTGTCTACCAAAGCCAATTTCTACTCATACTTAAGTGTCCAACCATACCTCCTTCCATGAAACCTTCCCTCACATCCTTAGCAGACCCTGGTGCTAGGTTTTGTAAACTCCCATGGCACTTCGAATATTGTAGCTCCTGTCACCTTGGATTATAACTGTTTCTATAAACAATACACTAGACTATAAACTCCTGAGAGTGGTGGTTGGGTCTTTCTTATGTTTTTATTACACCTTACTCAGTGCCTGTCACATATAGTAACCCAATTATAGGAGGCAATTTTAGTGAAATCAAGTCAGCAGAGGTAAGTTCTTCTCTCCTCTAAAACTAAGCATTGTTTTCAGATGATAATTAAGCAAGAAATCATTAAAGAGTCTTATCCTTCTAAAGGTGTTTAGAACGAGCCTCCCCAAAATGTACCACATTTGTATGAGGATTATTTTGAGCTAAAGGCAATCAAGATTCTGCAGGCTCAAGAGAAACGTTTGCCCCTCCCTTAACTACCCAGAAGAATTTAAATTGGGGGTCTTTTCCAGAATAAGTTATTACCAGAGATAAATTTTATCTGAGTGGCCCAGTGTACGTCAGGGCAAACACCTAATTACCCAACATCTGCTCTTATAGTTCTGTGAATTACCCTCCCATCCTTGGAAGCCCCAGGCCCCTATCCCATTCCCTAGCTCAGGATGGCATATATATGTCATTTTACCTTTCTATCTTTGAACCTCTCATGTATGTGGGGTTCTCATACATACAAAATTAAATTTGACTTTCTCCTATTAATCCGTCACATGTCAATTTAATTCTTTTTTATTTTGAATTTTTTTATTTTTGGCTGCATTGGGTCTTCCTTGCTGCACGTGGGCTTTCTCTAGTCCAGGTGAGCGGGGGCTACTCTTCGTTGCGGTGTGCGGGCTTCTCACTGCGGTGGCTTCTCTTGTTGCGGAGCATGGGCTCTGGGCACCCGGGCTTCCGTACTTGTGGCACGCGGGCTCAGTAGTTGTGGCTTGCAGGCTCTAGAGCGCAGGCTCAGTAGTTGTGGCGCGCGGGCTTAGTTGCTCCACGGCATGTGGGATCTTCCCAGAACAGGGCTTGAACCCGTGTCTCCTGCATTGGCAGGTGGATTCCCAACCACTCTACCACCAGGGAAGTCCTTCATTGTTGCTCTTTAAATGATACTGCGGCACTCTCTCTCTTTGGACTCAACAGAATATTGGTTTGGTGGCATCCAAGGAATGTTGCCTTCCATCAGGCCATCAGCTGCTGCGGGCGCCCTGTCAGTGTAACCTGAGGGGAATTCAGGATGGATTAAGATACATATCTAAAGAATAATTTCAATGAGTCCAGACTCTTACATCTTCCCATACATAGAAAAGCACTAAAATCATTAACTTGAGATTTTTGTCTTTTGTGATTAGCAGTAATCTTTTGATGTCCAGCTACATGCTTTTTTTTTTTTTTCAGCAAAAACTCCTGTATATCCTGGCTCCTCCCTTACCTCTTCGGAACAGTTCCTCAGAGCTCTCTGAGAGGCTGTCTCCCAGGCCTCTGGGAGAGGTCCTTAGTGAGGTCCCTGAATAAAACATAACTCATAACTTTTAGGTTGTGTATTTTTCTTCACTTGACAGATGGATGGAGAGTTGAATGGCTCAATAACTGAACTGAGCAAAGGAAACAGCTACAATAAGGAAGGGAAATGTCAATTATCTTTTGTCTAAGTCAAGACAGTATTTTTTTTTTGAATTTTATTTTATTTATTTTTTATACAGCAGGTTCTTATTAGTTATCCATTTTATACATATTAGTGTATACATGTCAATCCCAATCTCCCAATTCATCACACCACCCACCCCCAGCACTCTCCCCCCTTCGTGTCCATATGTTCGTTCTCTACATCTGTGTCTCTATTTCTGCCCTGCAAACCAGTTCATCTGTACCATTTTTCTAGGCTCCACATATATGTGTTAATATACAATATTTGTTTTTCTCTTTCTGACTTACTTCACTCTGTATGACAGTCTCTAGATCCATCCACGTCTCTACAAATGACCCAATTTCATTCCTTTTTATGGCTGAGTAATATTCCATTGTATATAGGTACCACATCTTCTTTATCCATTTGTCTGTCGATGGGCATTTAGGGTGCTTCCATGACCTGGTTATTGTAAATACTGCTGTAATGAACATTGGGGTGCATGGGTCTTTCTGAATTATGGTTTTCTCTGGGTATACGCCCAGTAATGGGACTGCTGGTTTGTATGGTAATTCTATTTTTAGTTTTTTAAGGAACCTCTATACTGTTCTCCACAGTGGCTGTATCAATTTACATTCCCACCAACAGTGCAAGAGGGTTCCCTTTTCTCCACACCCTCTCCAGCATTTGTTGTTTGTAGATTTTCTGATGATGGCCATTCTAAGAAGTGTGAGGTGATTCATCATAGTAGTTTTGATTTGCATTTCTCTAATAATTAGTGATGTTGAGCAGCTTTTCATGTGGCTCTTGGCCATCTGTATGTCTTCTTTGGAGAAATGTCTGTTTAGGTCTTCTGCCCATTTTTTGATTGGGTTGTTTGTTTTTTTAATATTGAGCTGCATGAGCTGTTTATATATTTTGGAGATTAATCCTTTGTCTATTGATTTGTTTGCAAATATTTTCTCCCACCTGAGGGTTGTCTTTTCGTCTTGTTTGTAGTTTCCTTTGCTTTACAAAAGCTTTTAAGTTTCCTCAGGTCCCATTTGTTTATTTTTGTTTTTATTTCCATTACTCTAGGAGGTGGGTCAAAAAAGATCTTGCTGTGATTTATGTCAAAGAGTGTTCTTCCTATGTTTTCCTCTAAGAGTTTCATAGTGTCCAGTCTTACATTTAGGGCTCTAATCCATTTTGAGTTTATTTTTGTGTATGGTGTTAGGGAGTGTTCTAATTTTATTCTTTTACATGTAGCTGTCCAGTTTTCCCAGCACTACTTATTGAAGAGACTGTCTTTTCTCCATTGTATATCCTTGCCTCCTTTGTCATAAATTAGTTGACCAGAGTTGTGTGGGCTTATCTCTGGGCTTTCTATCCTGTTCCATTGATCTATATCTCTGTGCCAGTACCATATTATCTTGATTACTGTAGCTTTGTAGTATAGTCTGAAGTCAGGGAGTCTGCTTCCTCCAGCTCCATTTTTTTCCCTCAAGACTGCTTTGGCTATTCAGGGTCTTTTGTGTCTCCATACAAATTTAAAGATTTTTTCTCCTAGTACTGTAAAAAATGCCATTGGTAATTTGATAGGGATTGCATTCAATCTGTAGATTGCTTTGGGTAGTATAGTCATTTTCATAATATTGATTCTTCCAATCCAAGAACATGGTATATCTCTCCATCTGTTTGTATCATCTTTAATTTCTTTCATCAGTGTCTTATAGTTTTCTGCATATAGGTCTTTTGTCTCCCAAGGTAGGTTTATTCCTAGGTATTTTATTCTTTTTGTAGCAATGGAAATTGGGAGTATTTCCTTAATTTCTCTTTCACATTTTTCATCATTAGTGTATAGGAATGCAAGAGATTTCTGTGCATTAATTTTGTATCCTGCTACTTTAGCAAATTCATTGTTTAGCTCTAGTAGTTTTCTGGTGGCATCTTTAGGATTCTCTATGTATAGTATCATGTCATCTGCAAACAGTGACAGTCTTACTTCTTTTCCAATTTGGATTCCTTTTATTTCTTTTTCTTCTCTGATTGCTGTGGCTAGGACTTCCAAAACTATGTTGAATAATAGTGGTGAGAGTGGACATCCTTGTCTTGTTCCTGATCTTAGAGGAAATACTTTCAGTTTTTCACCATTGAGAATGATGTTTGCTGTGGGTTTCTCGTATATGGCCTTTATGATGTTGAGGTAGGTTCCCTCTATGCCCACTTTCTGGAGAGTTTTTATCAAAATGGGTGTCGAATTTTGTCAAAAGCTTTCTCTGCATCTATTGAGATGATCATATGGTTTTTATTCTTCAATTTGTTAATATGGTGTATCACATTGATTGATTTGTGTATATTGAAGAATCCTTGCATCCCTGGGATAAATTCTACTTGATCATGGTGTATGATCCTTTTGCTGTGTTGTTGGATTCTGTTTGCTAGTATTCTGTTGAGGATTTTTGCATCTATATTCATCAGTGATACTGGTCTGTAATTTTCTTCTTCTGTAGTATCTTTGTCTGGTTATGGTATCAGGGGGATGGTGGCCTCATAGAATGAGGTTGGGAGTGTTCCTTCCTCTGCAATTGTTTGGAAGAGTTTGAGAGGATGGGTGTTAGCTCTTCTCTAAATGTTTGATAGAATTCACCTGTGAAGCCATCTGGTCCTGGACTTTTGTTTGTTGGAAGATTTTTAATCACAGTTTCAATTTCATTACTTGTGATTGGTCTGTTCATATTTTCTATTTCTTCCTGGTTCAGTCTTGGAAGGTTATACCTTCCAAGAATTTGTCCATTTCTAAGAATTTGTCCATTTCTTCCAGGTTGTCCATTTTACTGGCATAGAGTTGCTTATAGTAGTAGTCTCTTAGGATGCTTTGTATTTCTGCGGTGTCTGGTGTAACTTCTCCTTTTTCATTTCCAATTTTATTGATTTGAGTCCTCTCCCTCTTTTTCTTGATGAGTCTGGCTAATGGTTTATCAATTTTGTTTATCTTCTCAAAGAACCAGCTTTTAGTTTTATTGATCTTTGCTCTTGTTTTCTTTGTTTCTATTTCATTTATTTCTGCTCTGATCTTTATGATTTCTTTCCTTCTACTAACTTTGGGTTTTGTTTGTTCTTCTTTCTCTAGTTCCTTTAGGTGTAAGGCTAGATTGTTTATTTGAGATTTTTCTTGTTTCTTGAGGTAGGCTTGTATAGCTATAATCTTCCCTCTTAGAACTGCTTTTGCTGAATCTCATAGGTTTTGGATCGTCGTGTTTTTGTTGTCATTTCTCTCTAGGTATTTTTTGACTTCCTCTTTGATTTCTTCAGTGATCTCTTGGTTATTTAGTAACGTATTGTTTAGCCTCCATCTGTTTCTGATTTTTACGTTTTTTTCCCCCTGTAATTGATTTCTAATCTCATAGCATTGTGGTCAGAAAAGATGCTTGATATGATTTCAATGTTCTTAATTTACTGAGGCTTGATTTGTGACCCAAGATGTGTCTATCCTGGAGAATGTTCCACGTGCCCTTGAGAAGAAAGTGTAATCTGCTGTTTTTGGATGGAATGTCCTATAAATATCAATTAAATCTATCTGGTCTATTGTGTCATTTAAGCTTGTGTTTCCTTATTAATTTTCTGTTTGGATGATCTGTCCATTGGTGTAAGTGAGGTGTTAAAATCCCCTGCTATTATTGTGTTACTGTCGATTTCCTCTTTTAGAGCCGTTAGCAGTTGCGTTATGTATTGAAGTGCTCCTATGTTGGGTGAATATATATTTATAATTGTTATATCTTCTTCTTGGATTGATCCCTTGATCATTATGTAGTGTCCTTCCTTGTCTCTTATAACATTCTTTATTTTAAAGTCTATTTTATCTGATATGAGTATTGCTACTCCATCTTTTTTTTGATTTCCATTTGCATGGAATATCTTTTTCCATCCCCTCACTTTCAGTCTGTATGTGTCCCTAGGTCTGAAGTGGGTCTCTTGTAGACAGCATATATATGGGTCTTGGTTTTGTATCCATTCGGTGAGCCTGTGTGTTTTGGTTGGAGCATTTAATCCATTCATGTTAAAGGTGATTATCGATATGTATGTTCCTATGACCATTTTCTTAATTGTTATCGGTTTGTTTTTGTAGGTCCTTTTCTTCTCTTGTGTTTCCCACTTAGAGAAGTTCCTTTAGCATTTGTTGTAGAGCTGGTTTGGTGGTGCTGAATTCTCTTAGCTTTTGCTTGTCTGTAAAGCTTTTGATTTCTCCATCGACTCTGAATGAGATCCTTGCCGGGTAGAGTAATCTTGGTTGTAGGTTCTTCCCTTTCATCACTTTAAGTATATCATGCCACTCCCTTCTGGCTTGTAGAGTTTCTGCTGAGAAATCAGCTCTTAACCTTATGGGAGTTCCCTTGTATGTTATTTGTCATTTTTCCCTTGCTGCTTTCAATAATTTTTCTTTGGCTTTAATTTTTGCCAATTTGATTACTATGTGTCTGGGCGTGTTTCTCCTTGGGTTTATCCTGTATGGGACTCTCTGTGCTTCCTGCACTTGGGTGGCTATTTCCTTTCCCATGTTAGGGAAGTTTTTGACTATAATCTCTTCAAATATTTTCTCTGGTCCTTTCTCTCTCTCTTCTCCTTCTGGGACCCCTATAATGCGAATGTTGTTGCGTTTAATGTTGTCCCAGAGGTCTCTTAGGCTGTCTTCATTTCTTGTCATTCTTTTTTCTTTATTCTGTTCTGCAGCAGTGAATTCTACCATTCTGTCTTCCAGGTCACTTATCCGTTCTTCTGCCTCAGTTATTCTGCTATTGATTCCTTCTAGTGTAGTTTTCATTTCAGTTATTGTATTGTTCATCTCTGTTTGTTCTTTAATTCTTCTAGGTCTTTGTTAAACATTTCTTGAATCTTCTTGATCTTTGCCTCCATTCTTTTTCCGAGGTCCTGGGTCATCTTCACTATCATTATTCTGAATTATTTTTCTAGAAGGTTGCCTATCTCCACTTCATTTAGTTGTTTTTCTTGGGTTTTATCTTGTTCCTTCATCTGGTACAAAGTTCTCTGCCTTTTCATTTTGTCTCTCTTTCTGTGAATGTGGTTTTCCTTCCACAGGCTTCAGAATTGTAGTTCTTCTTGATTCTGCTGTCTGCCCTCTCAGTATTTGTAAAGCTAGAAACTGAAGAAATGCATTTCACTGGTTTATCACCACCTAGACCAGTGAACACTGAAAAATGAAAGTGTCTCCTGAAACCAGTCATTTCTACAGACTGCTAAGTGAAAAGGATAGAAGCATAGTCTTTGGACTGTTACAGCCTATTAAATTATCATAACCAGTGATGATGAACGAGTGAATCACGAAATCCAATTTTGACAATAACTGCTGCACTAGATTGAACAAAAAAATAAAACATAAAACAGTGAATTCAACCAAGCAAGCCATTGCACATCACCAATATGTAGTAAACTCAAAGGGTATGCTGAGCAGTCACTAGTAAAATACACAAATGAGGCACAGGAGGGACCAATGCTAACAAGCCCCTGTAACTTTCAAAATAGAGAAAAATATACATATTTGATTAATGACCTATGAAACTTCCGTTCCAATATGGAAATTATAATTTAGGCTTAAGGAAGTGTCTCAAATCCCTCTCTTACCCCATTTCCTGGCCTCCCCCCTTATGCAACTGGCGGGGTAGAAATGGCAAGGATATTAACATAATGAACAATATAAGGAATAAAAGACAAAGCAGTTCCCCATAGGGAAGAGCCTATTCACAACACAGTCTAACACATGCATAGGGTTAGGGACAGGGGGTGTGGCTTCTGCAGCTGTAAGGGCTCACTGATGGGGATCATTAACCACTATCTTCCCTGTATTCTCTGGTACGGTTAGAAAGGCTGGAGGGTTTTATTTAAACAAAATAATATGGTCTTATAAAAGGGAGCTGTGTTTTGCTACCACTGGACTTGAATTTTGCCATTGGGACACAGAAATATAGTGTATAAGTCCCTATGGGCTAGTTGGAAATACAAGTCATAAAAGCCTCTAGGATCTTGAATCCTAAAGGAAAGACTGGCTCAGAAGACATAGAGAAGAATCAGCCATCCAGGGAAACAGACACTAACAGTTAAAGGAATCAGTCCCAGAACAATGAAAAATCGGTAGCAAAACATAGGATTCTGTATTAACTAATCACGCAACAGCCAAGACTAAACCTAACTCGCCACCTTTTTTAATCCTAAATTTAGAATTAATTATGGCTTCCTTATTGCTTTCATCATCTCAGCGTCCATGACTCCTTATTTTTGTGGAGGTAGACTCCACTTTCAAGGTCCCCTCAACCCCAGCCCCACCTTGTTTATTCAACCCTATTTCCCATTATAAGCCGTCCCAGAGTTGCACATATCTGGAAAACACAGACCCCTTTACCCAGAATTGCCATGGGAGTTACAGCTTTTTTTAAAAAAATTATAATTTATAGTTTCTATGGATTCAAGAGAATCCAGACGGAAGTGTTACACAGAAACAATTTTGGGGAGGGAGGTCAAGGGGAAAGGGAAATTAGCAGAAGTTTCCCTTGTCCCCAAATATCTTTTCCTACAGTGCCTACTCTCCATCCAATAAACTTTCTCTCCAACCCTTGTGCCTACCTCTCCTCTCCTCTCCTCTCTCTCTCTGTCTCTGTCTCTCTGTCTCTCTCATTGTTTGCTCTGTACTACTGCCAGAAATTCCAGCAATTACAGGTTCATTTTATCATTTAAGCTAAATAGAAGTTTGCTGAAATTGTACCAAGTACAATTGCCGGGATGAGGTGGCTATCAGTTTTTCACACCTTGGTGTGAATGAGTTCAGTCAAGTTTCTTCAAATAGCAGAGAGCTGCTGCCCTCAGGGAATGGGGAAGGCTGGTAGTGAGAGGGAGCCTGCTGGAATCCTGGCAACCTGGGGTGGGGTGTTATTGAAGGAAGTTGGCAGGGGGCCTTCCTGGATAGAGAAACTTGACTAGAGATAGAGAAAGAGAAGCTGAGATAGAGAAAGGTGCAGAAAGGGTCACAGGAGAACAACCAAGCTCAACTTCCAGTACCACTGTGTCTTCCAGCCCAGAATCCACCATGCCTTTCCGGACCCCTTGCTCCCAGGCCCTGGAGCCCAAGCTAGTACTGCCCATGGGCTAGATCAGCTCCTTAAGTAGGTTAAATACAATACGTGGGGCAGTGCCAGAAACCTCACCATCATATATATGATGTATCATGTCCAAACAAATAATCTATAAATAAACCTTTAGAATTCATGGCATTGATAGGTTGGGAACTCCTTGTATTTTTCAACATATAACTCCTCCCCCCCAGTACACACACCCTCAGCAGGTGGTCTCTTCTATTTTGGAGATGCTGTTTTTTTCTGTCGCTATCCGTTCAATTCATAAAACATTTCCTTTGCCTGGATTGTGGCTGTTCCTCTGTTCTTAAGTTCCAAATCAAGCTCTACCTTTTTTTAAAACAAACAAACAAACAAAAAAAAACTGTTAGTCTTTTATTTATTTATTTGTTTATTTATTTATTTATTTTCATGTGCGCTGCATGCGGGATCTTAGTTCCCCAACCAGGGATCGAACCTGTGCCCCTTACAATGGAAGTGCGGAGCCCTAACCACTGGACCGCCAGGGAAGTCGCAAGCTCTACCTTTCTGAAGCCTAATTGGATTCTCCAACCAAATGCCCCCTTTTCTAAACTCTTGCAGGACTCACCTCCGCCTCCGAAATAAAGACTGAAAGCTAACTTTCTACAGGCAGAGAACATTCATTCATCCCCCCAAACAATTAATAAGCACCTACTTTTGTTGTGTTTAGGCTGGAAGTTCAAACCTGAGTAAGCCCAGCTCTCCACAACCCTAAAGGTGGCCACAGCCCAGGGAGTATCAAATACAGTCACAATACGATGTGAGATGCACGACAGTGGAGGTGACAAGAATGCACATGGAGCGCCCTAACTGGGCAGGGAATGGGGCAAGTTCCACAGAGGTGACACCTGAGCTGAGTTTTTAAGAATAAGCAGGGGTGGGTCAGGCAGTCAAGTGACACAGAGGGAATGGTGAGGAGAGAGGGAGGCAAACTAGTTAAGGGATAATTGCAATTATGACAACATAAAGTCTTAAACTATAGTAGTAGGAAGGGACATTCGAAAAAATTTTTAGGAGATAGAACAGATAGGACTTACTGACCAGAGATGACGATAATGGCTAATATTTGTTGATCAATTGCCATGTGCTAAGTAGTGTTATAAATGCTTTACTCAGTAAACCACTTAACTTATCTTTACTATGACCTTATAATGTAGGTCCTATTAATATCCCCATTTTACAGAATAGAAAAGTAAGGAATAGGAAAATCAAGTGCCACGAGGTATACAACGAGTAAACACTGGGACTGGAATTCGACTCCAGGCAGCCCAGCTCCAAAGACCACCACTAAGCCCTCTACACACTATCTCTAAATGTAGGGTTGTTGGGGAGAAGGGGAGCCCAGGACTGAGAGAGAAAACGGTCAGGAAGGGGCTTGAATACATTGTCTGTTGCCTTTATTAATTATTTCTGCTCCTTGTTCCTAAAGTCAAAAGCAAATTTCTCTGTTCATTTTCTCCCTATATATTCTAGTATTTTCTTCAATGGTACTGGTAATCCAACAGGTACCTAGTCTTGACCTCAGCCTGTTCTCATTTTTTTGCACTTGGCACATTCAGCCTATTCCTGAAATGATTTACCTTCATGGCTTATCTCCCCTATTAGGCTGACAGCATCCAAGGCCAAAAACACATCTTATTCACCTTTGATGAACAGCATCCAGTACCTAATATGTACTCAAAGACTAATTGGCTTGAACACAGAATAGGAATGATTCTTAAAGTTTCCTATTCCTCAGTCATCTGTAAATTGCCTTCATTTGTCATCTCACTCCTACATTTATTATTTGATTTTTCTTTAAATCAACCCTTTAAAAATTTACATTTATCTTAAAAGGAAAACGTTATACTTATTACTGCAAATGGAAAACTGCTATAACGTACTGCAATGAAAAGGCAACTATGAAAACAGACACAACTCCTAAAACAAGAAATGTTTACTTGTACACAAACTAACACCATCCTATTCCTCACGTAGTACCTCACACGCACTGTGGGGTAAGGTGGGGTTTTCTTCTATTGAAGTGAAATTCACATACCATAAAATTAACAATTTTATACTGAACAATTCAGTGGCAATTAGCGCATTCCGAACGGTGGGCAACCACAACTTCTGTCTTGTCCCAAAATATTTCATCATCCCAAAATAAAAACCCGTATCCATTAAGCAGCTGCTCCTTATCTTCCCCCGGTCCGCAGCCACTGGCAACCACCAATATGCATTCTGTCTCAATGGATTTATCTATTTTGATATTTCACATAAATGGAATCATACATTATGTGATCCTTTGTGCCAAACTTCTTTCACGGAGCATAATGTTTTGGAGGTTCATCCATAATGTATACAGTATCAGTACTTCATTTCTATTTATGGCTAAATATTACATTGTATGTATATACCACAATTTGTGTATCCATTCATCTGTCGATGGACATTTGAGCTGTTTCCATCTTTCGGCTCTTGTGAATAGCTGTGAACACGCATGTACATATATTTGTTTGACTACTTGTTTTCCTTTCTCTTGGGTGTATACCTGGGAGTGGAATTTCTGGGTCATATGGTAATTCTACGTTTAACTTTTTGAGGAACTTCTGGCATAGGTTTTGTAGAGCACACTCTTTTTGTGTTTCAAAATAACATGTGGGATTAAAAGATTTCACACCAGAATGTGCGTCTCCAAACCTATGACAGGTAAGGAAAGAGGTGCATTCTTATCGTGCTTATGAAAATACAAATTTCAAATAATTTTCATCATTTTTGTGTGCTAGTTGTTTTCTTTGCAGCTGGTCCTTTTACATCAGTAGCAGATGGTTCAGGCAATTACTAAATTAGGTCTTCATATCTGAAGATACATGACTGATTTCATCAAAATCATGCCCAAGTATGAGCATTTCCTTCACAGTCTAGCACCTTTACATTTTAGAAATACCATTTTATCTCCTGATCCATGTTAGTTCAAGAACAAAATAGAAAAAAAAAAAAAAGAAAACCAACAAAATATACAGCACAGGCTTGATTCCAATTCACAATTACATATCCTACAAATATTCTGTAGATTTAAAAATTACCATTCTCTGCATGTAAAGTTTTGCTCTCTCCTTGAAAAGATTGCAGCCATGCCTTGTCGAGTATGCCTGAGCACTGCACTACTAATGCAGTTGGTCTGGATGAGATGCTGTTACCTGCCCTAGTCTTGACTTCAGCAATAATATTCATGAAATCGCAAGTGTAATACACCAGGCTTTTTTTTTCCCCCTAATAAACGTTAAAACAAACAACAAACCTATTCAAATTGAAAGTGTAAGTCTGTGTACTGCCTGGAGTCTTTACACTGCCAGTAGCACGCACACCATACTTCAGAAAACACTGCTCTGACAGGAGCTATTTTTTAAAACTGCACATGCTATACTCACATATTTTGTTTGCCAAACAAACAGGAAGTTACCATCTTGTCTGCAAACTGACAAAGAACAAATGTACAACTCAACACAAAGAAATTCAAAACTAAAGGAGTTTTGAACAAATCTGAAGACTTACACCTGTTGACTTCCCAAGAGAAAGGTGAAGTATCTTTGGCAGGCATCTCCTAGAATCCAAGCTGTGAGGACAAGTGCTTCCGGAAAGACTCACCGTCACTTGCACTTTGCAACATCTTCCACTGGGAGATGCACTCACCCTGTGATTTGACAGAATACTTTGTATTCAAAGAGCACCCACCTCTAATTTAAAGAGAATGCTACATTTCTTCCTGTAGTCAACCGTGTCATTCCCTAGAATACACTACACCCGCTGACACACTATCTACTGGCCAACAAGAGAGAATAATTTTTAAACAAATCATTTCCTTTTTTCAATATAGAGCTTATCATACAGAATCTTTATTCTTATGCTAAGGTGAAAGCATTTAACCAATTTTTTCAAATGCAGGTATCCGTGGATATATACAAAATCAGAATATACCTTAAAAGTGGCATAAAAAGTAGAATTTTCCATCTTGAAGACTTTCACTGCCACTGACTACTCACATATAACTGGGGGGGGGGGGTTTCAATTAAAAACAAAACGAACAAAAATCTGTCTTCCAGCCAAATATTTTGAAAATAAGTCTAAGACACAATAAAATAATTTAACAATATAGGAATAAATGTAAAGATTAAATATGATCATGTATGTAAAGTGCCTAGCTCAAGGCTCATTTGTGTCACAGCAATTTAACAAATGGCAGTTTAGGTCCTTCAAGATCAGGTGGCTCTCTTTGCTCCTTGGAACTAAACTGCAAATCCTCAGGCCACAATTAAATTGTAACTGTCAGGGTGCCCATAATCCTGTTGTTCCCCTATTTTAGCACGCAGCGCATTCTACCTCATCTAATAATTACATGTATTTATATCTATTTTATCAGGTTGTAAGTACCCCTGAAGCCTCCTTAAAGCTCTTAAAAGAAAATGCAACTAAAAATTAAAAACATGGAGGAGAAAACCATTTAATAAATGCCAATAATATCACTTTACTTTTGTATGATGCCCTACTATTTACAAAGCACTTTCATGTCCTTGATTTCATTAATTTATGATCCTTTATTATCTTTGCCTCACCAAGAAGGAAATTGAGACCCAGGGAGGTCAAGTGATAGCTTGTTAAAGGCAAAGCTGGGATTAGAAATGGAGTTTATAAAGGCGAATAGGAAGAGAAAGGGATAAAAGTAACTAACAGCAAAGGTGGGGGGACGTGCAAAGAGAGGAGAGACAAATACACAGATATACAGAGGCTCGGTGGGAAGAACATTTCCCCAAAGGATATGTGCAATGTGTGGTCTTAATTTTTTCAACTACAGACACAATAGTATCATCTCTTAAAAATCACCTTGCAAGTGATACATGGTGGCTCATAGGGATCTTTAACTGGTTGCATCTGTCTAGGCCAGGCCTAATCAGGAGAGAAACCAAACAGTAATTTGAACTAGGAGTTTCACAAAAAGACTTATTAGCTTTCACAGGGGATTTGAATAACAGGGAACTGGAGTGATGAGCAACTGGCTAATGCTAAGCAAAGAGAATTCTAAAAAATATAGGAATGTCAGATGTCAGGAACAACTACTACCCCTAGGGCTGAGATAAAGCACCCAAGTAAGAGATCCCTCCCCCAAGGCTAAAGGTCCAAGGAAGTGCCCCCGACCCAGGGCCAAGATCCAGACCTTATTTGGAGAGGGCATAGCTCACAGAAGGGCAGAGAAGTTGCTGTGGTCCTCATCTTTGGAATTTCTGGAAAACTGAGCCAGCTTTGAAATTTTCCAGAAATTTCAAAGATGAGCCTATCATTTGGAACATACCTCTGGGAAGTGTCTTACCAGAAGCACTCTTCCACAACACTGTCTAAGGCGGCGCCAGGAAAAGCTACTGACAATTGGGTGAAGAAACTGAGCACTAGAGAAGCTGCCTGAGTTGCCTGAACAGTCTGCTGAGCAAGCCCACAGGAAGCTTGAAGCAAATCCCTCTCCTTGTGGTATGCCTTTCCAGAACCTTCTACTAACAAAACTTCAATGCCAAGTGGTAAAGGAAACAAATATTTAAAAGCCTCAGATCCATGTCCACAGAGCAGGCAAAAAGGGTGAATTTGAACCTGAGGGTCAACAAATCAATAACTAGCACATTGATTAACTGAGAAATACCGTTTGTAAGTAAGAGCCAAATTACAGCACAGCTGGGTACAATAATTGTTTTCCCAAGTCCACATTCTGGACAAATTTGCTAGAATAAGAGTTATGTAGTTGTGTTGCTTTGATTCTATTACTTCATACTACATATAAGACATGTGGATGTATACCAACTCATATCCACTTATGAGGTTATAATTAGGTAAATGTGCCTTCACAAAATTTTGAAGGCAAAGAGTATTAGATTTTACCTATGTAATCTATCCTGCCAGGGTACTGGAGAAGAGAACCTTAAAAGACCATGTAGAATAGAGAGGTCAAATCACCTCTCCATCCAGAAGCCAGACTGGACAATGATACACAATGAATGTGTGGTATGAAAGGCAATATGCTGTAGCTATGGAATTATTCCTAAAATAACAATTTTACATGTTAAAGTGGTCTTTATTGTCAAAGTGCTTTCATAGCAGCTAACTCATTTTAGACTTGTAAGTTCACATAGCTAATTGCCGTTGCCCTTCCTCAACAGAGACCTACCTACAGGGTCTAAAGTTCACTTAGCTATTTGGCCAAACAAATGCATCGAAGAGGTTCTTTCAGGCTAGAACCAATCCCTATCAGAGAATCCCAACTTATCACTGGGAATTATGGGTGGTGTTCTGCTGCAACCTTCTCTCTTCTTCTAATCTCCTAAAAATGCTACAAAATAAACTTAATTTCAATTTACTTTGATTAAATGTATATTTGAGGAATCTTGCAACCTGCAGAGATTCCATTATCATTGGCTAGAGATGAGTACAAAAGTAAAGCTATATTCACTTCAATAGTGTTCAGGGGAGCGTTTTCTCATGTTTTTTGGGTTTTGTGGACCAGTGAAATATCAAAAACATCCTGGGGTCCTACAAAGGGTAGCCAACTTTATTTTGCAAAGTAGGAATATTTTCAAAGGCAACTATTAATCCATGACCTCTTATCCGCAGTTTCAAAATCCAAACAATTGGAAATCAAATGTTTCTTTTTTTTCTGCCTGTAACTCAACTCATTTGGCAGCAAAATCTGAACTGACCTGAACTCATCTGGCAGTAAAGCCTGACCTGAACAAACGTGAGGCTATACACACGCTTTTTCTATCTCAGTATAAGTATGCTAATATGTATAAATACATTTCACTGCAGAAATATTACTCTGATTACAGGGTGTCAATTCAGCTCCTACTGGGGCTGTTATGTAATATAGGAGACATGCGCTCTATTACCTGTCTAAAAAACAAAAAGAACCTAAATTCTGAAACACATCTTGCCTTAAGGCTTTCAGATAATAGGGGTACACGACCTCTCATCCCTATCATTTCATTAAAGAAAGGGCAAATGGACATTTTAACAACCAAAAAGTAACAGACAATCTCAGAATAGAGGATGGTTCTTTATAATCAATAAATTCAACTTTCTGGGAGAAAAACATCACAAAATTGTTGTTTTTCTTATTTCACTTCAGACCTGTGACAATACCCACAACAAACCAGCTTCCATGTGCTAACTAGCATCTGGGACCCACCACCGGCGAAGACATTCTACTCAGGTGGCTCCATGCTCAAAAGATGGTCTTTGGAATCTTTTTGTAGTCTGGGGCAGGACTGTCATTCTGGGACAGGACCAAGTTAAGCCACTCCGTGACTGCTGTAGGCCATAGATAAATGATATTTATCAGCGAAAGAACCAGTGGTCATGTAGAATCCATCCAACAGAATTTTTAAATGTTTTTTTCATAGGGGCAGGACAGGAATAAAGACGCAGATGTAGAGAATGGACTTGAGGACACAGGGACGGGGAAGGGTAAGCTGGGACGAAGTGAGAGAGTGGCATTGACACATATACACTACCAAATGTAAAACAGATAGCTAGTGGGAAGCAGCCTCATAGCACAGGGAGATCAGCTCGGTGCTTCATGACCACCTAGAAGGGTGGGATAGGGAGGGTGGGAGGGAGGGAGACGCAAGAGGGAAGAGATATGGGGATATAGGTATATGTATAGCTGATTCACTTTGTTATACAGCAGAAACTAACACACCATTGTAAAGCAATTATACTCCAATAAAGATGTTAAAAAAGAAAAAAAAATGTTTTTTTCCCCTTAAACTGCCTCTAGTGAACAGATCAGAAGGTGCCTGCATCTCTGGTCCAAATCTAACTGAAAAGGTTCTTTGATTTTTAAAGAACTAAGGTAACTGAATGAACATGTATATACAAAAATAAATCTAGAAAAATCTAAATATATATCCTGATTGTGAGAACACTACGCAAGCTGAGAGGAAAACCCACTAGTAAATCATCTTGTTGCATAAGAATCTTATGGCTTTTGTAGATTGCTTCTTTCTGAGCACCACCTATTCCCTGAACAGTTTGATGTACTAAAAATACTAGAGTACTCAAACATGTCAAATTTAATCCCAGTAGATGCTACTGAATCAAGTGTCCTACAGTTTAAGAGAGATCATTTAATCTCTCCTACAAGGGCCACCATCTGCACCTATAGACAGGACAATAAGTTGTTCAATTCGACAACATTTAATGAGTCTCTACTTTGCATAAGTCACTGGGTTAGATGCAGGAAATGGAAGGCTAGATAGGAAAATAACATTTTCATCATGGACTTCATAGTCTAGTTGGGAGAGACTATTTAAAAAGTAATTATTACACAATGTGCTAAGTGATCTGATAGATGTGCAATCAAACAGAGTGGGATGGAGTATCCTATAATTCAGCTGGAGGCGGGGAGCAGAGTTAAGAGATCCAGCAAAAACAAAGGCACAGAGGGTCTGAATAAACTTAGAGAGGTCTTAATCACAGAAAAGACTATTGCATTTCCTCTTGCGTATTGTATTGCCTCTTTACATTCATCCTCATATGTATTTCAAAGCATAAATAACTCTATATTGTAAATTAGGGGAAAGGAAATCAAAGATAAAGATGAGAATAAATCTTTGATGAGAATAAAACTGATGGTCATGAAATATCAAGTACTCTTTTTGCCCCCCATCGTTTGGTGCCTATGCCTGGCTGGTGCTCTGAGCACATGCTTAATTACCTGTTGGGAATCCAACACCATCACAGCAATACAAAAGAATGTGGCATATCTAACAAAGGAAAAATAATGCAGTACAGCAACAGCACAGGTTATAAAAATGAGAAGTGGCAAAAAATGGGGTTAGAAAGATAGTTTGGGTGCCCAATATGAAGGGCTTTCTATGCCATGCTAAGGAAATCAGACTTTCTGAACTCATGTCTTTAACCTTAAATAACCAGGAAGAGGTTACTACATAAAAGGTTTTAAAATTATCTCCATTCAAAAATGGCTAATATGAGAAAGAAGTAGTGATTCTATAAGTTATCTGAAAAATCATCTAATTCCCAACTTCCTCATTTTCTGTCATCATACTTCTACAATATCATTAAGTGATAATCAAATCAGAAATAATAATTAATTAGTAAGCTAATTAATATTAATCTGAAGAGCTCAAGTTGACAAGCAAAAATACCATAAAATATAATGAAGAAAATGTGGATGCTGACTGCATGAAAACACTATTTATTTATAAGAATAACAACAACAAAAAGTATGTGAGATAATTAAACATCCAATAGAAGGGTAGTAATCATTAAAAATTTTGTTTGTGAGAAAAAAAGTGACAACAACTGAACAGTCAAAATAAAGAGAAAGTTCATGAACTTCCCCTTACTGAACAGTTTCGTCAGAAAGCCCTAAGTGGCGTCAAGCAAAGTAGGCATCCTCTGGTGAGGGCAGGGGAGGGAGGGCATGGTGAAGGCCCTTTATGGGGCTGCAGAGGATGAGGAAGCAACATCAAGGATGGCCTGGCGTGGCGAGTTGAACCCCAAACAAACTGACGACGGTATTCATGCTAGGGGACAGCAGCCACAGCCAGACTGGGATCGTTGGAGGCCAACATCCGGGGAGGGAGAGGGCAGGGTGCATTAACAGGATACGGGCTGCATATGGCACTGGCCAAATAATGGGAGAGACACATTTCTTTTCTTTTCTTTTTTTTTTCATTTTTTTGGCCAAGCCGGGTAGCTTGTGGGATCTTAGTTCCCCGACTAGGGATTGAACCCGGGCCCTCGGTGGTGAAAGCACTGAGTCTTAATCACTGGACCGCCAGGGAATTCCCCAGGAGACACGTTCTTAATATTAGAGATTGAGGGGTGAAAACATGGAAAGGCAGAAAGTTAGAATGAGCTCTGTGGTGTTGTATTAGAATTTGAGGGTAAATCAACTACACTCCAATAAAAATTTTTTTAAAAAAAGGAATTTTAGGTATTGAGGGGAATTCATTGTTTTCAACATATTGAAATATAGATGTAAATGTATATGTGTGTATGTGTGAAGAGGGTGTGGAGAAAAGGGAACCCTTGTACACTGTTGGTGGGAATGTAAATTGGTGCAGCCACTATGGAGAGCAGTATGGAGATTCCTTAAAAAACTAAAAATAGAACTACCATACAACCCAGCAATCCCACTCCAGGGCATATAACCAGAAAGGATGAAAACTCTAATTCGAAAAAATACATGCACCCCAATGTTCATCGCAGCACTATCTATAATAGCCAAGACATGGAAACAAAGTGTCCATCAACAGGAGATTGGATTAAGAAGACATGGCATATTTATACAATGGAATATTACTCAGCCATAAAAAAGAATGAAATATTACCATTTGCAGCAATGTGAATGGACCTAGAGATTATCATACTAAGTGAAGTCAGACAGAGAAAGACAAATATTATATAACATATATGTGGAATCTAAAAAATAATACAGAATCAGACTCACAGACATAGAAAACAAACTTAGGCTTACCAAAGGGGAAAGGAAGGGCGGGAGGGATAAATCAGGAGTATGGAATTAACAGATACAAACTACTATACATAAAATAGATAAGCAATAAGGATTTACTGTATAGCACAGGGAACTATAGTCAATGTCTTATAATAACCTATAATGGAAAATAATCTGAAAAATATATATATTTATAACTGAATCAAAGTTTGATGAGGAACAAGATATTTATAGAGGAACAAGATATTTATAGAGTCTCAAGGTACTCCCACTACCTGCCCAGAAACACCATTCATTAGAAGGGAGAGAAAAAGTAATTTTACAGTGGAGAAGCCTGACAGACAGCAGCTTAATCAAGTTAACATCACCAATATGGGACAAATTAAAAATCACATGTCACCTGATAGGCTGCAATGAGAATACAGTTTCACTTCTGTGCAATTCCTGCTAAAGAAGGAAAACCTGAATAGAATCATGACAAACCATTAGGACTAAGCCAAACTGAAGGACATTTTACAAAATAGTTGGCCTTTAGTCCTCAAAAGTGTCAAGGTCATGAAAGTCAAGAAAAGACTGAGGAAGTGTTCCATATGAAGAAAACTGAAGTGATATTACAATTAAATGCAATGCATGATTCTGAACTGGAACTTTTTGCTATCAAGAACATTTTGGGGATAATTGGAAATATCTGAATGGGCCTTGATTAGAATGTGGTAATGGATTAATGTTAATTTCCTGATTTTGATGGTTGAATTGAGGTTATATAGGAGAATGTTCTCATTTATAGGAGTTATACACTAGAGAATTTGGGGCTAATGGGCATTGTGTCAGCAAGTTACTCTAAAATGGTTCAAGAAAAAGAAGAGTTCTGTGTACTGATATTATAGTTTTTCTGTAAATTTGAGATTGTTTCAAAATAAAAAGTATTACAAATTGGGAAATGCTAACATAAATTTTGGTACATGCATACACTAAAATAATACCTATAATGAGGTTGATGATAACAACTTTAAGGGGAAATATTTTCGTGCTTATTATGTTCCAGATAGCATTTTATAAGCATATCACGTTGAGTGATGATGAAAAGGAATGAGGACACAGAACGATACTCTTGATATATTATGTGAAAAATACAAATACAAAATAATATCTATAATATGAGCTTATTTTTATGAAAATAATACATACACACACATTTTATATAAATATAGACCAATATATTAACCGAGTAGTTAAATAACTGAATGATATAAATTTTCTTTTCATAAAAGTACTTTCTAAGTTCTAAAAATAATGAGATATATTAATTTTGCAATACTATTTATTTTAAATTGTACCATTTAGAACAATATATAGTAGTAACATGGGGAAATGTTAAAACTGCATTATTAGAGAAAAACATGATATAAAAATATGTATAAGGTATGAGTCTAATTTTACTTTATTTAAAAAAAGGGAGGAAAAAATGGCTGAGTGAAATATAGCTAAATGTTAAAAGAGTAGTTAAATCTGAATAATGACATTAGAAATTATTTTTTATTTATACATTTTTGTATTTTCTAAATTTTCTACTATACGTAGATTAACTTTATTTAAAAAATGTTATTTTCTTCATTAGGTGATTATTAAGTAGATTATTAACAATATGGAAAGTGTTAATGGCATCACTTTGTAAAATACAAAATTGTACATACATGATGACCATGTAAAATGTATGCATGGAAAAACAGTTGAAAGGATGTACGCCAACACAATAACTGGTTTACCTTAGATAAGGTGAAATAATGTGTGATTTATTTTCTTTTCTGCATTTTCCAAAACTTCTGTAATTTTCATATACATATATGTATACATATTATTTCATCTGTAATGTGTAAAAATTCTCTTAATAAGGGAAGGAAGGGAATTCCCTGGTGGTCCAGTGGTTAGGACGTGGTGCTTTCACTGCTGAGGGCCCAGGTTCAATCCCTTGTCAGGGAACTAAATCCTGCAAGCTGCGTGGCATGGCCAAATAAATAAATAAATAAAATATATTTTTTAAAGAAAAGGGAAGGAAAGCACATGAGGGGCAGTGGAATAAGAATTTGTGATAAATGTTTTAGAAAATAATTCTTAAAACTGAAAAAGAGCCATTATCTTAACACTCTCAGAAGGCAAACACACAGCATGGTAGTGTAGACATGGATACTGAGTGTGGTGAGCAAGACAATGGCCTAATCCCCAGAACACTGCCTAATCCCCAAGACCCGTGAATATGTTACTTGACATGGCAAAAAAGACTTTGCAGATGTGATTAAACTGAGGGCTATGAAATGGGGGGATTATACCGGATTATTCAAGTAGGCTCAATATAATCATAAGCATTCTTAAAATTGGAAGAAGGAAGCAGAAGAGGTCCAAGTGATGAGATGTGAAATGAACTCAACCCACTGTTGCTGGCTTTGAAGATGGAGGAAGAGAGCAAAGGAGTGCAGGCGGCCTCTGAAAGCTGAGAAAGGTAAGGAAGCAGATTCTCCCTTAAAGACTCCAAAAGGAACGCAGTCCTGCCTATACCTTGAGTTTAGCCCCATGACCTCCAGAACTGCAAGATAATAAATCTGTGTTGTTTTAAGCACTGAGATTCTGGTTATTTGTTACAGCAGCAAGAGGAAACTAATACCTGGGACTATAGACAGCTGGAAAGAAATTGATGGTTTTAGCAATCTGTTTTAGGGGAAACAAAATGACTGAGGCAGGAGAATGAGTTGAAATTGAATTAACAACGTTGTTAAGAGCAAGAGCTGTGTCTGGATGCAGACGTGTCATTAAATACATGTTTATGGCCAAATACTACGCTAGAATAGCGCTCATAGTAACGTTTAGGACACTGACTGGGTTACGTTTCGATCTATTTTTATCTACCTCCCTACTTGCCACTGATTATTAGATTAAGACTTATTCCCTTATTGTAATTAATGTAAGCATTAATTCCCTTATTAATACTTATCCATCTCACAGAAAAGAAACTACTTGAACTATTTAGCCAAAAGTGTTTTACACATATAAATAATGATAGACTATATACCAATTTAACTGTAAATACAAAATTTATGCACCATACAATACCGAAAATCTGACAGAAAACGTTTAATTATAGAAACTACTTTTTTTGCTTTAAATGTGCAAAATGTAGGTTTCTGAGGTAAAAATGACACTTCATGTCAGAAAACCTGGGTACTCGTGTCTTGGCTCTTTCCCTTGCTATGCGAACTTGGAGAAGTTCTCTCACCTTTGCATATCAGATTCCCTTTCGTTTTATATTTAAGAGGGTTGTACAACATCTCTACAATCTTTTTCTACCTCTAAAGAAATGCAGTCTCTTTTTTGTGGAGCCACAACTATTCTTAGAAAAACAAATAGCCTTAACTCTGTTTTCAACTCCTTTCAAAAATCAACTTGACCTGCTGGAGGGTCTACCTTCCAGGGAGAACAAAGTAATTCAAGCATATCATCTCATTAATTTTCAAGACAGAAAAAAGAAAGTATTTCTGTTTGGAAAAAAAGGAGGAAGAAAAAGAAAGAAATTGATAGCATATTAAATAAATTGCCACTGTTATGTTGGCAGAGCCAGGACCAGAAAACAGCGTTTTTCAAACTCAGGACTGCACTCTGCCTTTTCAACAGAAGGGTCTATCAGGTAATGAACTACCCTTAAAGGAAATGGGTAGGAGTATGGGATCAAAAGCTAATATTTATGTACTTTCCCCTTCATGCCACACGGTCAACGGATAAATGTAACGTGAAGGGGCAGACTGTAGGGTCTGGAGATCAAATAGCTATTCTCTCCCTAGAGGCCTTATTGGTTTCAGCACTGCCTCAGGGAACCTAGAGAGAAAAGTATGTTCTAGCCAGCTCCGGACAATGGCTGATCTCAGACAAGTTCAGGCGAAGTTACATAATACTCTTTTCAATAATGTGCCAGGAAAAATAAAGGACACTGTCTATATCTAGGCACAGCTCCTGTCAAAAACAAGTTTAATTCAAATTCACTCTGCTGCCTCTGTTATTTTGTTTCCCGAAAAGCAGATTGCTAACATCACCAGAGGATTTCTTTCTAGCTATCTGGAGCTCGTATCTATGTCAGCTATGCCATGTTGTGCTGATAAAGGAAAATGTCTCCACCTTTGGAAGAATTTATTTCATTATCTACCCAGTAAGGGTAGGAAGTAAGGGAGGAGGACACGTTCCCTTTCCCTCAATGGCATATTAAGGCCTTGGGCTTTCAGAGGAGACCCATAATAGGGCTGCCTGAGGGTCACAAAGCTTGGGATTGCCATGGCTAAAACCCAAAGGCAGGCACAGAAACTACAATCCAAATGAAGAGTAGAGCTTCCTTCCAGGAAAAAGAAAAGGTATTACTCTTTTTCTATTCATTTTAATCTAAAATGAAGCAATGGCAGAAAGAAAAGTATTAGGAGATAGGAAGTCAAAATATCACACAACACTGATAACCGAAAGGAAAACTTTGTTGTCTGACTGTATATTTTTAAAAAGCATCCACATCGCTAAGGCTCTGAATTATTTCATGGGTCCATGTTCCTAGTCCCATGTAACCCATGACCCAACTGTGGTTCAGGAGCCTTTGGAAATTTTACATAATCTTTCAACACTTCCCATGCAACTGCATTTGTTGGGAAGATGAAAAGGGGGAAAAACTGAAGGATTGGAAAAGGAGAGAAGAGAAAACTTTTTAAAGAAAAACTTACTTTTATCAGTTTCCAGGTTCCCAATTCATTTATAGCACTTAACCTACTAATAGTATGCACTTCCAAAATACAGCAGAAATGCCCTGGCCTTAGGGTCAACATCATGGGTAGTAGGTAAAAAGTCCTAAGGGAGTTCACAACCCAGGGAAGGAGACAGACAGGCATATGGTTAAATGCACAGACTCTGAGCTGAACTTCCTGGGTGTGAGCCCTGCATCCATGCTTATTAGCTATGTGACCCTGGACAACTTACTTAAACTTTTCTGTGCCTCGATATACTCATTTGTAGAATGAGAATAATGATAGTACCTTCTTCATGGGGTTATTATGAGAACAAGATAAATTTGGAATAAGGAATATAGAATTATATGTGTGTGTGTGTGTGTGTGTGTGTGTGTGTGTGTGTGTGTGTGTGTATATAAAAGAGTTCGAACCTGGCACAAAGTAAATGCTATATGTGTCAGCTATTATAATGACTATTCAAATACACCTAGCGCTACTATTGGGACTTTAATCACCACTACCACCACCATTGAAATAAGAGTTGATACTATGGGAGCCATAAGAAAAGAATACCTAATTCCGTTTGGAAGAGGAATGGGGTACATGTCAGTGAAAGTATCACAGAGGAGTTAATAATACCTTTGCTGGGTCTTGAAGGATAAACAGGAGTTGGTTAGGCCAACAACCAGGGAGAAGGCATACCAGCAAGAGGGATGGAAACAGGAGGAAACATATCACCTCCCAATTTTGAGGGAGGGCAACAACACGTGCTCTAGGCAGGAGATGAGGCTAGGCAGGCAGAGAGGAGCCGCACGAAAGGCCTTGCCACACTGCGAGCCAGTGAAGAAATCTTAACAAGGAAGCGATATGAACATCCATCTTTACATTCCAGAAAGATCATTATGGCTGTAACAGGAGGGATTGACTGGAGAGGGAGAAGGAGGTGGGAGGTAAAAGAGGTTTAAGACTGGAGGCCAAAAATCAGTTTAGAAGGATATTATAAAGATCTAGGTGACAAACTATGTGGGTCTGAAATAAGAAGGAGGTAATAAGAATAAAGCAGCAGAGGGAGTGGATTGGAGAAATAATTAGGAAAGAGAAAGGGGACTTGGTGACTGACTGAATATGGGGAATGAGAAAGAAAGAAGAGTCCTGGATGATGGCCGACTTTCTGAGTGAATGGCAGTGTCTCTAAGCAAGGCCAAGACCACAGATGAGGAAGCAGGTTCTGGGGACAGAGATGAGATAGGTTTGGACCCATCGTGTTTACAATGCCAGGCAATCTTCATGTTGAATAAACACTTGTATTTATGAGTTTCAAAATATTAACAGTGCTTTCAGTACAGTAGAATTATACTTTTCCATATTTTTCCAAATACTTCACAGTGAGCATAAATTACACAATTGGGTAAGGAAAACTTTAAGATGAATACATGAGTGTCTAAATTTAAATAACAAATAGCTAATAGCCTCTGATCCTGCCACCCCCAACTTACCGCTAAATATCTAACAGACACAAAAAGTGAGAAAATACAGCACAGGTATGGAAACAGACCTGGCAAAGGTGCTGTTCCCTTCCACTGTCCACCCCTGATATCTCTCTTGTGTTCATATCAAGTCAGAAATTACAAATATTGCTATATACTGGGAAGCCTGTGTGCCAGACTGTGGATACATGGTATATTCATTTCTTATTACTGCTGTGACAAATAACTACAATCTTAACAGCTTTAAACAACACAAATTGACTATCAATGTTTTGGAGGTCAGAAGTCTAGAATCAAGGTATTGGCAGGGCTTGAGGGGAGAATTTGTTTCTTTGTCTTTTCCAGCTTCTAGAGGCCACCTGCATGCTACGGCTCATGACACCTTCCTCCATCTTCAAACAGCATGGCTCCAAACTCTCCTTCCATCATCACATCTCCCTTTTCTGACTCTGAATCCACCTGCATCCCTTTTATGAGGACCCTTGTGATTACACTGGGCTCTCCTGGATAATCCAGGATAATTTCCCCACCTCAAGGTCCTTAACTTGATCACATCTGCAAAGTCTGTTTTTGCCACATACAGTATCAGTCACAGGTTCTGTGGACTAATATGCAGACATCTTTGGAGGGCCACTATTAAGTCTACCACAGGTAGTATTTGCCAGATTTCTTCACTATAAAGGTACTATTTTTTCCTTTCCTTTGGAAAGCAAATCATTAAGTCCACACTCAAGGGGGGAGATAGATGAGGTTCCATCTGTTGAATGGGGGAAATATATACATACAAACACACACATTCGTACATATATAAAATTCGGAATTGTTCTGCAAGGAAGAATTGTCTCTTCTCCCTCATCTATTTATTTCAGTCATTTATTTCTATCAGTATTGGCTCATGGGTAAAACTCTGAGGAAGGGGTTGGATTAGTACCCAAGAGCACATAAAGGGGTAATGGTCAATTCATTCAGTAGGCAAATACCTACTGAGCAACTAATATGTACAAGACATGGTGGTAGGTGCTAAAATTAAAGTACACACTGCTATATTTAAAATAGATAACCAACAAGGACCTACTACATAGCACAGGAAACAGTGCTCAATATTCTATAATAATCTAAATGGGAAAAGAATTTGAAAAAGAAAAGATACATGTATATGTACAACTGAATCACTTTGCTGTACACCTGAAACTAACCCAACATTGTTAACCAGCTCCACTCCAATATAAAATAAAAATTAAAAAAATCAAATAAAATAAACAAGGTCAGGAATCTTGGCTGGGGAAAAAGATAATCAAGACAGACAAGATCCCTGACCTCCTAGAGCTTCTATTTTAGCAAAAAGGGATAGATAATAAACAAAGAAGGAAAATACCTAATAGTGGTAGTGACGAGTCATGCAGAGAATGAAACTAGGGGGGGGTGTGACACTAAACAAGTGACCACTTTAGAGTGGGTAGTCAAAGAAAACCTTTAAGTGGACATTTAAGTGGAGATCTGAAAAGAAGAACCAGCCACACAAAGACCATGGGGAAGAACGTTTCAGACAAAGGGAACAGCCAGTACAAAGGCCATTCAAGGAATCTTTCTTCCTTTGAGAATAAACAAACAGAAAAACAACTAGCATGGGAGCAATGAAAATGTATTGAAAAACAAGGAAAAGGAGATTTGTCATTATAAAGACTCAGAGAAAGAGCAGAACTCTGCAAATGCTTTCATATAGGAGTCAGAAAACAATGTTGAAAGCCTTTGGCACATTCAGGAGAATGAGAAAACATGGCCTCAGTAAAGCAGGAAGAGGAAGCCAAATAAGATAACATGATCAGATGAGGAAAGCAATAAATTGTATTAGCCAACTACCAGGAAACTAAACCAGAGTAACAACCAAAATGTATATCAGAGGGAGTAAAGAGAGAGTCTGATACAGTATAAAATAAATTCATTAAGTAAAAGGAAAAAAGATAACAGTATTAAAGTGAGGAGAGAAAATATGATAGATATGGAAGACACTAAAACAAATAACACCCCAAAAGTGGATCCAACCTAAATATTTAAGAAATCATTTTTACCGTGAAAGAGTTTATACTTTGCAGCTATTATATCTACTACAAGTTTTTATTAACATGTGAAAATGTTCATGATACAACTAAGAAAAACAGCAGGATACAGACATGATATACAGTATAATAAAACAGTAAGTGCTTCCATTTATTGAGAATTTACCATGTACCAGGAATGTGACTACCTTACAAAATTTTATTTTATTCTCAGAACAATCCCAAACAATGATACTCTTTTATTTTATAGATGAGGAAACAGACTCAGAGAGGTTAAGAAACTTTCCAAAGTTCACACAGCTAGCAAGAAGCAAAGCTTGATCTGAACCTGTATTTGGAAGACTTCAAAGCCTCTGCTCTTAAGTACAACACTAGAATCATATCATGTTCAATAATTACGACTTCAGTTACATTTCAAAATGCACCAAAAGACTATAGTGAAAATGCATTAAGGGGTTAACAGAGTTACTTTCAGTGATTATTTTCTCTGTATATAATTTGTTATTTTTAAGTGTTCTATAATAAATATGCATTACTTGTAAAGTCAAAACAAATGAACAAACTGGTAGAGAGAGGAATACAGCACTTTTTAGTTGGGGACTCATGAAAAAGATTTAAATGTTAAATGGATAGAAATGTTAAGGTCTTCACATATAGTTTGGGATTCAACTAATGGCTGTAGATGAGATGTCCCAGAAAGAACGTGTAGAACATTTACAGAATTATGAACAGGAACATTTAAGACATAGAAAGGGGAATCAGGGTAGTAATTCCTCTCCCCAGAAGCAGGAATACTTTCTATGGCCTGGAAAATTCTCTAGAAAGATCAAACAGGCAACATTACTAAAAAGTTCACGTCCTTTGTATAAAGATATGCAACTATTCGGTAAGAGGAACAAATATGCTGATAAACGTGCACCTACAGCAAGGTATTACGACAATTATAATGGGTAACCAAGACCTACAGAATTTCTGAGCCAAAATAAAAGTCCACTGTATAAAATTTAACTGGCCTCAGAAATTCGTGCATTACCCTCATATTATAATGCTTATAGGCATCTTCTAGCCTAAGATTTAACCTTATTATAATCACTGACTCAATTTAGCAAAGGTAAAACTAGATCCTCATAAATTTTTAATCTTTAAAAAGCATAAATAACCATACTTTCATGGAAGTTTATAAAGTCAAATTGTGAAAACAGTAATAAAAAGGACATCTTCAATGACTGACCATCCTCAAGGTTAATCAAAGATGTGTTTATTTATCACCTACTGTGTGCTTAGGTTTAAAGATATAATTCCAGACTTTTAAAACTAAAAGGAAGGTCGGGATCTTCCAATCCTTAAATGTTACAGATGAGGTCAGCGCTTGACAAATAGTAAAGGCTCAATATTTTAAAATATCAAATGACCAGATTGAAAGCCCTGTGTTCCCTTGGCATCATATACTATTAAGAAATGATTATATAGTAAGCCAGTAAAAAAAGTCTGAGCTTATTCCTAGAATCTGTAATAAATTTCATTAGTCTATTTTACAACTTAAAGATTGTTGCTTAATATTCAATTGCTTAACTATTAGTAAAAATTGACTGTGGGAAACAAAACTACCCTAAACAATTTAACCAAATAAAATCATCAGCAACAAATAATTATTGATAAATGTTATAACTTCTATAAATATTTAATGAATGCCTATTATGTACAAAATCCTGCATTATATGCAATGTGATGTAAATATACATTAGATACAGGTAGTCACGCTCTGAAAGAGCTCTCTTAATGACGCTGTAAGCAAAGACATGTTCAAATTAACTTCAATGCAGAGCCGAATGTGATAAAATTCACTACAGGGAAAAAAACCAGTTCAGAGGCAAAAGAGACCTCCTGATTATCTGCTTGGATTGCTCAGGGAAGGTTGATACATAGGGCACTGAATTTGATCTGGGTCTTGGAGAACAGGTAGGATTTCAATAGTCAGGGACAGGAAAGGGCAATCTGGACCACATTATCAGATAATCAGTTTTAAAAGATCATGTTGACTAGAGTGTGAAGAATCTAGTTGAACGCCAAGTATTGTTAAAGTTACCCCGGAATATTTCACAGCTCCCTCCCCTCCCCTCTTCTTCATTTCCACTGCCATCACCTCTGTTCAGACTCTCCTCATTTCTTATTTTGACTACTACAATAACCACCAAACTGGCAGGGAACCATGTATTATCATTCACTGCCATATCCCTAACACCGTGCACAGTAAGTGGTGCATAATATTTGTTAAAGGGATGAAAATCCAATTATACAGTGTTTGGCACTCTTTTTCCTTATTGCAAACACCAGACAATATTATATACTGTGTTTTATTTATCAAAGAGTACTTTTAGAAAACTGGAACACTGTTAGAGCTTGACACGTCACTGCAGAAATCCTTATTACAGCTAGGAACCCCATCAGTACACACCACCACCATAACACCAACTGGGTGACTCTTAACCAAATGTCTCCCTGACATTACCGTAATGTGTACATGAGGACGATGCTCACACTGAGATGCTGTTTGCAACAAAGCAAGACACATATGGCTGACCTCTCCCTGTACTGAATGAATCACTGGAATAAAAGTCCTAATAGGGTAAAACATATGATGAATGGTAGATTGCAAGACTAAAAACATCTAAGACTAATAACAGGTTGATGTTATTCTGCATTGCCACCCTCCACCCTTAATTCTTTATCTTCCTACCTTGTTTATTAATTTTCGACATTAACTTTCTCCAACAGAACAAAGATTCATCACTTTTAATATTTATCATCATATTTTAGCACCCGAAAATGTTTAGCACTTAGCAATTACACAATAAATGTTTGTTGAATTATAAATAGAAAAATTAGATTTTTTTGACCAGCAATTACTACATGTCAGACATTGTATTAAGCAATGGGGATACATTTCTTTCATACATTCGTTATCTTATTGAATAATCACCTTGACAAAATTTTAAATTTCCTACTAAATTCGTGTTAAATCTATATAACAATTTGGGAAGAGCTCTTTCTAAAATTTGGCCTTTTAATCAAGGACCATCGCCTGTCTCTCCATTTTTAAAAAATATCTTCTTTCCTATCTCTCAGTTGAATTTTTAAATTTTCTTCATATAGGTCCTAGAAATTTTTGTTGGGGTTATTACTAAATATTTACATTTTATGGCTTTTGGAAATGGAATGTTTTCCATTATATATTTTAAATGACTATTTGTAATATAGATAAAAGGTACTGGTTTTTATTTTTATCTTATATTCAACTATATTTAGAACTTATATTAAAATTCTATCAATTAAGAAGTTGTTTTTATGTCTTAGCTTTTGCAGGCACATGAGTCTATCTTCTAAAACTTGATCATTTTTTTGTCTCCTCCTTCCTGTTAAGTATGCCTCTTTATTGACATTGGCCATAGTTTATAGATACATATTTTAAAGTGGTAATTAGAGGGCATATTTGTTTTGTTGCTGCTTAAGGAACAACTCTTACATTTATCATTAAGTGCGATGCTTGTTTGTTGGTTTCAGAGAGATAATTATTTTTCTTGTTAAGAGTGCAACTTTCTATCACTAATTCTTCATTCTTATGGGCAATGAATTTTTTTCAAACACCTTCAGCATTTACTGTACCTTTTATTTCTTATGAGATCTACTGACAGGATGCGTCATATGAGTAGCTTTCATGGTATTAAGGAATTCACACTCTGGGGTAAAACTTTCCTAGTCACAAAGGGTTAATACTTTTCATACATTCCTAAATGTGTTTGGTTTGTGTTTTATTTAGAATATGAAACTGATCCGTAATTTGTGTATACAAACAGGTCATAAGTTCATTTATTTAAGTTTCTGGTCAAGAATGCACTTATAATGTGAGGGCTAAAACCATAAAACATCAGGAAGAAAGCCTGAAATTTGGGAGGGTAAAGATTTCTTAGAAAGATGCAAAAATTACTGAGCATAAAAGAAAAAAAATGATAAATTGAACTTCATCAAAATGAAACAAAAATAAAACTGCTCACCAAAAGACACAAACAAGAAAATGGGATGGCCAGCTACAGATTGGAAGAAAATATTCATAATACATACATCTAAATATCAAGAAAAAATTTAAAAACTCTTAAAACTCAAAGAGAAAAAAACCCCAATTTTTTAAATGGGCAAAAGATTTGAACAGATACTTCTAAAAGACAAATAGCTAATAAACACGTGAGGAAAATGCAAAGAGAAAACCATAGTGGGAAACAACTATATACCCAAGAGAACAGCTAAAATTAAATTAAATACCAAGAGTTTGTGAGGGTTCTCACTTATTACTGGTCAGAAAAGAAAATGGTATAACCACTTTAAAAAAGTGTTTGGCAGTTTCTACAAATGTTAAATAAATTAAATAAATATATGTATACATCTCCTATGACCCACCAATTCTACTTCTAGGTATATATCCAAAGGAAATGAGTGTACATGGCCACAAAAAGATTTGCTAAAAAATGTCAACAATGGCTTAATTCATAATAGCCAAATAATGGGTATAACTTAAGTGACTCTCAACAAGAAATGGATAAACAAACTGTGGTATATTTAAACAATGGAACACTACAGGGCAATAAAAAAAGAAGAAACTACAGATACCTGCAAGGATGGTGGATTTCAAAAACATTATTTTGAACAACAGAAGCCATACACAAAAGAATACACAGTGTTTGACTTCATTTACATGAAGTTCAAGAACAAGGAACACTAACCCAAAATATGTAAGTCAGTAGGAAGGCAGGGGACACGAACTGGAAAGGGGAATGAGGGAATTCTCTGGAGGGATGGCATTGTTTTCTATCTTGACCTGGGTTGTGGTTACCTGGATGTCTGCATGTGTAAAAATAAATCAAGATGTATAATTAAATGTATGTGTATTTTACTGTATGCAATTATATCTCAATAATAATAATGGCAACAAATTCAATTATGCTATAACCACCACAGTTATCAACTTGAGCTTAGGAAATCCTGCCGTCCTACTAGTTCCTCTTCCAAATGTGTGATATAGAATCCCCACTTCAGCAGTGCTTGAACTCTACAGACTCAGTTCACCATTAGGTATTCGACACAACTTCCCCCCTCCAACCGGCCCAGCAATCTACTCTTCTATCTTTTCACCCAACGTGGCAACACATGATTCCTGCTGTGATCTCCTGGCTTTCGGTATCTCTGAACAAGTCTACCTTACAGCCCCTTGCCCACATTCCAACAAGCATGTACCTTTCATACAATATTTCCTTGATGGGAATATTATGTACAATTCCTAGCATGGTATCTTTCAAATAACAATGACGTTATATGTGTACCCTTTATACTTCAACCTTTCCCCCCTTTCCATATTCTTTTAAGACACACCTATTTTTAAAGTACTTTAGAATTTAGTAACACAAATATTGTATTTTCAAAATAGCTAAAATGCCACATTTATATTTCAACACAAGCACTGATATACCGTGAATTACTTGCCAAGCTCTCTCTCTCCACACAAACACACACACCCAATAGACACTTTTTTAATCCTCAAAACAACCTTGAGATATAGGTATTATTATTATTATCCCCAATTCACAGACGAGAAAGTTAAGGCCCAGAGCAATTAAAAAACTTAACCAAGACTACACTAGTAACTGTCAGAACCATGATACAGACAACTCCAGCATATTATTTCAAATATTTCACCCAAACCATACAATTAAACTATTGGGAATAAGGGATACTCTTTCACACCTGCAAAGTAAAGGCTATGTTTCTTTAAACCACGAATTTAAAATCCTAAACTGACAGAGGAAGCTCTCAATTTCTCAGAACTCCCTAAAAAAGTTTTAACTGGAATTTTAAATAACAGAAAGGTACACACAATCACAGGGCAATACTATTTAAAAAAATACTTCATTGAGACATCTATTCGTAAGCAACAGATACCAGTATTTATTCATTGGTATGCTTTAAAACTAAAAATTCAAATCAATAGCTCCACTGACTGAATTCCAGGTGTTCACAATGTACACCAATTTTAATTTCTGATTATATTTTCTATTTTTTTCATTAGCTCAGAACACACAGTCATTAACATGTTCTTCATTCCATTTCTTTGTCACCCAGGCATTCTTTTATTCACTCATATAGCAAATACTTTTATTTTATGCCAGGTATTCAACAAATATTTATTGAGTACCAACTATGTTAGGTAAATAAATAAGCAGAAGAGACATTATATAACTTATAAGGTAAATTGCTTCCATAAATATACCGGTTACGGAGTATTGCAGCAACTGATTCCCCTCTATGCAGATGATCCATCCCTTCTAAAAGTTGGAGAATGACCTGTTCAGGAGGAAAAGAAGTCAATATTTACTATGAAAATCAACACTAGAATTTTCATATTATGCTACCTTTGTAATATTTTACATATTTTGCGATAGGCAAAATGTATGTCCATGTACCTAATATCCATATTACAGCTTATGAAAATTAAGAAACTGAATCTGCAATAGTCAAAATACCTACGAAATTCAACACTGAAATCATTAAAGAGTACTGACTGATTTCATGTGAAATCATTAGCCAACAATGATCTATGGAAAGACCACCGTGTATACAGGAAGATGGATTAAATGAGAGACAGAAGACCTGGGGCGTATGTGTGAAGTTGGGTGAGACAGAGAAGTTAAGAAGAGAAGAGTTACCAGCGGGACTTGAGGCCTGTGGGGCCCATATGCAGGGCCCATGATTTTCGAAGTGGTTGGTCAAAATTAAGGATAGAAAGATTGTTTAAAGATTTTTAAACCTTAAAGATATAAAATAGGTATTGGAGGTAGGAACATTGTTTTTATGGGAAAGGAGCAGGCGAGGTGGTAGTAAACTATAGTATATATTTGTTTTTAGTAATGTGGATGCTTTGCATTGGAGATAGAGAGTATATTTAATGTATTCTATTAATTTCAAATATATTGGGAAGCAAAAATATATAATTTACATAAATGTTTCTTGTTAATAAAATCAATTTATTGCATTGGGAAGATAAAAAGGTATAGTATCCAGTTTAGTTTGTTAACATAATTATGTTTGTTATAAAACTACTTGAAAACCTAAAATAATTAAGCTAGAGGAAAAAAGATTTTCTTCATTGTTCCCTGCCTTCACCTGTCCCTTAATTTAGGGGCAAAAGGAAAAGAAGTAGAAGGGGAAAAAGTACAGTTGACCATGAACAACACAGGTTTGAACTGTGCAGGTCCAGTTACACATTTTTTCAATAAATATAGTGCCTGCATTTTCATTTTACAAATCTTTAAATTAACTAAGTGTGGGGAAAAGCTTGTGTTCAAGTAGAGATCATAATATGTGGAATCAAAAGAACTAGGGTTTCAGTCCTGATTCTATCCAAACTGTTTCAACTTCCTGCCCTTGGGTGCATCATTTATCAATTCTTTTTCTTTTTTTAAAAGCAGAGATAGCAGTACAAGGCTTTTCAACTGTTTAGGGGTTGGCGCCCCTAACTCCTGTGCTGTTTCAGGGTCAACTGTACTCTGTTTCTTGGGTCTTCAAAACTCTAAAAAAGAAACAAATCAAATGACAACATAGCATTCATAATTATTTGCACAATCGCATTTCTCTGCTTATAATCCTGTTATTACAAGTAAAGAAACTGAGTAGCCTAAACAAAATAAATTTTTTAAGCATCTCAAAATCAACTGACTTTTGACTTACCTTTTCTAAAAATGTTTAACCAGTGAGAGAATTTTGAGAGGTTGAGAAATTTTAATTTTGTTTAGGCTACGTGCTTTTTTAGAAGACGTGCCAAGAGAAAACCAGCTATATCTAGATTACTATTACGAATCTGGGAATGTGAAAATAATTAATTCATGAAACTTTTTACCAACTGCATCTAGGGTAGAACATACAGGTCCCAAAATTAGGTATGCAAACTTTCACGTAATCCCATCGTTTTAAGCAATCCACTTGCTGCACCTGGATCTCTGAGTCTGGGGCTCTCCTGTCAAATTCTCCACATAATAAACCTCTGGTCTCCAGAGGAGCAGAGAGGGGGTGATGGTACAGGAGACTTCAGCGACTTATTTTAGACTTTCAAAGAACAGCCCATGCTTTCAATCTCATTACTCATTCCTGCCTTCTACAGACCAGGTGCCTCCAAGTCTTGAAATATTAGGAATTCTATGGGAAGAATGAGTTGGTTTCTCTCGAAAGTTCATGTAGGGGAAGATATTGGAGTTGTAACTTCCTTTGCTCTAAGTAAAAAAACAGTTCCAACCTTACATCTGTCAGTGTTTCCATTCCTGTTCTCTTTGCCCTTTTGAATTTTTCCATTTCTTTACTCTCATTTTAACGGAGTCAGGAAGAGAGACGAAGTAAGTGCATGTGATCAACTTATGCAGGATATAAATGAAACCAACCATTTTTAACCATGGAGTTTGTATGATCAAACATACGTATTAGAAAATTAACACTGCCTGCAATGTGGTGGTGGATCAGAGAGAGAGAGACCAGAAGTATGGAGACCGATAAGAAACTACTTCCAAAATCAAGGCATGAAATGAGAGCATAGACAAGGACTATGAGGGCAGGCAGGAAGAACTAGGACTTATGACAGATCACTGACAGATTTTAAAGGGATAAGGAGACATATCAAAGACAAAATCTATTTAAGTAACAGGGGGAAATGGTGATGATATCAAGTGAGGTAGGGTATAGAAAGAAGGAAAAACACTGAAAACAAAAACAACAATGGTGAGTTCTACCCACCACCAGACCCTCCCATCAAGCCTCTTAGATAGCCTCAACCACCAGAGGGCAGACAGCAGAAGCAAGAAAAACTACAATCCTGCAGCCTGTAGAACAAAAACCACATTCACAGAAAGATAGACAAGATGAAAAGGCAGAGGGCTATGTACCAGAGAAAGGAACAAGACAAAACCCCAGAAAACCAACTAAATGAAGTGGAGATAGGCAACGTTCCAGAAAAAGAATTCAGAATAATGATAATGAAGATGATCCAGGACTTCGGAATAAGAATGGAGGCAAAGATCAAGAAGATGCAAGAAATGTTTAACAAAGACCTAGAAGAATTAAAGAACAAACAAATAGAGATGAACAATACAATAACTGAAATGAAAACTACACTAGAAGGAATCAATAGCAGAATAACTGAGGCAGAAGAACGGATAAGTGACCTGGAAGACAGAATGGTGGAATTCACTGCTGCGGAACAGAATAAACAAAAAACAATGAAAAGAAATGAAGACAGCCTAAGAGACCTCTGGGACAACATTAAACGCAACAACATTCGCATCATAGGGGTCCCAGAAGGAGAAGAGAGAGAGAAAGGACCAGAGAAAATATTTGAAGAGATTATAGTCAAAAACTTCCCTAACATGGGAAAGGAAATAGCCACCCAAGTGCAGGAAGCACAGAGAGTCCCATACAGGATAAACCCAAGGAGAAACACGCCGAGACACACAGTGATCAAATTGGCAAAAATTAAAGCCAAAGAAAAATTATTGAAAGCAGCAAGGGAAAAACGACAAATAACATACAAGGGAACTCCCATAAGGTTAACAGCTGATTTCTCAGCAGAAACTCTACAAGCCAGAAGGGAGTGGCATGATATACTTAAAGTGATGAAAGGGAAGAACCTACAACCAAGATTACTCTACCCAGCAAGGATCTCATTTAGATTCGATGGAGAAATCAAAAGCTTTACAGACAAGCAAAAGCTAAGAGAATTCAGCACCACCAAACCAGCTCTACAACAAATGCTAAAGGAACTTCTATAAGTGGGAAACACAAGAGAAGAAAAGGACCTACAAAAACAAACCCAAAACAATTAAGAAAATGGTCAGAGGAACATACATATCGATAATTACCTTAAACGTGAATGGATTAAATGCTCCAACCAAAAGACACAGTCTTGCTGAATGGATACAAAACCAAGACCCATATATATGCTGTCTACAAGAGACCCACTTCAGACCTAGGGACACATACAGACTGAAAGTGAGGGGATGGAAAAAGATATTCCATGCAAATGGAAATCAAAAGAAAGCTGGAGTAGCTATACTCATATCAGATAAAATAGACTTTAAAATAAAGAATGTTACAAGAGACAAGGAAGGACACTACATAATGATCAAGGGATCAATCCAAGAAGAAGATATAGCAACTATAAATATATATGCACCCAACATAGGAGCACCTCAATACATACGGCAACTGCTAACAGCTATAAAAGAGGAAATCGACAGTAACACAATCATAGTGGGGGACTTTAACACCTCACTTACACCAATGGACAGATCATCATCCAAAATGAAAATAAATAAGGAAACAGAAGCTTTAAATGACACAATAGACCAGATAGATTTAATTGATATTTATAGGACATGCCATCCAAAAACAGCAGATTACACGTTCTTCTCAAGTGCGCATGGAACATTCTCCAGGATAGATCACATCTTGGGTCACAAATCAAGCCTCAGTAAATTTAAGAAAATTGAAATCATATCAAGCATCTTTTCTGACCACAACGCTATGAGATTAGAAATGAATTACAGGGGAAAAAACGTAAAAAACACAAACACATGGAGGCTAAACAATACGTTACTAAATAACCAAGAGATCACTGAAGAAATCAAAGAGGAAATCAAAAAATACCTAGAGACAAATGACAATGAAAACACGACAATACAAAACCTATGGGATGCAGCAAAAGCAGTTCTAAGAGGGAAGTTTATAGCTATACAAGCCTACCTCAAGAAACAAGAAAAATCTCAAGTAAACAATCTAACCTTACATCTAAAGGAACTAGAGAAAGAAGAACAAACAAAACCCAAAGTTAGCAGAAGGAAAGAAATCATAAAGATCAGAGCGGAAATAAATGAAATAGAAACAAAGAGAACAAGAGCACAGATCAATAAAACTAAAAGCTGGTTCTTTGAGAAGATAAACAAAATGGATAAACCATTAGCCAGACTCATTAAGAAAAAGAGGGAGAGGACTCAAATCAATAAAATTAGAAATGAAAAAGGAGAAGTTACAACAGACACCGCAGAAATACAAAGCATCCTAAGAGACTACTACAAGCAACTCTATGCCAGTAAAATGGACAACCTGGAAGAAATGGACAAATTCTTAGAAAGGTATAACCTTCCAAGACTGAACCAGGAAGAAACAGAAAATATGAACAGACCAATCACAAGTAATGAAATTGAAACTGTGATTAAAAATCTTCCAACAAACAAAAGTCCAGGATCAGATGGCTTCTCAGGTGAATTCTATCAAACATTTAGAGAAGAGCTAACACCCATCCTTCTCAAACTCTTCCAAAAAATTGCAGACGAAGGAACACTCCCAAACTCATTCTATGAGGCCACCATCACCCTGATACCAAAACCGGACAAAGATAGTACAAAAAAAGAAAATTACAGACCAATATCACTGATGAATATAGATGCAAAAATCCTCAACAAAATACTAGCAAACAGAATCCAACAGCACATTAAAAGGATCATACACCACGATCAAGTGGGATTTATCCCAGGGATGCAAGGATTCTTCAATATACGCAAATCAATCAATGTGATACACCATATTAACAAATTGAAGAATAAAAACCATATGATCATCTCAATAGATGCAGGAAAAGCTTTTGACAAAATTCAACACCCTTTTATGATAAAAACTCTCCAGAAAGTGGGCATAGAGGGAACCTACCTCAACATAATAAAGGCCATATACGACAAACCCACAGCAAACATCATTCTCAATGGTGAAAAACTGAAAGCATTTCCTCTAAGATCAGGAACGAGAAAAGGATGTCCACTCTCACCACTATTATTCAACATAGTTTTGGAAGTCCTAGCCACAGCAATCAGAGAAGAAAAAGAAATAAAAGGAATACAAATTGGAAAAGAAGAAGTAAAACTGTCACTGTTTGCAGATGACATGATACTATACATAGAGAATCCTAAAAATGCCACCAGAAAACTACTAAGGTTAATCAACGAATTTGGTAAAGTAGCAGGATACAAAATTAATGCACAGAAATCTCTTGCATTCCTATACACTAACGATGAAAAATCTGAAAGAGAAATTATGGAGACACTCCCATATACCACTGCAACAAAAAGAATAAAATACCTAGGAATAAGCCTACCTAGGGAGACAAAAGACCCATATGCAGAAAACTATAAGACACTGGTGAAAGAAATTAAAGATGATACCAACGGATGGAGAGATATACCATGTTCTTGGATTGGAAGAATCAATATTGTGAAAATGACTATACTACCCAAAGCAATCTACAGATTCAATGCAATCCCTATCAAATTACCAATGGCATTTTTTACAGAACTAGAACAAATCATCTTAAAATTTGCATGGAGACACAAAAGACCCCGAATAGCCAAAGCAGTCTTGAGGGAAAAAAACAGAGCTGGAGGAATCAGACTCCCTGACTTCAGACTCTACTACAAAGCTACAGTCATCAAGACAATATGGTACTGGCACAAAAACAGAAACATAGATCAATGGAACAAGATAGAAAGCCCAGAGATAAACCCACGCACCTATGGTCAACTAATCTATGACAAAGGAGGCAAAGATATACAATGGAGAAAAGACAGTCTCTTCAATAAGTGGTGCTGGGAAAACTGGACAGCTACATGTAAAAGAATGAAATTAGAATACTCCCTAACACCACACACAAAAATAAACTCAAAATGGATTAGAGACCTAAATGTAAGACTGGACACTATAAAACTCTTAGAGGAAAACATAGGAAGAACACTCTTTGACATAAATCACAGCAAGATCTTTTTTGTTCCACCTCCTAGAGTAATGGAAATAAAAACAAAAATAAACAAGTGGGACCTAATGAAACTTCAAAGCTTTTGCACAGCAAAGGAAACCATAAACAAAACAAAAAGAAAACCTATAGAATGTGAGAAAATATTTGCAAACGATGCAAACAATGAGGGATTAATCTCCAAAATATACAAACAGCTCATACAGTTCACTATCAAAAAATCACAAACAACTCAATCAAAAAATGGGCAGAAGACCTAAATAGACATTTCTCCAAAGAAGATATACAGATGGCCAAAAGGCACATGAAAAGATGCTCAACATCACTAATTATTAGAGAAATGCAAATCAAAACTACAATGAGGTATCACCTCACACCGGTCAGAATGGCCATCATCAAAAGTCTACAAATAATAAATGCTGGAGACGGTGTGGAGAAAAGGGAACCCTTCTACACTGTTGGTGGGAACATTAAGTTGGTGCAGCCACTATGGAGAGCAGTATGGAGGTTCCTTAAAAAACTAAAAATAGAGCTACCATATGATCCTGCAATCCCACTCCTGGGCATATATCTAGAGAAAACCATAATACAAAAATATACATGCACCCCCATGTTCAAAGCAGCACTATTTACAATAGCCAAGACATATGTGGAAGCAACCTAAATGTCCATTGACAGATGAATGGATAAAGACGTGATGTGTGTGTGTGTGTATATATGTATACACACACACACACACACACACATCCATACACAATGGAATACTACTCAGCCATAAAAAAGAATGAAATAATGCCATTTGCAGCAATATGGATGGACCTAGAGATTATCATACTAAGTGAAGTAAGCCAGACAGAGAAAGACAAATATCATATGATATCACTTATGTGTGGAATCTAAAAAGAAATGATACTAATGAACTTATATACAAAACAAAAATAGACCCACAGACATAGAAAACAAACTTATGGTTACCAAAGGGGAACGGGGAGGGAGGGATAAATTAGGAGTTTGGGGTTAACAGATACACACTACGGTATGTAAAATAGATAACCAACAAGGTCCTACTGTATCGCACCAGAAACTATAGTCAATATTTTGTAATAAGCTATAAGGGGAAAGAATCTGAAAAAGAATATATATATATATGTGTGTGTGCGTGTGTGTATATGTATAACTGAATCACTTTGCTGTACACTTGAAACTAACATAACAACGTGAGTCAACTATACTTCAGTAAAAAAATGTAAACTAAAAGTAGTACAATACTATGGAATAAATTTCAAAAGCACATAGGATAATACCAGATTGATATATAGACACATACGTACATATGTAGGAAAAGCATAAAAATATTCATAGGAACGATGAGAAAATTTGGCATAGTCGTTACCTCCAGAGAGGAAGGGAGAGGAATGCAACTGGGGAGAGATACGCCAAGGAGCTGCGCCTGTATCTAGCATTTTGCTAAGGATCTGAAACAAAAATGGCAAAATGTTAAGGTATTACATAGCTAAATGGGGGTTATATAAGTGTTTGTTATATTGGTCTCTGTACTTTTCCCTATGCTTGAAATATTTTAATAAAAAAGAAATAAAAATGTACAATATATTATCTCTGTCCTAAAGTAGGGACTGTGTAGATAAAGCAGACAAGACAAATGCCAGCATTTAAGAAAAAAAAGAAAGGACAAATATATACCCAGACACACAATGTAATTAAAAAGACACAGTTCTCCATGGCCATAAAGACTCTGATGAATAAAAGGGAAACTAGTCGTTACTCAGAGCACACACCTGACAAAGACCTAATTGTCGTTTTGCCTTTAAAATATTCTACTTAGATCACAAGAAATAAAACCGACAAGACTGTTTCTGATGGCTGAGATACCTTGCCTAAGTTCAACCAATTTTACTCTTAAGAATTTTTAAGTAATTCACAAATCTAGTAATTCTCAATCACCTGTCATATAGTTCGATAATATTTCAAATAGAGATTCTAGTTTATGACTTAGCATTTAATTAAAACCCACAGTCTCACTTTCCTACCCTATCTAAGAACCAACAGCTTTAAAAATAATGAGATTTGAGATATGCCTAACCAATTTCACACCATGTAAGGAAAGCCCTGCTTATGAACTAAGCCGATGTTATATAAAAGAAATTTTAAGCGTTTCTGTACTCATTTGTCTTCAACTAAAATTCTGATAAATACAGTGATGAGAAAAGAAAGCTGACAGAAAATATCAGTGAAAAGTGCTAAACACTACAAAATCGAAAAACTGCAAAATGTAGAAAAATCTAAAACCAGCTAGGACTATGTAGAATGTTCCCACATATGCACCCCTGACAAAATGTGCAATGCTATGAAGGATAACAGTTGCACTGTACAAACGGTTGCAGTGACAGCTGATTTCAGAACACACCTTTTATGTAAGAGATCAGCCTGGCTGCCTTCCTCTGACCAAAGAGACTGGATCCCTATATGTTCCATAAGTTTCTTCCTTCCCCAGGCCATATGCCAAGGTGACTGACCCACTCTTCTCAATAATTTCACTTTTCTTGCTACAGTCAGGGGGGCAACCTGCCCCATGTGGTCACTGCCTTCTTGCTCTTTATCGATACAGGTATACACCATGCAGTTCCACTGCTTTTTGCAATAATACCACTCCTTCCTTCTTTGATATGATCCACTGGAAGTCCCTTTTCATGTTGACACTCATAGCAGGCTTTAGGAATGCCTTTGGGATATACTGTTGGTTAATGGTGTCATTCGTCTTTTTACCAATGTTGAAGTTATCACCTTTGTATTAATGCAATTCTATCTGATTTTCTAATAGTTACCGTCCTCATATAATAAGGGCCAAACTTCATCTAACTAACATTTATTAAGTGTCAATAGCCAAACTTAGCTGGCTTCATTTCTTGCAACTTCACGTTTACAACTCCTATCTATAGGAGTGACATTATAGTATGTCTCCCTCTGCCACCCACCAAAATCCTTAACCTAAATTATGTATCTAATATCTCTCGCTCAAAAAACCTCTGTCTGGGCTTCCCCGGTGGCGCAGTGGTTGAGAATCTGCCTGCCAATGCAGGGGACACGGGTTCGAGCCCTGGTCTGGGAAGATCCCACATGCTGCGGAGCAGCTGGGCCCGTGAGCCACAATTGCTGAGCCTGCGCATCTGGAGCCTGTGCTCCGCGACGGGAGAGGCCCGCGCACCGCGATGAAGAGTGGCCCCCACTTGCCGCAACTAGAGGAAGCCCTCGCGCAGAAACGAAAACCCAACAGAGCCAAAAATAAATAAATAAATTAATTAATTAATTAATTAATAAAAAAAAAAAAAAAAAAAAAACCTCTGTCTGAGGTGAAGTTCACCCCCCCCACCACCATTTACCTGGTTAAGGAAGAGTTAATTCCTCATCATTCCCCTCCCCAGTCTCACTCTGGAAAGTTAGCAATTTGTCTCAGGCTCTTCAGTCCATTCTATTATATATAATACATAATCCATTCTATATAACAGAGTGTGAACTCTGTTACATACACATTTTGCAAGAAAAAAGAGGTGAGAAATGAAAATATGGACGAGAAAAAATAAAAATTATTATTTACATCAGTGGTCCTCAAACTTGACTATGTATCAGAGTTCTCTGGAGAGCAAGATGAACACAGATTGCCCAGGCCCACGGGCCAAGTTTCTCAGTCAGTTGATGAGGGATGGGTCCAGAGAATTTGCTTTTCTAAGAAGTTCAAAAAGGATGCTGCTGCTGCTAGACCACGGATGACACCCTAAGAACGAAGATTTACAGATAACATGAAATTGTTTATAAAAAGTCCAGAAGAATTAACTGGAAAACTAACACAGTAAGATGCCCACTACAAGAATATCAGTTCCACGAAGACACAGACGTCTTATATGCCAACCAAATTTGAAAAATAACTAGGAATAAACTTAAAAAGGAATGTGAAGACTTATAAAACTAAAATTTTACTGAAGTTCATAAAATAATAAAGGACCTGAATAAATGAATACATGGACACAGAGACCTCCCCCCCCCCCCACACACACACACACAATATTGAAGAACAGAAATTGTCCTCAAAATTCATATAGAAATGCAATGCAATTCCAACCAAATTAACAAAGGGTCAGAATTTCTTTGTGGAGGAGCATGGATATTTTGCATGTTGAATCTATAGTTCAATGGAAGAAGTGAACACACAAAAATGGCCCAAATATTTTTTTAAATAAGGGGGGAAGCAACTCCCACTTGATGTATTACTAATGTACAGTAACAATAACAGTGTGGTACTGCTATGGGAACAGACAGAAGGATCAACAGAACAGAATCCAAAAACAGATCAAAATAAATATGGTTATTAACTATGGTGAATGTGGTAGTTGTAATCATTAGCAAAAAAAGATGAACTTCTCAATAAAGAGGTTTGAGGAAGCTGGATACATGAGTGGGAAAAAACTGAAATTCTATCTACACCATACATATACATCCCAGATGGATTAAATACCTAAATATGAAAAAATAAAATTATAAAAGTAGTAGAATATAAAGGAGATTTTTTTCCTGTTTACTGTTCACATTTTCAAATTACAATAAATGTATTTCATTTTCTTTTTTGTTTTTAATTGAAGTATAGTTAATATACAATATTATATTAGTTTCAGGTGTGCAAGACCGTAATTTGATATTTTTATAGAATACACTCCATACAAAAATAACGATATTCCCTGTGCTGTACATTACATCCTTGCAGCATTTATTTTATACTTAGTAGTTTGTACCTCTTAATCCCCTTCACCTATTTTGCTCCTCCCGCCACCCCCTGCCCTCGGGTAACCACTAGTTTGTTCTCTGTATCTGTGAGTCTGCTTCTGTTTTGTTATATTTCTTCATTTGTTTTATTTTTTAGATTCCACATATAAGTGAAAACATACTGCATTGGACTTTCTCTGCCCGGCTTATTTCACTAGGCACAGTACCCTCCAGGTCTACCCATGTTGTCACAAATTGCAAAATTTCATTCTTTTTCTATGACTGAGTAATATTCCATTGTGTATATACACCAAGTCTTCTTTATTCATTCATCTGTTGATGCACATTTAGGGTGCTTCCATATCTTGGCTATTGTGAATAGTGCTGCTATGAACATTGGGGTGCATATATCTTTTCAAATTAGTATTTTCATTTTCTTTGGATAAATGCCCAGGAATGGAGTTGCTGGATCATATGGTAGTTCTACTTTCAATTTTTTGAAGAACCTCCATAGTGTTTTCCACTGTGGCTGCACCAATTTAATTCCCAGCAATAGTACACAAGGCTTCCCTTTTCTCCACATCCTTGCCAACACTTATTATTTCTTGTTGTTTTGACCATAGCCATCCTAAAAGGTGTAATGTGCTATCTCACTGTGGTTTTGATTTGCATTTCCCTGATGATTAGTGATGCTGAGCATCTTTTCATGTGCCTGTTGGCAGTCTGTATGTCTCCTTTGGAAAAATGCCTATTCAAGTCCTCTGCCATTTTTTAATCAAGTTATTTGTTTTTTTAAATTGAGCTGTATAAGTTCTTTATACATTTTGGATATTAAACCATAAAACTCCTAGAAGAAAGCAAAGGCAGTAGACTCTTTGACCTTGGTCTTAGAGATATGTTTTTGGATCTGTCTCCACGGATAGGGGAAACAAAAGCAAAAATAAACAAATGGGACCTAATCAAACTTAAAAGCTTTTGCACAGCAAAGGAAACTATCAAGAAAACAGAAAGGTAACCTACTGAATGGGAGAGAATATCTTTTTAATATGACATAAATAAAATCTTTCTAAGGGCCAACACAAAACACAGAAGCCATAAAGAAAATAAAAGTGGTCTGTAAGTTTGTTAGTTAAAAAAAATTTACAATTTTATATGGTGCAACACACCATAACAAACTTAAAAGACAAAGGGAAGTGGAGAGACCTGCAACAAATACAACAGGCAAAAGTTTAAGGCTCATCATACATAAAGTATTCCCCCAAAAATCAGTAATAAAGATGAGCAACACAGTGGGCAAGTATTTGAACAGGGCTTTCATAGAAGAAGAGTAACAACAAAGAGAAGAAGCATGAGAAAAGATGTTCAACCTCAATTTGTGTGTGTGCGTGAGTGTGTCAGAAACCAAGAGAAAATCCACAGCATGTTAAAGACTCATTACTGTTTGTCTCCACATTTAAAAAAAAATTGTATTGATGTATAGTTGATATTATATAAGTTTCAGGTATACAACAAAGTGATTCACAATTTTTAAAGGCTATACTCCATTTATAGTTATTATAAAATATTGGCTATATTCCCTGTGCTGTGCAATATATCCTTGCATCATCTTTATTTTATACATAGTAGTTTGAATCTCTTAATCCTCTACTCCTATCTTTCCCCTACCCCCTTCCCTCTCCCCACTGATAACCACTAGTTTGTTCTTTATATCTGTGAGTATGTTTCTTTTTTGTTATATTCACTAGCTTGTTTTATTTTTTAGATTCTACATATAAGTGATATCATACAGTAATTGTCTTTCTGTCTGACTTATTTCACTAAGCAAAATACCCTCCAAGTCCATCCATGTTGTTGCAAATGGCAAAATTTTCATTCTTTTTTTATGGCTAAGTAGTATCACATTATGCGTGTGTGTGTGTATCACATCTTCTTTATCCATTCATCTGTTGGTGGACACTTAGGTTGCTTCCATAACTTGGCTATTATAAATAATGCTGTTATGAACACTGGGGTGCATGTATCTTTTCAAATTAGTGTTTTCTTTTTTTTTCAGCTATATACCCAGGAGTGGAACTGCTGGATCATATGGTAGTTCTATTTTTAGTTTTTTGAGAAACCTCCATACTGTATTCCACATTTTTACCTTCAAAAGATAATAAGACACCTCTCAGGTCCTACTTACCATGAAGAATCCTGTATCTCCACTAAAAATTACAAACAAGAAAATGACGAAGTAAAGGAAACCAGAAATAAAATGAAAAGACAACCCACAGATTGGGAGAAGATATATGCAAATGATGTGACAGACAAGGGATTAGCCTACAAAATTTACAAACAGCTCATGCAGCTTAATATCATCAAAACAAACAACCCAATCAAAAAATGGGCAGAAGACCTAAATCAACATTTCTCCAAAGAAGACATACAGATGGCCAAGAGGCACATGAAAAGATGTTCAACATCGCTAATTATTAGATAATTGCAAATCAAAACTACAATGAGAGATCATCTCGCACCAGTCAAAATAGCTATCATCAAAAAATCCACAAACAATAAACGCCAGAGAGGGTGTAGAGAGAAGGGAACCCTCCTATACTGTTGGTGGGAATGTAAATTGGTGCAGCCACTATGGAGAACAGTATGGAAGTTCCTTAAAAAGCTAAAAATAGAGTTACGATATGATCCAGCTATCCCACTCCTGAACATATATCTGGACAAAACTATAATTTGAAAAGATACATGCACCCTAATGTTCATTACAGCACTATTTACAACAGCCAAGACATGGAAGCAACCTAAATGTCCATCAATAAGTGAATGGATAAAGAAGATGTGGTACATATACCCAATGGAATATTACTCGGCCATTAAAAAGGAATGAAGTAATGCCATTTGCAGCAACATGGATGGACCTAGAGATTATGATATTAAGTGAACTAAGTCAGACAGAGAAAGACAAATATCATATGATATCGTTATATGTGGAATCTAAAAAAAATGATACAAATGAACTTATTTACAAAACAGAAATAGACTCACAGATACAGAAAACAAACTTATGGTTACCAAGGGGGAAAAGTGGGAGGAGGGATAAATTAGGAGTTTGGGGGTTAAAATATACACATTACTGTATATAAAATAGATAACCAACAAGGATCTACTGTATAGCACAGGGAACTCTACTCAGTATCTTGTAATAACCTATAACAGAAAAGAATCTAAAAAAGAATACATACATATATATATATATATAATTGAATCATTTTGCTGTACACCTGAAACTAACACAACATTGTAAATCAACTATATTTCAATGAAAATTTTCAAAACCCTAGGTACAATAAAATATTATACCTAAAAAAGAGAAAATGACAAAGTAATGTAGAGCAAGGTGACTGTAGTTAATAATACTGTATTGCATTTGGAATTTGTTAAGAGAGTAAATCTTAAAAGTTCCCATCACAAGAAAAAAAGTTGTATCTATGTACAGTGACATATGTTAACTAGACTTACTGAGGTGATCATTTTACAATATATACAAATATTGATTCATTATGTTGCATAACTGAAATTAACACAATGTTATACGTCATTTATACCTCAATTAAAAAAAGAGAGAGAGGGAGAAAGACAATGAAGATGAAGAAAAAGGCTTACAAAAAAACCTTTTTAATGAAATCTACACAGAAAATCAGGGAAGAGAAACAAAAACTTATTGTGCATTTTACTGGGGAAGACAATTAAGTGGGTTTATCTATTAAAGTTTCCAGTTTGGGGTTAGTTTAAGCAAGCAGGTGAAGGTTGTTTATTTCCCATCCTCATGCTAGCAGGCCAAAATTCAATTTGTCCTCCATGTTCCAAAGGGTAACATTCTTAAGTGCTTTTATATTACAGTAATCACCTTACCAGAAAGCTGTTTATCCAAGCAAAATGAGATTCATAAGCTATCTTAAAACAAAAACGCTTTTATCTCCAATATAATGGAAAAATCAAGCTCCAAGAGACTCTCAAAAAATCTAGATGCAATGCAGTGTTTTATTACATTATATTTTTCTAGTATTATAAAAATAAAGAATGAATCATTTTATTGTCTCTGCACCAGAGGCCTTTAAGCTGAAGGAGTCTAGTTTTCAAATCAATATATAGCTGAAATCTGAAGTCCACGCTCTAAACACTAAGCAAAATCTAAATAATAGCAAAAGAAATGAAAGTATTTCTTTCCCAGTGATAAAATCAGTATAGCATTTCTTTAAAAAGTATCAGTCGTTCCCCCAAATAACTTAGGGCAATATGAATAGAAGGTGCTTATCTTTTGACTATATTTTGGACAAAATTTTTATGTGAAAAATTTGAAAAATTCAAACAGATTTTGAAAAGTCTACTCATTTATATATATTAAATAATTTATATTATAATTTATATAATACATATTATACACATATATTTGTTATTTTGACCAAGAAGAATATATTGAATTCTACCCACATGATCAGCTAATTATATTAAGAACTCTATTTAATTAAGATCCACTGTAATTTATATACCACAATCAATCTTAGCAAAAAATGTGAGTATTTAATTGTAATCTGTCTTCTTAAAGGTTTATCATATTCTTCAATGTTAAATTAAAAAGACAAAGAATTTCCTTTTAAAAAGATACAATACTGTTTTAACACCCCATTCAGTCATAATCAACATGAGTCAATTAAATGAAAAACAATAAAAACCTGGTCGTCTGACCACAGTGAGTACAGTCCATTTACTAGAGTTTTCTCTCGTTTTAGTAAGTGACTTTCAAATATGGTAAAAACCTTTAAATGACAATTCACTAATCAGAACTCCATAGAAAGCCAACATTCCAGACAAAAACTTTTCCAAAATAAATCTCCACTTTACTAATTAGGTCACTCAACTTTTACCGTGTAAGGAATTCAAGGGAGTACACAGAACATGCAGGTCTGGATAAAAATAATAGTTTTTCTGGGTCCCTACCAGGTAAATTTAGCAAACTTAACAAAATGAAAGAAGGAAGGAAGGGAAGTGCAGGTAGCTCTATACTTTATACAATCTTTCATATCCATAGTATGAGTCATATTATGAGATATATTCAGGCCTGAAGTTTGTTGATTAATCAAAAAAGTTAAAATAAGAATCATTTGTGACTTGCCTTATCATTTGATCTAGAGACAAGGCTTTTTCTTTGTATACAGGCCTGCTAATTGGATCTTATTCCATAAGTTAACCTCACCCAAAACAATGAATACATGAACTGTGATTTATAGATTTGTTTTCTTCAAAACAGAAAGAGAAGATAAAGCCACTTGCACAGCAATATGAATTCAGAATCCTTAGGAGTTTTTACAGTTTCCTCCAAATCTTAAAACTGCAGGTCCAGGACTGAGGTGAACTGAGTGACATCTCAGGCTGAAAATTTTGAGGGTTTTCCCAAAACTCAGTAATCAAGATAAGTGCTAATTTAATGCAATACTTAATGGTGAAAGATTGGATGCTTGCCCTGTACAATCAAGAACAACACAAGGGTAACTGCTCTTACTATTTCTATTCAACAATGTGCTCAAAGTAGTAGCCAGGGCAATTAGTCAAGAAAAAAAAATAAAAGGCATCCAGGTTGGAAAGGAGGCAATGAAACTTTCTCTATTAGCAGATGACATGAACTTATGTATAGAAAATCCTAAGGAACTGGGTAAAAGACTATTAGAATTAATAAATGAGTTCAGCAAGGTTACAGGATACAATTTCAATATATAGAAATCAATTGTACTTCTATACACTTGCAATAAACAATATAAAATGGAATTAAGAAAACAATTTCATTAATAATAGCATGCAAAAGGAAAGAACACTTTGGAATAAATTTAACAAAAGAAGCACAAAACTTATATCCTGAAAACTACAAAACACTGCTGAAAAAAAAAGTTCAGTAAGATCTAAATAAATGGGAAAACATCCCATGTTCATGGATTGAATTAATAATGTTAAGATGGCAATGCTCCCCAAACTGATCTGAAGATTTAACATAGACCCTACCAGAATCTCAACTGACTTCTCTGTAGAAACTGTCTAGCTGATTCTAAAATTCATATATAATTGCAAGGGGCCTAACACAGTCAGAACAATATTGAAAAACAAGAACAAAGTGGGAAGACTCAAATTTCCTAATTTCAAAACTTACTACAAAGCAATGATAATCAAAACAGTGTGGTGCTGGCACAAGAATAGACATAGAGATCAATAGAATGGAATTGATAATCCAGAAATAAAGCCATGTATCTGTGGTCAACTGATACAACAAGGGTATCAAGATCATTCAGTAGGGAAAAGACAGTCCCTTCAACAAATGGTACTAAGCACAACTGGATAGCCACATGCAAAAGAATGAAGTTGGACCCTTACTTCATACAATATACAAAAATAACTAAAATGAATCAAAAACCTAAATGTTAGAGCTGAATGATAAAATTCTTAGAAGAAAACATACAGGTAAATCCTTATGCCCTCAGGTTTGGCAAACAATTCTTAAATATGACACCATAAGCACAAACAACGAAAGAAAATATAGATAATTTGAACTTCATCAAATTAAAAACTTTTGTGTACCAAAGTATATTATCAAGAAAAGTGAAAAGACAACCTACAGAATGGGGGAAAATATCTGCAAATATATGTCTGACAAGGGATTAATATACAGAACTCCAACTCAACAACAACAAAAAACTCAATTAAGAAATGAACAAAGATCACAAAGAGACATTTCTGTAAAGAAGATATGCAAATGACCAAAAAAACACATGAAAAGATGCTCAACATCACTAATCATTAGCAAAAAACAGATCAAATTCACATTAAGATACTACTTCTCACCTATTAGGATGGCTATTAGGAAAAACAAAACAAAACCAGGTAATTAATGAATGTTGGCTAGGGAATGGAGAAACTGGAACTCCTGTGCACTGTTGGTGGGAATTTTTGCAAAATGGTGCAAGTTCTGTGGAATACAGTTTGGCAGTTCCTAAATAAGTTGAACATAGTATTACCATATGACTTGCACATCCACTTCTAGGAATATACCCAAAAGATTTGAAAACAGCTTATCAAACAAAAACTTTTACATGCATGTTCATAGCAGCACTGTTCAAAATAGCCCAAAATAGGAAACAACACCAATGACCATCAATTCATGAATGAATAAAATGTGTTATAGCCATATAATGGAATACCATTCAGCCACAAAAAGGAATGAAGTGCTGATTCATGCTACAACATGGATGACCACTGAAAACATTACACTAACTTAAAGAAGCCAGTCAAAAAAGGTAACATTTTGTATGATTCCATTCACATGCAATGTGCAGAATAGGGCAAACCATAGAGACAGGAAGTAGATTAGTAGTTGCTTAGGGCTGAAGGAGATAGGGGGTGGGAGGGGAGTTATCTAAAGAGCAGGGGTTTATTTTTCTGGTGATAAAAATATACCAAAATTGACTGTGGTAATATTTGCACATATCTGTGAATTTACTAAAAATTATGGAATTGCACATTTTTTAAATTGAATTATAGCTGATTTACAATGTTGTGTTGGTTTCAGGTATACAGCAAAGTGATTCACTTATATATATATGTATACATATATACTCTTTTTCAGATTACTTTCCATTATAGTTTATTATAAGATACTGAATATAGTTCCCTGTGCTATACAGTAGGCCCTTGTTGGTTATCTATTTTATATATAGTAGTTTGTATCTGCTAATCCCAAACTCCTAATTCATCCCTCCCCCACCTCTCCCCTTTGGTAACCATAAGTTTGTTTTCTATGTCTGTGAGTCTGTTTCTGTTTTGTAAATAAGTTCATTTGTATCATTTTTTCAGATTCCACATATAAGTGATATCATATGATACTTGTCTTTGTGTGACTTACTTCACTTAATATGATAATCTCTAGGTCCATCCATGTTGCTGTAAATGGCATTATTTCATTATTTTTTATGGCTGAGTAATACTCCATTGTATATATGTACCACATCTTCTTTATCCATTCATCTGTCGATGGACATTTAGGTTGTTTCCATGCCTTGGCTATTATAAATAGGAATTGCACATTTTAAATGAATGGATCCTATGGTATGTGAATTAAAACTCAATAAACCTGTTTTTAAAAAAATCTAAATTAACACAGAAAACCCATGATGAACAAAATCAGTACTTTAAATAAAGATAGCATCAGTATTACTGATTTTTTAAAAAATTTCCTCAAGCTTCTGTATGGCTCAGCAGGGCACTGCAGCTATCTCACCCATAACCCAATGACAGCTTTTTAAATTTTAAGCATTTAAATGGAGCCCTGAAATTTCAAGAGTCACCCCAATACATTCAACTCTCTTTTCTTAGAAACAGCTCTCTTTTCACACTCACATTTGAATGGTGACTGTAATATTTTAAGTAATGTAATCACAATAACTAGCACAAATGGCATAAAGAGGTTTGTTTCATACCAAACCACTGACATGATGACATGAGCAGTACAAGCAAAACTGGAAGGACAACTAGTGAAGAGACCCCTAGTCAAGAGAATTCAATGCATGGTGGCATCAATTAATATCACTTAAAGGCCCTTGACTTGTTAAATGAGGCTTCTAATGTACTTGTTCTGGAAGAGGGTTGACAGGTAAAATATAGGATATCCAGCTGAACTCAAATTTTAGACAAACAGTGGGTACATTTGTAGTATAAAAATGTCGACAATATTGCATGGAACTTCCTTATACTAAAAATATTAGTTGTTGTTTACCTGAAATTCAAATTATCTGAGCATCCTGTATTTTTATTTGCTAAATCTGACAGCCCTAATTTGAGGAAATAATTGCTAGTAGGGCAAACCATGGGAATTGAAGACGGCCAGTGAGGGCGGCTGTGGATTTTGAGTCTGCCCTATGAACTACAGCTTCGTGAATTTTTTAATAAGAGTGAAGAAAGAAAGATCATTGGAAGAAAAACAAGACTTCACTCTGTGAAATATTTTCATTACTTACCATTTCCAACCACTACTCCATTTACCCCAGTAGACTAGAAAACATAACTTTTACAACTGTCTACATATTTACTTACAGAAACACACATAAATTTTTTTCTAATATTTCTAATTAAAATATTTCTCCCTTCTTTCCTGAATTTCATATTACTAACAATAAAAGATAGGTGTAAGGCTTTGGTTTCAGTTAGTATTTAAAAGAGAAAGAACAAAGTTCAATTGCAAGTGTCCAGAACACCAAGGCTTATATTTAGAACTTCCATCTCCCTTCAAAGTTCAGGACTCATGCTTGAAAGCCTCGTTTCCTCTAGACTTCATACAGAAAGATGGCCAGCAGTCCAGCTGAGAGACCTATAGCCACCCCCAGTACAGAGGCCCAACCTCCCATCACTCACCTGGGCAAGAGCACAGAGGCACCTGTATTTAATCCTTTATCTGCTTTATCAAGGACAAAAAACAGTTTGCTTAAAAAAGCTTTAACCAAAGTGCTTAGAAATTATGAGAGAAAAAAAAAGGCGGGAAAAGGAAAAAGGGATACAGCAAGGGGCCATGTAAATACGTTGTTTTTAATAAGTTCGTGTCAGTCTTACACTGCTGCTACGTTAAGCCTATGTGATCTTCACAACATCTCATTGAAGCAGAGAGGTGCAAGTTATAGCCAATTACAAGTGAGGGAATTGAATAAAAACCTTGAGCAAACCATCTGCTATTACAATAACCTATATCACCATGAAAAGGCCAATTAACTAACTACCTGGTATTTCACATTTTCATTACCACATTGCGCTGGATGTCTTTAAGTTTCATTAAGGTAGAAATCGTCTTAGAGATCCAACTTAAGATCTTCTTATTATATACACAAGGCTATTCAATGCAGCACTATTTGCAAAAGCAGAAACAGTCCAAATATCCATCAATAAGGGACTGACTGAATAAACTAGTGTACATATACACAATGGAGTACTAAGCAGCTATAGAACAGAATGAGGAATATCTCCATATACTACTGCAAGGTTATCTCCAGAATATATTCCTAAGCAAAGCAAAACAAAACAAAAATAAACAAACAAACAAAAACCCCTCAGTGTGTACAGTGTGCTACTGTTTATCTAAGAAAGGATGAGGGATGGTTACCTATATGAGAAGGAGAGGAAGGTAATAGTTGAACTTCTTTGAATATGTCTTCTTCTGTAGACTTGACTTTTGAACTGTGTAAACATCATACCTAATTCAAAATTATATTTAAAAACCAATATTAAAAATCAAAAGCAAAATTAAATAAATGGCCCAAACTGTGTATCCTTTTGGTTGTATGACTGCAGAAACAGAAATTATAATTCAAGTGACTTTATTTTTTTTATCTTATTTATTTATTTTTTTAACATCTTTATTGGAGTATAATTGCTTTACAATGGTGTGTTAGTTTCTGCTTTATAACAAGTCAAGTGACTTTAAAACACAACTCAAGTGTAGATTTCTAGTGGGATATACTTTAAGGACAAAGAAGGCCTGCCCAAAAGTGCAACTGTGCACACATGCAAGCACACATATTGTAAATTGCTTCCAATAATCACGTTGTTGACGGTTGTGCTGTATTGTTATTCTGAGGCCGTTGTGTATATATGGTGGGATAAACAAAATGACAATTATGTAGGTATCACTGAATCTTTGTATTTGTCGAAAGGGGATACATATGTAATATCATTGAGGTTAATTAAGTTTGAATTGTCTTTATCAATAAGAACTCATGATATAGTTTATCTTAAAGAAAAATTATAGTTGTGTATCCAGGAAAGGCTTTAAAACAATGACCCATCTAGTAGCAATAATACTCCTAATAATTATATTGTGATATCTAAATAACATTCCCCTCCAAAAGAAGAAACAAAGGCTCCATTTTTTAAATGGCTGATGATGGGGTCTACAGCAGAAATGTACAAGAGGACCCTGGAATATCTTCTACTGAAAAGTAAGGAACCCATCAAAGACTCCTAGGGCATGTCAAAAGGACTCTGAAGCCAATATAAATAAGCTTCCATTGATCATTTGAGGATCAATAAGGGTAATAACTACAGAGATTGAAGCACATCATATATGTTTAAATGCAAGGTTCATAATCATGCTAAAAATGATTAGTGATCATCTTTGAAAGGTGCTAAAGAACCAGCCCATTATTTTGAAAACTGGAAAATAAATAAAGGGAAAGTATCAATCACTCATCCTCCCTTTTCCATGTGATTTCTACATCAGGATAAATGTACCAGAAAAGCGGTAAGTGCAAAAAACTTGGGAAACAGTGAGGACAGTGTCAAAATCAGGCGAGAGGAACTGTGGGGCACCAACCACAGTGTGGAAAACCAGTAGGTAAGTGGAGAGGGTGACGGCAAGAAGAGGTTGCAAACTGTCGTGATGGTCTAAAAAGAGTGACAGGGAGGCCTGGGGACAAAACAGTGGTAAGGAAGAGTGGACAGATTTAATTAACTAATTGGATGGATGAGAGGAGTGAAAATTATCAGTAAAGTTTTTATATCTTGGGTGATTGATGGATGGTAGTGCCATTAACCAAATTGATGATTCTAAGGAAAAGCAATTCTCTTATTGAATTCCAACAAAGTTCAAAATTATCCTTAGAAAAAAATGCACACTGGCCAATTAGGGAATAAGGAAAAAGAGGAAAAGTGCTGGTACTGCCCTTCTTCCTAGAATCTTTACTTTTCCCATAAGATCCATTTTTACTTCCAATGTATACTTTTTTACATGTTGACTTTTACTATGTTCATTTCTGGCTCTCTTTCATTGGAAGACACTTCCAGTAAGTGATCTACACTCAATGCTTCCAGGACGAGTCCAAAGTCCTCGCTGAACCAATTTCCAGCTGTGTGACTTTGGGCCATTTACCTTTCAAAGCCTCAACAATCTTATCTGTAAAAACAGATAATAGTATTTATCCTACATTTTTCCATGGTGACCATTCATTCACCTAATAAACTACAAGGACAGCAGTGAAAGCAGTGGCAGCAGCAAAAATATAATTTAATGCTGCTATGAGTACTGTAAAGCAGGAGAATAAAGTGAGATGATGCAAAAAATGGCATGCATGTTTTTAATTATGATAGAAGATATTATTTCCTCAACTTATAATTACTTATCAAGAGTTGCTAGATGCACAGCATGGTGGAGGATTAACCATACATTATCGGGCATTTGATAAAAACCAACTACTTGCCAAGTACTCTCCTAAGTAACTAGTGTGTACATTTCCAGCAATTCTCAATACCCGTGAAGGCAGACATAATTATCTGAAATTCACCAATGAGGACCCTGAGACCCAGAGATTAAATAACGTGTCCAATGTCAAAACAGCCAGGAATCTAACCCAGGAATCTCTCCTGGATCAAGTGCAAGGTGCCTAAAATGAATGCTGGTCACAAAACTACCACTGAAAATATTTGGGGACTTTTTCCCACTTTTTAACAGGATAAATTAGAGCACCATTTCTTTCAGTAAAGCAGAAAGAATTTTACTTTCCAATAATATCCCATCACAAAATGTCACTAAAACAATCTATAGCAAAATTACCTGAATATAAAGCCAAGCAATCCTTATTAACACATAAAATGAAAATGTACAGTATCTTACAGTATAATGCCTAGAATGAACCAATTTGGGGGGAACTTCATCTATTCAAAGTGTAGCAAAGAAATAAGTAACTAAAAGGCGTCAGAGACAAAACAGATGCCACAAAGTTCAAGCACAAATGCACATTCATGTTAGTAACTAACATGCCCCTTAGTCCTTCAAGTACAATTCCTAAGAAGCTTGGCAAACTGGTTTTAAGCCTGCAACAAATCATTAGCGGGGCAAGAATGGAGCCACAGGAAGGCATAGTGACAACTGCAACGTATGACATCTGACAGCAATAGAAAGGGGAAAATCATAAAAACCAGTTCAAGGAGGGTAAGGAGAGCACAACACTCTGGGATCATATATTATAGAAGCAAACAGTTTTACAAGTCTCAACAGATCCTAAGGGCATCTCTAAGAGACTCTCAGTAATAGCTGTAAAGATGGCTGCGAGTCAGCAAGAACTATATTTAACTGAAGTGTTTAAAACGAAAAGTACATTGGTGTTAAGGGGGTAAATTGTTATTTAAAAAGAAAAAGTCTAGAATGGTTCATTTCCCAAGGAATCAAGAAATCTGAGGTTCTAACTGTCATGAGCAGCACCTTCACTTTTTATCACCTTATTTTCAATCAACATATAGCAAATTCCCTAAAGCTATAGCAACCATTTTAACCCTGCTATTAAGATACATCTTATAATGTATAAAGAATTAGGGGGTAAAGATAATATGCATATCAAGAGATTTGGGAGCTTATAGCAAGAAAAATTCACTCCTCATCACTATACAAATACATTTATTAATGAAGAAAATACACATGAGAGATATAGTTTACTGTCTGCACCTCCATTACTAGTAGAAATAATACAGAAAAAAGTGTGTACATTAGAATATAACTTCCTTTCCAAGCCTCAGGACACATACACACCCCAACTTGCCTCCATATTAGGTGTGCCTCAGGCTCTTGATCCTCCCAATGAAATGTTCTACACTATCTCTGGGCAACACTCCCATACAGTATCCCAGATACAACCCTTCCATTCTCATGGTTAAGAACATGGACTCTGCAAATAGCCAGCCTGTGTTCAAATTCTAGCTCTGACCACTGAATTGTGTGACCCTGGGCACTTAATTCTCATCTGTAAAATGGACAGTAAAAGTACCTAGCACTTAACATCACTGAAAAAAGGTTAGTGATATGTAATTCAGAGCACACCTACAAAGAACCAGGCACTGTGTAGGGCATTAGGGATACTGGGATGAATAAGGAACAGTCACCGCCTTCAAAGAACTCAATCTCATGGGGAAAACAGACCATTAAGATAGAGCATATATGTGCTATGAATAAAGGTATGTACGCTATGGGGCAACAGAACACAGAAAAGGAAGACTTAACCCCATGGATTCCCAGAGGACAGGTCTCCTGTGTCTTAAAAGAAGTTAGACAAGCAAAACAAAGGCTACAATAATATCTTCTGAGGCACAATTAGGTTTAATGACTGCGAATCATGTATAAGTGAACGTGAGGTACTTTGTGTTTGTAAACTGCAAAGCATTATATGCACATTATTGACTTAAGCTACCGAAAATACCCAGCTGCCCGCAAACCTCTTCCCCATCCACCAATCTGGCAGCCTGAAATAATCCCACAATAAAGGTTCATCTCCCAAGCATGCTTTACATCCTTTTAGAAAAATCAAAACACACCTAAAAGTGGAGGCAGATGAAAAGAGAGCTAATATTTATAGAAGTCCTCTACGTACCATGCACTTTACATTACTTATTTCACCTAATCCTCAAACAACCCAGTGAGGAAGGTATCTGGATCCTCATTTTACGATTAAAAAAGAAGAAGCTCCACAAGGTTAATTAATGTGTCCAATGTCACAGCTACTAAGTGTATGAGTTAAGATTCTAACATTGAAAACCGGAACTGCAATCACTAAATTACACTGCTACCCTAGTATACCAACCAGGAGTAACACACATTAAGGGGTCACTGTGTTAGTTTGCTGGAGCTGCCATAACCAAGTACCACAGACAGGGTGGCTTCAATAACAGAAATGTATGTCTTACAATTCTGGAGGCTAGAAGTCTGACATCAAGGTGTCGGCAAGGTTGGTTTCTTCTGAGGCCTTTCTCCTTGAGAGAGACAGCAGATGGCCTGTGTCTTCATACGGACTTCCCTCTGTGCCCTAATCTCCTCTTCTTATGAGGACATCAGTCATACTGGATTAGGGCCCACCCTAATATACCCTATCTCCAAATACAGTCAAATTCTGAGATACTGGGGGGATTAGGACTTCAACACCTGGATTTAGCAGGAAACACAAACAATTCAGCCTGTAACAGTCACACAGTGAAAAAGATCCTCCTTTTAAGAGTACATGGGGAAGGACCTTAAATGTTTTTCAATCATTAATGAACTTTGTCAAGTTTCTATTGAGAAATACAGGTATGTACTCACAGCAAGATACAGCCAAGGAGTCAGTGATTACCACTCCCTAGGGAGCATTTTGGAAATGTATTGGGGTGCTTTTACAACTCTTAATTATTGGGGGGAACCACTCTGGCAGAGGCCAGAGGCATGGAATGTGGAGCAGTCCCACATAACAAAGAATCACCTCATAACCCAGAAGAGAGAAATGTTATGTCAGACCAAACCCAACACAGGTAGGTATCAGGAGCGCTCTTAATATATGTTACTATGAGGTAGATTTTATTAAAAGTTAAGAGAAAATGCCAATAATTTAGGGCAAAGACTTTATGGAGATAGAAGTTTGAATCAAATAAAGACATCATATCAAAATTAAATGATGTACTCACTCCATGCTCTATATATTAGAGCATTTTCAACCTCCCACTTGTTGAAAAGGATTTTAATGCAATAATGGCATTCCAGCAAAAGCAATGAAACCTCTGCAAAAATGTCACAGATATGAGAATCCTTTTATTAAATTTCAAACAAAACGTTATTAAATTAGTAGCCACATAAGCCATGTCGATCTTGATAAAAGTTACTTTTAATATTTCAGATTATTGTCACACTATATATTTTTGAAATTTTTCATAACACTAAAAAAGCTCTGCTGTGAAAGATGATATTGAAAGTAGTTGGGGGCTGCCTGTTGTCTTTCAGTCTTCTGTGTGTAGAGACATCTGTTGCACAACTTCTGCATAGCTTCTTGTTTTATTGTTTCTCTTTTTAAACCATCCTCTATTCCTCATCACCTAGAGAAGGATATGGTCTTTGAGGTCTTTTGAAGTACTGGGAACCCAAAATATGCCTCAACAGGTGATAGCATATTTCAAAATACAAGATATGCTTTCTGTGATACCTCGTCAGTACCCTGTCCCATATCACAACATAAGGAATTATTTTGTCACTAGACCTACAAATATGGCCCAGGTCATTTGTGAGAATATCATACTTCCTCATTTTCTCCATGTTGACAGTCTATAATTTGTCCTGGCATGCTTTTCTCTACTTCAAGTATTTCCTTCTTTTTCTTATCATACACAAACAAGTCTTGTCGGTTATCACTTATTCTAACATTTTTATTACAGTCCACGTGCATCACTGATTTTTCATTTCCCTGAACTTCTTATACAGAATTATTGTCTTACTTCTCACAAACACAAACTTACTCTGTAGAAGCATGTACAAGCATCAGTTACTTCATTCCATCCTCTAGTACAAGTGCCCTCACAATTACACCCCCAAACACAGACTGTGTTGTGTGTTATACTCATTTATCCTTTATATTATTATCTGGTGTTATATGTTTTATAATATGTATAGGCAGGTTATATTATCTATGAACTTTATTTCTTACACTACAAAAAATTTATTTAAAAGGGGGAGTTCAGGGAAGATAGGGTTGAGGGCCACATAGAGTGACTTACAGAGACCTGAAGCAGAAGAACTCGGAAATAGGACCTGAATCTAGTCAAGATGAAAAGGAAAATGTGCTACATTACTGGTGCTTTCATAGCTCAGCAAACAGAACTAAGAAACAGTAGCCCAGAAATTGGAAGCAACAAAGTTGAAGAAAGAGTAAAGGGGTTAAACCCAATAATTAAGTGTGACTATGCAAAACTGACTCTTGGTAATGGGGCTTAGACCAATTCCAGCAGCAGCCATATCATCAGGGTTGATTAAGGAAGCTAAGATAGAAGGTGTGAAGAAAAAGTAGAACTTCAATCCTGAAAGAGTAGCAAGAAGCTGAACCTCTCTAAATAGATCAAGTCTTTAAATAAAGTCTATGGCCCACATAACATGTTCACCACTAGAGTAAAAGCTTAGTTGTACTACAACTGGCCTGTTGTGTGGTATTATGGGCTGGACCTCAGAGGAATAAGAAAATGGGCTCAAGAAGTCAGAAAGAAGAACAGGTCAAGAGGCCACAATACCGAGGGTTTGGCTTCAGGAGAAGAAAATTCTGTCACTAATAAGCTCGCATCCCTGCTTCTAGGCATGACAATGAGAAAAAACATTAGTGGCATTGAAAAGAACAATGGGGGACAATTGGTTCAACCAATTAACTCTAAGTGGGCTTCATTTTCCCTAAACCTGGGCCAACATCTGAGTCAGTAACTCAGGGTTACTTTTAATTAGGTACGTCTAGAAGAGAAATGCTGAAATCGTTTGGTCAAGACTCTGATGGTTAAAGCATGTCATGGTTTATTAGTTTGTCACTTAACTAGAAAAGATAGCTTCTAAAGGAACAAATGAGAACTGAAACAATGATTTGAATTCCTCCTTTCATGTCCTGAAAGATAGCAGCAATATAAATTCTGGAACATCAAACTCATCTGCATCTCCCGTCCCTCTATTTTAAAAAGGTCATTGTGAATTCCTAATAAATATAGTATTAAGCTAGATTTAATTCATATCAACTTAATCTTAAGTGATAAACCAGGGAGACCACATATGATCGGATTACCTGCAAGAGAGCACATTCTTATCTTTTGCTAGAACTTTAATGGATATTCTTCACATCCAAACACAAAACCTAGTTATTTTAGGAATTATACCCTAGCCGTGGCTTTAAATTTTTTCAGACTAAGTCTGAAATTACAGACTGATAAATTAGAAGGTAAACTATCATTAACCCTTTGGTAAAAATCATGAATATTTGCCTCTATCCAGTCAACATCATCAAGAACAAACAATTTAAATTTGTTTCACCTAACTAAAATGTAAAGCATTTAAGTCATAAATATTTGTCTTCAACAAAATTTCTAAAATATATATTTCATCTGATTTTTCACATTAAAAGGGGAAAGCTTTAAATACTGTCTTGTACTGCTTAGCCAGTCTTTGCTTTCCTCTTCCTGTTTATTCAGACTAACAAAGAAGGGTCAGCTTTCCCTTTTTCACCCCCAATTCCCAATTTAGCATGCATTAATCTTTAGAATATAAGGTTAAAAAACATTTTTTTTTGCAAACTGAAGAAGCTACAGCTATTTTTAAACATTGATTTATCAGCTGAATGACCTCTGAAAAATCCAGGTGCTCAGTGACTAGCATTACATAACTGATAGGACTCTCTCTTCACTCCAGATATTGGAGAAATGGCTGCCACACGTTTGATGCTGAAACTGAGATTTAAGTACATAGACAAGAAAAGGAGCTGGGTGGCTCCTATATAGTCCTACCTATAGCCTCCTCTAGAAAGGTTGTGTACATAAATTTTTCATGCTCCCGAAGGGTAGGGTGGGGAGAGAAGAGACTTGCAAGTCATGCAGACCTGAGCTTAAATCTTAGCCCAGCCACATATTGGCAAGATATTTCCCCCGGGTTTTAATTTCTTCATTGGCCATGGGATAAGGATACCTACTTCTCAAAGGGCAGTTATAAGGACTGAATGGAATAACATAATAAGTGCCTAACTAAGCGGAGTTGTAATAAATGTTACTTTCCCATCTTCCCTTCCCTATTTGATGATAATTGTGAATTTTAATATATCTAAATGAAAACTCGACAAATAAAGTGCTTTCATTCAAACCATGAGGAAAAATTTACTGCAATTTAAATCTGTATTACATGTTTAATACTTTAAATATCTATTTTCTTTAACCTCCAACTCTCCCATTTGTTGGATCCACAGATATTCTGTATGTAAATGACTGCCACTTTTTAAAATACGGAGCACTCTGTGGTCAATACATTTAACTAAATTTCTATGTGTTATGTAATTATATAAAAAATGAAGGAAATAAAAAGAAAAGTCATTCTTGGATGACAGTGTGATTTTTTTCTGGTTTTGCAATCCCTAATTTTAGTTTTGTTTTTTTAATATCCTACAAACTTTTTATGAACTTCCATATTCTGAAAACTAAATTATTTTAAATACATTTGAAAAGATAAATGTATGTCAACCAGCACTTAGTGAACTTTTAAGAGACCCAACACCCTTCTCGGTCTGTGAGAACTGTATATCTTTGATGTACAACAATAGACATGGGTTCTATTTTCTGGTCCCACCCTCTTTGGGCAAAGCTGATTGCAGCAGGGGTGGAACTTGTCCTAAGCTAAACTAATTATCCTGTTTAACCCTAGTCTGGCCAAAATTAAACTCAAGGTCTTGGGGCAGCCATGTGCAAAGAGAATCAGAGAAAGCCAGTCTTCAGAGAGAGAGAGAGGAATGAATGACTCTCATAGAAAGAAGCAAAAATGAAGCCAATGGAGCCCAAAACACAAATGCTACCAGAACATGAGAATAGCTGCCAAGGTTACTGAGCCCTTGCCCCTTTCCCTCATACTCATCCCTCGCCAGTGCTGTGTTTCCGTTACAAGTAAAAGAAACTTGGAGGTGGGGGAAATGGGGAGATGTTGGTCAAAGGGTACAAACTGCCAGTTATAAGATAAATAAGGTTTGGGAATCTAATGTACAGCATTGTGATTACAATTAATAATACTTACTGTATACTTGAAAGTTGCTAAGACAGTAGATCTTAAATGTTCTCACCACAAAAAGAACTGGTAATTATGTAACATGATGGAAGTATTAACTAACTCTGTGGTGGTAATCATCTTGCAATATATAAGGGTATCAAATCAACACCTTAGACTTACACAATATTATGTGTCAATCATACCCTGATAAAGCTAGAAAAAATGCTCTACTTACTGTTATTTTCTGACAACATGGCTGGCAGTATTATGTAAAAAATGTCTAAGTTATACCAAAAATTAAATTGTGATTAGAGAAAAAAATGAGGAGGATTATTACTTAACAGAAAGAAAAGGGCAACAAGTTATGTTTATAAGTGGAGATAGTGATGGCTGTGAGTTCAACTAAGGTAGTTAAGTCAGTGTTTTTCAACTGACCTGGACCCATTAGTGGGACATGAAATCTGTTTAATGGGTCAGGACAAGCATTTGTTTTTAATGAAACAGAACTGCTGGGGAAAAAGTAGTAAGGATAAATACTGGTATTTAGGATAAATATGTTTTCGTGAAACTTTTGTTTTAGGTACACTCACTTTTGAGTAACTAAGTCACAAAGTCTCCTATATTTCTTCTGGCTGGGCAAGGTCAAAAGAGCTTAAAAGTCATTGACAAAGCCATGTTTCCAAAATACCAACCAGAGACAATAGCTCCTACAATTGTACTCCTATAGCATATTTATTCTCCGAGTTAAAACAAATGAAATTATTCCTAGGAAATAAAACTTTAAGTCAACTCAAAATGGATCACAGAACTAAATATAAAAGGCAAATCTATAAAACTTCTGGAAGAAAGGAGAAAATCTTCAGGATCTTGGGTTAGGCAAAGATTTTATACCTACGCCATGAAAAGCATAATCCAAGAGAGAAAAAAATTGATAAATCGGTCTTTATTAAAATTACAATCTCTTGTCCTGAGAAAGCTACCATCAAGAGAATGAAAACAAGAAGAAATTAAGAAAAAAACTAAAGAATCTAAGAAAAAAATATTTGCAGACCACATATCTGATAAAGCATTTGCATCCAGAATCTATAAAGAACAATTACAATTCAACAATAAAGACAATCCAATCTTTAATGAGCAAAAGATCTGAACAGATACTTAACCAAAAGATATAAGAAAAACCAAGAAGCACATGAAAAGATGCTCAAAATCATTAGTCATTAGGTACATGCAAATGAATGCAATAAAATAATTCTTTACCCATTCTCCCAGTGGCACATACTTCGGAAGTTTCCAATAGTTCCTCATTACAAGTAATATTATAGGGACCTCCCTGGTGGTCCAGCGGTTGAGAATCCGCCTTCCAATGCAGGGTACATGGGTTCAATCCCTGGTCGAGGAACTAAGATCCCACATGCCATGGGGCAACTAAGCCTGCGCGCCACAACTCCTGAGCCCATGCGCTCTGGAGCCTGCATGCCACAACTAGAGAGAAGCCCGCATGCCGCAACTAAGCAGCCACATAAATAAATAAATAAAATATTTTTTAGAACACAAGTAATATTATATAAACATTCTGAGTCATATGTGGAAAGGGAATGTTGCCTGCCATTCCAATAAACAAAGAACATTGCCTACCATGAAGCCATCAGCCACTGCAGGCAGTCACCCGAAGGTGTGCCCTGAGAGGAATACAGGAAGAAAGAAAAAAAAAAAAAACAGAAAGCATTCTGTGCTCTGGATATTGGCACTAGATAGTTAGGATGCATACCTGTGGAATAATTTCAATGAGCCCAGATTCTTGCATCATCCCGTAGAAAAGCAGTAAAATCATTAACTTGAGAGGTCTGTTCTTTGTGATTAGCAGTAATCTTTTACCAAGATTGACTACATGTATTCCCCAACCCCTAAAATTCATATATATCCTGGCTCCTCCCCTACCTCTTCAGAGCAGTTCCTCAGAGCTATCTGAGAGGCTGTCCCAGACCATAGTCCTCAGTAAGGTCCCCAAAGAAAATTTAACTTTAGGTTGTGCATTTTTCTTCAGTTGAGACATACACCTGTGCACACATGTGAAAGACTTTCTATTGGATCCACTCTTCAAAGCAGAATCACTGGAATGAAGGGTATTTGTATTGTTTTTATAGATAATAGAAACTGTTCCAAAGGCCATACTAATTGACACTCCCAGGAAGAGTGAGTTTAATTACCTGCCCACCCCCTGGACTTATCTGATGTACATTTTTTTTAAAAAGCCTCATTGAATTTCCTGATATTTCACTAGTGAGGCTGAGTCTTATACTTACTAGTTATTCACACGTCTTCTTCTGTGAATTTACCATTTCAATCACTTGCCCTGTTTGTGTTTTGCTTTCTCTTCTTAAAAATTTATTTTATTGAAGTATAGTTGATTTGGGCTTTTCTTTTTAAATTTATGAATTATTTTTCTACTTTAGATATGCATCCTTAGTCACTTTTATATGGAACTATCGTTTTCTCCTACTTTGTTACTGGTACTTTTTAAAAATGATCAATTATTGGGGTATGATTTACATATTAAAAATTCATTCATTAAAAAAATATAATGAGATAACATTAAAAAAAAAACTAACACCAAGGTGCTAGCAGGGAATAATTTACATACAATAAGACTCATTCACTTAAAAAAATAAGCACAATGAGATACCAACACATACCTACTAGAATAGCTAAAATTAAAAAAAAAACCAAAAACAACAACACCAGGATGCTGGCAAAGATGCTGGGCAACTGAAATTCTCATAAATTGCGGGTAGAAATAGAAAATGGTACCCACCCTGGAAAACAGCTTTGCATTTTCTTATAAAAAGTTAAACATACATTTACCATATGATCCATCAATCCTACCCCAAGATATTTACCCTAAGAAATGAAAACTTATCTTCAAGCGAAAATCTGTAAACAAATATTTTTGGCAGCTTTATTTATAGTCACCCCAAACTGAAAACAGCCCAAGCGTTCTTCAACAAACAAATGGCGGTACATTCACCCCAAAAAATACTACTCAGCAATAAAAAGGAAAAAATTATTGATACATGCAACAATTTAGATGAATCTCAAAGGTATTATGCTATCTAAGTAAAAGAGCCAGACTCATAAGACTATATAGTGTATGATTACATTTCTATGACATTCTGGAAAAGGCGAACAAAACCTGTTATAAAAGCTATTATACCAATATTCCATTGCAGAAAGTTAGAGTAAGGCCCTCGCTCAAAAACTTAAATATGACACTAACAGCATTCACTGTTTCCAGAAAAAACAACAACCACCTTATGATAATGCCTGCATCTATCCGTTCAGTACGTTAGAGTTTATAAAGCACTTTCACAAATGTCATCTCACTTGAGTTATTACAAAATACCTCACAAGCAAAGAAAAAATACCCTCACAGCATTCCAGCAGCCATGTTCACAGGAAGCTGCAAACCCTAATGACCACTATGAGATAAGCCCTGAGCACAATTAAGAAGTAGAGATTGGCAAACCCCAAGCTACATTTTCTTTCCTTCCCCTGAGTGACACTTAACCCAAAGGTAAAATTAAGTCAGTCCCAGATAGTACAACAGACCAGATTCAACGATAGGGCTGTGGTGTCCCCAAGCAGAAGCACCTCTGGAGGAAGAAAACGGAGAGGTGTATACAAGCATTTGCACACATTCGCATTCATTCCAACCCACAGCTGCTGAGAGGAAACAGCAGGCTGTCTCTTTTCTAAGGTCCATTTGATTCTGAAGATGTCTCCGTAGAGAATGCTCCTCACAAAATAACAGTAACCTTTTTCTCCTATTCCCAATGCGGCCCCTTCTTCCTTAGTACTGGGCCTTTGTTCCTTGCATCCCCTCTTTCTGGGATATGCTTTGATTAATACAACCCCACTTCCTCCACCACAAGGCAGAAATTTAAGCCCCACCCATCCTTAAGGACCAGCCCAAAACTTCCCCAATTGCCCAAGCATAAGTCATCACTCCCTGCTGATTTCCACTGCATGCTGCTTAGCTTTCTCTTACAGAATTGATCTCAATCTGCCTTATCTCATAGATGTCTGAGCATTTCCAGTCTTAAACACCTCAAGAGCAAAGGCCTAGCCTTGTTCATCTGGGAGCCGCCACAATAGCTAGCAGTTTACTTTGCTGTTCAGTTGGTCCTTGGTATCCTCTGATGTGAACCCCACGGAAACAGAGGAGAGACTGTATTCACTGCACTAGGCCATTTTGTATAAGGAGCTTGAGTATCCAAGGATTTGGGCATCTGTGGGGGGTCCTGGAACCAATCCCTTGCAGATCTGAGGGACGACCGACCGTACACACAGTAAGCTCTCAGCACTTTCGCGGAACTGCATCTGTGTACGAGTGTGTCACATGATTCCAAAAAGCGCCAGATAAAAAGGAAACACAGAGGTAGACCTGAAAAGCAAAATACTCAAAATAATAAAGCACAAATATTTTTTTCTGTATAAGTCGGGGGTCTCCAGAGAAAAGAAGCAATAAGATATATATATCTATAGGTATATTGATACATATACCTTTATAAGATATAGTATATATAAAATACATAGTATAATATAGAGAGAAGTAAAATAGTATGTTATATATCCATACATTATAAAGATATGCTATATATTATAAAATATACATTTATACATTTTATATTATATATAAATATATAACATATCTATACTTTTATTATATATTTTATTATTTTTTAATACACACACACACACACACACACACACACACACACACACACACATTTTAAGGAACTGGCTCACAATTGTGAAGGCTGGCAGGCTGGAGACCCAGAGAAGAGATGATATTGAAGCTTGGGCTGGAAGGTAGTCTCGGGGGGGCGGTGGGGAGCAGAATTCTCCTTTCTTAGGGGTAGAACAATCTTTTTTTTTCCTTTTTTAACTTTTTATTTTATATTGGCATATAGCCGATTAACAATGTTGTGATAGTTTCAGGTGCACAGCAAAGGAACTCAGCCATACAGATACATGTATCCATTCTCCCCACCAAACTCCTCTCCCATCCAGGCTGGCACATGACATTGAGCAGAGTTCCCTGTGCTATACAGTAGGTCTTTGTTGGTTATTAGGGGTAGATCAATCTTTTTCTATTAAGACCTTCAAATGGGCTTCCCTGGTGGCGCAGTGGTTAAGAATCCGCCTGCCAATGCAGGGGACATGGGTTTGAGCCCTGGTCTGGGAAAATCCCACATGCTGTGGAGCAACTAAGTCCGTGCGCCACAACTACTGAGTCTGCGCTCTGGAGCCTGTGAGCCACAACTACTGAACCCACGTGCCACAACTACTGAAGCCCACGTGCCTGGAGCCCGTGCTCTGCAACAAGAGAAGCCACTGCAATGAGAGGCCCGCGCACTGCAACGAAGAGGAGCCCCCACTCGCCACAACTAGAGAAAGTCTGCACACAGCAACGAAGACCCAACGCAGCCAAAAATAAATAAATAAAATAAATTAAAAAAAAAAAAAAAAGACCTTCAAATGATTGGATAAGAGCCACCCACATGGTAATCCGCTTTACTAAGAGTCTACTGATTTACATGTTAATCTCGTCTAAATAATACCTCCAAAGAAACACCTAGAATATAATGTTTGACCAAACGGCCAAACTGACACATAAAATTAACCATAGCATCTCCTTTTCTCTACACACTACTCCACACCTCTCTCCTGCCAGAACTTCTCCCCAGTGCTACCACTATAGTATGAGCCACGTCCTTTAAAAAGAAAGTTTTATCTAAGGCAAGCTATACAAGCTCAGGCTAAGTTCTAACTAAATGATAACATTCCAGAAGCCCAAGTGACACCATATAAACCAAACAAATTATCCAATGATGAAAATGTTCAAAAGCTCTTTTAAAGATTGCTGATAAACCCAAATTGTATATAACAATTTAGATCGCAATATATGTTAATTTTGCTACATTGCAGCACATTAAAAAAAAAAAACAAACACAGAAGAGTTCGTTTCAAAATAACCTTACTCCTAGAACACACCACAACATTCTCTTCCTATGCTGCTCTTTCTAAATAAGGTACAAGTGACCTCAACTGAAACTGAGATTTCCACATATCAAGAAGAAACAGAAGAGAGAAAAACTGTTTCAAAATGAACTGTATTAATAATCTTAAATGCTAAAATATTCTAATGCTCCAATAAAACAGAAAATTAGAAACTGTCAACTATTTCAACTAAGAATTTTTATGCCTTTTTTCACAAATATCTTATGACACAGAGGCAGCACCTAGCAGACTCTTACTCTCTCCACCAAATTCTGAACTTTTAGCAAAGCACGCCCAGTCTTCAGTTAGTATTTCTCCTAATAGTAAGGAAGATCACATTCAAATTTATTAATTCAACATATATTCATTGAGTGCTTACTACGTGTGAGGTACTGTGGACAATGCAAAGATGTCTCCAGTGGAGAAGACTGGCAAAAGCATCATTTCAAAATAGTGCAGTGCATGAAACTGCTCTCATCACCCAAGGTCACTAAGAAGTTCTAGTAGGTACATTCAAGTCAGTGAGCATGTTCACTCCTCTTTGACCCGGCATCTCTGCAGCATGACGCTGAAGACCGCTCTAAACAACTCTTTCTTCCTAAATCCACTCACTCTTCATCTTCTGGTTTTCCTCACGCCACTATTTTAGATCTCCACTTCCTCTGCCCAGTTCTATCTACAATATTGGTGGTTCCGTTAATCTGGTCTCATATTTCTGTCCTTCTCCCTTTATATACCCTCCTTAGGCAATCAATCTCATGCATCACCTTGGCTTCAAGAAGCACCTGTTTGCTGACGACTTCTAAAATAAGTTTTTTAAAACACTGGTTTTATTTTTAAACTATTTTTTATTGTGGTATAAAACACATAATGTAAAATTATTGTATTTTTTTAATCCAAGACCTCTTCTGAGAGCCAGAGCCACATATCCAACTGTCTACTAGGTAACTTGGATGGCACAAAAGTGCCTTGATTTTAACATGTTTAGAATTTAACTCCTCATCCTATCGACATGATTTGATCCGCGCCCCCCTGCTTTGTATTCTCTGGCACTAGGGATGGCATATCTTCTGCCAAGCAAGTACAAGCCAGAAATCTGGGCTGCAGCCCTTATTCCTTCCCACTTTCTCACTCCTTCATGCATTCAAGTTGTGAAGCCTTCAACTGGCTTTTAAATCCATCCCTCCTCCTCCATCTTTACTCTACTAGACCTTAGATTTGACACTTATCTATAGCTTAGATTACAGTATCGGATTTCTAACTAATCTAATCTCTGGACTTTCCTTCCTTCAATTCTTTCCACAAATGGTAGCCTCAGTAATATTGCTAAAAGGCCATTCTGAAGGCACTTTTCTGCTAAACAATACTGCAGTGGCTCTCCACTGTCTTCATAAAATCTAAACTCTTTGGAGTTATATATAAGCCTTTCAGGGAGGACCTGGTCAGTTGCGAATTGTCATCACTCTTCAACCCCAGCACACAAACTGAGTTCCTTGCCCTAGTTCATGTTTTATCCCCCTTATATGGCTCCCTCAGCCCAGAATGACCCCTCCTTCCCCCACTTTGCCTAGTTAACTCCTACACATTGTCTAATAAAGTCTAAAATCAGTCTTTATCGCCTCTGAGAAGCTTTAAGGACACAAGCACATTAACTGGAGTGTACTGCGCTTGGGAGAAAAGCAAGGATCCGAGACACTGGAACAATAAACCACATACACCATCTAAACAGCTCACCAATACAACGGGAGGGACCAGTAGTTCTCAAAGCATATCTTCTCCCATACTGTTCGTATGTGTAGTGCATTCCATCACTAACTCTCAATACATGGAGAGGCTCTCTAGAAGGGAAGGGGGAAGCTTAGATAGAGAAAATTAAAAGTATACGTGGTAGGGCAGGGGAGCAGAAAGGAAAGAAAGAGAACCAGTCACACAAACCCAAGTATATCTTACCAAACTTTTATGCTGAGAGTTGGCGGAGGCAAGGGGGTGAATAAAAATGAATTTACTAGAACCCAGTCTTCATACATATATAATAATTATGGGCACAAAGCTTTTACATGGAGTTTACAAATTGATGATAAGTTCTTAAAAAAATCACCAGTGGAAAATGCTTGCCATGGTCGTAAATTCAATGGCCTGCTTGAAGTACACTTACCATAATGGTAAGGCCATCAGCCCCAATGAGTTCATATACCAAGCACTAGCATAATCCAAAGGAGTAGAACATCCATGGAAAATATCCTGGCAGTCTGCATGATAAGTGAAGAAAAAGCAATTTATTAAGAACAGTACAGTGGAACTGTTAACAGCAGAATGATGCCAGCAAATTTATTTCACTAGGTGAAATACGTATGAACACCTGCTGCCAGGTCAGACTCATAAATATGCATTTGAAGAGGTTCTGGATCCTTTGAGAACCAGTTTTTTCTCAACCTACATAGTGGCTAAACTGAAAAGAGCTGACAGATTTATGGTTGAGGTTTCACTCCACAAACAAACCTTTAGGTAGAACCAACGTTTCAGCTAAGGTCATAGTGTCCTTTTGCATCAAAGACAGTCCAAAGAAGAAACAGCTTGTAGCAGTTTATATAGGTAGACCATTCCAGTAATTCAGCAGATTGCCAGGTCTGTGACTTTAATGAGAACCTCAAGTGGAAAAAATCAGGAAATATAGGACCAGGGGGCCAGAAAGGGGGCTTTGTTTCTAATCTCCACTCTGCTAAAAGGTATAATGCTGAAAAAGTTACTTCACCTATCAGGAACTCCATTTCCTTATCTATAAAGTGTACTGAGGGTGGGAAGGGACAACTTAAAACATCTTGTAAGTTCCCTTGTGACTTTGAAACTATATGATTTGATCTACAGTGACTTCCCTGACAGATACACAGTGGGGTGGCACAGAAACAGGCAAATATGAAAATTATCAGCAAGGATGAGAAAGAGGCAGTGATGGCTGGTAGAAGGGAGTAAAAATTATATAGGGAAGGTGGATACACTGTCTGAGCAGCCAACTTAATGTTGTTAGTTAGGAAGCCATGACCATTGTTTTCCAAACACCCCTTCCCCCAACTTTCAGAATTACTTCCTCCATTCTTTTAAGACTTTCTTATGGTTAGAGGCATTTGGGGAATTGCAAATACTGTGGTTGCTACCCACAACAGATGGGGCTGAACTTCCATTCAATCTACTGTCATTTCCACAGCCAGGTGTGTGAAGGGAGGATGCTACTGGGGGAGAAAAGAGAAAGAAGAAGCAGAGTAAATAGAGGCTTCTTCTCCTTCTGACCACATCATGATAAAAGTTTCAATTCATCAGGAAGGTAAAACAATCCTAAACTTTTATGCACTTAATACATAGCCTGAAAATATATAAAGCAAAACTAACTGAACAGCAGTAGGAAACTGAAAAATTCACCTATTACAATGGAATATTTTAAACCATCTCTCTCAGTAACTGACAGAACAAGCAGACAAAAATAACCTAGTAAGGTTATACATAATTTGAATAAAATTATCAAGTTTAATCTATTGGGCATACATAGAACATTATTTCAGCAAATGGAGAGAACACCTTTTCACAACCACAGACACAACATTTGCAAAACTAGACCACGTACGGGCTATAAAGTAAGTCTCAACAAACATTCAAAGGACTGAAATCAGAGTATATTCTCTAATAAATATGCAATTATGCTAAAAATCAGTAATAAGTGATAACCAAAAATATCTGTTTGAATATTAAGAAAAACTTCTAAACAACATATAGGGTCAAAGGAAAATAAAACAACAGAAGATCAAGAAAATTGAAAGCTGATTTGTTGGGTTGTGGGGTTTTTTAGCCAAATAATAGTGACAAACTTCCGGCAAAAAGAGTGAGATAACATGAACACGTTAGGAATAAAAGCGAACATTACAAATGTTGCAGAGATTAAAAAGATAACAAGAAAGGTTATCAAGAAACAGATACTGATGAAATGATAAACTGATGAAATCTCTTTGGGGGCAATGAAGCAATATATAAATCAAAATGAAAAATTACACATACTTTTTTTTTAACATCTTTATTGGAGTATAATTGCTTTACAATGGTGTGTTAGTTTGTGCTTTATAACAAAGTGAATCAGCTATACATATACATATATCCCCATATCTCCTCCCTCTTGCGTCTCCCTCCCACCCTCCCTATCCCACCCCTGTAGGTGGACACAAAGCACCGAGCTGATCTCCCTGTGCTATGCAGCTGCTTCCCACTAGCTATTTTACATTTGGTAGTGTATATAAGTCCATGCCACTCTCTCACTTTGTCCCAGCTTACACTTCCCCCTTCCCGTGTACTCAAGTCCATTCTTTACATCTCCGTCTTTATTCCTGCCCTGCTCCTAGGTTCTTCAGAGCCTTTTTTTTTTTTTTTTTTTAGATTCCCTATATATGTGTTAGCATATGGTATTTGTTTTTTTCTTTCTGACTTGCTTCACTCTGTATGACAGTCTCTAGATCCATCCACCTCACTACAAATAACTCAATTTCATTTCTTTTTATAGCTGAGTAATATTCCATTGTATATATGTGCCACATCTTCTTTATCCATTCATCTGTCATTGGACACTTAGGTTGCTTCCATGTCCTGGCTACTGTAAATAGAGCTGCAATGAACATTGTGGTCCATGACTCTTTTTGAATTATGGTGTTCTCAGGGTATATACCCAGTAGTGGGATTGCTGGGTCATATGGTAGTTCTACTTTTAGTTTTTTAAGGAACCTCCATACTGTTTTCCATAGTGGCTGTATCAATTTACATTCCCACCAACAGTGCAAGAGGGTTCCCTTTGCTCCACACCCTCTCCAGCATTAATTGTTTCCAGATTTTTTGATGATGGCCACTCTGACTGGTGTGAGGTGATACCTCATTGTAGTTTTGATTTGCATTTCTCTAATGATTAGTGAAGTTAAGCATTCTTTCATGTGTTTGTTGGCAATCTCTATATCTTCTTTGGAGGAATGTCTATTTAGGTCTTCTGCCCATTTTTGGATTGGGTTGTTTGCTTTTTGATATTGAGCTAAATGAGCTGCTTGTAAATTTTGGAGATTAATCCTTTGTCAGTTACTTCATTTGCAAATATTTTCTCCCATTCTGAGGGTTGTCCTTTGGTCTTGTTTATGGTTTCCTTTGCTGTGCAAAAGCTTCTAAGTTTCATTAGGTCCCATTTGTTTATTTTTGTTTTTATTTCCATTTCTCTAGGAGGTGGGTCAAAAAGGATCTTGCTGTGATTTATGTCCTAGAGTGTTCTGCCTATATTTTCCTCTAAGAGTTTGATAGTGTCTGGCCTTACATTTAGATCTTTAATCCATTTTGAGTTTAATTTTGTGTATGGTGTTAGGGAGTGTTCTAATTTCATTCTTTTACATGTAGCTGTCCAGTTTTCCCAGCACCACTTATTGAAGAGGCTGTCTTTTCTCCATTGTATATTCTTGCCTCCTTCATCAAAAATAAGGTGATCATATGTGCATGGGTTTATCTCTGAGCTTTCTACCCTGTTCCATTGACCTATACTTCAGTTTTTGTGCCAGAACCATACTGTCTTGATGACTGTAGCTTTGTAGTATAGTCTGAAGTCTGGGAGCCTGATTCCTCCAGCTCCGTTTTTCGTTCTCAAGATTGCTTTGGCTATTCGGGGTCTTCTGTGTTTCCATACAAATGGTGAAATATTTTGTTTTAATTCTGTGAAAAATGCCATTGGTAGTTTCATAGGGATTGCATTGAATCTGTAGATTGCTTTGGGTAGTAGAGTAATTCTCACAATGTTGATTCTTCCAATCCAAGAACATGGTGTATCTCTCCATCTGTTTGTATCATCTTTAATTTCTTTCATCAGTGTCTTATAGTTTTCTGCATACAGGTCTTTTGACTCTTTAGGTAGGTTTATTCCTAGGTATCTTATTCTTTTTGTTGCAATGGTAAATGGGAGTATTTCTTTAATTTCTCTTTCACATTTTTAATCATTAGTGTATAGGAATGCAAGAGATTTCTGTGCATTAATTTTGCATCCTGAAACTTTACCCAATTCATTTATTAGCTCTAGTAGTTTTCTGGTAGCATCTTTAGGATTCTCTATGTACAGTATCATGTCACCTGCAAACAGTGACAGCTTTACTTCTTCTTTTCCGATTTGGATTCCTTTTATTTCTTTTTCTTCTCTGATTGCTGTGGCTAAAATTTCCAAAACTATGTTGAATAATAGTGGTGAGAGTGGACAACCTTGTCTTGCTCCTGATCTTAGAAAAAATGGTTTCAGTTTTTCACCATTGAGAACAATGTTGGCTGTGGGTTTGTCATATATGGCCTTTATTATGTTGAGGAAAGTTCCCACTATGCCTACTTTCTGGAGTGTTTTTATCATAAATGGGTGTTGAACTTTGTTGAAAGCTTTTTCTGCATCTATTGAGATGATCATATGGTTTTTCTCCTTCAATTTGTTACTATGGTTTATCACATTGACTGATTTGCGTACATTGAAGAATCCTTGCATTCCTGGGATAAACCCCACTTGATCATGGTGTATGATCCTTTAAATGTGCTGTTGGATTCTGTTTGCTAGTATTTTGCTGAGGATTTTTGCATCTATGTTCATCAGTAATATTGGCCTGTAGTTTTCTTTCTTTGTGACATCTTTGTCTGGTTTTCATAGCAGGGTGATGGTGGCCTCATAGAGTGAGTTTGGCAGTGTTCCTCCCTCTGCTATATTTTGGAAGAGTTTGAGAAGGATAGGTGTTAGCTCTTCTCTAAATGTTTGATAGAATTCACCTGTGAAGCCATCTGGTCCTGGGCTTTTGTTTGTTGGAAGATTTTTAATCACAGTCTCAATTTCAGTGCTTGTGACTGGTCTGTTCATATTTTTTATTTCTTCCTGGTTCAGTCTTGCAAGTTTGTGCTTTTCTAAGAATTTGTGCATTTCTTCCAGGTTGTCCATTTTATTGGCATATAGTTGCTTGTAGTAATCTCTCATGATCCTTTGTATTTCTGCAGTGTCAGTTGTTACTTCTCCTTTTTCATTTCTAATTCTACTGATTTGAGTCTTCTCCCTTTTTTTCTTGATGGGTCTGGCTAATGGTTTGTCAATTTTGTTTATCTTTTCAAAGAACCAGCTTTTAGTTTTATTGATCTTTGCTATTCTTTCCTTCATTTCTTTTTCATTTATTTCTGATCTGTTCTTTATGATTTCTTCCCTTCTGTTAACTTTGGGGTTTTTTTTTTTTCTTCTTTCTCTAATTGCTTTAGGTGTAAGGTTAGGTTGTTTATTTGAGATGTTTCTTGTTTCTTGAAGCAGGATTGTATTGCTATAAACTTCCCTCTTAGAACTGCTTTTGTTGTATCCCATAGGTTTTGGGTTGTCGTGTTTTCATTGTCATTTGTTTCTAGGTAATTTTTGATTTCCTCTTTGATTTCTTCAGTGACCTCTTGGTTATTCAGTAGTGTATTGTTTAGCCTCCATGTGTATGTATTTTTTACAGATTTTTTCCTGTAATGGATATCTAGTCTCATAGTATTGTGGTCGGAAAAGATACTTGATACGATTTCAATTTTCTTAAATTTACCAAGGCTTGATTTGTGACCCAAGATATGATCTATCCTGGAGAATGTTCCATGAGCACTTGAGAAGAAAGTGTATTCGGTTGTTTTTGGATGGAATGTCCTGCAGGTATCAATTAAGTCCATCCTGCTTAATGTATCATTTAAAGCTTGTGTTTCCTTATTTATTTTCATTTTGGATGATCTGTCCATTGGTGAAAGTGGGGTGTTAAAAGTCCCCTACTATGATTGTGGTACTGTCGATTTCCCCTTTTATGGCTACTAGCATTTGCCTTTTGTATTGAGGTGCTCCTATGTTGGGTGCATAAATATTTACAATTGTTATATCTTCTTCTTGGATTGATCCCTTGATCATTATGTAGTGTCCTTCTTTGTCCCTTGTAATAGTCTTTATTTTAAAGTGTATTTCGTCTGATATGAGAATTGTTACTCCAGCTTTCTTTTGATTTTCATTTGCACGGAATATCTTTTTCCATCCCCTCACTTTCAGTCTGTATGCGTCCCTAGGTCTGAAGTGGGTCTCACGTGGACAGCATATATACGGGTCTTGTTTTTGTATCCATTCAGCCAGTCTATGTCTTTTGGTGGGAGCATTTAATCCATTTACGTTTAAGGTAATTATCGATATGTATGCTCCTATTACCATTTTCTTAATTGTTTTGGGTTTGTTATTGTAGGGCTTTTCCTTCTCTTGTGTTTCCTGCCAAGAGAAGTTCCTTTAGCATTTGTTGTAAAGCTGGCTTGGTGGTGCTGAATTCTCCTAGCTTTTGCTTGTCTGTAAAGGTTTTAATTTCTTCGTCGAATCTGAATGAGATCCTTGCTGGGCAGAGTAATCTTGGTTGTAGGTTTTTCCCTTTCATCACTTTAAATATATCTTGCCACTCCCTTCTGGCTTGCAGAGTTTCTGCTGAAAGATCAGCTGTTAACCTTATGGGGATTCTTTTGTATGTTATTTGTTGTTTTTCCCTTGCTGCTTTTAATATTTTTTCTTTGTATTTAATTTTCTATAGTTTGATTAATATGTGCCTTGGCATGTTTCTCCTTGGATTTATCCTGTATGGGACTCTCTGCACTTCCTGGACTTGATTGACTATTTCCTTTCCCATATTAGGGAAGTTTTCAACTATAATCTCTTCAAATATTTTCTCAGTCCCTTTCTTTTTCTCTTCTTCTTCTGGGACCCCTATTATTTGAATGTTGGTGCGTTTAGTGTTGTCCCAGAGGTCTCTGAGACTGTCCTCAAGTCTTTTCATTCTTTTTCCTTTATTCTGCACTGTGGTAGTTATTTCCACTATTTTATCTTCCAGGTCACTTATCCGTTCTTCTGCCTCAGTTATTCTGCTATTGATTCCTTCTAGAGAATTTTTAATTTATTGTGTTGTTCATCATTGTTTGTTTGCTCTTTAGTTCTTCTAGATCCTTTTTAAACGTTTCTTATATTTTCTCCATTCTATTTCCAAGATTTTGGATCATCTTGACTATCATTACTCTGAATTCTTTTTCAGGTAGACTGCCTATTTCCTCTTCATTTGTTTGGTCTGGTGGGTTTTTACCTTGCTCCTTCATCTGCTGTTTCTCTGTCTTCTCATTTTGCTTAACTGTGTTTGGGGTCTCCTTTTTGCAGACTGCAGGTTCGTAGTTCCCACTGTTTTTGGTGGCTGCCCCCAGTGGCTAAGGTTGGTTCAGTGGGGTGTGTAGGCTTCCTGGTGGAGGGGACTAGTGTTCTGGTGGGTGAGGCTGGATCTTGTCTTTTTGGTGGGCAGGACCGCATCAGTGGTGTGTTTTGGGGTGTCTGTGACCTTATTTTGATTTTAGGCAGCCTCTCTGCTAATGCGTGTGGTTGTGTTCCTGTCTTGCTAGTTGTTTGGCATAGGGTGTCCAGCACTGTAGCTTGCTGGTCATTGAGTGGAGCTGGGTCTTAGCGTTGAGATGGAGACCTCTGAGAGAGCTTTCTCCATTTGATATTACATGGAGCTGGGAGGTCTCTGGCAGACCAATGTCCTGAACTCGGCTCTCCCACCTTAGAGGCACAGGCCTGACACCCGGCCAGAGCACCAAGACCCTATCAGCTACACGGCTCAGAGATGTGGCTAGATAAAACTGTACTTCCAATTTTCTCCAAACAGTTTTGACCTATGCTTCCATCTCATGAATTCCAAGACAGTATTAAACTGATGCATATTTTCATAAATCTGGACCCTGGGGAACTCATCCTGCCGTCAGATGCCCTTGCCATCTCCCCCACTAGACTCTCCAAGGGCAGCCTCCAGGTCTGATGGAAAACACAATGGCCCCAGTCTCAGGGAATCCAAGTTCAAGCCCCAGTTCATTCTAAGTAGTTTGTTACCTTTCTTGGGTCTCTCAACATCTCTAGGCTTCAGTTTCTTCTCCAAACTGAAAGGGTTGATATATATGGTCACATTCAACTCTGAATACTTTAGTATCCGAAGTTAAATTTTATCTATGTGGCCATCAATGGACCTTTCTACACCTTTATCAGTGGACCTCAACTGAGCAGGAAGGGAAGCTTTGCCCCTGCTATTATTTTCAAGCCATGCTCTCTAGCTCCCTTAAGAGGAATACAACAGAAAAGATAAAGTAAAATCACAGTAAGACACTAAAGTACTGAGGAAATTTACTGTTAAAGCAGAAAGGCTTTGAATCAATCAAATCTGTATTTATTGTTTCAAGGCATGTAAAACAGTAATGTGTGCTGATATTATACGTCTCCAAAGGATTTTAACAAGAGCTATGTGCTTGCTACTTAACTGATGCTGTAATAACATGCAAGTTTAATCACCACTTAAGCATTATAATCACATTACTTAATTCAGTATAACACTGAGTCCTGCATCCTGACTCCAAGATTTTATTCTCTGTGAAATCTGTGTCATCTATACATCCCTCCACTTTTATTGCCCTTCTCTCAAACTGTTTTTTTTTTTTTTTTTTAAGGTAAGTAAATTCTTAAAGGTATAACAGACTTTTGTCTGTGTGGTAAATGTTTCTTAGACTTAGCACTTTGCCTTACAAACTAAAGAGATTTCGCCTATATAAAGATACCTTTATATAATATTACTACCAAAGTAGCAAAGGTGGCATAAAAAGCCCTCCAAATTCTCTGTTATGCTATGTCCCCAGTTTCAAGTTTTGAGATGTAATTAAACCTTAATAACTAACAAGAATTCAGAAAGGCCAAAAATAAGTCAAACTTCTGCTGCTGGAACAATAAAGTACATGTGCTTTTCCCTGTTACTCCTACAAAGCACAGCTAAAAACCATTATCTATAAAACATTATATATATGGACATTATATATAAAACAAATACAAGAAAACTCTGAAAGGTGGAGAGAAGAGGCAAACTGGCTAGGGATCTCAAGACTAAAGGAACAACACAGTAGTGAGTTCCCTGAGTTTTCTTTTGGCCTCATATATTCCAGACATGAAGCTGAAGAAGCTGGCAACCTCAAAATGAGAATGAGCTCAGAGAATAAAGAAGCCCTAAGAAAGGCCTGCTCTCTCTAGCCAAGGGACCAGGAAAGGGGCAGCTCAGCAGTACAGAACACTTATAGCCAATAACCGCTCTACTTCAGCCAAACACCACAGAAAAAAATGTGACTATACCCACATCACCAAAGGCTTAAGGGAGCCTAAACTTGCACCCTCACCAGGTTGCAATGAGGCACACCTCTCCCTCCCGGCTGGGGTGGTGTCAGAGAAGGACTTTCACCACTGCCCCGTGGTAATATGGCCGTCCCCCTTCATGGTGTCAGTGGAAGCCATGCAGGGAGCAATACCAAGGCATTCCTACCCCTCTCAGTCAGGGAGGTATCACTGGAGGTCTAGTGGGGAACCAGTATTCCCACCCTCACCCATCAGTAATGAGGAACCACCCCCTCAAGTGTCAACAGAGATCAACTGGGGAACCTGGTCAACTAGACCCACCTGGCAGTAATGAGGCAGCATCCTCTCAACCCCTGACAGAGTGGAGTCAGAAGAAGCCAGCTACAATAAAAAGTTTCAATAAGATCCAAAATCTCGTGACATAATGCCCAAAATGTCCAGGTCTCCATCAAAAAAGAATCACTTGTCATACCAACAATCAGAAAGGCTCAAGGTGCATGACAAAGGAATCAATAGAAGTCAACATCAAGATGACAGAGATGTTAAAATTATCTGACAAAGATTTTTTTTAACTTATTTTTTGAATTAATTAACTAATTTACTTATTTTTGGTGGGTGGGCTTTCTCTAATCGCGGCAAGCGGGGGCTACTCTTCGTTGCGGTGCACGGGCTTCTCATTGCGGTGGCTTCTCTAGTTTACAGAGCACGGGCTCTAGGTGCGCGGGCTTCAGTGGTTGTGGCTCACGGGCTCTAAAGCGCAGGCTCAGTAGTTGTGGCGCATGGCCTTAGTTGCTCCGCGGCATGTGGGATCTTCCCGGACCAGGGCTCGAACCTGTGTCCCCTGCATTGGCAGGCGGATTCTTAACCACTGCGCCACCAGGGAAGCGCTGACAAACATTTTAAAGCAGGCATCATAAAAATGCTGAAAGGAGCAATTATGAACATGCTTGAAACAAATGAAAAACTAGACAGCCTCAGCAAAGAAATAAAAAGACTCAGTAAAGAAATAGAAGATATAAAGAACCAAATGGAACTTTTAAAACTGAAAGGTACAATAACCAAAATAAAATACTCACTCCACAGACAGGCTCATCAGCAGAATAGAAGGGACATAGGAAACAATCAGTGAACTCAAAGATAGAAAAATGTCCAACCTGAACAACAGGGAGAGAAAAACAAGCAAAAAACGAACAGAGCAATCAGGGACTTGAGGGACTATAACAGGAGATCTCACACTCATGTCCTCAGGGTCCCAGGAGGAGAGAAAAAGGGGGTGTGACTAAAAACATACTCAAAGAAATAATGGTCAAGAATTTCCCAAATTTGGCAAAAGAAATAAAGCTACGGCTTCAAGAGGCTGTGTGAACCCCAAACAGGATAAATCTGGAGAAATCTAATCTAACATACGTCATAGTCAAACTTTTGACAAAGGAAGAAATCAGAGACAGAGAAATGACACCTTACCTATAGGGGAAAACAATTCACAGGACAGCAGATTTTTCATCAGAAACCATTTAGGCCATAAGGCAGGGGCACACAAGATTTTCCAAGTGCTGAAAGAAAGAACTGTCAACCCAGAATCCTATGTCCAGTGAAAATATCCTTCAGGAATGAAGGGGAAATCAAGACATTCTCAGATGAGGAAAACTAAGAATTGGTTGCCAGCAGACCTACTCTAAAAGAATGGCAAAAGGAAGGCCTCTAAACTGAAAGGAAATGATAAAAGAAGGAATCTTGTAACATGAGAAAGAAGAAAAGAACATGGTAAGAAAAGTATGGATAAATACAATAGATTTTCTTTCCTTCCTTCTCTTGAGTTGTCTAATTTATGTTTGTGGTGATGGAATAGTTCTATATCTTGATGTGGAGGTGGTTACATGAATCTATAATGTGATAAATGGTGTAGACCTATATGCATACATTGTACCAACGTCACTTGCTGGGCTTTGATAATGTACTACAGTTACATTGGGGAAAACTGAGTGAAGGGTACATGATACCTCTCTGTACTATATCTTTGCAAGTTCCTTCAGATCTGTAATTATTTCAAAGTTTTTTAAAAGTCTCATCAAAACCAAGCTATTTCCTAATACTGAGGTAACTTTAAACAAAGCCTATCAATGAGAGTCAAAGGCAAAGTCATTCATAGTCTGATGGTTATTTTTTGTCATTTTCTTTAATTATTTTTCCAAATAATTGACAACAATAACAAGTAATTTACCTGCTAAAAAAAAACACCGCCTATTACTTGATAACTGTTAAACTGCTGATGTTGTCATTTACCTTATTCTTTTGATATTTCTTCTTCTGGAGAGGTTTGCTTTAAATAAAATAGCTGGAAAAATAAATTGAAACTAACAGCCAAAGTTCTTTTGAAAATCAAATGACACTATATAAAATAATAACACTCAGCATTCATTGAATCTTGCGATATTCTAGGTACCGTGCTAAACACTCACATATGTTATTTTATTTAATTCCTATAAAATCCCTTGCTTTTTCCATTTGAGATGAGGCAACCATGACTCAATGAAATTAAGTAACTTGCTTAATTACACACAAATAGCAAGTGGCAGAGTCTGATTTTAAGCCAGGCTTAGAGCCTTAACACTGTTAACCACTACTATACTATTAAGTCCACAGTGTTCAAGTACTATGTTACGTAATAGATAGAAGGGATGTGTGCTGATGTCTAGTGAATGATTCCTATTAAATCACACATTGCCAATGATTTTAAGTATTTCAATTAGGATTTCAATCAGAAACTAAAAGAAATAAATGTTTTTCAATAGATTATAGCTAGGAAATCATAAGAACTGATTTTATGTCTTAAAGGTAATGTTCAATAGCATGACTTCCCTACAGGATTATGACAATAAGTCTTACAATGGTGTAAGATGCTGAAAACTAGTTGTTATAGATTTTCATGTTATACAGGCATAAGAAGTTTCTGACAGGCTAAAGATGACCAGATTTTCTAAGAGAGTAAGGGAAAAAAATCCACAGAAAAAATACACTTTTTTATTTGTTAAAATGCTCTTAATTTTCAAAAGCCAACATAAAGTTAACTTTAAATTATGTTGAGGTACAAAAATATTACAGAAAAGGCATTGACACTTTTAATTGTACACCATCTGAAACAAATATTTTTGGGGTAGGCTTCCTAAAATGTTTCACAAATATACCAGGCTCCAATCAACACAACTTAAGTGAACCTTCATTTAACTGGAAATTTCCCTGCAGCTCTTAAGAGAAAGATAAATGATCATAATGCAAACTATTCTTGTAATGGTCCTTTAAAAACAAGTATTCAATATATGTTTCTGAAGCTGTACACTTGGAGACTTTAAAAACCGTAAATTAAAGCCATTCACAGATCCCTTCCATATCCTTCCATATTCTTCATTGCCCTTAAAGAAATATATTCATCCCTGATGATACAAATGCTTCTCATTTTTAGATAAAGTTTAATTTAGTGTAGATCTCTGCTTACTGTTCTCTCTTTGCCCATGTTTTATACCAAAATACAACATTCTATTTTAGCTTCATAAAAAGCCATTTTTGAACAAAATGGCTCCCAAATGCATTGAGAGGGTTTATGCCACCTCATGTTTTTTTGCCTGACTGGCAAAATAGCAAGCCCCGATGCAGCAGCTGCTACCATGTTCTCAGTTACTTCAGGAATTTTTACAGTTTATTGGCGTAACGTGAGAGTTTATACAATTATCTACAGTATGTCATGACTAATACATACACATTACTAATATTACAAGCTTGCTGCTTGGGCTTACTTTTTCCATTAAGAAAAACACTGACGTTGTTATGTTAATTATCATGGAAATCTATGGTGTATCATGTTTTCGCCTTTGAGCAAAAACATTAGAATCCATTAAGTTCAGATTTTTTAATTGGCATACTAGACAACGTGCCAGTTTCATGACCCATTTTGGCCTTCAACCCAGTCCACCCATCAGTGAAATAAAACAAGGAAAAATCATTTTCATGATATCACTCACCTACTGAAAAACTGCCAGTGGTTTCCCTCCGCAGCCTAGTATTCAAGTCTCTCCATTTTCTGGCTCCATTTTTCTGCCTTCTCTCTTACTGCTAAATATCAATCAGCTGAACAGATCCCAACAGTCATCTGTACATCCTTATCTTTGAACTCTTACTTATACATTCCCTTCACCTGGAATGCCCTCTCATAGCAAAACTTTACCAGCCATCAAGGTTCACCTCAAAGCTTGATTGAACCTACCTTGATTAGTCCCACTGTGTCTATTCCTTTGGCACATTTTTTCTCAATTCCCTTTTACATGCCTGTACATATCATCTATCCAAAGATACTGCAAGTTCCTTGAATACAGAGGCTCTTGATCAAGTAATTTAACTTCTCCCTCTCCATTAGATTATATATCTTTTTAAAATTAGACGGGTTGGATTAAATGATCCCTAGGGGTCCTTCTGGGTCTAAAATTTTATACATCTATTTATTGCTCGTCCTATAACGTGTATATCATAGCCATCTGATAAATATTTTGAGCTGTCTATCTGACTTTATCAATGCCTATTATAAAATTACCCCGTCACGGCTATTGGAAAATATTCTAAGTATTGCAATTTCTAGATGGCAATTAGGAAGAGCTTCCAGCTTAATCAAGCAGCCATAATTAGTAAGCTAAATACTCATTCAGTCATTTTCTCATTCAACCAGTATTAATGAAACATCAGGGACAGGTATCATGCTCTGACGTGGAGACGAGAGACCTGGCCCCTGCCCTCAAGGAACTCGCAATCCAGTGGGAGACACAGAGAAGTCAAAGCACTATTTACAATAAAGATTGCTAAAGAGAGGCACAAACAATACTATAGAAACATATGGAAGAAACAGCTAGCAGTGGCTGTGAGGTAGAGGAAGCTCAAGGAAATGTTCCCAGGACAGGCGACAACTAAAGTGAACCCTGATGGAACCAAACAGTCAGCATTTCAGGGACAGTACCAAGCACAAAAGGGTGGGGATAAGAGAACATGGCAAGCTGGAGGAAGCGCAATTTAGAATGCAACTTTAGGTTAGGAAGGGTGAAAGAGAAGCTAGAGGGACAGGCAGGAGTCAAAAGTAAGACGGGCTTGTATGTAATGCTGACAAGTTTGGATTTTTGTCCTTAAGCAAATGGGTAGTCGATGTTATGGAAATAATATCTCCAGATAAGTCATGAAATTGACCGAAGGTTCAAGTTTTATGTTAGAAACAGTGTACAGCAGAGACTGTTAGTTGTCCCCCAATATCTGTGCTTCCCTTCTTATACAGTAATAATAATTTTAGCTGGGCACATGGCCACATAGCTAAGGACCACATTTTCCAGCCTCCCTTGTAGCTAGGTGACACCACATGACTAAGGGCTGGCCAATGGGACATGTGCAGAAGTGATGTAGGAAACCGCCAAGATATACCCTTACATAGAAGGAGTGTCTTTTCTCCCGCCCCTTTTCCCAGCCCTTCTGTCGGAATGAGAATGTAATACTGAGTTACAGCAGCCATCTAGGATCACAAGATGGAAGCTGCTTGCTAAGGTGGCAGAGCAACAAGACAGAAGGAGCCTGGGTACCCGATAATTGAGTAGCTGCCATCCGACCCTGAACTGCCTAGTTGGACTGTTATATGAGAAAGAAATATCTTGTTTAAGGCACTGGATTTGGGGGTCTCTGTTACAGCAGCTTAACTTGTATCCACATGAATATACAGTGGAATTTAAAATTGGATCTAATAATATATATGTATGTGTGTGTGTGTGTGTGTGTGTGTGTGTGTGTGTGTAACTGAATCATGTTGCTGTATACCAGAAACTAATACAACATTGTAAATCAACTAGACTTCAATAAAAAATAAATTTAAAAAAATAAAATAAAATAAAATTGGATCTAATAGACTCAAGAACTGTACACACTTACCAATAACACCAGACTGAATTTAAAAAGGAGTTCTATAATTCACCTCTTTCAAGTTTAAGTGAGAGTGTATAGGTTATCAGAATGAGTTGTACTAAAACAACTTAAAGTAGTACATATGAATAGAAGGCAAAAATGAGTTATCAACATAAATCACCGAAATAATGTGGCTACAATAGTGTAGCCATGGGCTCATGTTAATTTATGGTCCTAAAATTACTATTCCAGTATTCAGAATCAGTTTTTTTTTAACTGATAGAAAAGGTTTAATTAGCAAAGATGACACAGGAAAGGAAGGAGCAACATCCACACCCAACCTAAGGAGACTGATTTCTAAGGTTCTCAAACTATCAGGTAAAAGTGACTATAATAGGTCTTCAAGAGTCTCAGGTTGCCCTGTGCATACTATTCCTAACACAGCAAGCTATACATAGGAGCCCAAAAAGCCCTTTGGGGATACCCCAACAAGGCTTATCCTATCCCATGCTGCCTTCCAGGGTTGATATCCATCCCCCACTTTCCCCACCATATTGAAATTTACCTCCATGGTCAGGCTCTTAGTATCATTCAAGATGATAATTACATATCAAGTAAACTATGACATGTTAATAAAGCAAGTTTAGAGTAGACATCGCCAAGGCTTTCTGTAAACCCATTTTAACCTGCTAGAGCAAAGTACCTAACCTTCATTTGGTTGGATCAAACAAAAAAAAAAAGTGGTTTTGCTAACTAAAATCCAAAACTAAAACGAACAAACAAAAATTCTTTAGAAGCCACAGGTCTAACCAAATAGTGGAAATGTTAGGCAAATTATAAGACTGCAGTACTTTTGGCAAAGAAGTAACATTTTAGGGACTTCCCTGGTGGTTAAAAGTCCGCCTTCCAATGCAGGGGACACGGGTTCAATCCCTGGTCGGGGAACTAAGATCCCCCATGCCGTGGGGCAACTAAGCCCAAGCGCCACAACTGCTGAGCACACGCCACAACTAGAGAGCCCGCATGCCACAACTACCGAGCCCGTGCACTCTGGAGCTCGCGCGCCACAACTAGAGAGAGAAAACCCGCACACCACAACTAGAGAGAAGCCTGCGCACTGCGACAAAGAGCCCGTGCACCACAACAAAGGATCCCACATCCTGCAACGAAGATCCCACGTGCCGCAACTAAGACCTGATGTAGCCAAATAAATTTAATTTAATTTAAGTTAAAAGAAAGAAGTAACATTTTAAAAACAGAACCACTAGGTGCCCTTCAAATCATGCCATGGAAGCTACCTATTCCTATACAAGTCCCTTGGCAGCTTGTTTTTCCACTAACTACATTTTTCCAATTGAATGTTAAATGATGATGGTCACAACTGTGATTTTATAGTCTCCACTTAAGTCACTGGAAAGGGATATAGGTAACAACCCAGAAGGTACTTTGGGCACACAAAGAAAGAATGAAGGTCTTATAACTAAGGGCAGCACTTCAGCTTGATGGAGCCAGAGACTAATTTTCCTCTTCCTCATTGTAATTATGATGGACTGCGACCAAAGAGCACCAAGAGAGACACACTAGGCTTTACCAGGCATCTCCACAGCTCTTTAGGAGAACAAAAAGAGTGAACCGGATACTCTGACTGCCTCTGAGAATGAAGACAGGACTTGGCCTTGTTCACCACTGCATCCCCAAGACCTGGGTCAGAAGGTACTTCACTAATTTTTCTTGAATGAACTGATGTGAAATGCCTCATTTCCTCTCATCAGAGACACGGTGCTGCCCTATGTAGTAAGACTAATTAGAGCCATTGAGTCTCCTCTATCTGCAAATAAAGCAGATTCACCTTTAAAAATGGTAGATGGACCTAACCCACACACAGAGTCACTTAGAACCATTCTAAACCATTTAAGGGTCTAAGCCATTTTTGGCACTAAGTTAAGCAGAAAATCAAACTATTGTCAAGTGATAGTTTATGCATATACTGCAATGGGTTCATTTCTTAAAATCAATGAATGATATCTCAAGTCATAGAAAACTCAATTTGCACATTACTCTAGATCCTCTTTTCTAAATGGTGTGATACTTTCTCATTCGGAATGGCCCTCTTAAAGCAAACCAATTTGGCTTGCCTTAAATAAGCAGGTTTCTAACCCCCTTCCACATAGCCCAGTATCATAATAGCTTAATAACAAAATTAGCAATGGAAAAAGACACCAAATTTCCTAAATCGAAATTCCTAAATCAAGCATCTTTTTTTAATTCCACAGCACCTGACTCCTTGATCCCTATTAATCTCCGTGATAAAGATATGCTTCCACCTAATTATCATAAAGGTGCACTTAGGTGTTCTTCTAGTGACAGCAGTGTCATCTTGTTTGATTCTATCCTACCCATCAGCTGTGACATCACCACACCACTGCCACACATAAAGAGCACAGAATCCATGTACGGAAGGAAATTTTAAAAAATACTTAAGATTCACAGTAAGCCATTTTAAGTGAATCAAGTCACTTTAGCTTCAACTGAAACTACTTGGGGCCCTGAATAGAAATTCAACTCAAGTATATAATAAGCATAGAAAAATACGGAGGAAGTTTTAAGTAACATTTCAAAACGGTTCTGAAAGAAAAAGAAGTAACAAGAGACGGATCCAAGATTAATTCATTTTAAAAGACACCCATGTTCTTCAAGACATCTAATCATGTCCATGGATTATTTTTAATAATAAAAAGTAAACAGCTATTCTTTAGCCTGAAAGGTAACACTGACTCTAACTTATTACTATAATGAAGAACTGGGAACAGCCTGCTCCCTCCCATGCCACGCACACAGATATTTGGTTTAATAACTCCCGCTAGACAGAAATGTAGTCCTTGACTATAACAACTGACTATATTTTGGTGAAGTCTGAGTGGCTGAAGAATCCTTTCAGATTTTTTTCAAAATATTCCAACTATTTCACAATATCTGTATATAATATCATGCAACACATTTTTTTAAATAAATTTATTTATTTATTTGTTTTTATTTTTGGCTGTGTTGGGTCTTCATTGCTGCGCGCAGGCTTTCTCTAGCCGCAGAGAGCGGGGGCTACTCTTCGTTGCAGTGCGCGGGCTTCTCATTGCGGTGGCTTCTCTTGTTGCGGAGCACGGGCTCTAGGTACGCGGGCTCAGTAGCTGTGGCACACGGGCTCTACAGCGCACGGGCTCAGGAGTTGTGGCGCACTGGCTTAGTTGCTCCGCGGCATGTGGGATCTTCCCAGACCAGGGATTGAACCCGTGTGCCCTGCATTGGCAGGCGGATTCTTAACCACCGCGCCACCAGGGAAGCCCACGCAATACGTTTTATAAGACCCTTTCTGTAACACGTCACCCCAGTACTAAATCCCAGCAAACTATATCCTGTTGCTTTTATCTCAACCACCTATCCACTAGTACTCTATGTCAGGCATAACCTTCAGAAATATTAAAAAAAAAAAAAATGCCAGGGTATACACATAAAATTTCTCAGGCATCCCTGGCTCTGGTCCATTATAGAAGCGCGCACAGACAAGGCCGTAGTCATTCACACAAGCGGGCGTAGCAGTTTTTGTTTGTAAATACAAGTCTGGTTTAGTTATGTAGTACTAATATCAATACACGTGATAAATACATAATGAGCAGATTTATATAAACAATTTGGACTGAGAATTCAAAATCAGATAAATACATAATCCTTTGAAAGACCAGTCGCTAATCAAAATGAAATTAAAAGAAGGCGTTCTATAGCAATTTGGAGCTAGATGGCACAAAACAGCATCAAATGTGCGTTACACTGAGCAGAGCTCTATGGACATTTTGATGGGGAAGCAGTAGTACCAACAGCCACACTACTTCCAGCCCCTTCATGGCCACATTTGTTTCAAAACATATTTCTCTTTTTGGGGTGATGAAAATGTTCTAAAATTGACTGTGGTGATGGTTGCACAACTCCGTGAATATACTAAAAACCACTGAATTGTACACTTTTAATGGGCGAGCCGTATGGTAGCTGAATTGTAGCTCAATAAAGTTGCTCCCTATTTTTAAAAACATGTTTGTGGAGCAAAATATTGCACACAAAAACAGCTCTGATTGGCTGCCAATATAAAGGATTCTGAATTTGATTTACCCTCAAATTCTTTTCCCAGTTCAAAATAAACATGTACACACATGCATGCACATCTGCACACACACAGGCAACATACAGGCACAAAGCTTTGGGCATTAAAATGTCAGAATGCTTTCCTTGTTTTTCAATAAGACCCTCGCTCTTCAAAAGTGCCTTATTAAAAATACCTTGCCAACTTTAACACCCTACTCTGATGGTTCCCAGAATGTTTTCTAACATGCCTTAGTTAGCTACCATGCTCCTATATAATGTCCCCTGTGAGAGACAGAATAAAAGGAAGGCTTAGGGGCTTCCCTGGTGGCGCAGTGGTTGAGAATCTGCCTGCCAATGTAGGGGACACGGGTTCGAGCTCTAGTCTGGGAAGATCCCACATGCCGCGGAGCAACTAGGCCCGTGAGCCACAATTACTGAGCCTGCGCGTCTGGAGCCTGTGCTTTGCAACAAGAGAGGCCGCGATAATGAGAGGCCCGCGCACCGCGATGAAGAGTGGCCCCCACTTGCCGCAACTAGAGAAAGCCCTCGCACAGAAACGAAGACCCAACACAGCCATAAATAAATAAATAAATAAATAAATTAATTAATTAATTAATTAATTAAATAATTAAAAAAAAAAAGGAAGGGTTGTGGTTCAAAAGCACAGACTGTACAACTAGACTGCATGGATGCTAGCTCTTTTACTTATTAGGTGTGTAACCTTGGGGTTGTTATCTAACTTCTCTATGCCTCAGTTTTCTCATCTGTAAAATGGGGATAACAATAGCTCCTCCCTCACAGCACTGTTATGTGGTTTAAATGTGTTAATGCATCTACAGCACTTACAAAGGTGCCATACTCGTGGTGGGTACTGTAATAAATTATTACTGATTGGCATTAGTATTAGTATTGGCTGATATCAAGTTGCTTCATGTTCTCTGTTGCCTTTGCTAGACTGTAGGATTATTTCAGGGCAGTGAATACCTTTTCTCCCTCCTAAACAAATGCTTTACATACAATTACTCCACGAATGCTTCCTCAGAATGTTTAAACACCACACCTATATGATGCCAAAAGCACTTAGAAAATTCCGTAATAAATCCAAAACTCATTTTGATAAATGTCAAATTGTGCAAGTACATATGCAGACCTAGAATAATGGTTGGCATCTCCACTGCTGAAGTTTTGGTTCATCCCATCAACTGAAAGACTAGAGACACGAAAGGATCCTTAGTCTTCTATATCACTAGCGGAAAAGCACTAGGTTAGAACCAAGGGCCCTACATTCTGCTCCTAGATCCACCTCAGACAATGCGACCTTCTGCAAGCCACTTAACCTCACTGTGCATCTGCCACTGGAGGGATAATTAACCATTCTTCAAAAGAAAGATGCTCTAAATAAAGGGCATTATCTTTCATATTGAGCTCATTTCTTGAGGGCAGAGTAAGTCTAATCTTTGAAAAAAACTTTTAAACATTTTCTTTTCCAGTTCAAATATGATGCTGCTGATGATGATTATAAATGCTGGTAAAGCTGCTAATAAATAATATATCTCATTAGTGTGGTGAGCTAGGCTTTTCAGTACTTGAACATACATTATCATAATAATCATCACAAAACCCTGTGAACAGACAGGAATGAGTTGCCTGGTTCCTTCCCTTCTGTGCGCCTATGGCATTCCAAATCCAAGTCCACTACCCAAGGGGTATCTGTCTCATCACGTGTCTGACATGGCAACCAAAGGAGAACACTGGAAGGTGGAAAAGCAGGCATGCTACCTTCATATACTTCCGACTCAAAAGGTTAGACCAGCTCTGCAACTACAGCAGCTCTCAGTAATCTATTTAGACTTAGACATTCATTTATCAAAACTGCTCTTGAACTTTTATCATCTCTAAGCGGCTTGACTACTACGAGTCTTCCAATATTTTCCACTTTGAGGGCTTGAAATCTGTAATAGAGATAAATCAGGAAAATGTATTACCTCTTGAAGTATCAGAACACCAGAAGTTTTCATGTTTAAAAGACAACACTGTTTGCTGCGCACATTTTCCTATATCTCCCTTTCCCTTCAAAATGGAGATTAAATTTTAAATCCTATTAAACTAAACAGTCTTGTATTTAAGTATATACTGGGTCAATCATATTTAAAAATTGGCATTTTCCTCACATTCAATGTAATGCCATCTTTGAATAAGTAATAAGCCAAGCATTTACCACAAACTTTCTTGTCTGCCAGAAAACTAGTGCTACCTCTAAATGGTCTACTCACCATTTAAAAGATACATGTTCAGAAAACAGCATCCCAGCTGGGATTAAGGCAGTATAAAGGAAAGATGCAATTTTCCCTAAGATTTCTGGTTCATATATAAATGGCAAAGCTCCAAAAGTTTTAACCAGTTAGGCCATAAATCTACTAAAAGAGTCAATAATAACTATACCTACTATGTGGCTTGAACTGTGCTTAGCACTTTATATGCATTATTTCATTTAATCCTTAAAACCAACAGACGAGGTTGTTTACAGAGGGGGCAACAAGGCTCAGAGAGGTGAAGGGAGTTGCCCAAAATTACACTGCCAACAAGAGGCAGAGTTGGGATTTGAACCCAAGCCTGAGATTCCAGGGCCGAAGATCTTAGCCACTGAACTCTATACAGCCTTCCCACTGAGAAACATACAAGAGTGGAACAGAAAACTTTGTTGAAATGAAGCATTCTTTAGAAATAAGTGGGACCACGAAACAAAACTCTACAACTGTCTTACCCCTTTTTACTGAAGAGACTATAAAAGCACGTCACACATAGAATATAAAAACCATTCCTTTATCACCCCTCTATACCCATGTCCCTATGATCTTCGGGCAGTAAAACGTTACAACAAGGTCAGGCCCTGGGAACTGTGTCTGGAGTGGGACAGCAATAATAAAGGTGGGACGGCAATAATAAAAACCAGTTGAAAGATTTCGTGTTTGACTTACTCCATTTACTTACACCCCCTTTCTTCACTTGCCTTTCTCTTCATCTGTCTCATTTGGAGGAAAGCAATTCACTGCTTTGCAACAGGCATACCTCTGATGTGCTGCTTGCCCCTTTTCAAAACCACCTCAAACTCTAGAAAGCTTTTATCAACCTCCGAGCACATGAGGCTTGATAACTTTCCTCTACTATTAAACATTTCAGTAGCCAGCAACTGACAAAGCAGCTTGTATAGTGAATGCGTTATAAACGAAAGCAGCTTCAAAGTTAGCAAAAGTTAACTTCAGTCAGTGACACAAGCAAGTGTGCATAGAATGGGGCAAAGCTTTGACCCCATCGATTGTGCTGCTTTAAGTTCATGGTCATTATGTTCTAACAACCTCTCTTCTGAAGACAGCAGTCCCTTGGCAGGCCCTTCACTGTCAGTCTTAGCTACCACCCCGCAACATGAAGACCTCAGCCAGCACGCAACACATTTTAAGATTCAGATCATTATCAAACAACCAGAGTGCTCTCTTGAAGTAAAAGAAATTATGCAACATAGGGGTGGAAAATGGATGTCTATTGCCTTTGCTGTAGGCCATTAGGGGTTTTAAGGCTATGAAAATATATGAGTATTTGACTAAAGGAACAGACTCAAACAGCACAGTGTGGCCTCAGTGTTTTTCAAAGGGTCACCCCAGGGTTACCACAGCTGCCCTTGCAGGCAGACTTTCTCTGAAGTACTGGGTTTTACCTCAAATTTTCATTATGAATACTGCATTCTGAAGCACAATGTATTTGAATTTAAATATTGTTAATTATTTAAAATTAGCTACCACTGAATGTTCTTCTCAATGTTTGCGTAAAATAAATGCTTCAAGAAAACACAAGCTGCTTTATTTTGTAACTCCTAGTACACATTATCATGTCACCACCCTGCTCATCCAGTATACCCAGTGTGCTCCAGTTTGAGAGAAAGAGCACTGGACAGAGATTCTATTTGTTTGAACTAGTGCAATGCCAGGAATATAATAGGTACTTCATAAGTATTTGTGGAACGAATTGGCAGAATGGCTTCAAGGACTAGTTTTCAACTTCAAGAACATTCCAGAAAAACCTTTTGAGACACATAATTACAAAAGAAAACCACAAAAGAAAAAGGACAAAGAAAATATACCAATTATGATTTACAAATATTGATAAGGGAGAACAATAAAAACCATACTTTGCTTAGCTTAGTTGGAAGGAAAAGGCTGCCAGGATGTCATATAGAGATAATATTGCAGGGGGTAGGGGGAGGTTAGGGTGATTAAAAACCAATTCCATTTAGCGAACACTAAGACGAGTTTTCAACTGACTCTTGTGCTTTCCTTTGTACATTTTTAATATTAATGATTTCAAACTTACAGAGGAAAATAAGGAATTGTAATGGATACCCGTGTTCCTGTGTACCCAATGCATGATGCTGAAACTACTGAAGTCCAGGAACCATGCCTCATTTGTTTTATACCTCTCTCTGGTTTTTAATACAGATTTCTATATACATGAGGAGTTCAAGAAATGTTTAACAACTGCCAAGAATAAGTGTCTAATCATATTAAATTCTTAACTGCATCCTCTCCGCGAGCCCCTCCCCCAAAAAGACTTGCCCTAAAAAAAGTATGCTTTGTTTTAAATAACAAAAGAAAAACAAAAAATAAATACTTTTACTGGTCCTAGATGAAAGAGTATTGAAAGACTGGGGTCTCGGCTCATTTCAATCATGTGACCCGGCCATATCTGTTTTCCTATGATAAAATGAGGCTCATACGGCCGGCCCTCTCTCCAGAGTTGTTGCATGAATAAATCAGCATGTATTTACATGGTAACCATTACAAGCGAGGTATTGGGAAGGACAATATAGCATATTTACCTCCCTAATCACTACCAACAGCAACGACTTACTATGTGCAAGGCCCTGATTTAAGCACTTTTATGTAAGGTATACAATCCCTTATCTTAAAACCTTGGTGCCAGACATGTTTCCAAATCCAAAAACGTCCAGACTTTTAGGTAGGCAGTAACCTGCATGTACTACACATTATGTAATACCCCAGTATGGTCTGAGGCACTGCCCCATAAACACATTACTAATTTTACAACAAAACCAAATAAATATTAACATTAAGTAGAATAAAGGCTATAAAATACATTCCCATCAGTTCAAGTCAAATTTTGTCAGCATCTGAGTTTTGGCACCTAACTTACCAAATAAAAGTTTTATCACACCTTTTTAAATTAAAAATTGCAAACAACAAATTTTAGATGTCCCTAACTCATTCAGTCCTTCTAAGTACTCTAAGATCGAAGTTCTCTTATTCCTATTTTACAGATGAAAACTATGAGGTACAGAGAGATTTACTAACTCACCCAGTATACCCCAGCTAGTAAGTCTCCTGGCCCGAACTGCAACCCAGGCAGCCTAGCTCCACTACTGTGCTCTTAACAACTATGCTCTATGACTTCTCTCAGAAACTGCTTGATGACACCAGACAAGCATGTGAAAAGTAAAACAGTACTAAACAATTTAAGTATCCAAAACAACAGGGGAAACAGCACAAGGCAGAATTTATTCGTTATTCAATAACTATTTATAGAGGACATACCATGTGCCAGGTGCTCAGGAGACAACGACGAGCGAACCAGACAAGGTCCAGGTTGCCTTCATGCAGCCAGAGACCAGTGGGGAAATGGCCCAGCATCAAATAAACATAATTATGACATGCATGGCAAGTTTGTGTGACTGCTGTTCACATCCAGAGGAGGAGATCAGGGCAGTGGGGGGCGGTGTAATAGGACATAAGATTCGAACTGCTCCTTGATTAGTATTGGGATTTGCAAGGACAAAAAGAAAAACGGAGGGCTTTTGAAACAGATGATGGCATGGCATCCATTCAAAAAGCCGTTACTGTGCGCCTACTCTACGCCAAGAATAATGCTAAGCACAAAAGTTCCAAACTAGGTAAAAATCCATTTAAACCAACAGAGGATTTGTGTAAGAGAATAATAAGGACAAGTGGGATAGTAGGCCTGGGTCACATCATGGAGAACCCTTGAGTGTTAAGTTGAGGAGCTGGGATTAGACCCTGCGGGAGTCACTGAAGGTTATTTTGCAGGTTTCTGCCTCACAATATTAGGATTTATCCCTATGGAATGTCAATGACTATCTGCATTCCTATTTGGGGCCAATTAGACCTCAAAGCTGGATTGCTTTCAAGCAAGGGCTCAGGGCAACAAAATAAGTGCCAAGTCTAAATTCATTTAATCCTCAAGGAATAGAGAAAACTCTAATCTCTCAAAAAATAAAGGTAGGGCAATTTGAAAATGTTGGAGAAGGCAATGACCAACTCTTCTTTTTTTTTTTTCAATTTTTCAATTTATTTATTTATTTATTTATTTTTGGCTGCGTTGGGTCTTCGTTGCTGCGCGCGGTCTTCCCCTAGTTGCGGCGAGCGGGGGCTACTCTTCGCTGCAGTGCGCGGGCTTCTCATTGCGGTGGCTTCTCTTGTTGCGGAGCACGGGCTCTAGGCGTGCAGGCTTCAGTAGTTGTGGCACATAGGCTTCGGTAGTTGTGGCTCGCGGGCTCTAGAGCGCAGGCTCAGTAGTTGTGGTGCACGGGCTTAGTTGCTCTGCGGCATGTGGGATCTTCCCGGACCAAGGCTCGAACCCGTGTCCCTGGCATTGGCAGGCAGATTCTTAACCACTGCGCCACCAGGGAAGTCCCCCAACTCCTCTTAAAATCCCAAAGGCCGTTTCTAAAACCTAAGTTATTCCTTCATAAGCAAATGAGATTTCCAACCTTCCAAAGTACATTTCTATGAGAAAATAAAACATCATTCTTTGAAAAACAAATTCTTAAGTTGAACGATGATCTGATCTTTAATGAGGCTGGTGACAACTTACCTCAGGGCACAGGTGACAATGTGACAGTGGAAACTCAACTGCTTTTTAACATACCTCAGAGTTCCCACTCCCCTATCCCCTTACCTAAGCAGAGTGGAAGAAGTGAATTACATATTTATTCAGCATACATATCAAAGATTTTCATTCTCAGGTCTTAATGTAAACAACTGAGTAGCGAGGTATTCTATTTGTCCTCTGCAAAACAAATTCTCTTTACGCCCACTAATTTGTTTTTCAGTCATTGACCTTCCACAGAGAAGTAGGTAACAAAGACTCTTCAATGGCTTCCCGCTGTTCTGAGAACCAAACTCAAATTATTTCTCAGAATCTCCAGGCCCTGCATCACCTATTATCTGCCTCTTTCCAGGCTCCTTAACTCCTTTAACCACACCCCCACATAGCTCACTAGGCTCCATCCACGCTGGCTTGTTTTCTGTTCCTCAAACATCTCAAGTTTGTTTTTCTGCCTCAAGGCCTTGACTCTTACTCTTCTCTCGGCTCTTGACAAGGTAAGCTGACAAGGTAAGCTCAATCTCTCTTCTTTCACGTCTCTGTTCAAAGGTCACCTTTGCTGGGAGGGCTTTCCAGAGCACCCTTACTAAATAGGCCGGTCCCAGTTCTCCATCTCACAGTATTTCCATCATTGTTGTCACTACCATCTATAAGGATCGTCTTCATTTGTTTCCTTGTTTATTGTCTATATCCTTCGGTGGAATATAACCTCTGTGAGACTCTAGAAGAACAAGGATCATGCCTCTTAAGGTTTATCATTGTGCGTAACACAGGGCCTGGCAAATAGAAGGTGCTCAACAGATTTCATAAAATAAATTACTAAATGAATGAAGAATATATTTAAAGGCTGATTGCTATGAATGTCAGTAACTTGAGAAAGCCTTTTTGTTCTAATTTTGAGATGTTTCTCTACAGCTGTTCATTTTTCAAAATTCTTTCTACATTTTCTGAAATCTGGTGACACCTGAGAAATTGTTGTGCTAGTTCATGGCAATAAAAATATATCACTCAACCAATGGATTTAAGAAAAAATACTTTGAGGAGGTGGTAGTAGTTTATTAAACATCAATAAAATCAAACAATTTGAAAATTGGTTAGTCTCATTCCACTAATGTAAGTCAAATTACATGAAGAAAAGTAATTTAAAATGTAAAGAAATGAAAAAGAAGAGAATTCGACAGCAAACTGCAATTATGTTTACTAACATCAGAAATATCCAGTTTGATAACTTCTAGGTGTACTAGGTGGATTATTAAGTACATTTTGAGTAACATTCTAAGATTCAGAGCAAAATGCTTAAGACAAACTCATATCCACCTTTATCTTTTTTTCTGGCAAACATAAGTAGTTCATACTAGGGCAACGTTACCTTAGACTTGGTATCAGTAATAATTACACAAGGAAAAAAAATGGCATAGTAACATAAACTCTTTTCTTTGAAACAGTTGGCAAGTTTGTATATCTTTCCAGAAAGGGCTGGCAAGAAAATTACAGATTTACAAGGGTGGGCCTATTGGTATAAATCCCCTCTCCCTACTATATCCCATTTTTTAAAAGAACTAAAGTGAAGTCAGAAATTTACCAAATGAGTGAGGGAAACTACAAATCACCTGTAAGCCATATAAGCCATATAACTAAACTGATGATCAACAGACTTCAATGTTCTTGTGAAAACCACTTTCCTGAGAACATCACCTTAAACTCGATACTGTCATACCACCCTTTTTTAAAGTGTGCTTATAAAAATGGCAGATTAAAAGCCTTGGGAATTTGAGGCTCTTATTTATCTATTTTAAAAACACATCATTTGATGTTGCAGCAGAAACTACATGCTTCGTCTCACTGCCAAAAAAGTGCTCCCAGGACAGTGAAATTTAGCGCTCATCTTCATTCACAACTTGGTTTCTTCTGAGATGATTGCCAATTAGTACACAGTATGTCAATGGCAACACCTGGTCACACATCAAGCAAACAATTCTATCACTGTTAAGTATAAGACTTAATAAAAACTTGCAGATAAGGGAGCTAATATTTTTAAACGTAAAATGATGTCATAACTGCTTAATGGATTATTTCATTTTTCTCAGTTTTCAAACTTGAACACTGGATATAGCCCATTTCCAAGAACACAGCCGCCAAGGTCAGCATGTGCTAGTTCACTGTATCTGCCTCCACTTTCAGCTTCTTCATTCAATTTTCTTCACGCACTAATTAGCGCATGGAAGTGAGTAAACGAACCTCAGTATGGGAGCTAACAGGGCAACTGCATGGGGAGAAGGCGATATTGCTGGTGCTGTGTGAAATCAGCTTCAGCGCACTAATCCCCAATCCACAGAAAAGTCGTCTCTTTGACATGGTTTTTAAATTCTGCTTCTTGAGGGTATATACAAATATGAGATCTGAAGTAAGAAACTGTGGCTTCTTTAAAAGAAAAAACAAAAACAAAAACAAAGGCAGGGGCCCTCCCAACAGAGACAGCTTTAAACTCCAGAGTCTGTCAGTTCCCATTCAGTGTGCTTAGTAACCAGCCTATGCTAACTTGAGTGACTTTAGCCCAAACCACTTAGTCCTCTGACTACATTAAAACGATGAACACCCCAGTCTGCAGGAGAAACGGAGCCAGGCATCAAAGTCTCTCTGTCTCTCTGTCTCTCTGTCTCTCTGTCTCTCTGTCTCTCTCTCTCTCTCTCTCTCTGTCTCGCTCTCTCTCTGTCTCTCTCTCTCTCTCTCTCTCTCTCTCTCTCTCTCTCTCTCTCTCTCTCTCTCATACATACATTCTAAGTGGTTGTGGTTCTTGAACTAAGTTACTGAAAACTAGAAAGAAACTTTCAAGTTCCTCAGCTGGTATTTGCTAGAGGATCATTCCCATCACTTGCAGTACACCGTAATAGACTGCAAGCTTCCAAGAAAATCATTAGACAACTGTGATTAATCCAAAGAAGCCAAGACTTTTAGAGATGAAGACGTTCAAAGCAGAGTTAGAAGCTTCGAGGAGGAGAGCAGTGTGCTCCTGACTCGGGAGCCAGCAGCGGAGCCTACCAAGTTAGAAGATTCTAGAGGAGGCACGGTTGGGAGGCACAAAGCAGAAACTGTTAGAAGGCAAGAGACAGTGGGGCCCGAGGCGGGCAGAGGGACCCCAGACCGTCACGGGCAGCGACAGCCCGGAGGAGAAGACCTTAGAGGGATAACAAAGAAGCAAAGGAAAGCTAGGTACAGTGGTCCTCAAAGAACCCAGGCGACTGGCGGAGCCGGCGAGTCCGGGAGGTAGGGATGAGAAGGTGCAGGGATGAGGGCGCACAGCGGCAAGCGAGACAAAATGGGTTGGGGGGTGAGGGGACGTGCAAAGAGCGAAGGTAGTTCCCCGTCCCTCTGCCCCTGGTGCGGACCGCAACTCCTTACCGCGCGCCGCCTGGCCCCGCCGGGTCCCAGGGGCGCGGAGGCGGCTGATGGAGCCGCTGCGACTTCAGGACCCTGCCTCACCTTGTTTGCCGCGCGTCCCGGCGTCCCGCTGCCCGTTCGCCGGCTGCTGCGCTCCGAGGGCCAAAGAGCTAGTCGCGCGGCGCAGCCGGCGCTCTGTCCGGCTGTGAGGCACCGGCCCCCAATCCTCCGCACCCCCTGCTCGCCCCGGTCACTTCGCCTCGCTCTCCCGCAGGCGGAGAGCACGGACCCTAACCCGAACGCCGCTCCACTTATTTCAAAAGCCCCCGTCCCACGCTTCCCCGGAATAGGAGCGGAGCTGCTGCGGCCGCAGCGGCAGAGCCTCCGCCTGACCTCACCGGGGGGCGGGGGGGCGGGAGCCCAGTTGAGGAGGGGAGGGGGAGGGAGCGCGCGGGCGGGGGAAACATGGCGGCGGGGGCGGCCCCGGCGGCGCCTGCGCGGGAGGCGGGGGAGCTGGGGCTAGGACCGTGTGTAGGGTCCGAGCACAACTCCGCTGCAGCCGAGGCGTGGCGAGGAGGGGCCCGGAGGCGGGGTGACCGCCCAGTGGCCCTCACGCCTCCGAAACCGGGACGCTCGGCTTTGAGCACACTTGGCCTCTAGTGCCCAGGGGGCAGAAGAGGTGAAAACTGTCAAGTATCCAGGGACACAGTGCGCCCGCCAAGAGGAGGCCCCCCGGTGCTCCTGCCTGCAATTGTCGCGGCCCCTCTTAGTCACAGGGGGCCCGGGCACACGGTGTGCCCTCAAGCCGCTTCCCCTCGGTGGGGCGCGCACCTCGAAGTCAGCCTGACCCAGGCTGTCACACAACTGTTCATCACTCTTCGGATGCGACGAGCGCTTCATCTCTGCCCTCCCTACGGGAGGTACACACGATTAAGAAAGAGGAAGAATAACAAATACGGCACTTCAGCACTTTACCGAGCGTCTGCTTAGAACCCAGCGCTGAATTATTCACTCACTTATTCACTCAACGCTGCTTCCAAACTGGTGGAACTGCTATTCTGAGTCAGAATCTTGACTCTCTCCTCCCGGTTCTGTCAGCTAAGCCCCCAACAAAAACCCCAGTCAAGCCTGTTTTTCCCCTTTGCAGGTCTTCTGTTCATTCTTTGCCTTCTTGACGGTTACAGCCTGGGGCCACCTTTTTACACCTCTTCCTTTGCCTCTTCTACTTATAATTCCAGACTTCTCCTAGGAAAAATAATGGGAGCGTGCTGTTAGCAACCAGTTTACTCACTGGTTTTTTTTTTGTTTGCTTTTTGTTTTTTGTTCTTTTTTAAGGAAGTGATGGGGTGAGTGTGGGGACTGTAGTTCTTTATATTTCCTAATATTTCTCCCTTTGCCTACCAGTAAACTGATCAGGCATCTGAGATCTCAACATTGTTGACTTGGTATTTCAAATTCCATACACTGAAATTCTAGTAGTGCATTTTAAGTAACTTAGAAATTAATCAGTTACTCAAAAACTTGCAAGAACTAAAGCTATCACCACATTGTTGGGCTTTACCAAACTGGTAAAAAGGTAAGAAAGAACTCCAAGTGCACATGTAATTTACATTATTATCTTTTACCTGTCAGTGGATTCAACACGATTCATCTTTGTTAACAGGCGTGCATTCATTGGCTTCTCCACTATGCTTATTCAATAATTATCATATACCTGCGTTACACACAAAATGCCTATTAGGTGGAAAGCACCTGTTACAGGAGTTTACAGCCTCATTGAGGAGATGTGTTTAAAGCAATTGATTTCAGCATGTATGAAAAATCTAGCACGTTAAGTTAAAAATAAATAAATACAACTGAGTTGATATACATCCAAGTCATTGCTTCATCCCTGCCATAAAAAGGTTCAAGTGGGGTAGTTTTACAGTAAGTTCTCAAACAGAAATAACAGGAAAACGGTATAATCAGGTGTGGCCCTAGCAGCCCCAATTCACACTATTCACCCTTCTGATACATAGCAAGGATGGGGGCGGTTATAGAATCTGCATCTGAACAACGGGATAGGAATAAGATATATTACAAATAGACTTATTCGGTAGGAATTAGTTGCTATTTGGGTTAGGATGCTTTGAAAAGTTAATCTAGTGGACAGAGCACTCTGACTTGGAGTCAGAAGACACTTATGAGCTATGTCACATTAAGTTAACCCCATCACCTCTCCTGAGTGTGTTCTTCCTGAATTTAGAGTGGGGTAATAATGATATTGGCCTGATCTGCATCACAGCATTGTTCTAGGTTTCAAAACAAAAAAACGTCATGTGAAACTACCTTGTAAACTTGTAAAAAATATATATAAATGTAATGCAATGTTTTCATTAATATCAGACTGATTGGCCACTAGAAGCTAGGGATTTAATCATGAAGGATGTTACAAGTTAACCTGTAGCCCAAAATGTGAAGAATTAGAAAAAGCATTTGGAGTACAATAGTACAATAAAAATCTAAAGAATGGGGAGATGTAACAGAGGTTCAAGGAATAAGAAAACAAGTGAAAACAAAATATTAGTGGTGAAGAGAATACAGAAAATGATGATGGCTATTATGGGCTGAATTGTACCCCCCCCCTCAAAATTCATATGTTGAAATCTTAACCCCTAGTATCTCAGGATGTAATGTTATTTGGAGATACATTATTTAAACGGGTAATTAAATTAAAATGAGGTCTTTAGAGTGGGCCCTAATCACACATGACTGTTGTCCTCACGCGAAGAGGAGATTCGGACACACATGGGCATACACACTACCATGTAAGGACATAGTGGGAAGGCGGCCATCTGCAAGCCAAGGAAAGAGGCCTCAGAGGAAACCAAACCTGTTGACACCTCGATCTCGGACACATAGCCTCTGTGAGAGCTGTGAGAAAATAAATTTCTGTTTACTGTTTATTGTTGTTTAAGCCATCCGGTCCATGGTACTTTGTTGTGCCTGCTCTAGCAAACTAATATAACGGTAAAAAATTTAAATGCCAGCTGGATATCCTCCGTATTAGTTACTGTTAATTGCTGCCTAACAAATTGCCACAAACCTGGTACTGGCCTAAAACTACACACATGTACTACCTCAGTTTCTGGGGGTCAGGAGTCCAGGCATAGCTGAGCTGGGTGCGATGCTCAGAGTCTCACAAAGCTACAATCAAGGTGTCGGCCGGGCTGCGTTCACATGTGGAGCTCAGAGTCTTCTTTCAAGCTCATTCAGGTGGTTGTGGATTCAATTCCTCAGGGTTGTAGGACTGACACCCTGGGCATCTACAGGCTCTAGAGACTGCCCCCCTCCATAGTTAGCTTACAACAGGGCTGTTCGTTTCATCGTGGTCAGCAGGAGAACTCTCTCCTCCAGAAGGGACTTTAATTACATCTTCAGAATCTCTTCACTGTTGTCATGTAAAGTAACCTAATCATCAGACTGGTCACCAAGCATATCCACAGGTCTCGACTACACTTAAAGGAGAAGGGAATGTACAGGGCGTGTACACTGGAGGGCAAGAATCTTGGAGGTCATCTTAGAATTCTGTCCACCATGTCCCCCAACAGTTTGACAAGACCAATTTAATTATATGTTTATAGAAATTCAACAAGACAGAGATCATGCAGGCAGATGTGGACACACATGTACACATGTACACACACCAAAGAGCACCCAGCCACAGCTGAGGCCTAGTCCCTCAGGAAGTATCTGCCAGCCTGCTGTGTGCCTAATAGATATGAAACCAAAGGGTTTCGATTGCATTAACTCTGATTAAAGAACAAATTGAAAAGTATTAGGACACCTTTTTTGACCTCTCTGCTCAATTTGCATTTCTTTCAAACACTCAGCTGGTCCATTATTGAATGGAACCGGTAATTATAGAGAGCCCACGGAGGGTCTGCTTAGCCCCTTACTCACTCCATAGAGTGAAATAAGGAACAGAATAAGGAGGAAGGTTTCTATTCCCCTGTGGCTCACAAAATAGTCTAGACAAGTCGCCAAAACATATATATATGGTGGGGTGGGGTGTGTGTTTAAATACAGAAATAAACACACACTTTCTAAGTGAAGAGAAACCAACATGTTCTATCCTCTTAGTCAGATAAGTGAACTCTTAATTGGGCTTCAAGGAGAGGTCAAGATTGAGCTTGAAGCCAGGAAAGGATCTAAAGGATCTGTACAGATTTTCTTAACATCAAGGATGAAACTAGCCATAAACCACACTAACCAGATATTGTGTGCAGGACTCTGGGAAGATTCTAACCCTGCCCTCTTCTGTCAAAATTTCAGAGCTGACTTCTCAACACAGCTCCTGTGCACTTCATTCTTACGGGAGCTCAAATTTGGAGGGTTAGAAATCAAAAACGTCCTGGGTACTCTGGAATCAAAGCGTTCTAAAAACAGAACTATAGGATGAGTGCAAAGGATACCACTGAGGGGTTTTAAGCGTAAGAGTGATAAGAGGCAATGTATGTTTGAGAGTCACCATGACTTCTCTGAGTTGGACAGGGGCAAAGGCAAAAGCAGGGAGACTGGTAAGAAGGGTGCAGTAGGCAGACAAGTGATGATGCAGCCTAGAATAGGGTGGTGGCAGTAGAGACAGAAAAAAAGGCAGATGGAACAGAGATATATTCAAGAGGATGACCCAGCAACTAGGAAGACCCATTCAACTAGATGAAAGATGATGTCATTTATTATCCTGGGAAAGACGGAAGCATCTAGGTTTTGGAGGAGGGTTTTTTTCTGGCGGTGGGGGGGGGGTGGATCGCATTGCATAAAGAGTTCCATTTGAGACATGTTACCTTTGTCAGTAAGATATTCAAGAGGAGAGATCAAGCAGGCAGGAATGCATGCATCAAAGGCTCAGAGTAGATTCTCTGTGATGGAGAGTCTTCACTGGCAGGCTTCTATAGGAAATGGTACACAACTGTTGTCTGTCTCCCCACCAACTTGCTAAAACATGATATACATAACAACCTGGCTGTATCTCAAAATAATTATTCTAAGTGAAAGATGCCACACAAAAAGGGGTGCATACCTTATGACTCAATTTATATAAAATTCTAGAAAATGAAAATGAATCTATAGCAATAGAAAGCAGATCAGTGATTGCCTGGGGATGAGAACCGCAACTGTCCATTCATTCAACAAATATTTATTGAATGTTTCCCATATGCAAGGCCATGCTACACTCTATGAGAGACACAAAGAAATATAAGATCTGGTCTCAAAATTTATAAAGTCATCTTGAGGAGATATGTCAAAGCTCAGGTAACCACTATACCAAGCACGTGTGATATGTCATATGTGTGATACAAGCAATGGGAATTCATATAATCACTCTTTGTCATATCAGTAAATTGGAAATAAAGTCCCGACATCAGAAATTTGGTTAAATATATTATATGAGTATATAATTGAATACTCCACACTCTTTCAAAAACAATACATGATTTCATGTGTTGAAATGGAAAGATGTTTATGATAGGCTACAAAACGGTATTATGATTCTCCCCCCACAGTAAACACATATATATGCATACAGAGAAATAATTAGGAAACTATAGAATAAGACAGTAACAGTGATTATCCTTTCATGTATAAGATTATGGGGGTTATTATATTCTTTTCCTTGTATTTACTTTCTGACTTTTCTGTACTGAGACTGGAAGAATAAAATAATGTAATTTTTTCTAATAAAGAGGAAAGGCTTTAGAGAAATCCTGATGCAGAGTCATGTTTTAGCCAAGTCATCTTTAAAATTTTTTTATCGAGGTTGAATTGACACATAACATTATATTAGTTTCATGTATACAACATAAAATGAGTTGATATTTGCATACATTGGGAAATGGTCACCACAATAAGTCTAGTTAACATCAGTCACCATACATAGTTACAAAAATTTTTTTTCTTTTTTTTTTCTTGTGATGAGGACTTTTAAGATCTACTCTCTTAGCAATTTTCAAATATGCAGTACAATATTATTAACTATAGTCACCATGCTGTGCATTACATCCCCACAACTTATTTAGTTTATAACTCAAAGTTTGTACCTTTTGACCCCCTTCACCCACTTTGCCCCCCCCACCCCCCTCCAGGCATGTCATTTCTAGATGGGACTATATCCACTAGAGATACAGAACTAAAGCAGGTAGTTAGAATACATTTCTAGAGAGATGATAGTTAAAACAATGGAAACAAGAAAACTCAGGGGAGCTTAGACTCACGGAAGACTTAGTTACCAGAGGAGACACCAAAAGAATGGGGAGAAAAAGAGATCGCCTCCAAGTGAGAAACAAGAAAACATCAGAACCAATGGAGAGGTAGCTGTGCTAAACATAAGACAGTGAGGGGCACTTACTCTCACGGAGAGCATGGTAACACTCTCCAAGTAGAAGTTTCCAGAGCAAGTGTAGAATTTTAAAACTTACGATGCGTTTTAAAAAATTTACCACAATATTACCATATAAAAATAGTGTCATCTTCCTCAAATGCAAATCTAAATATGTCACTTAGTTTCAAACTGCTTCTTCTTTGCACATTAGAACTCACAGAAATCAGGAGACTGGGGCTGGAAAGGAACGCAAAGACCATTTTTTTGTCTTGGCGCTTGATTTCACTGATGAGAAAATTGAGGCCCAGAGAATTAAACTGATTTGCCCAGGGTCACACAACCAGTGACTTAAATATAGTTAACATTTTTCAGCTGTTTGTGCTAAAGGGGAATGCAGGAGGCTTGGTAAATGAATCCTTAGATATTCCACTAATCTCACTTTGTCAACAGTTTCAAGGTCCTCCTTTCACAATCTTTTCCTTTCCTGTAACTCTGGTTGGCCTACTCTATCCCCCTTCTTTCCACCTTCCTCTTTCCTTTCTCCTAAACCTGTCTCTTTTGCAGTAACTGCTTCATTTTGCCAGGACTTTGCCCATATGATCATCATAATAAGAATGTCCCCTTCTTGCCATCCTAGCAAATAGCTTCTCCTTTTACCAGACTCAGCTCAAGTGTCACTTTCCCTAAGAAGCATTTTCTGTCCACCCAGGCGGTAATGCACACACCTCAGTGCAGTGGTGAAGAGCAAAGTTTGTCCGGGTTTGAATTCAAGTTCTGCCACTCACTGTGACCTTGGGCAAATTACTGAATCTCTTTTTGCCCACTTATAGTATTTTGTAACATGAGGATCCTAATAATTCCTTATCTATTGGATTTTCCTGAAGGCTTAATAAGTTACTATACATGAAAGCACTTAGAACCGTGCTTGGTACACAGGAAACTCTACAGAACTCTTAGGTACTATCATTATCTTGAACCCATTCCTCTCACCAGAGCACCTGAAATACTCTCTGGTATTTTGTGCATGCCTGCTTCTCTCTACTAGACTATAAGCAGTTAAGGGATACATAACATAATTAGATGTGAAATATGATGTCAAAACTACTTTTGAAAGGACTTCCATGTCACTTCTTCCAGGCTGGCAGGTGAGCTCCCCTAAATACTATGTAACTTGGGCAAGTCTTTTACCTTCACTGACTCTTCTCCAATCTATAAATGGGAGAGTAATACTCACTATTCAACATGTCACAAATTGTGATGAATAGTGAATTAACGTTACTAAGGTACTTCAAGATGAAAAGTACTACAGAACGGCACAGTGTTTTTAACAGGGTTTGCCTTCTTTATTCTTGGAGATAGCAAATGTGACTATAGGAACTTTGTTTACAGGGAGGCTCAGCTTCTATTTTTTCAGGTTGACTTTCTTCTGATGTAACATTATATGTCCTTCTGGAGGGCTTGCCTAGAGATTTCAACGGCAATGTAAGTAGCAGGAACTCCTTGGGAACAATGGTCCCTGTTTCGTAAACATGATATTGTTAGGGGTCTCTGCCTCTTATCATTAGGTGGGACCTGAACAGCATCTGATCAAGTTTCTTTCTCCAATCCTTCATCCCAACAAAGTCTCCATCGCATCCGCAGTTGTTGATCTGTTTCAGTAACTGATTCTATCCAAAAGCCAAACCTTCCCTAATCAGCAGTGATGACTCCTCGTGCCCACTAACAGCCACAGCACGACTTCAGACTAGCCTCAGCCGCTGCTAACACCCACAAAACAAAGAACTCTAGAGCAGCACCCGCCAACAGAAATATAATGTGAGCCACAAACGTTACCCACATATGCAATTTTAAATTATCAAATAGCCACATTTTAAAAAGTAAAAAAAAAGTGAAATTAATTGAATAATATATTTTATCTAATTCAATAAAGCCAAAATATTTTCAACATGTAATCATTACAAAAAAGAATCAATGAGATATTTCATATTACTTTTTTTTTGTACTAAGTCTTTGAAATCCAGTGTGTATTTTACACTTCAACACATCTTAATTTGGACTGGCCACATTCCAAGTGCTCAGTAGCCACATGTGGCTAGTGGCTACTGTACTGGACATGGTAGGTCTAGAGATCTGGTTTACTGACCTGAAGTAACCTAAAATTATAGACCTATATATACCAGAGAATGGTCTCCAGCAGCCGTCCCCTCACACAGTACCCTACGAGTGCAAGAAATGACATGGAAAGTGTAATTTTTTATTGTCTACACATTAAAGGTTTTGCTAAGTACCACTAATAAACTACAAAGGCATCATGTAGTAATATGATACAATAGCAAATACGATACTACAGAAAAATATGAAAATTCTAAAGGATTTAACTGCACATGAAAGACCAGCTATTACATTTCTGACCAATCAGATGAGAAATAGGCAGCAGGAATTACCCATTGCATTGAGTGTATCAAGTTTAGAACTGGAGACATTTTAAAAATGACAGCAATGCTTTGTCTGAATTTGTGATGATTTGGAATCACATGAATATTTTTAAGAAAAACAATGGTATTACTTTCAAGAATATAGAGAAATGCAAATTAGATTGTCAAAGAGTTGGTAGAAACCCTTGGTAGACCCCCTCTATTAATCAGGAAGACAGTCAGCCAACAGTCATCCAATAATTCCTACATGCTATTTCCTTTTCTCCCAGACATCTTCTACTACTCTTCAGGTCTCTGTTTAACGTTTTTCTTCAGAAGACCTTTTCTCATATCCTAGACTAGAATGGGTGTTTCCGTAAAATTCCCAAAGCATCCCGTACTCAAATAATATCACCCCATTAATGTAAACCATTATTTGCTTTTCATGCTAGAATGTAAGCCCCGTGGAGGGATGAACTAGGTGTGTCTTGCTTGTTAGTGAACTCCAGTGTCTCAAATGAAGCCTGGCACATTGGGAGCACACAAATATTATTGATTTAAATTATTAACTCAAGTCACTAGTAATTATGTTTTGTTATGGACTAACTATATTAGCATATGAATTGTACCTAGAAGAGTGCATCAACAGTGTTTATTCTTTTAAGTACTTTACACTCTTCTAATACAATCTTACTTATGATACTAATGTTCTTGGCAATGTTCTTATTCTTCCATAGAAAGGGCAAAAATCTCAGTTTTGGTCTAAATATTCTCAGATTCTCAATCAGTGGAGTGCACATTGATGAGGCTATCCTGTACATGATTAGATTATCCTTGGAACTTCATACCAGCCACTTCATCTCGGGGATTAAAGTTTCAGAATGTGATTTATCTACCTGACATAACTGATTTTAAGGAGGTGTCTCTTTTTAATTCAGGCCCTAAGTACTTTACTGAAATACGGAGTTCGGATATAAACCCCAAATTATTTAATACATTCACAATATAGGAAATTGCATTTCAATTGAATTTTAATTTTCCTGGCATTCTTGGAAAAAATAATCTTTTTAACATCTATTTCCCTACAGCATGAAATGTGTCCAGCCAGGAGCTACTCCATTAAGCAGACACACCCGTCTTGCCCAACTCTAACACGATACTAATCATTAGCAGTGTAGCCTCAGGAATGTTACAAAGGTTCTGAACTCTTCCAAGCCTCCCACCTCACTCCTCACCCCAACCTACTCAAGGACATTTTTGCTTGCCATTCTTTGGTTTGACATACACTACTGTTTTGCTTATTACTCTTAAAGACTAGAGTTAATATTTGTTGAGTGCTATGGTGGACCAGGTACTGTGGTAAGCCCTTTAGAAACATTATCTCATTTAATCCTCACAGCAATCCTATGAGGTAAGTGCCATCAGTGTTCTCATTTCACAGAGGTGCTATCTGAAGCACACAAGGTTAAATAACTTCCATAAGGATTCACAGGTATTAAGAGGCGGAGCTGGATTTTGATCCTGAGAAGGCTGGCTCCAGAATCTAGGCTACATTATTTTGATGAAAATGTTGGTATTCTGGTGCCACCCAAGGGAGAGCTCCCCTCTGCCTTGCTCTGGCCTTCTCATTGGAAAATTTAAAAAACTATATTACTTTTACTCAAGATACTTGGGTATATATCAAATCATCATGTTATACACCTTAAACTTACATAATGTTATATGTCAATTAGATATCAATAAAGCTAAAAAAAAATTTTTAAAGATACTTTGGGTATAGATATAGTAAAAAGAATGTCTATTAGGGTTTTTTTTTCAATTTAAGTTGCCCTCTCATTCCTCTTCCTAAATTCTACCTACCTTTTTCATGTATTTGAAAATCACTACAACAACTTTTTTCCAACATGAAACAGTTTATAGAATATTTATTACCATGATCCTTGTTACAGACAGCTTTTTTTCCTCTGCTCAAACTTCATCTAAAAATTGAGCTATATGAATGGGAGGTATAAAATTTTTGAGTTGGAAAAGATCTTAGAAAGGATCCAACCTCCTCATCTTAAAGGCAAAGATCCCTGGGTCAAGACTGAATATGCCAGGCCTTTAGTTCATTAATTCATTAATTCTGCAAATATTTATTGAGTACCTACTATGTGTTCTACATGGTACAGAAGAGACAATTATCCCTTTAAGAGCTTATATACTAGGAGGGGGAATAAGATAATAAGCAAGCAAACAATTGAATAAGTAAGATAATTCCAGGTAATAAGAAGTGTTTTGAAGAAAATAAAATGAAGAAATGGGATAGTGAGTGATCTGAGATGGGAGGAGCTACTTCTGAGGGATGGTCAGGAAATACTGCTCTTAAGAAGTAAAATTTGCACTGAACCTTGAATGAAGAGAAGAAGTCACCCAAGCAAAGATCTGAAGGAAAGTCATTCCAAAAGGAAATGGCAAGTGAAAAGCCCTGAGGTGGGAATGAATTTGATGGATTAAAGGAATAGAAAAATAGCCATTATAGCTGAAAGACAGTAAACTAGGGGCTGAGTGGTAAAGCATGATATCGTGAAAACATGGATAAAAACAAAATCGCTGAGGGCCTGTGGTCTGTGTCAAGGAATTTTAATATTATTCTAAATGTAATAAGAAGCCATTGGAAATGTTGGAACAAGGCAGTGATATGATGTCTTAGTTTTTTACATTATAATATTAAGTGGTGCTAAAGCCTTAAATCAGAGTCCAATAGCTATAACTCATCATTAGCTCTCAGTTGTATACAGAATTGCCTGACCATGAGTTGAGTTTAATATCAATGCTTTGAGAAAATAATGGAAATTTTTAGAAATGATAGCAACTACAGTTATAGTAATGGCCCCCATTGAATTACACCTCCCTGGACCCATTGCCTTCCTATACTTCTTTAACACATTGACTCTGAGCTTGGCCTCACACATTGACTCTGTGACTTGCTTTGACCAATGGGACATGAGCAAGACGTCACAAGCAGAGGCTTGAAAAGCACTTAGGCATTGGAACTTGCTCTCCCTTGTTGCTGGTGGAACCCAGCAACCATGTGAAGAAGTTCAGGGTAGCCTGCTGGAATGTGAGTGACACTTGGCCCAGATTCTTCCATCACCCCTGCTGACAGCCAGCCAACCGCCACCAGACAAATGAATGAACCCAACCACAAACATAGACCCTGCTGGCACCCAGCCCAGCTACAGCCAGCCCAAACTGTCACATCACAGGCTAGTGAGCAAGTCAAACATTTTAAGCCACTAAATTTTGGGGTAATTTATTGTGCAGAAATGAGTAACTGAGGCAGCTATATAAATAGAATCCCATTTTAATAAGCTTAAAGGTAACCAAAATTTGCGCATTACCATATCCAAACTACTTTTAAGTTACACTTTGTAAAATGATTCAATCAGTTTCAAGGTGCTTAAGGCAGTTTAAAATGATAAATTCACAAAATATCAATGATACAATATTTAAAAAACCATTCCAGATTTATTAATATTATAGTTACTCCTGTGCAGATATTCAAATACAGTTACTATACATAAACATCATTCCAAAGGGATACATCTTTATTAGTTTAGTGGCTATTTCTAGAGAAGGGACTTGTAAATCCACCTCATTCATGCAATTAGCTTTTTTCTTTAATTTAATTTTTGAATAACAAATAATTTTTATTTGGTTCAAAACCAAAAGAATCATAAAATGATATCCAGTTAAAACTTCTTCCCATTTCTGTCCTATCCACCTAGTACCCCCTCCCACATGACCATTATTATTCGTTTCTTATATATCCTTCCAGAGTTCATGATTTTTTTATTCAAGAACTAAAACAGCAAAACCATATTTGTATGTGTTTTAAAGTAATAAATGGCAAAAAAAAAGGGGGAGGATATAATGGTATTTGTTAAAAGAGAACTCTTTCTGCACAGGATGGTTGCCATTCTCTTCGCCATCAATTTTTGCCTGGGTTTTATCAACTAAGTTAATTGAAGAAGTATTTGTGGAATCTCCTCTCAAGCACAATTCTAGGTGCTGGCTCTATATGTAGCCCCGGTAAGAACAGCATCAATATACTATGGTAAAACGAAAAGTAGGTTTTAATGGATGACTCTAATTTCTCAATAAAACAATAATTTTTATAAATGTAGTAGCCTCTAACCAAGAAATCCAAATTTTTCTACTGAACATGTTAAAGGAAATTGAATATTTAGAAAGCAACTGATCAAAACATAAACAGCTGGAAAGAGCAAACATGAAGTCAAAGAAAAGAAAAATACAAGAAACTTGAGAAAACAGCTTTAGGAATGTCCATAGTTACTAGTTTTCAACCACCAGGAACATGTCCAACCAAAACTAAGATTTAAATGCCTTCAGGGAAAAAGGAGTTTCAACACTTAGCAGCTTCATTACTAAGAAAGTATCTGACCTAAATTCACAGGAGAACCACTCATATTTTAAGTTACCTCATAGTAATCTATTTCTCAAGCTTATAAATATATTGGTGATGTGATGGACTCGAAAGCATTTTAAAACAAAGACCACACACAGAACTTTAATATTAACTTGTACTGAGATAACAAACTAACTAACTAAAAACTAAATAATGTATGTCCCATGAGAAGTCACAACCCAAAGCTACAACACAGCATTATGCTGCATAAAAAGCTAGAAGGCAGGCTTGGTCAACCATGAGATCACCACTTGCATTTTTATGTATCCCCCTCCCAGTATTTGAAAGAACTTTCACAACTGAAATCAGTTCAAACAAATATGTCCACAACGTCCTTTAATAGCCTTCAGGGTTTAACATTTTATTCTCAAGTGAATACTTTTCCACACATCATTATGATTACAGTCAGTTTTGATGTTGAAAGCAAACAGGTCTTGAAAGCAGATGTTTTCAAAATGTAGTTAATATATAAAGTTTCTCAGCTCTGCAACTTTTTTTCTATTATCCTTATTATAGAACTAGGTGGGGGACTTCCCTGGTGGCTCAGTGGTTAAGAATCCGCCTGCCAATGCAGGGGACACAGGTTCAAGCCCTGGTCCAGGAAGATCCCACATGCTGTGGAGCAACTAAGCCCGTGCGCCACAACTACTGAGTCTGCGCTCTAGAGCCCGGGAGCCACAACTACTGACCCCACATGCCAGAACTACTGAAGCCCACGCGCCTAGAGCCCGCGCTCCGCAACAAGAGAAGCCACCGCAATGAGAAGCCCGCGCACTGCAATCAAGAGTAGCCCCCACTCGCCGCAACTAGAGAAAGCCCGCGCGCAGCAACAAAGACCCAATGCAGCCAAAAATAAATAAATAAAATTTAAAAAAAGAACTAGGTGGGAGGAAAGGGTAGAGATGCTATTAATGGATTAGTTTGAAAGAAAACATTGCATAAGCAAATGATGCCCTTCAACGGAGTGAAATTCATGCAACTTCATATTGGACAACTGTGTTAGGGTTCTCCAGAGAGACAGAACCAATAAGATATAAATACACACACATATATATATATACACACACATACAACATATAAGTTTATATATACATATTATATATAAGATTATATATTATATATATAAATTAGATATATTATATATGTAAGAGAGAGAGAGAGAGGTTGATTGATTGATTTAAGGAATTGATTCACACAGTTGTGGAGGCGCACAGGCTAGAGACCCAAGGAAGAGTTGATGTTGAAGTTCAAGTCAATCTCCTGGCAGAATTCCTCCTTCCTGGAAGGAGGTCAAAATTTGTCCTATTAAGGCCTTCAAATGATTGGATGAGGCCCACCCACATTACTGAGAGTAACATGCTTTACTCAAAGTCTACTCATTTAAATATTAATCTCATCTCCAAAATGTCTCGTGAGCAATATCTAGATTAATACTTGACCAAATATCTGGGTATCTAGGCCTAGCCAAGACGATACATAAAACTGACTATCACAACAATGAATCCTCAACAAATATTTCTTGAGCAGTACAGATGTTCCTGGAAAACGGTCATAAAATGAATTTTTATAGATAGAAGCCCCATGAGACTTCTCAAACTAACGCTACTTTTAATCTGCAGCTCGGCCCTGCTAGTCCCTGAGGCATTCCAAAAGGGCAATAACCCAATAAACAGTCACACTCAGCCAGCAAAGGCTCGAGACCTAGAGGACTGGTAGTTGAGAGAAGTCTTGCTCTTCTTAAACCGGTAGACCAGAAGTGAAGCCTGCACATGCTCGCATTAGTTCTCCTTCTAATCCCCAGTGGGTTTGCTCAGTCTAGAAAAGTGGCCTCCTGCCTTGGATTCTTTTTTTTTTTTAATGTTAAGTCAAGGTTTTTGTTTTTTATTTTTAATTTTTATTTATTTATTTGGCTGCACTGGGTCTTAGCTGTGGCACGCGGGATCTTTCATTGCGGCATGCAGGATCTTTAGTTGCATCTTGTGAACTCCCAGTTGTGGCATGTGGGATCTCATTCCCTGACCAGGGATGGAACCCGGGCCCCCTGCAATGGGAGTGCAGAGTCTTAGCCACTGGACCACCAGGGAAGTCCCCTGCCTTGGATTCTTGCTTTGTACTCCAGTTCCTCAATTTGAGGCTCAATGCCTGCCCTGACCTCAACTTGCTTGACCAGAGACCAAATGTTCTCAGTACCCCATGAACTGGGGCTGCTTCAACAAACCAAGAGCAACTATCTGCCTGATTCCAAACAGCAGCACATGGATGTTCTTCAGCGCTCGGGTTTGCTGTGTCCCTTTGAACACTTAATTTGGGTTCTGAACCCAATTCCAATGTGTGTTTCTGTGTTTGTGTGGCAGTGGTGGTGGGGGGGGTTATCCCTCAAAGCAGCAAGCAATTCTCCAGACACCAGCTGGCTGTCCTACAATTCAACTCAATTCTGACACTATCCACCCAGAGATAGCATCAGATTCTGAAAGTTAAGGGCTCAGTCCCACAAAACTGCCCCCTCCCCCAACTTCAGGTTATCACCTGTGCTTCTGACTAACCAGCTGTAGAGGGTAGGTTCCAACAACCTTCTCCTTGGGATCAGTTAATTTAATAGAGCGGCTCACAGAACTTGGGAGAAACACGTTACTAGATTTTACTAGATTACCAGTTTATGATAAAAGAATATAACTCAGGAACAGCCAGATGGAAGAGATGCACAGGGAAAGGTATGGGGAAAGGGCAAGGAGCTTCCATGCCCTCTCCAGGCTGCCACTCTCCCCAAATCTCCCATGTTTACCAACCCAGAAGCTTTCTGAACTCTGGCCTTCTAGGTTTTTCTGGATGCTTCATTACATGTGCATGAATGATTAAATCATTGGCCAATGACCACTGATTCAACCTCCAGGCCCTCTCCCCGCGCTGGACATCAAGGGGTGGGGCTGAAAGTTCCAACCCTTTAATCACATGGTTGGTTCTCCTGGCAACCTACTCCCATCCTCAGACATGGTCCAAAAGTCACTTCATTGACATAACAAAAGACACCTTTATTGCTCTCCTCCCAGAAAATTCCAAGGGTTTTAGCAGCTCTGTTCCAGAAATGGGAATGAAGACCAAATATATATTTCTTGTTAGAAATCACAATATCACAACACTATTTGGAATGCTTTCTCCCCCAGAACTCATTCCGTTTCAATTTCCTTATCCTTGGGAGCCATTATACAGACTGTTAAATTCTCCTGTCCTTCCTCAGTTTCCACCGCTTCTCCACTAGCCTGTGCCTGCTTGCACAGTTTATGGCAGTAGAAGAAAAGGAAAAAAAGTAAAAGTGAATCCTATCCATTCTGCAAGATCAAATTCCTGAATATCATATTTTCATAGAACTGAGTATATCAGATTTGAGTGTGGATTCAGCTACATCTTGTAGAACAAAAGTATGAAAAGTGTGCACTATAAACAAGAATACAATCATAATATTTCTGCTAATAAGTCTCAGTTATTTTGACCCTACTGCAAAGGTACTTTCTTTGCATGAGAATCACATATTTTAAAATTATGATCTTAATAGCAAAATGAGCTAAAAAATATTTTTAAGTTTTAAGAAAAACTGATCATGAAATTATTTTTTAAATATCTGTAAAGCATATTAAACCAGGTTATCTAAGAGCGCCTCGCCTGTAAATCAAACACCTCTGAAAGATACCTTTTTTCCCCACTGATGTATATTTTTAAAAATACTAGAAGACAGTTTTAACATTAACTTGTATTTATGTTACTAGATACCTACCAGTCATTCCTTGCTTTGTGTGTCTGTGTCTGTGTGTGTGTGTGTGTGTGTGTGTGTTCCCTCAGGGCAGCAAGACATGTCACATAATTTTTATTAGTTAGCACTCCCCCACCCTGGGCTACCATGATTGACTTATCCAGACAGAATTCAGATTTGAGCAAGCATTAGGAACCCACTGGGCAGGAAAATGGGATCAAGAAGGACATACTCTCACCAGAGGCAATAGGAAACTCCAGGCCCAAAATGGTGAGCTGAGCCAGAAAGGATGTCAGTCAGCCATAGACCAAATGCCAAAGGAAAACTTAGGGAAAAGATCAGATCCTGAAGGGGTCGGAGATGGGAATGATCAAAATCAGAGTACAGAACCAAAGGAGAGAAACAGGGAGACAAGATCAAACCAGGAATAATTAGGGGCAAGAGAAGCCACATCAATTGACTAGAATTGCCCGCTAGCTATTGGGGCCGGCTTCAGAGAGGCCCACAAAGGTGTGTTGAAAAGAAGGGCAGGTAAGTCAGCCCAATGTAAAGAGTCAGGAGTGAGGTGGATTAATATTTCCTATGGTACCTTTCACAAAGTAAATTCTCAGTTAATATTAACTGAGCTAGTCAAGCAATAATTAGGTACACACAATCCTGGTGGTCAGAAAGTTAATGTGGCATATTAGCATGCACAAGAATAAAATAGACCAAAGTTTAAAGCACACCATTGGTAAGCCGTGGGACTTTTTTTTATGACAGTAAAACAAGAACTGCTTCAGAGTCTGACAGCCTAAGACCAGATTTGAAGAGGTACATGGAAGAAGGAAAGAAAGAGAAGCTCGTACTTATTGAATACCAATGCCCTTGTGTACTTTGCTTACTTCAATTGTCCAAGGGCTATGAGGTATTCACGATTTTACAGATGAGGAATCTGGAGGAAAGTTAAGTACCTTTCCTAAGGTCATGCAGTCAGAATTCAAATGCAGATCTGATTCCAGTATCCATGCTCTTTTGGAATATTCCACCCTCCACCTTATGAACCAGGTTGGGAAGGAGCACAGACTAGTCAATGGAAAATCGGAGAGAGCAGCACCCTGTCAAGAGAAGGACAAGAGGGATCTCTGGAGGAGAGGGACTGTCACTTCCTGAAAAGATACTGCAATTTAACTCTACTCCCTGTGACTTTGCTTGGTTGACTTGCAGTAGCCAAGCCATGATCCAGGTAGCAATAACTATTATTTACTGAAAATTTACTCTGTACTCACACCCTATGCTAGATACATATATTAAGCATTATCATTTCCAAAGCATTTTCATAGTCCTTGTTTCATCTGGCCAAGACAAGGACTCAGATACATGGAAGAAAGCCAGATTTCAGAAATGGGAAACAAGTTAGGGCAACAATGATAACCTCATACTGAAAACTAGATGGCTAGGCTGGAACTGCCTGGCTTCCTCCTGTCTAAAATCAGCATTGGTCCAGGGACTCAGGCGGGATTGAATCTGCAGGTGGGAGGCCAAGTAACCCCTGACTTGGAGGAAGAAAAGCAACAAGGCTATGAAATAGGCAGCACCTGATGGCGATTTCATTCAAAACTATCAGGCAGCTCTATCCGAAGAAAACAAAAACACTAATTAGAAAAGATACATGCACCCCTATGTTCATAGCAGCATTATTTACAATTGCCAAGATATGAAAGCAACCTAAGTGCCCATCAATAGATGGATGGATAAAGAATATGTGGTATATATGCAATGGAATATTACTCAGTCATATGAAACAATGAAATCTTGCCATTTGCGACAGCATGGATGGACCTAGCGGGTAATATGCTAAGTGAAATAAGTCAGACAGAGAAAGACAAATACCATATGATTTTGCTTATATGTGGAATCCAAAAAAGCAAAACAAATGAACAAACATAACAAGACAGAAACAGAATTACAGATACAGGGAACAAACAGGTGACTGCCAGAGGGGAGGGTGTGGGAGGAGGAAAGAAATAGGTGAGTGAGATTAAGAGGTACTATTGAACAGCCTCAAGGTATCGAATCCTAGCTCTGCCACATTCCAGCTGTGCCATCTTGGGCAAGTATCTTCACTTCTCTGAGCTTCAGTTTTTTTCACAGGTTAAGTGGGGATAATAACAGTAGCTACCACGTTCACATGGGGTTGTTGTGAAGATTCAATGACAGCATGTAGAAAAACCCTTTACAACAAGTGCTTAACACACAATAAGTGCAACATAAATGACAGCTTTTAAAATTTTATCCGTATTCACATTCACCCAGCTACCGATTCATTCTCCGCACTGTAGCCAAAGTGGCATTTTCCGAAATAAATATGATCACATCCTCACCACCACCATATACAAGGACTCACAGAACTTTCTAATGGATTGCCATTGCCCTTAGGATAACATCAAAACTCCCTAACATAGACTAGAAAAAGTAGTGCATGAATTTCTGCAGCATGAATCCAGAACTGTTTCCCATTATACTCTCTAGAAACTTCCTGCTACCTCACTGGCCTTCTCTTAGTCCCTTTCACTCAACCTGCTCCCTCCCACCCCAGGGCCATGTTCTACCTGCCTGGATGCTCCCATTCCTTTTTCCTAACTGCTCCCCATCCTTCAGTTCTCAGCTCAAACCTTACTTCCCCAAAGAACATTCTCCTGACTGGTCAAAGATTTATGAATGCTCTCAAATTGTCACACACCTCTCCTGTATTGCATATATCACAGTGGCTGTTTTTATTTCTTTGTGTGATTATAGGCTTAGTGTCTGCGTCCCCTACCTGACTATGAGCTCTGTAACATTAAGGAACTTGTTTTTGATCACTGCTACCTGAGCAGCAGGTAGTATGTATCTGGCACATAATAAGTACTCAACAAATTGCTAGACTCAATGAATGAAAGAATGACTAAACCTAACTTGCTGTGTAGAAGGATCAAATGGAAGGAAAAAGAAATTGAAAGTTGAAACCATAAGATTGAAGATCAGATTGTAAAATGGTCTGGGCCTTGAAACAGTTATGAGGCTGTGGAAGCAAAAGCTCTTAGACCAAAATCATGCTTAAAGGAAAATAAGACAGAAAAAGATGGAGTTTAGGCTAATGGAAAAAGCAGGAAGGAAGGGGGAGGACGTTGAATCCACTGAATCAAGACAAGACAATTAAACAGGATTTTTTAAAGTTGGGGGGGTATGTGTGTACACATGCACACTTTATAGTCGTCTCACTTTCCAGGTTTTAAAGAAAACGCTGCCAAGTTATTTTTGATAGGAAAAGAAAAATCTGGAAAAAAAGGAGAGTTCCTGAGTTTGGGATTGACATGTACACACTGCTACATTTAAAATGGATAACCAACAAGGACCTACTGTACAGCATAGGGAACTATAGCCAATATCTTGTAATAACCTATAATGAAAAGAACCTGAAAAAGAATATATATATATATATATATATATATATATATATATATATATATATATATATATATAAACTGAATCACTTTGCTGTACACCTGAAACTATCACAACATTGTTAATCAACTATGCTCCAAAATAAAATAGAAAGTTTAAAAGAAAGGAGAGTTCCTGGAGCAGGAGAGATACCAATACCCACCTGGCTTTCTGTACTGCCAGCCTCATTTCCAGGGACTTGATGCCTGTTCCTACTTTTTCCCTTTCTTTGTTTTTCAATAAAACTGCTAGGATGACCCAGCTCTGTACTGGAAGATTTACCTTCAAAATTCTGCAGTTCCAAGTCAAAGCCCTCTCCTCCCCATCCCTAGTGTTCTTGATCTGCCTCATCTATGCTATTTAGATTTGGTCCCTAACTGTCCTGAAAGCAGCTGCCATTTGGCCCTTGCCCAGCATTTCTGTTAGCTTCTCACTAACCACATCACCACCTTTGGTGGGAAGGTTCAGGGCTGCTTCATGGTCTTGCCCAGGGATTTTCAAACCATAGGATAAGACCCAGTAGTGAATTTAGTGGGTCAAGATGAGACTATTTTTTAATGGAATGAAACAGAATGGAAAAATAAATATCAGAGTGCATTGCACATAGTAAGGTGTGTCTTGTAAAACTTTCTAAATTCAATCATGTCTGTATGTATTTGGTTATGATGTAAAATATATATCTTGCCTTGGGTCATGGTTAAAAATGTTTGACAGCTACTGTGATTTAGTGCTGCCTCAGTGTGCTAGGCCGTATAGTGTTCACTGTATGAATCAGACAAGCAATTTTCCCCCAAGGAGTTTAGTTCAGTAGTTTAGCCTTTATGTAAATAACTCTGATATAAGATAGACAGTAATAAGTGTCATAAGACAGCCATAAATAAAGTTTACAGATAATGATAATAACTTAGCCTCTATAATAATAAAATGCTATTTATAATGTTTATTGAGCACATTTGTGCCAGGCAATGTGCTAAGTACTTTACAGGCATTAGCTCATTCAGTCCTCTTAACAACACTATGAAATAGGCCCCATTCTCACCCTCATGTTATAGAAGTAAAAATGGAGCCTCAAAGACATTAAGCAACTTGTCCTGGTTCCCACAGTTGGTTACATGGCAGAACCAGGACCGAACACCAGTGTCATTTGAGTTCAACACCCATGTTCTTATGCCACTGCATGCAACCATCTTGATAATCTGACAATTGCCCTTCCCCCATTGTTCTAATAATACCTATTAATAATATTTCTACTTCTACTACCTCTAATAGTACCAATAAAATATTCACGGTAGACCCTTCCTATTATCAGATGGTTACATCTAAGTTTTCAGGCCATGGCAAATTCTCAAAACAAAGTCCCCTCGCTACTCATTAGTTGCAAAATCATTGATCTCTCACTAAAAGAGAACTTCTCTTATCATAAGCCCCCAGTTCCAAAACAAAAACAAAGAAGGAGGGAGGGGATCATTATGTGCTATGTCCTTGGTTACCTAACAGGGTTGACTCTTTAGGTCTTTGGGTCCATAAACATGAGTAGGTGGACATTAATACTTTTCCTTAAGGCAATCAACTAATTCCTGCGTAAGTATTCTTTTACCTCCAGGGAGTTCACTGTAAATGTAAATGGTGTTTAAGCTACTAAATGTTAACATGCTTAGCTCATTAAATCTTCTTAGGAATAATTTGTACCAAGGGAGGGTCTGTTAACATCCATATGCCTACCTCAATGTCTGCCAGGGGTGTATATGGTACCCAAAGAAACACTGGTCAAGCCTTCGCCACGGCACAGCCGGAGTGTGAATGCTGCTACGTGGGGCACCTGCTGCCAGGTCTGGACAGCCAGTCATAGGAGCACTTGAGTGCTGAATTTGAGAGGTCATAGTGGATGGGGCCTCTTGAAAAAAACTGGCTGAGAAAACTGCAAAGAAGAAAAGGGAGGGCTTCCCTGGTGGCACAGTGGTTGAGAGTCTTCCTGCTAATGCAGGGGACACGGGTTCGAGCCCTGGTCTGGGAAGATCCCACATGCCGCGGAGCAACTAGGCCCGTGAGCCACAACTACTGAGCCTGCGCGTCTGGAGCCTGTGCTCTGCAACGGGAGAGCCCACGATAGTGAGAGGCCCGCGCACCGCGATGAAGAGTGGCCCCCGCTTGCTGCAACTAGAGAAAGCCCTAGCACAGAAATGAGGACCCAACATAGCAATCAATCAATCAATAAAATAAATAAATCTTTAAAAAAAAAAAAAAGAAAAGGGAAAAGGAGGCATGGACTACCACTTGAATTATCCTTATATGATACTCTTTTTTTCAAAATGCCTCCAGATCACTGTAATTTTTAATTATTAAATATCAGATACCTTTAAATAAATCTTTAATTACATGCAAATTAGAAAGCATACTCACAACACCTGTGAACCCACTGTCCAGCAAAGAGATGCTGGAAGTCTGGTTTTGGACTGTGCATTTGGGGCAAATCTGTTATTTGGTTTTGGTTTTATCTAGATCCTTGGAAGGCTGAATAGACAATGCCCACAACAACATCATTTCGGTTTTCTGTACTTGTGCATGACCAAGGCACAGCATTTGGAATTATTATGAGTGTCAAAATATTGTTTCAAATATAGGTAGGCATTCTAGATGATACATGAACTAAGAATTCCCTTATTATTGCAAGAATAAAATGCACTATAAATAAGAGTTATATAAATGAGCTGTTAAGTTTATATACAAGTACAATGATTATGACAATCAAATAGTTAAGCAGGGAAATAGATTAAGAATATGAATATTAAAGAAGGGTATATTCACTAAATAAGTCTATGAAGAAAATTATATACTTTTTCAGCTAATGAATGTTATAAAAATTAAATAATTCAAGGTCAAGTAGGATAGATTAGATTATATAATTCTAATATTTTTGAACTATTTAGTATACTTGTATTTCTAACATGAAGCAAAATAATCTTCAAGGACTGAATGTAGTTTTCAGGTATCTAATTCCATTTAGACCAGGGGTCCCCAACCCCCAGGCCGCATACCGGCCCACGGCCTGTTAGGAGCCAGGCTGCACAGCAGGAGGTGAGCAGCGGGTGAGCAAGTGAAGCTTCATCTGCCGCTCCCCATCGCTCACATTACCATCTGAACCATTCCCTGGCCCCCCCGCCCCGCCCCCCCTCCCCGTGGAAAAATTGTCTTCGATGAAACCATTCCCTGGTGCCAAAAAGGTTGGGGACTGCAGACTTAGACCATAAGCCTTTCAAGAAAAAGTTCTTTTTGAGAATCTTTTACATTTTGTGAGTTTTAATTAAGAATGGAATATCAGGGAGTTCCCTGGTGGCCTAGTGGTTAGGACTCCATGCTTTCAGTGCGGAGGCCCGGGTTTGATCCCTGGTTGGAGAACCATCCCGCATGCCATGCAATGCGGCCAAAATACAAAAATAAACAAACAAATAAACAGAAATTAAGAAAAAAAAACCAGTTTAAATAAAAAGCTTAAAAAAAAAAAAAAAGAATGGAATATCAACTTTATCACCTCAAAATTTCCCAAGAAAAAACTCCCAAATCATCTACGACAAAGCATCTTCGATTCTCTAGGTAAAAGAGAATATAAAGAGTAAAGAAGAAAATACTAAATAAAATTGAGGCACCCTAAAAATACCTTGTCTTTGCACAGACCTCAGTGAACAGTGAGTATCTATTTAGTTTCACAAATGTGCAGTTCAGGGTCCACAGAAGCAATCTAGCAGTTGACAGGGTTAAAAACAAACTTGTTCCTGTTCTGAATGTAAAAAAAAATGTAATTCTAAAATGTTAACTAATGGAAGTGTAGCAAGAATTGATTTTAATAATGAAGTTTCAGGTTTGTTCTTATATCTCACAAGTTCATTCTAAAATGGTGATATTAGGTTTGGGCTGAATATTGATGTTACACTAGGCTTTTCAGTATTTTGTATTTGTCAATCTCATTGCTATTTATTGCTTTACCACATATTACTTAGCTTTGCTTATAAACGAACTTTCCGTGGATGATATTAACTAGTCCTCTTGCTTTTTTCACTCAACATTATCTTTATGAGATTTGTTTTCTTTGCTATATTATACTCCAATCTGTGTGAATGCCTCAATTTATTGATCCATCCTGTCAATGGATATTGAGGTTGTTTCTCGTTTTGTTTCTTTACTATTATTGGCAAAGCTTCTCTGAATATTCCTGTGCATGTCTCTTTATGTACATGTGCAAGAATTCTAGAGTGTATTACTAGGAGTTGAACCTCTGGGTCATAGGGGATATGCATCTTTTTTTTTTTTTTTTTTGGCTGCACCACGTAGCTTGCAGGATATTAGTTCCCTGACCAGGGATCGAACCCTGGCCCCCCTCAGTGGAAGCGTGGAGTCCTAACCACCACTGGACCGCCAGGGAATTCCCAGGGGATGTGCATCCTTAGTACATAATGCCAATGTTTTTTTCCAAAGTGGTAGCACTTAATTATACTCCAGTCACAGCATCCATATCTATTCTTCCTCTGTAACTCCGTAGCAATCTTGTGATACTACTAAGGCTTACAGAGAGAAACAGCAAGGAATTGTGAAAAGAGAATTATTATGGGTGCCAGAAGATCCTCTACTAATTTCCTTTTAGAAGAGCTGCTAAACGTTTCTGGGTGTCACTTTATTCATGTCTCAAATGAAGTATTTGGACAAGGAGACCTTTGTGAAATTTCTTTCAGCTCTAAAATTCTTTTATCTCCACTTTACAGTTGGGAATACTGAGACAGAATGATAATTTTCTTTGCCTGAAGTCGTATAGCATAACAGTGGGGCTCAAGTTCCTCATGTGTAAAAAGGGGCTAGACTATACAATCTTACATGTCACTGCCTATTTTATGGTCTGGACTGAGAGTCTATGGTTGCAGGGCCAACATTAACCACCATGCATTAATTGATCCATTACTATAAACGTGAATTAAATACATACTATGTGCAAGGCAGGCATCATAGATACCAAGGAGCTAAGGGGACATGCCCTCTGTTTTTGAGGAGCTCAAAAGATAACAGAAGAGACAGACGGGTAAACCAGGACCTATCATGCTATAGTGAGATAAGTGCTGTGATGGAGATGTGTACCCATCACAGCGGGAGGGGTGGAAGGGGGAACCAGGGAGCACTTGTTGAAGTAAATGAAAGCTCCATGAGAGCCTGGACTTGCACTTTTGCCTGCCTTGTATCTAGTACATACCATTGATATTTTCCCAGTATCTAGCATAGTACCTGGCACAGAATAGTCCCTCAATAAATATTTATGAAATGAATGAAGAATAACAATACCTTATCGTCCTGAAACATTTTTACAAAATGCTGCTGTATACATTATCCTAATTGAGCTTATCAGGTCCTTTTGGTACAATCAAAACAGATGGGGTTGAGAAACAGTCCCTCGAATGGCAAGTATCAGAAGAGATTAAGGAAAACCTGATAAAGTCATTGTTATTTTAGCTATATGAAATCTGAGCTTCAGCAGGTGTTTCTTACACACGACAGAAGGTTAAATCTGAAATGGATTAAAAAAATCCCTCTCCAATACAGCGTCCTTCATCACACCTTACTTGCCAAAACAACTGTCTCCCATTAAATGCATGAGGCACTCTCTTCCACATTACTGTCCTGCCTGTTTTGCCTGTATATGCTCAAGAAATCAGAAAACAGATGTAGGGCTAATTGCTGTGAAAAATCAATGCCTGTCATTTTCTATTTTTATCATGACAATGAATGCCGGATTGTTGCATCTGAACACAAGAATGGGAATTATTCATGTAGAAGAAATCAAACATGAAACAAAGAGCAGCTCTGTAGGAAGAACGGGGTTGAACATTTCTGAACTAGAACGACTGCCTGAGATAGCCCCTCAATTTTCCATTCCTACCTTCTTTTTCTGCAAAGTTGAACTGCTCCCTGGGAGCTTTTTTTTTTTTTTTTTAATTGTTTTTGATCTTAGTATTTACCCAAACAGGGTCTCTGGGAAAGTGTGGAAGCAGTGAGCGTCTGCGGCTTTCCCCATCTAAATAGTTCTCTTTGGTTATCTTGGCTCTTAGCACCTTGTGTTCCTCCCTCCCAACCCTTACTACAGTTCCAGCTCACCCAGGGGTGAGGATCTAAAATCAGCATATGAAGTGAAAAGAGTAGAGTGAAAATTACCATTACCAATCATTTAAATCTCCCAGAAAGTACAATATTGGTGGTTTGCCTACTCCCCGTTGTATATGTATAAATAAATGCATTATGTGCATAGGAATATCCTGTATGTAATAGATTATGTAGGCAAAATATACCTCTCAGTATTTTAATTACATAAAAAGGAGAGCATTCAGAATGGAACTCACAGAAGCGCACCAATGCCACGGCTCTGTTTCTTGGCATAATTATTTAATGCTTATCATTCCCACTAGTTTTTAATCTCCATAAATGCAGGGAACCTGCCCAATTTGGATGGCTTCTCTATCCTCTCTCTGTATTTATGCCTAACTCAGTTCTGCTTAATAAATAGATGTCAACTGACTAACTTAAAGGTGAGATGGGAGGACAGAGGCAGGATGAGATTTGGTCCAGAACCAGCCTGCTCTGCCACCATGATGACCTCAACAATGACAATGTGTCCTCTCAGCTGTCAGGCCCTCAAGATCACCCTGCTGATCAGCAACTCTCCTGCAGAGCACTGGACCACTCTGCTCCCTTCCTATCTGTCTGGGATGGATGACATTTGAACTCCTAAAAGCCAAATGATAATCAATTTATCCCACAGTTTTACTTCATGAATGTCAATGTTTACTGTTTTTAAAGTAATTACACTTATATGTGCATTTCATTAAAAACAGGTACCACAAAAGAGGATGGGATAATGAGTGAATTTTGTTTTCTTTTTCACACTTTCCTGTACTTTTTAAAGTGTTCTACAATGATTATATCTTGTTTTTAAAATCAGAAAAACATGTTTGAAATATTAAGTATCACATAATCTAATTCCCATTTTAAGCTACTTTAACCTCTTTAGGATTACAAAGACTCATTATTACACAGTTTAGGATTGTGATAAAAGTTGAGAGACACTATTTGAAAAAGTGACTGTGATCATTCCAAATATTTTAAGTGTGAAAGAGTATTATTTGATTGCTTCAAACTTGGTGCCACTCTTAATCAAAGTCAATCTCTTTCAACTGGACAAAATACACTCTCATTGCTTTAATAAAAAGATCACCTCTTGACTTAAGTTTGTCCTGAGTTCCATTCACCACTCTGAGGTAGGTACCATTTCCAGGATGTCATAAATGAGGGGTTTAGTAAGGATCGGGGGGGAAAAAAGAGGGAGATGAGCCACACTGCTTAGTTTCCACACATTCAAAGTGTGACTATCACCTTCCCATCACTCACCCCTTAACTTTTAGTACTTTGACATTCTGACATAGATAACTTCCTTGCAGATTTAGCTATCACTTGTATAATCCACACTCTCCAACTGTTCTATATGCAAATATGTACAAGTAGAAATAAGAAAAAGCTGATCCACAAAGGTAAACGGCTGTAGAATGATGGCAGCTTCCTCATCTCCCCTCAGGTCAAGCACTGCTTGATACATACACATTCTTTTACAGATAAGGTTAGTTGCCCCTATATGCCAGATATCCCACTGAATTAGAGGACTACTGTACTTACAAAATAAAGGAATGGAATTCGATCAAATATGATGTCATGGGAAGCACAGTGGGCTGACCTGAGTTCTGAGCTCCACTACCAAGTATAACTTTGGGTTAATTGTCCAATTAGAAAGTTGAGCTGGAACTCTATAGGCCATTTGAGTTCTAAAGTTCCATTATTTAGCAGATTGCAACTTGTAAGCATATCACAGTAACAGCTCTGTTTAGTAAATAATTAGTTTTCTTTAGCAGCACTGGGATTTTTGCATGATGCCCATAATTCACATCATTCTGGCATTAGATAATTATTCCTACTATTGAAACATAAGCCTCTTGTAGTCAGTGGCAGATTTGGGATGTAGCTGTATTATCTTCAGCTGTGATCCTCTTAGGGCTACCTAGCTCTACAAGGTCAATTCTCTGACATGGGTCTTGCAAGGTCTACCCAGGTTCTGCCGTAAGCACGCTATAATTTAAGCTGGAAAACCACTACCCGATGTAATAACTCACTATCTAGCACAGACTGAGAGAAACTGCTACTTCATTTAGAATGAAACAAAAAAATTTAAATTGCTATCATATGCCATTTAACTTGAAAGTATTGGCCAAAATGGTAACACGCAATCTAATTAAACTACTATTTACAGTTTGCAGTAGTAATTTTGGGGCTTCATGGATTCCAAGTGGATCAATCCCACATCTCTAGCTCTGTGTCCAGCCCAGAACCATCTCCTGAGCTTTAGACCCATATAGTCCAGCTGCTGATTGGATGTCTCTCCCACTTTTCTGCCCACAGACACTTAAAATCAATGTATCCCAAACTGAACTCATCATCTCCTGCTCCTGCATCCCAAATCTGCTGCTCTTTCTTTGTGTAAGATCTAAAGAACAGGACTGCCATTGTCTTGGGGGCTTATGTTTTAAACCTCAGCATGTCAGCTTTGACTGCCCTCTCTCGTGCCTAATCAGTTGCCAAGTCTTGTCAAGTCAAGTCAACCCCACATTCAGCATCTCTCCCATCCATCTTCTCCTCCCCATGTCTACTGCCCTGCCCCCTAGTTTAGACCCTATTCACTCCCAGCTATACTTCAGAAGTGATCTTCTAACTGGTCTCCCTGATTTCAGTCTGTACCCTTTCCCCTTCAAATCCATCACTCACACTGCTACCAGATAAACTGCAAAGACTTAAGATTTATACTCTTCTACCCCCAAACTTTCAGAGGCTCCCTTATGCCTGTTGAATATCGGTTTTCAGACTTAAAAAAAAATCGCAACTGATTATCAATTTATTAAAAAGGTTGATTTAAGCATCTGCAATGGCGACTTCAACCTTGACTCTTGGCTCAATACTGATGGAAGTAACCTGTTTAACAACCTCAGAAGGGCTGTGCAAGGTAATGAGTCGCTTGTGGATCCTCATCTGAAATCAATCCCAAGTCTTAGAACCTCTCACCACAAACAGTTTTCCTCGTAGTTATTCTTAGAGTCTTGGTAGGCATCCAAACTAGTCCTTTCACTTTGAGATTCTTATACTTTGTGCCTCTGATCAAGTCAGCACATACCTTCTCCAAAGATTTTGTGTTGCGGCTGGTTAAGGTAATTCTAATTCAGTGAGTCGCCACTTCTGGCGCCAGGGGAGTCTTTCAGGGGTCTTGAAAAGCCATGGCTGCGGCGCGGCTTCCTGACCAGGTGGACCAGGGCTCTGCAGCAGCAGTGACCGCATCTTCCTCGAAGAACCAGATGTTTTAAAATTTTCCAAATCAGATGAGTGCTTTCGTAGACAAAAATCTGACACAGACCCCAATGTATAAAACAGATAAAAATTATATTTTATTAATATGAATTTATTTTCTAAGTTAAAAATCATTACATTTATGGATCATAAAGTCAGTCAGTGAGGAAAAATGAGGCTCTTCTGATAAACACAAAAATCTAAAATCAAGGGTAAAGGAAGCAGATTCTTTTTTTAAAACATTTTTATTGGAGTATAGTTGATTTACAATGTTGTGTTATTTTCAGGTGTACAGCAAAGTGAATCAGTTATACATATACATATATCCACTCCTTTTTAGATTCTTTTCCCATATAGGCCATTACAGAGTATTGTGTAGAGTTCCCTGTGCTATACAGTAGGTCCTTATTAGTTATCTATTTTATATGTAGCAGTGTGTATATGTCAATCCCAATCTTCCAATTTATCCCTCCCCTCCCTTACCCCCTGGTAACCATGGGAACTACATTCTTATACTAGCATTCAACTTATTTGGTTTTTTTTTAGTTTGGTTGTACAGTATTGAGAAAATTCTTACACAGTTAAGTAGCAGCAAATGCTAACAGTTTTAACAGTTCATCTTGCAAGAGATCTTATTTGCACAAGAATGCAAAAGTAGCTTTACTATAAGGTCTGCAACAAAATAAGTCAAGTGGTAGCATAAATTATTTTAATGTTTCTCATATGTTAATATTTGTGTATTACATATTAAAACATGTAATGTATTATAGTTTCAAAATATATATTTCAACAAATATTTTTAATGTAGAAAATTAAATCAAATATCTATGGAACGCCTAAAACATGTGTATAGAATCTTTGAGTTCTTGAAACAAGTTGAAACTCTTGCCACAAAGAAAGTGCTTGGTGGGACTTCCCTGGTGGCGCAGTGGTTAAGACTCCGCACTCCCAATGCAGGGGGGCCTGGGTTTGATCCCTGGTCAGGGAACTAGATCCCACATGCATGCTGCAACTAAGAGTTCCCATGCCACAACTAAGGAGCCTGCATGCTGCAACTAAGGAGCCCTCGAGCTGCAAATAAGAAGCCCAAGAGCTGCAACTAAGGAGCCCGCCTGCCACAACTAAGACCCGGCGCAAGCAAATAAATAAATTAATGAAATAAATTTTTAAAAAAAGAAAGTGCTTGGTGATCTAGCCTCAATCTATTCTTCTGAACTTCTTGCCCTCTACTGCCTTTCACACAATCTTAAAAAGAATGAAAACCTATGTTATGTTTTTGAGATTATTAGTATTAGAATACATGTGGAAGAAAACATACTAAATACAGAAAGAATGAAATGGAGAAAAATTACCCCAAATCCCTCCATCGAGGGCTGACTACCACAAATGTTTTCTTATAATTTCTTTCAATCTTTTACCTTTCATAGTAAGATGGATAGTTATAGAGAACTGTGCCAAGCACTTAAATAGATTATCTCATTTCATACTCACAAACACCCTATTAGGCATTCATGTCATTCATTACACTGAACACTGAGGAAACAGAGGATCAAACAGGTTGAATAACTTGCCCAAGGTCACACAGTAAAGTGCAGAGCTGGCCTTCAATTCACTATCTGCCTGACTCTAGAGACTATGGACTTAACCACAACATTGTAGTATTGCTTCCCTTTCCATGCCCTCTTTCTCTTTCTTTAGCTCTGCCACTTCAATTTAATGTTCTTTGAAGACATCTTCCTCTGCTTGTGCCATTTCCTTTGCTAAGATTTCCCTTTTCCCCTTTTCTGCTTAGCCAAATCCTACTGACCATTCAAATGCCACCTAGTCTTCAAATCTTCTCTAATCCACCCTCAGCTCTCCTCGTAGAACTCCCGATGCTCTTTCCTGTACTCCATCTACTTCTCCTCCTGTCTCAACCTCCTTGCCTTCCCCTGCCTCCCACACTGTAACACAGACAGCAGGGCTTTACTGTGTTTGTCGGTGCTGAGTGACTCGTGGCCCCGCTCCAGTTCCCACGCTTTGGACCTGGGGCTGAGCAGTTACTCCAGGATGCAGCTACACTGGGCTGGAGGCTTGGCCTTCTGATACAAAGTGAAACGGAAGCTCCTTTGCACACAAGTCAAAAAAATAATTCCTTCTGTGATGTAGGCAGAGCCAATCTGCCACTCCTCCTCCCAGGGCTGCATGTTGCATTTTTCACTTCTTTTTTTTTTTTTTTTTTAATTTTATTTTTATTTTTGGCTGCGTTGGGTCTTCGTCGCTGTGTGCGGGCTTTCTCTGGTTGCAGCGAGCGGGGGCTACTCTTCGTTGCGGTGCACGGGCTTATTGCAGTGGCTTCTCTGTTGCGGAGCACGGGCTCCAGGCACGCGGGCTTCAGTAGTTGTGGCACGCAGGCTCAGTAGTTGTGGCTCACTGGCTCTAGAGCGCAGGCTCAGTAGTTGTGGCACAGGGGCTTAGCTGCTCCGTGGCATGTGGAATCCTCCCGGACCAGGGCTCGAACCCCTGTCCCCTGCATTGGCAGGCAGATTCTTAACCACTGCGCCACCAGGGAAGCCCCATTTTTCACTTCTTTTCCCCTCAAGGCTACCCTTGACATACTTTGAAGAGGATTTCCTCTTGATAAAGTCATTCACAATGTGAGATGATGCCAGCTTTGTGATCTGCCCCCGGTTCTCAAAGGCAGCCCTGGTAGCTAAACAAGATTTTTTTGCTTTATTCCAAAGTTTTTGTGGCCCCCTAAGGAGGCCACTGCAACTGAAAAGCAATGCTCTGGATCGGAGATTATGAAACCTAGTTCCATGGAACTGTGTTTCTGAGCTTCACAAGTCATCCCTAGGGGTCCTTGAAAGAAAGTGTGGACATGTTTATCTAACCCACTTGGTTAAGGGTGAGAGCAAGAGATTATCTGTACACATGCCAACTGGAACGTGGCCTCAAGTGACTGGGACTGGAAACATGAACCTTCTGGATGCATGCCATTTGTAGAAGGACAATTTGCCAATGTATTTCTGATACACCACATCCTTACTACAGGGATGTGGGAAAAAGTGAATCTGCAGCCTGGACTTTGTCCTAAATTCAAGACCCATATGTCCAACTGCCTAGAAACATCTTTACCTAGGTGTATGACAAACGTATCAAATTTCACACATCGAAATGAGCCCCTGATACTCCCTCTAACCTGGTGAACCCCTATCTTCCAGTTGTTCAGATCATTCTTAGCTCTTTTCTTTTTTCTCACACTCCACATCTGGTCCAGAGTAAATCCTGCTGGCCCTAAGGCCAGAGGTTGACCACTGTTCACCATCCCATTGCCACCATTCTGTCCCAGATCACCACCTTTTCTCTTCTGCATTATCATAATGGCCTGCTGACAGGTTTCCCTACTCTCCCCTAGCCCATAATTCAGTCTAGTCTCCACCCAGCAGTCAGGGTGACGTTGTTGGAACTTAACAGAATCTACTCAAAACCCTCCAGGGACTTTTTATTTCACTCACAGTGAAAGTGTCACTGTTCCTTGAACATGGCAAGCACACTCCCACCTCAGGGCTCTGCACTTGCTCTTTCCTCTACCTGGAAGGCTTTTTCACCAGATCTCCACAGAGTTACCTTCTCCATCTCCTTCTAGTCTTTACTTAAAATTCATTTTCTCATATTTTTCTCATCACCTTCCCCAGCCACACTTTATAAAATTGCAAAACAAATATCCTGACATCTCCAATCTCCCTTCCCTGTTTTACTGCTCTTCTTAGGACTATCATTAGTTAAGAAACTATGCATTTTACAGTATTTATCGTGATAGTTGGTTGACTACTTCACTAGAACGTTAGTTCCATGCAGGCAGAAAATATTACCTGTTTTATTCAGTGCTGTGTCAGTAGTGCCAGAACAGTGCCTGCACATAGTAGTCACTCAACAAATGCTTGCTAAGTGAATGGATGTTTAATGAATGAAAGATACCACATCTGGATGAAGAATGGATTCACCCTAGTTTAATGATTTTCAAACTACGAACAGAGCCCCCAGTGACCCCTTACAAGGAGAAGGGAAGGGACCCAAGGGGGTAAAACTCTGGACATGCCAGTCCCTTGCTTTTAACCAGAGCAGACCCAAGTCTTACATATTGGCCTTCCATGACAACCTTGTTTTTGAAAAAAAACACTACTTGGATGGGTTTTTAAGAACTGTTTGAAAATGACTGCTCCAAATCTAAAGAAATCTGATAACCTCTTCAGGCTAAGAATGACGGGCTGCTTCAGGGGATGGATATACCAGGTACTTCTCTAGTTCCATCATCCTCTAACTGGGCTCTGACGATGTAGCCCAGGTGTCCCAAAGAATGCCACAGGAGCTAAACATGGCACATTTTCCTGAGAAGAAACTTTACCCCAAATTTGGGAGCAAATACTAGTATGCGATTGAAACAACGGATGGAGCAGAATAAAAACTTTTCATGAATTTAAAAAATAAAACACAAGCTTAAACAGAAATTGTGTATCTGCACGAAGCCACTTCAAACTACTCATTGAATTGCCAGAGGGTCCACGTATAGTTTTCTCCACCATTAAGAAAAGCAGAATTGTTTGAGAAGCACTATATCCAGGTGATCTGGATGGGAGGAAGAAGCAGCCGAGAAATAAAGAGATGTCATCAAGATGGCCTGAAAGTACAAGACAAGCTTACCTAGGTAGGCTCCTTACAGTAATGCCTTAATTTAACATTGGCCTGGAACTTTGTGCTGATCAGGTAGGATGTTCTAAGCCCTCTCTGTACACTGTACAGATGCCATTAGAAAATATGTCATAGTCAGAGCCTTTATCTTTCTTGCTGCACTAGGAAACAGCATCAGATTTCCTATAGGTCAGGGCCTATGGATAGGATAGCTTCCCTTGGGAGGCCTGGGCCAATGGATAGAACAGCAAAACCTAGAATTGTGGTGAAGTATTTATTTCATTCTGTACGTATGTATTAAGCACCTACTCCATACTCAGTACTGAGATTAAAAAGAAAAAAGTACGACATTGTTTTTTAAACACGAGATTTTTTTCTAACAGTTACCATGATTATAGTTATCTAACCAACTAAAAGTGTGTTAATAGCAATTAGGGATGGTGATAGTTGCAAAACCTATGTACATCTTAGGTGCTCCCACTTATTAGTAAGTCTGAGAGCCCCCACTGGATATGATAAGCCTGTAGCTAGGAAGCATAATTTTCACTAGCAACATTTTCCACAGTAGCTATATTCATGCTGGATTTATAATATTTATTGGTGCTTAGGAAGGAAAGTACCAGAGTCATGAATGAGGAGATGGTTGATCTCTACAATTGATCTATATGGCTACTACATATTAGGAAATAATAAAGGAGAGCTCTAGATTGAAAAAAAAAATAACAGGAGCTTCGAGTTCTTCTACTAGCTCTGCCATTAAATCACTGTGCCACTTCACCTCTCTGGGCCTCGGTTTCCTCATCTATAAAATGAGGGCTTTGGTGGATGAGATCCCCTCCGATGTTCCTTTTAGCTCTGACATTCTATGAGTCTATAAACCCCACATTCACAGCCAAACCACTCAGTGCAGGTACATATTCTAAAATAGTCAACAAACACCAGCAACATGTAAGGACTAGAAGTGAGTGAATGAGTAGTCAGGGAGAGCCCCATTGAACAAATGGACCTTGCTCATCGGTCTCATTTTCAACAGACAGGAGCAAGAATTCAAAGTCCAAGAAACAGCTCTGTCTCACCCTCTCTCACACCCCATTCCAATGCAAGATTACTCTTCAGCACTTCAGAAGTCAAATAAGGGACTGTCAACAAATCCAAATCTAACCTAATGAGCCCCACAAGGCTGGTTGGTGGATGAGGGGAAAGCACTGAACAGAATGTGAACAATTATACTTAATGATTGAGATATGATTGGATTTAAGGCTACCTTGGCTAGTATGGGTCTAAACAAAAAGTGAGGAAGACCATGGGGCCTAGGCAGGAGGGCAAGAAAACATGCATGGCAAAAGAAGTGGATGGCTGCCCAGTCTTTGGTTCCTATTCTGTCTTCTCTGAGAACACGAGCATTTCTTTCTAGATGCTGTCTGGCCACACATCCACTTGACCTCCTTTCAGTTTGAATTTTTTAAAGACTGTACTACCAAATAATACAGGGCCAGAGCTGGAGGGCTCCTAGAGAGGGTCTAGGCCAGGGCTCCAACCGGTAGCAGGTGGGCCTAATTCAGCACATGTCTTGTTGAGACCAACACAGATCTAAAATAATTTAGATTTTTGAGGACCTTTGAGATGAGCACAGACTCTCCTGTTCCTCTAGATCGCCACCACTCCTGGACTTACACCAAGCAGCTTGGCCCTAAAACACTTCTGAGTTTGACCTAAGACTCAGAGACCAGACCTTTCCATGACACCATGGCTGCCGTTCAGTCTCCCTCCCTTTACAGCCACCCTCCTAAGTCTCAGCCTCAGCTTGGCTTCCAGCAGCTTTCCAAAACTAAACAATCAGTCCCAACCTTTTCTGAGAAGAGACTTAATGAGAAGGCCCTTAATTTGGACCTGACAGTGGTCCCCCTGCACTTCCACTCCAGCCAATACAGGAAGCACTTTGAAGTGAGCCTGCACACTAAGCACTGGAAACAGGGGACCTGCTGCAGGCCAGGGTGGGATCGGGTAGGTTCTTCAGTGCTCTAAGAAGAGCCAGAGCACCAGAGCCTCTGTACATTTGCAATTCACTAGAAGGCGGATCCGTGCAAGGGGTTTTACTAACTGAGGTATTAAAAAACAAAACCACAAAAGACCCTCTGACAGGAAGCCACCACCTGGAAAGAAGGCAAGATAGTAGGTCCCTAGGAGGTACTTCATTTGCATTTTTTCAGGATGCCTGCCATGTTTCCCCAATTGTCCTGGAAATGCCCATATTCAAGCACTATGTCGCACTGTCAGATCATTTGTACTAATTTGTTTTTTAAAATTATTTATTTATTTATTTATTTTTGGCTGCCTTGGGTCTTCGTTGCTGCATGTGGGCTTTCTCTAGTTGCCGCGAGTGGGGGCTACTCTTTGTTGTGGTGCGCCGGTTTCTCATTGCAGTGGCTTCTCTTGTTGCGGAGCACAGGCTCTAGGCGCATAGGCTTCAGTAGTTGTGGCACACAGGCTCAGTAGTTGTGGCTCACAGGCTCTAGAGCGCAGGCTCAGTAGTTGTGGCGCACAGGCTTAGTTGCTCCGTGGCATGTGGGATCTTCCTGGAGCAGGGCTCGAACCCATGTCCCCTGCATTGGCAGACAGATTCTTAACCACTGTGCAACCAGGGAAGCCCCTAAATTTATTTATTTTTTATTTATTTATTTTTGGCTGCATTGGGTCTTCGTTGCTGCGTGCGGGCTTTCTCTAGTTGTGGCGAGTGGGGGCTGCTCTTTGTTGTGGTGTGCAGGCTTCTCATTGTGGCGTCTTCTCTTGTTGTGGAGCACAGGCTCTAGGTGCACGGGCTTTAGTAGTTGTGGCACGCAGGCTCAGTAGTTGCGGCTCGCGGGCTCTAGAGCGCAGGCTCAGTAGTGTGGCTCACAGGCTTAGATGCACTGCGGCATGTGGGATCTTCCTGGACCAGGGATTGAACCCATATCCCCTGCATTGGCAGGTGGATTCTCAACCACTACGCCACCAGGGAAGTCCCCATTTGTACTAATTTGTTGTTCAAAAACTGTAATTACCATCCTTAGACATATATCTACACAGAAGAAAGAGACAGCCCAGGCAATATTTATTTGGCAAGGAAGCAGACAAAAGTATCTTTTTTTTTTCTTTTTTCCTCTCTAGTTTCCTTTTCTTCAAATTCATTCTTTATGTCTAACAAAGGGCTGGCTTATGTTCTCACCCTCATTTCAAACTAAGACATTAGAATCTATGCTTGGCAGTGATGGGGCTGGAGTAGAGAAGATAAAGTTGATAAATTATTATTTAAATCAAAAGATGAAAACTGGAGGCCTACAGACGTGTTCTGTGTGGCCCACACAGTGACTTGCATAATTTTTAAAAAGCTACTAACATTTGAAAAGTGGGAGATTTTACCTAAAAATCCACATTTCTATTGTTCCTATTGTAGAAAAGATCAATGAAACTAAGAGCTGGTTCTTTGAAAAGATAAACAAAATTGATAAACCTTTAGCTAGGCTTGTAAAAAAAAAAGACAGGGCCCAAATCAAAAATCAGAAATGAAAAAGGATAAGTTACAACCAACACCGCAGAAATACAAAGGACCTCTCCTGGTTCCCCTTCCAATAAAAGAATGGGAAGATGAGTTAAGTACTCACTCTGAATCATGATTGTGATTGTCGATACCAGTCTGAGTTACTGTTACAGAGAATAGCCCTTAACATTTCCCAACCCAGAGCCTAAAGGGCTACACCACCATGTCTGCCATTATTATTATCATCTTCATTATCTTCATCAGGTGATAAATCCTTTCATTATAGCAGTGGATCATAAGAGACTACTATGAACAACCATATGCCAATAAAATGGACAACCTAGAAGAAATGGACAAACTCCTAGAAATGTATGATCTCCCAAGACTGAACCAGGAAGAAATAGAAAATATGAACAGACCAATTACCAGTAATGAAATTGAATCAGTAATTTTAAAAAACTCCCAACAAACAAAAGTTTAGGACCAGATGGCTTCACAGGTGAATTCAACCAAATATTTAGAGAAGAGTTAACACCTATGCTTCTCAAACAATTTCAAAAAATTTCAGAGGAAGGAACACTTCCAAACTCATTCAATACGGCTACCATCACCCTGATATCAAAATGAGACAAAGATATCACAAAAAAAGAAATTACAGGCCACTATCACTGATGAACATAGATGCAAAAATCCTCAACAAAATATTAGCAAACTAAATCCAACAAAACACTGAAAGGATCATACACCATGATCAAGTGGGATTTATCCCAGGGATGCAAGGATTTTTCAATATCCACAAATCAATCAATGTGATACACCACATCAACAAATTGAAGAATACAAATCATATGCTCATTTCAATAGATGCAGAAAAAGCTGTGGACAAAATCCAACATCCATTTATAATAAAAACTCTCCAGAAAGTGGACACAGAGGGAACATACCCCAATATAATAAATGTCATATAATAAATATGACAAGCCTACAGCTAACATCATACTCAACAGTGAAAAGCTGAAAGTATTTCTTCTAAGATTAGGAATAAGACAAGGATGCTCACTCTTACCACTTTTATTCAACATACCATTGAACGTCCTAGCCACAGCAATCAGACAAGAAAAAGAAATAAAAAGAATCCAAATTGGAAAGGAAGGAGTACAACTATCAGTGTCTGCAGATGACATGATACTCTACATAGAAAATCCAAAAAACTGCTAGAGCACATCAATGAATTCAGTAAAACTGCAGGATACAAAATTAATACACAAAAATCTTTGACATAAATCATAGCAATATTTTTTGGATCTGTCTCCTAAAGCAAAGGAAATAAAAGCAAAAATAAACAAATGGAGCCTAATTAAACTTAAAAGCTTTTGCACACAAAGGAAACCATTGACAAAATGAAAAGACAACCTACTGAATGGGAGAAAATATTTGCAAATGATATGACTGATTAGGGGTTAATATCCAAAATACTATAAACAGCTCTACAATTCAACATCAAAAAAGCAAACAACCCAATTAAAAGATGGGCAGAAGACCTCAATAGACATTTTTCCAAAGAAGACATACAGATGGCTAACAGGCATGTGAAAAGATGCTCAACATCACTAATCACTCAAGAAATGCAAATCAAAACCACAGTGAGGCATCACTTCACACCTGTCAGAATGGCTATCACCAAAAAGAACACAAATAACAAATGTTGGTGAGGATAGGAAGAAAAGGGAACTCTTGTACACTCTTAGTAGGAATGTAAATTGGTGCAGCCACTGTGTAAAACAGTATGGAGGTTTCTCAAAAAACTGAAAATAGAACTACCATATGGCCCAGCAATTCTACTCCTGGGTATAAATCCCCCAAAAAAGAAAACACTAATTCGAAAAGATACATACACCTCAGTGTTCACAGCAGCATTATTTACGACAGCCAAGATATAGAGGCAACCTAAGTGTCCATCAACAGATGAATGGATAAAGAAGATGTAATACATATATCATAAATATATATATATAATATATATTATAAAATGTTGCCTATATTCCCTGTGCTGCACAATATATCCTTGTAACTTATTTATTTTATACATAGTAGTTTGTACCTCTTAATCCCCGACCCCTATCTTGCCCCTCCCTCCTTCCCTCTCCCCACTGGTAACCACTAGTTTGTTTTCTACATCTGTGAGTCTGTTTCTTTTTTTGCTATATTCACTAGCTTGTTTTATTTTTTAGATTCCACATATAAGTGATATTATACAGTACTTGTCTTTCTCTGTCTGCCTTATTTCACTAAACATAATACCCTCCAAGTCCATCCATGTTATTGCAAATGGCAAATTTTCATTCTTTTTTGTAGCTGAGTAGTATTCCAGTGTGTGTGTGTGTGTGTGTGTGTGTGTGTATTTATATATATATATACACACCACATCTTCTTTATCCATTTGCCACCAAAAAACTACTAGAGCGCATCAATGAATCCCAGATCTTCTTATAATGAACATTGTAATTACACTGGGCTCACCCAGATAATCCTGGATGATTGCTGCATATCAAGATCCTTAACTTAGGGAATTCCCTGTTGGTCCAGTGGTTAGGACCCCACGCTTTCACTGCTGAGGGTGTGGGTTCAATCCCTGGTTGGGGAACTAAGATCCCGCAAAAAAAAAAAAAAAGAAAGAAAAAGAAAAAACTCAAAGAAAAAGAAAAAACCCCTAAAATTAAAAAAAAAGAGAGATCCTTAACGTAGTCACACCTGCAAAGTCCCCTTTGCCATATAAGGTAACATTCCCAGCTTGTAGCATGGACATATTGGGGAGGGGAGCATTATTCAGCCTAAAACAATAGATAAGGAGATTGGGGTCCAGAAAGGGGTAGTGACCTGTCCCAGGTCACATACCTATTTAGCAACAGGGCAGAGCCTAGCCCCTATATCATTTGACTTTCCAACCACTACTCACTATACAATCTTTTCAAGATTAAGCTCTATGTCTTCCAAGGTAACAATTAACTAATCTGATAAACCATCTTAAAATGGTTAGAGCATGGTAATCAGGAACCTACATTCTTATCCAAATAATATGCGGATATTTTGGTATGGCCTTCCAGAGTTACTTTAATAGTGGAAACTTAAGAGCCGATCAAGAAGAGAGGGTCAATAGGAGCGACACAGAGAAGAGGTGGGCCCGAATGGAGTTCTCAAGATGATCCAAAGTGACCAAGGCTGAGCTGATCAACAGGATTGTATACTCTTGTTGAGAATTCTGAAGATTGCTTTATACAAGTAGGATGTAGAGTGCAGTACAATCAATATGTGATCAAATTAATAGTTAGCATCCAATTAGCAACCATTACAGATCTAAGGAAATAGATATGTTTCAGCAGGAAACATACATAAAATAAAACATAGCGGTATTGACATATTCATGGACAGTGAATCAAATTAAATTCTTATCAAGACAGATGGAATTTTCCCTTAATGATATTTAATAAGAGATTTTTAAAAAGATCTTTTGAAATACAGTAGCATGGTGAGTACCGTATTCATAAATAATTTCCATCATACTTAAGCAGAAACCATAAATCTCATATTCATGACAAATTGAATTCTATGCTTCCTAACCTGGCTGTGAATGAGTGTGGTTGTGACTTTACCAAGAACATAGTAGGAATACAGAAAACTCTCATTTTCCATTTATTCTGATTATAACATAGAAAGCATAAATTCTATTTACAGTAAAGAGCCATAACAAAGAAGCTCTCTACCTTTTGGTTACAGTTAAATTCACACTAAGTATAAAATTATTGATTGCTGCCCAGATATAAGCTACAAAGCTCTAAAGATCAATGAATTTAAATGGCGCCAACTGTAGTGAACATCAAATCAGCCAAAAAATTTAGTACAGTGCCTCCCTAAAGGGGAATTATCATTAGACTCAACACTTTATCTCTGTGGGCAGACGTGTCCGTACAGAAACGATGCATTCCTCTCTACAGGCAAGCTGTAGAAATCCAGTTTACATATTCTATTACTAACAAAGAATTCACAATGAAAACAAAAAATAATCTTTTGAAGAAAATGACGGGGCCTCCAAACAAAACAAAACCAGATTTGGTACCTTCGTACATATATCTGATTCCCAAACATCAGATTCTTATTGTTTCTCCTCCAAGTTAACCAGCTACCACTTAACCTAGTCATTGGAGACACTTAATCCCTCCTTTGAGGGTTCCAGGCCCCATCCTTTTTTCAAAACCAAGATATACTCTCTTGAATCACCTCAAACCCTATCATGGCTCCAGGAGCTGCCAGCACTTCTTTAAAAAGCCCCCTTTCTCCTGCTGTGTGGGAGAAGTCTACATTCTCTCTAAGCCTCAATTTCCTACTCTGAAAAATGGGGATCAGAAAAGGATAATATCTCATTGGTTTATTGTGACAATGAAAGATGGAACTTTTACAGAGAACTTGTTTCAGTGCCTGCCACACAGAGGGTGATTATAAAAAGCTGACATTAGATAAAGAACAAGGACCTACTGTATATCACAGGGAACTATATTCAATATATTGTCATTACCTATAATGGAAAAGTATCTGAAAAAGAATGTGTGTGTGTGTGTGTCTGTGTGTGTGTGTATATATATATATATATATATATATATATATGTATATATATATATATATATATATATGTATATATATATATAACTGAATCACTTTGCTGTACACCTGAAACTAACACAACATTGTAAATCAACTATACTTCAGTAAAAAGAAAATTTTTAAGGTAACAATAATAACAACAGTAATAATCATGATGAGTTTTCTCCATTACTTTCTCCTATTGGGCAGATGAAATCCTCGCACTTGCTGTGTTTCCATCAACTTAGATACAATCATCCCTCTCTCTAATTCCAGGTTTCTCTGCAGAGTCTTTTACTTGGCCAGTACTATCCCTCATATCTGGCCAGAACATAACTTCTGGCTGACCGCCAATCAATCTTTACAGGATCAATTTAATGCATGCAAAGCCCACATTTACACTGACACAAAAATCATGGAATTTTAGAGCTGGAAGGGACCTTAGGGTTTCCCAACTCAGATTGTCCTGTGGTCCAGGAGAGTGTTGAAATTCTTTGCCCAGAGAGCAGGTGGGGAAGGGCAAAGCAGAAGTCAGGAGTCAGTTTAAAGTTCTGCTTTACTTGGATGTTTGGATTGGATGTTTGGAAAGAACAATCAAGCCCATTTTTTTCCTATTACAGAGGAGGAATCTAAGAGCCAGAGAGGTTACGTGATTTGCTCCAAATCATACAAAAAGCTAGTGGCAGAGCTTGAATTAGCATCCAAATCTTCTGGCTCCCAATCCTGTGCTCCAGTGCTCTTCCCCATACACCTTGCTGCCCCGGGGGTCCTATCCTTATACTTGAATAGACTCTGTTGAGCTCAAGACTGTTAAAAAAGCTCACTATGCCTGGCCTAACAATTTGAGTTGGCTCTTTTAAGCAGCCATGCCCTCCTTAAAAGGATAAATTTTCAACTGCTTGACTCATTTACACCAGGACCATACTCTATTCAGCTCGGAACTATGCTGGCCACTGGTTCTGCTATTTCTCCCATTCTGTACCCTCCGAGTCTTTTACATCTACACAATATTATTTTGTTCTTGATAATAACCCATGTTTTCTCTCAAATGTACCTAGCACAGTGTCTGGCCCTCAGTAAGTATTCAGTGAATTACTGCAGACTAAGGGACCAAATGAATAGCTACACGTTTGTCTCTCCGTAGTGGAAATGAAGCCTCATGCCTCCCTGGATAACAACCAGTCTAGACTGACCCAATCATCAGGATCTTCCTACCACCTAGGCAACTGTGAGGACTGGGGAGATGAGACTCAGGGAGCTTAGAGCAGGCAAGGATGATTCCACAAGCTGAAGACCGGTGGCGGGTGATAGAGCTCCCAAGACACTTGTTTTGATCTTAAGGGGCTGACGCATTTTGACTTGGTGATCTCCGGACTAAAGTCTTTTCACATTCTACCTTTTCTTCATTGGGCATTGTTAGCAGAGTGCCTGGCAAATGGCAGGCATGCACTCCACAAAGGTGTGATGAATTCAACTTCCCCTTGCTTCTTCAAACTCCTCCCTCAAACCCCATTCCCTGCCAACATGTGACTGGGGTCATATGGATTAGAGTTACCCCTAAATTTAAAAAAAATAATAAAAATGTTCCTCAGCATTACTACCTTTTTTGTTATGCTGGATTTTTTTTTTCAGGGCTGAGCTTTAATTTTTGTTTTGTTGACTTGGGAATTTTATTTTCTCCATTGCCTGATACCTAAGGCCTTGTCTGTCCTAAGCAGTGTACACGCAGGGAGTCATCTGAGTTTCAGCAATCCTTCCCTCCAACCTCTGCCTTGACTTCCACTGTGTGGTTTATAAGCAGGATGCTAGTTAAGCGCAGGGCTTTGACAGCAGCTAAGATGTGGTTTCAACTCCTAGGTCTATCCCTTACTTCCCAGCTCTGTGCCTTTAAGCAAGTTACTTCACCTCTTTGTGCCTAAGATTCCTACTCTGTAAGATAAGAATAAAAATACCTACCAGTGGTATAATAAAAAATATATTTGGACTTTGTCCTTGATTCCTGTCACAAAGCTCCTAAAACCCTTGGAATTTTGTGAGGGACAGGAGTATCTTTGTTGTTCCTAATGAGCTCTTTTCAACACCTGAGTTTATGCAAATGACTGACTCCAGGTGAGGGCCCCTGAATAGCTTCAGGATGGAGGCTGGTCACCAGAAAAACCAAAGTGATTGGAGGGTTGGAACTTCCAGCCCTACTGCCTGGCCTCCAGAGATGGGAGGAGGGACTGAAGACTGAGTTCTATAAAAACTCTTGGAATAACCAACAAGGACCTACTGTATAGCACAGGGAACTATACTCAACGTCATGTAATAACCTGTAATGGAAGAGAAAGTAAAAAAGAATATATATATATATGAAACTGAATGACCTTGCTGTACACCTGAAACTAACACAACATTGTAAATCAACGATATTTCAGTAAAATTTTTAAAAGATAAAGTGTTGATAGAAAAAAAAAAACCTCTTGGAAAAGGAAACTCAGAGAGCTTCCACACTGGTGAACACACTGATGTGCTTGGAAAGTGGCACACCCAGAGAGGACATAGATGCTCTGTGCTCCCCCATCCAGCCCTTGCCCTATGCTTCTCTTCCATTTGGCTCTTCCTGAATTCCATCCACTATAATAAACCATAATCATAAGTAAGGTGCTTATGTAAAGTAAAGGGCTTAAGGTAAGTAAAGAGTTCTATGAGTCATTTTAGTGAACTATCAAACCTGAAGGGGGAAGTCGTGGGAACACCTGAATTGGGTAGTCAACCAGGCAAAAGTGCCGATCACCTATGGACCCCATTTGCACCTGGCTTCTGAAGTGAAGGCAGTCTTGTGGGACTGAGCCCTTAACCAGTGAAGTCTGGGCTGATTCTGGGTAGTGAGTGTCAGAATTGAATCCAATTGTTGGACACCCAGTTGCTGTCAGAGGATTAGAAGAATGGTTGGTGTTGGAAAAGATACCACATATTTGATGTCAAAAGAAAAAACCGCATAGAGTCGTTACGAGGATTAAATAAAATGGTCTGTGACATACAGTGAGTGATTAATAAAAAGCAGCTCTTACTATTACTTGCATGTCTGTGCGTCTTCAATAGGTCCTAAATACCACTTGATGTCTTCTGCTGGACCTGGAATCCCACCTGGAACACCAACCAGCTTGGCTAGGTCCCTCAGTCCCCATCTAACCCTAGCAACTCCTTTTCCTCTTGGACTAGACCTGTCCCTCTCTCCCTAGTTACTAGCTGAAGTCCTGCTGAAACCGGACAGACATCCCTACCCACTCATCTATAGCCATGTGCCTACCTCTTAGTTCTATCTGTGCTACTAGGCCCAAACCATCAGATGAGACCCTCTGGACATAAATAACTGCCCAATTCAAGGTGAAATTTGCCCCATCTTCTTGGACGCTGGGACTTGGATAGCTGGCCGCCCTCCTTGGATGAGAGTCTTAACCCTGCTTCAGCTCAGCCTTGGCCTCCTCCCCATTCCTGCTGAGTCTCAGCATGCCTCACAGCTGAGTACATATGGGTTTGACTTAAAAGGCAGAACAAGACAGTAAGGTAAGGATGGTCTCATGACTTTCAGAGCTACTTACACGCCAAAGGGTCTTAAAATTGACTTCAAAAAGAATCTAAGATCATGTACTAATCTTCCTGGGATGTTCAAGAAGATCAGCTTTTGTCTAAAAAATCGCAGATCTTTTCCATATGATTCACATATTACCAGAATTTTCTGACTTCTTTTGAAAGTCTAGATATTCCAGCTAAAAATTAAAAATACCACACTTTCTGCTAACACCCCCAGGGAAGAAGTGCATAGAAAGGACCATTGAGACCATTATGACTCCCCTGCAACAAGAATCTGCTTGTCTGAGACCCCACCACAGGAGGCAGGATGAATGGTACTTCTCTGTTGATTTTTTTAAAGAATCCTAATCCAATTACCTTCAGCTCCCAAAGTCAAAATAAGACTTTCCTGGACAAAGACAGAAGTGAATTCATTTGGACAAGTGAAGTCTGTTCAATTCAAAACCAAACCTCAAACCGTCATGCATATGTATCTTTCTTTATATAACAGACTTGTTTCTAAATGTGCTGCACGTGAAAAGGCTTTTTAAAAATAAATTGACCCATATTTTAAGCACACCAGAGGACCTTGCTATTTAAAGGAATTTCTTACTTCTGTGAGTCATTTTGTAGAGCAAATAACCACCCATTAATTTATTTGTGAAATCTGATGTCCACACATCGCTTTCACTTTAAGAGAAAAAATGGTAACATATTTTCTACTGATTCCCAGAAGCACAAGATCATGACCAGTAGATTATGCCAGAATTTTGCCATATCCACACTGTAGCCATAATCAGCTGAAAGATCTGTCTCAGTTCCTGGTCACTGACTCACAGTGCCAGAGAGTCTGAAAGGGCCTTGGAGATCAGAATCCCACTCTACGACATATCAAAATAAGCTTCCATCCCATGGTCAAGATCATGAAAAATGACCGAGCTGGCCACAAAGATATTTTTATGTCTAATTATGAGCACAGAGATTACAGATCACATACCAGATAAAGGTATATATTCTAATCCAGGAGATAAAATGCCAGGCACCTGCGCCAAAGGTGGCATCCAAGATGGCTTCGGGACACTCAGGTGCCAGTGTAATCAACAACGTGTGAGCAGGCAACACACCAGAGTCCCCAGGAAACTGCAGCCAAGGTATCTAGAGGAGGTGTCCTAGCGCCAGTAGGGAGAGAGCTGCAAGCTAATTTAGGGTTGCTGAGCTGGAGGGCATTTAGAAGGGGTAAGATGGGGGGAGAGTTTTTGCCCCGCTTTCCCAGGCAGCCAGTACCCTGCCACATTCACAGCCCTAAGCTTTTCTGTTTCTCATAACTTCTTTGTACTTTTTGACACTTCAGAAGCCACAGGTATCCAAAAGTCCCTATTTCCCTACAACTCTCTCCCCGCCTGCTACCAGCCTACCCAATAAACAAACACTGCAATTTCCTCATCTTCATTAACATATACTACGAAACTCGAATTATGGGAATGATTTTGCCCACTCTAAACAGGATTTATGTATATGCTCCCTCCTTCCATCATGGATTTAGGATAACTTTCACTTTAAAAACACGATACAACAAAAGGAAAATATAAACACAAACTAACATTTGTGATGAAACACAATTTTATAATGGCAATTTTAAGGGGTGGGGAGGAGACTAAAGCAATATGGCTCCTTATATAGCTTATCTACAGTTACAGTTATAACTATATATATCCTTATATAGTTATCCAGTTATGTAGCTTATCTGGTGATCTGGGTACAGGGGTGTAGCTGAGAGGATCCTGGGGAATAAATGGTTAACTTATAGCTGGGACTCTCCGTCTCAAATATCAACTGTCTCCTGTGGCTTTTGCCTGGAGAACAGGGGCACTCTTTGGAATGGGCCTATAATTGGGGAGGGGAGATTTCCCCTTAGGCGGTATATAATGAAGTGCTAAACTGAGTGGCAGTCAGTGCTAGCAGGTGATCAGAGGCAGAGCCATCAGAGGGAGCTGGGTTTCCTGGTGCAGCCACAGAAGGGGCTGGGATTCTGCAAGTCTCAGTTGCCCTCTGACAATGAAGGGAGAGCTTCTCTTACTTATTTTCCACCACTCTTAGTGATCACGCTTACCCTCCCAGAGCCTTTGCAAAAGGGAGGCCTGCTTCCCATCCAGTCACCCAGGAAATGAATGAACATCCGCTGTCATGAAAATTTCAGAAAATTAAATATAAATCTTTACACGTGAAGGTTGCAAACATTTGGCCCTTTTGGGTCCAGAGGAGCATTGCTCTATCATGTCTTCAGTGATTAGAATTACACGTTGTTCACTGGGAGGGAATCAACTGCTCCTAAAAGCAGCTACTGTTGTCTGTGGCCCAGGTAAACTGCACCTGTAACTTGCTCAGGTGCACTGACTCTTGGCAGAACTGATATTCAAGAGTCCTGAAGTGCATATGGAGTCATAGGCCGGTTTCCCTGCATAATCCATGTATCCGTCTAAAGGTACCATTTCTCACCCTACCTGTGACCCTACCTGAGACCACTAGCACAGGTATCCAACACAGTTCTCACCAAAAAGACATATCATAATACAATACTGCCAACAATAAAAAAAAAATAAGTAACACTTCTGTAGCACTTCCTATATGCCAAGAACTGTCTAAGCTCTTTACATACATTAAATCATTTAATCCTTACATGAGGTAAATACTGCTATTATTGCCCATTTCATAGATGAGGAAGCTGAGGCACAGAGAAATAAACAAATTGCTCTGGGTTTCACAATTAGTACATGGCAAAGCTGCAATTCCAACCCAAGCTATCTGGCTCCAGAGTCTCTGCTTCTAATATCTATGCTATACTCTCCAATCTGTACAGCAAGAGGCAAAGGACTAACCTGTATCACTCACGTTGCCCCAGGTAGCGTGGAATATACAGCCCAGATAGCAGGGCTATTCTCAGGAGAAGATAGACCAGGACACCAACTACATGGTATGATTTGAAAAGAACTGGGCAGAATCCCCTGCCCCAAAGTATCTCCCAACTCTTGCAAAAATATCACAAATTTCCACCATTAGAAAGTCACTTCACTACTTCTTAAAGGCTTTTCCATTTTTAAGAAACCCCTATGAAAAGGTAAATATCACTGGGCAAGGTATCCCTTAAATCATTATCAGGCATCTACAGTACGATTTTTTAAAAGTTCATTGAACTTACACTCATAAGAGTTGGGTTCTAGTTCTGACTGCCAATTTCTATCTGTGTGACCTTGGGTACGGCACATAAATTCTCCGGGTCTTGGTTTCTTTATCTGTTAAATGGCAATGCTAACATCTGATACAACTCCCTCATAGGATTGTTGCAGGAATTTAATGGATGCAAAAGAGTTTAATGAATGCAAAAGGACAACACAACTGTAAGGTATTAATGTGATCAGCTAAACTTCTGGAAGGATTAGATAAATTAGTTGACAACCAGAGAAATGTATGCAGCCAGTTTAAGATGGACAGACAGAAAAAGCATGGTGCAAAACGAATTCTGGCCCAGGCAATTCAAAACTATCCGCCTGGGCAGAAATGACTGCCACCTGACTGGGTCTCTTTCAGGCATGCTCATACCTTCCCATGAATCTCCACTGCCTTGGCCTTGGCTCTTCTTGTCTTTGACTCCTGTAACTGGCCACTCTTTGGCTCGGTATTTCAGGCCCCGGGGCCCCCAGGCTTGGCTGTAGCTCTGGCCCTAGTGCTATTTCTTGACTTTCTCTGCTCATGTGTTGCTCCTGACAGCAGATGTACTCCACTCCATCTCCACCTGTGACCTAGCATGCCTTCCCGCTGACTGACTTCTTCAACTCAAGGAGACCGCAGTTACACCAGGACCCTCGAACCTTGCTTCTCTGCCTCAACCGATAAGAATCTATTAACTGCCTACTATCTTAAAGGCACAGTGCCCTTTCTACCAGGCAAGTGGATCCTACAGCTACAACAGCAGGGAGCTGGAAGTGATAGGTAGGGCAAAGGGGCACCAAGATGGAGGACAGGAACATGGAAAAGTATGACAGCAAGTAAAAAAAGTAAAAGATAGTCTTTGTCTGCTTTACTCTTTTGCAGAAAACACTATAACTGTTGTAGAGGTAACTATTAATTAAGCACCTGCTCTGTGCTACACACTTGGAATATACAGATGAAAGGCATGTTTCCTGATCTCAAAAGGCTTGCAATAGGGCTTCCCTGGTGGCACAGTGGTTGAGAGTCTGCCTGCCAATGCAGGGGACACGGGTTCGAGCCCTGGTCTGGGAAGATCCCACATGCCGCGGAGCAACTGGGCCCGTGAGCCACAACTACTGAGCCTGCGCGTCTGGAGCCTGTGCTCCGCAACAGGAGAGGCCGCGGAAGTGAGAGGCCCGCGCACTGCGATGAAGAGTGGCCCCCGCTTGCCGCAACTAGAGAAAGCCCTCGCACAGAAACGAAGACCCAACACAGCCAAAACTAAAATTAAAAAAATAAATAAATAAATAAAATAAATAAATTAAAAAAAAAACTAAATGGAAGAATTACGTGCACAGCAAATAATCTGAAGTTAAAAAAAAAAAAAAAAAAAAAAGGCTTGCAATACAATGGGGGAGGTGGGCAAGCAAAGAGACAAGAGTCTCTGCAGGGCCCCAAGCACCTCTAAGGAAATACTGTTTTGAAAGAAATCTCTCTTTGGTCACCGGTTTGTCCTATAAAGGCCTTAAGTAAAACATGATTATAATATATCAGTTTAAGTTTATGTGCCAATGTTTTGTTTGAAATATAAATTGTGATGGGCTACTTTTTTTCTGCTATATACATTTTCCCCTCATTTTTAAAAACTTTTTTATTGGGATATAGCACACATACAGTAAAGTGCACAAATCTTAAGTGAATGGCTCAGTAGATTTTTACTTATATGTATACGAAAGTAACTACCACCCAGATCAAGTTATAAAATATAATAACACACCAGAAGCTTCCCTTGTGCCACAAGATCAATCACAACTCTATCACAATGAGGTAAACCACTATTTTGATTTTCATGTAGTAGGCTTTTTTTAAGCACTGGTGAGTTATATTTGTTTGGAGAGCTCTACCTTCTAAATCCTGGATCTCCCTTGGTATACTTCGACAGCCCAGTCACTAAATATCGGGTTGGCCCAAAAATTCGTTCGGGTTTTTCATACGCTGTTAGGGGAAAACCCGAACGAACTTTTTGGTCAGCCCAATATTTTGTCACCCTCGATGTGCTTAGACTACCCAGACCCTAATTCTCTGGTTATGCCTCCTCCCCCATAACCATTAGGACAATATCCAGTATTCACCAAAAGGAGGAACATCCCAAGCAACAGAACATAAATAGGGCCTGTACCATTATTGGAACCCACTGACAAAGAGTTATTACTTTGCTAGATGGCCACGAAAGGACGCATCTTCGTTGAGAGTCCATGGGCTATTATTAGGACTACTCCACTTAATCTGTTACTCTGCTAACAGCATGCTTTACTTGGAGCAGAAATAAAATGTCACCCTTACTCCCCCTCTTGGTTAGGGAATGTACACTTATTTTCCCTGCTGGAACTCAGGAAAATGGAAGGTATCATCAAAGCCTGCTTATCCTCTATCCATAGGCTGGGAATCTGTGTCTTACTCTAAAGGTACGCTCACCTAACAGGAAAGACTTCTCCTTGCTTCATCTCTAAAACTAGGAAGTGAGTACTTAATCAAACCCAATACACAACAGAAGCAATCATTGCTATAATGAAGGCCCATATATGGTGCAATGGGAAACTAAAGGAAGGAGAATCTGAGTTACGGAAGACTTCCCAGAGGAAGCTAGGCTTAAGTTGACTTAAAAAAGGGAACAGCCATGGCAAAGGCTTGGATATATCAAAGGACATGGTATTATCAGGCCATTCTTGTAGCTCAGTGTTGCTGATTAAAAGGATGGACGGGCAGAGAGATGAACCTAGAGAAAAAGGTAAAGATCATGAAGGGACTTATATGCTCTAAAAGAAGTTTAGATTTATACTATAAGCAATGAAGAATCACTAACTATTTTTGAGCTGGAGAGTGACCCAATCAGATTTATATTTTTTTAAAAATTATTCTGCCAGCAGTATGGAAAACTTAATAGGATAAGGGTGAGATTGAGGACTACTGGAATGATCCAAGTGGGACATGGTGAGGTACCTATAGGATATCCAGGCAGAGGGATTACAGAGGCAGTTGAAAATGTAGAACTAGAAATTAAAAGAGCGATCTGGGCTGAAGGTAGGGTTGGGAGGGGGGGGTCATCTGTATATAAATGATAGTGGTTTAGACTGCCTAGGAAGAGAATACAGAACAGAGTACAAAGTCAAGTACAAAGTTGCCTTGGGAAACAGCAACAATGAAAATTCCAGCCAAAGAAGAGGAGCCAGAGAATGAGGTAAGAGGTAAAAGAAAAAAAACAAGGACAGAGGGCTTCCCTGGTGGCGCAGTGGTTGAGAATCTGCCTGCCAATGCAGGGAACACAGGTTCGAGCCCCGGTCTGGGAAGATCCCGCATGCCGCGGAGCAACTAAGCCCGTGAGCCACAACTACTGAGCCTGCGCGTCTGGAGCCTGTGCTCCGCAACAAGAGAGGCCGCGATAGTGAGAGGCCCGCGCACCGCGATGAAGAGTGGCCCCCGCTCGCCGCAACTAGAGAAAGCCCTCACACAGAAACGAAGACCCAGCACAGCCAAAGATGAAAATAAATAAATTAATTAATTAAAATTATAAAAAAAAAGGACAGAGAAGATTGTCACAGTAGTCAAAGGAGGGAAGATTTTCTAGGAGGGAGTGGTTAATATTTCATATGCTGTAAAGTGTTGCAAGATAAGAGAAGTATACATTGGTCTGGCAATATGGAGGTCACCAGTGACCTCAGTGAGAACAGTATCAGTGCTAGATCACACCACACTGAGGAGTGAATAGAGAGCAAGGAAGCAGAGGCAGCCAGTTTAGAAGCTTAGCCAGAGTTAGGAAGAAAAAAAATAGAATAACTGGAGGGTGAATTTGCTATAGACTGAATGTTTGCGCCTCCTCACAAATTCCTATGTTGAAATCCTCACCCCCAAGGTGATGGTATTTCGAGGTGGGGCCTTTGGTAGGTGATTAATCCATGAGGGCAGCCCTCATGAATGGGACTAGTGCCTTTCTTATAAAAGAGGCCCTAGAGAGCTCCCTTGACCCTTCTGCCATGTGAGGACACAGCGAGAAGACAGCCATGTATGAACCACAAAGCAAGTTCAACATAAAGGTTTTCCTCAGGTTCTAAGGAGCTCCCTGAACTCTCTAGGTGGAACAGAAAAAGGAAATATATAAATAATGTATTATCATTTGTTATAAATGATAACAAATGATATCATTTATCATTTGTTATAAATGTAGAGAAATGGATGGAAAGTTAGAATGCTACAGAAATCATTTGTGTAGGCCTTTGTTTTATATATCCATAAAGTTAAACAAAAACACACAACCTATGCTAAGGTAAGTTACAAATTATTGCTGTCCCTAGGATTTTACCTAATTGATATATAGATAACATTTTAAAAATCCCTCGTGTTAGCAATTTACTAACAGAGAAAAATCAAGTCAATTGTAATGGCCTATAAATTAACACATTACTTATTAAGCAAATTTTGCCTCCAAGTATATCAAAACATCTCAAACATCTGCACAATGCGGGTTGGGAAGTTTGGTAATTAAAACTGAGAGCTAAAACACTCATGGAACAGTCATATGGTTGGCCAATAAATGTTTATTGAGCACCTACTATGAGCCAGCCATTGCTCTAGTCACTGGACACTGACAAAAAATAGATGTGTCGATTTGTGTAATTCCTTCTGGAACCTGATCAACACGGTTAGAAGAACTGCTGCCATTTCCAAACTATTTGGATCTGTGGCCATGTCTATTCTAAGGCCATATTTACCTTATTATATTAAAGACATGGAATATTAGAGCTGGAGGGACCTTAAAGAATCACCAGCCTATCCTATCCCATTTCACAGATGGCAAAGTTGAAGGGTTGAGAAGTCTCAAATAAATTTTTAGAGCCAGGACTAGAACCCAGAACCACAATTCTGATTCAGTGCTTGCTCTACCAATGAAAATCAATCAATAAAACCACATCTCTCCCCCAACACCCCCACTTGCCTCCATCTCTTTTGATCAGTTTTTTGGTGATCAGTTCTGCATTTTTCTCTAAAATAAACAGCAAAGTTTCTATGACCCATGGGCACTTGGCCCAGATTTAAAACATGGAGCTTAACAATTGCAAGCATCTCTCATCAGTGGACAGGGCGGGGCGGGGGTGGGAGACACTTGGCAAAGATCGCCTAGCTTTGGGCATTTAGCTGAAACGTCTAAAATTCCAGGAAGATGCTGGGGATGTTTTGTCTCTATTGTCTGGCTGCTAGAAAGGAGAATGTGTCGTCTTAAAATTTCTATTCAGAATTTTAATTAAATTGTGGCCTGTGGCAAAATAGAAAGACATTAAAATCAAACGCTAGTATCTCTTTGTTTATTTTATGGCTCTCATCTCTAACTAGTTCTCACTGAAATAATTAAATGTCTTTTCAGCAAATGGACTGTTCAGGCTGTTTAGTTTAATGTTTCTTATAACCTGGCAAGTAAGTGCTTTATAATTCAGTTGATTTCTGCTCTTCCCCGTGCCCCACCCCCCCACTATATATGTTCTTTTCTCCTGTCTCCCCACACAGGCAGACTTGAAGGTTTCTGCAGATCAGAGCGGCATTAATGCACCTATGGGCCAAAGCATCCTCCGATAGGCTGGAGGAGATTGTAGGAGGCTGAGCACATTGCATTTGACATTAATGGGTCAGAGATGCTTCTAGATTGAAATTGGTGAAGGTGGCGAGGAAATACAGTGTAGTCAATGAGGCCTCTTGGTCTGAGATTGATGCCTGAAATCTCTTATTTACTGACCCATTGTATTGCACGAAGGGAAAGCTGCTTTTTAAAAAGTATAGGATCCATATTGGGGAGGAGACAGAATTTACCTGGAGAGTGTGTGCGTGTGGTGGGATGCTGTTTTTCTCTTTAGTAAAACACTATTATGGACACTTTGGGGATAAAAGACACAGCCCCAGGGCACAGGCTGAAATGGGTATATTTAGCCAAAGGAGGTCTAATTGCCTACATTATAAAGTAAAAGTAGGTCTTTTAGGGATAAAGAGATTGTTCTTATGCACAATTATTTTATCCTTTCCCTGAACAGAGCCCCACCCCAGAAAAAGGAGATGGAAAGGGGGAGCAAGAAGAGAGGTCAGAGATGGTAGAAAACTAACTTTGTAATTCTGATAGCTAACTTCTAATGAGTGTTTACTGTGTTCTTCCAGGCACTGGGCTAAGTGTCTTTCCCCATTATCTCATGGAATATTCCCAACAGTCTTAGGAAATAGGGACCATTAGTCTCCTCACTTCACAGATCTGAAAATTGTGGTTTAACAATATTAACTGACTTGCCGAAGATCTCATAACTACTAAGTGGTAGAGTTGGCATTCATATTTGTCATCCACGTCCTCCTCCAAATGAAAAGGGAAAATGGTGTGAATATTTAAAATCTGGGCCTACAAACTGTTAGGCTCACTTAACCTGAATAATAATGATGGTGATAATGCTGGCGAAAGGTGATAGACAGTGGGTACTTATTATGTGCCACGCATTGTGCTAAGCACTTTATACAGGCCAGTTCATTTAATCCTCATAACAACTTTTTGGGGAAAATATTTATATTCACTCCATTGTGCAAATGAAAAAAAACAAAATCTTCGAGGCTAAATAACTTGCCCAGTTTTACATACCTAGGTAGTAGAAAAGCTGGAGAGTAAAAGCAGACTCCCACCACGTGGTAGGACTCCAGGGCCTAAGGAGAGATGGAATTACCAGTGTGACATTCCCTCTAGTGAGATGTGGCTCAGAATCTTTTGGAATCCTGATATTTGATTGACAAATTTTACACTGCTCCCCATTCTACGCTATGATCTATTCTGAAAAAGTAAGCCTTGGGACACTTATGCCTCACACAGTAGAGACTTAAAGTCAAGAAATATTAGGTGAATAAATGGATGAAGGAATGAATGGAGTCTAATCAGTAGTTTTCAGGTTTTTCATTCTGTGGCCCTATAAGCTCCCTGTCTCTATGATGAGTCGAAACCTTGCACATGAGTTTTGCATGCACCGAAGATTTGAATAATAAAAGGTAATGAATAAGAGAAAGGACTTATTTGTCCTTAGATAAACGAAATGTGGAAAAACCAAAAAGGAAATAGCTCTCCCAAGGCCCTCATTGCCTTGGGAGGGAGAAATCTGCTGTGGGGACCAGGCATCCAGGGAAGGAAGAATACAAAGAGGAAGGATAGTATGGGAGCTAATAGGGAATGAACATTTTCTATACCTACTAGGTACCGGGTCTTTTTATACCATAACTCATTTAATCCTCACAACTATCCTGGGAGGCAGGTGATGTTATCTCCATTTTATAAATAAGAAAATCAAGGCTCATAAATTAAGTAACTTCCACAAAATCTCACATGTAGGAAGGGGTGGAGTCGAGGTTCCATCTCTGTTCTGACTCTTTCTAGAACACTCACTGCCTCTTCAAGTAGAGAGCTGAAAATACAAGGGCATTTTAATTGACTGAGGAAAATAAAATGTTTCAGGTTTAGAAAGACAAAAGATATGGCGAAGAACTTGTGGAAAGGCCCAAACCCAGAAAAACGAGATTTTTGGAAGCTGGAAGACAGACCTTGACTGAATGAGGTAATCTTTAGGAAAGAGGTAAAACCTGGATTCCAAATTCTCTACTGTGTTACCCATATTTCCTCACTTGGTAATTGTAGCAATTCAATGTGGAGCAAAAGAGTGACATTTGTAACCAGGTAGACAAACTAGAGGCAGCAATGCAAGATGGTGGGGAGTAAAGATACTAGTGTCCCCAAGACCCCTGCTCAGAGACCTTTCCCCAGCCTTTGGATGGCAGAAGGCAATGGCAGGGCCCGCTGCCAGCCCCCAACATCTTCCTCCTCACCCCTCTTGACTTCATTCCTGATGATCTGGTCTTGCATATACAGCTACCAACAATTCAGTTTTTTGAAGCCTCACAGCTTTTGGTTTTCTTATCAAGTCATGCGAGTCAAATCTAGGCCTAGGAAGTAAACACTGTTCCCTGCATCTCAAATAGCTACTCTACTTACGTTATTCCATGTCTCCAAGAAGCACGTGTCAAGACAAGATTAAATGTGGAAAGCTTTTATTAGGAGAAATGACTGTGTGAAAGAAAATAGAGAGGGAGCTGTGAGGGAAGCCTGACCCTGAGGGAGGGAGAGAAGAGAGGTTGGATGGAAGCAGTCTAGACTATCAGGCAGTCTAAGGAAGCTTCTGCAAGACCTTGAGCCAAAGTCTGCCTTAGTACCCCACTGTATTCAGTCATGGGAGGGAACAGCCCAAGGGAAAGTGCCAGAACACAGCAGCTGAGGCCCTCAGTCAATTTTGCTCCCTATTATAGATGGTCTGCCAGGCACACTCTAATGGGCCCCCAACAAAACCCCTGCCTCCTCGATTCATAAGTACTCCTGCAAATCTCAGCTCCAACTTCTTTTTTTAAGGGAAGCCTTTCCTGATTCCAACCCTACCCCTAGGTGAGGTAAACTTACTTTTTGATATGCTCTCATAAAAATATGTTTCCTTCAGAGAACTTGGATCAGTTTGTACTTATATATTCATTACTATGATTATTAGATTAATGACTATCTCTCTTGCTAAATTTTAAACACCATGAGAGCAGGGACCATGACTGCCTTGTTCACTGCTTTATGCTTAGTACCTACCACAGTGACTAGCAGTAGATACTCAATGAATATATTTTGAACGAATGGATGTGAGTGAAGAAATGTCAAAGAATAGGTATGAGTCATATAATCAATTCTAATCCCAAACCTACTGGAAACTATATAAGGCCCAGGACTAGGATAAAGGGAACACAGCTTGAAATGGCGAGAGTGAATAGGTAGGTTCAAGGTAAGGATGGTAACAGAAGATTCTTAGGCTGACATAAGCAAATACCAGCTGTGGCTGGTGCCTGCTAGGCCAAACTAACTGAGACTCATGACTCATGTCAGGTAAATTAAGGTAGAAAAGAAAGAGTGAATGTGCTTGGGGGAGGTGAGACAGATCATGAACGTAAACCAAATGAACAACCCCCCCTTACTTGATAAAACAGGCTGGTCCAGGAAATGTGGGATTGGGGCTGTAGCAGACACACAAAGGGCCAGGGTAGCGGAAACCGTGGCAAGGCAGGAGCCCAATCACACACAATAGCCTCGAGGAGTTCTCCTGAGAACTGAGGTTGTATCAACAAAGTCTGTAGATCTTGGCCAGGTTTTTAGCTCAGTTCTTCCCTTGTGGCCTCTCCTAGCCTTAAAGGGCCCATCTTCTCTGATGACTAGAGCTGGGATTATGTGGTGTTAGTCACTGTCTAACAACTGCATCTGTTGACCGCCCTACAGTCGTCCAGGACCACTTGGAATTTTACCTTTCTAAGCCTCGGCTTTTTCCTTTCAAAAAGGGGGATAAAATTTAATCTCGAAGGATGAGTAGATTAGGATTAGAAAGAATAATATGAGATTACTTATAATAATATGTAATGGGGTCTAATGTGGTTCCATGCAAACTCTCATTATTTTTACACCAAAATATAAAATTAAATTTAAACCAAGCAAAATTTTCCCTATGACTCCACTGCTGTAGAAAAATGGCTTTGGATACACAATATACACAAAACCTTTAGAAAATCTTGTTAAAACTGACAATCCCTGATCTAGTTGACTCAGTATTGGCCTGTATGTCAGAAGATGTAGAAAATCATAGAATTCTAGGATCTCTCAGCTGAGGGAGTCCTTCAAGATTAGTCCTGTTTGCATTAGTGAGCTGTGAGAAAGCTGGGGAAAATCATTGACTGTCAAGATCCTGTGTGTCTGGGATTCTTCACAGAATTATTAAGTGGGACATTGGAAGACCATTGCTAGAATTCACTGTCTTCTCACTAGCTAGAGCAAAATGTGAATTTATTCCACAGCCAGTGTAACAGGGATAAAGCTAATTTCAATCTGGGACTAAGGTATAAACTCATTTATATTTGTTAGAAGAGTCATGCTGTATCATTAGGGTAATGAGTCAGCCAAAGCTATTGAAAATCACATAGTTAATCTGCTCTAATTTTTTATTGTAGTTGAGGGGTTATATGGTCCTAAAAGTCCAGAGTCTTGTTCTATTCTTGTCTATTTCACTGACTCACTGAGTTGAGGGAGCTAACTCAACCTTTCTGTGTCTCTTTCATCATCCGTAAAATCTGAGCTACAAATATTTAACTGTTTACAAAGCCATTTTTACTTCATCAGTGTCATTCACAGCATAACATACCACCTCCTCGGTCAAAACAATAATGCTTTTGTTCAAATGCATTAACTCCAAGGGTAGACTTCAATTGAATTTGATGATTATTTCTTGGAACCTAGCACAGTGGGAACACGAGTCAGAATAAAATACAGAATAAAATTCCCATCCTAAAATGGTGATTCACAAACACCAGTCCACAGACTTTGACTAGTCTGTGACAATGTTTCCACAAGGCAAGATGTTAAAAAAAAAAAAAAAAAAAAAAGCCCAAAGAAAGTTTCATGACTCTAAATTTATATTCAATTTAAAAGAATTTCCTTTACTACAAATTTCTTATGAATATTTCTATTCCAGTTTTTTTTTTCTTGGCACTGAACTGTTCCTTATTTTATGGTGCCAGTTGTCTCTTTTTAACACCCTCACTTAGCAAAACAAAAAAGTGGCAACTCTAGGTCATTCAATTTTTTTCTTTCAATTTTGTTGGCCCACTAACTCAAAATGTATGAGAACCATGCTTACCACCTACTTAAGGAATGTGATTAATCCGGTTTACAGTTTAGTCAAGAAAATTGCTTAAATTTGTTATTTAAAAGTTGCTGTTCTGGGAATTGTTTGTGTTTATAGTTAGAAGCTCCAAAAAAAGACAACAGATTTTGAGCTCAAGCTACTGCTAAAAACAAAACAACAATAAAAGGAGCAAAGCCAATAATGACCAAATAGTGCCTGGCACATAGAAGACCTTCAATAAATATTTGTTGAATAAGTAAATAAAGTATCAAATGAAACAAACATAGATTCAAGCAATACCTAGCCAGCAGCTACTGGGGAAAAAAAAAAAAAGACTGATAAGCAAGAGGAGGATTTTCACTCTTTGGTGAGAACAACATGGAAAATTTTCTTTTTAATTTTTCCCTTCAATTAGTGGTAATTCCTGAGTATTATGCCCTCAGCCTAGGAAAGGCCTGTATCTCATTTTTCTCTCTTGCCAAGAGGAAATAAAAGAGGTGGTCAGAGGAAAGTGAAAACATTCAGGAAATTATTTAAACTCATAGTAGTTAGAGACAGAGACTTTAGAAATCACCCAACCCATTCCCTTCTATTTTACAGATCAGGAAACTGGCTCAGAGAAACTCGCCCAAGTTGCCCAGGGTTGGACCATGAGAACAAAACCAAGATACTTCTGCCACCTAGCAGTAGTATATACCCTAATTGCAGGGGGAAGATAAGCATCCTTTCAAAGGCCTCTTGAATATTCAAACTAAAAACTTAAAAGTTCTACAATAGTTTCAAAGATCAGAGGAAACAGGCATAAAGATAGTAAATGTTCAAATTAGAATTCCTGAAGGAGAGATAGTATTCTGGGGCTAGTGTGTTGTGGAAGAGCAAAGGTCCAGAGACTGGAGTGGGTATGATGTGTTTGGGGAATGTTGAGGGGCAGTGAGTTAGAAATGACTTGTGAATACATTTGCCATCTTCAGGATTTCTCCTTTTATAGCACACATCAACTAGATTAAGCAAGGAGCTCTTACTATTGACCAGCCACTAGCATATGGAACTAGTCTTGCTCAACTGAAGCTCACATTAAAAATTATATCCATGTTATTACCGACAAAGAGACACTGACAAAATATAAAATAGCATATTGATTCAATGGAGTGTTGTTATTAGTACTGCCAAGGACTGGAAACAAAACAAATGTCCATAAATCAGGGACTGCTTGAATACACTATGGTACATCCACACAATGGGTACCATACAGCTGTTTAAGAAAATAAAAGAATGAGGAAGACTTCTATCTACTGACATGGTTTATCTCTACAATTGATTATTATGAGAAAAATCAAGGGTAAAACAATGCTTGTAATATGCCACCTTTTGAGTAGCCAACTCTAAAGGGAAACACACATACACACATCCACTTATATTTTCAAAGAGAAACAAAGGTTGGACTAAAACAATAACTAATAAAGATGCTTATCTATAGGGGGAGGGAGGGGCCAGGGTAGAAGAGGCAGGGTGGCCTTGAGACTTCCTTGAATATACCTTGTTATATACTTTGACTTTGGAACAAAATTAATCAAAAAAAAAAAAAAACCTTAAAAGTAGAAAGCAAACTGAGACAAGCTTAATTTTATACTAAATTGGTAACAAACCCATATAGAGAAAATAATTATTTCAACTTGACTTTGAAATACGGAATTTTGACTGCACACCCCTAACTGGATATATTCCCAGGACATAGAGAACTACAAACAAATTCTAAACTGCATTCAGTAGTTTTATTGTTAAAGGTAATATTGTTATTTTTATTTTGGAACAATTATAGGTAACTATGTCAATTCTAAGAACCAAGATGTTTAAAATAAGAGAAAGGAGATCGAAGTATAAATTCAAAGAAGTTAAGTAAAAATTCTGTTATCTTAAATTTGAATTGGAAATACCACTATAACTTATTTTTTTTTAAACAAAAAGGTAATTTCTAGCCTGACCACTGAAAAGACCTAGAAAGCAATGGCCATCTAATAGCAATAAGCAACCTGGCACACAATTGTAATCTCTGAATATCATTCCCCACTGAATAAAACCAGGATTCCTTAGAGAAATGGCTGGCTCCAGGTCTGGGGCAGGAGCTGTACTAGAATGAGCTTGGGATGTCTCCTTGTGCTAGAAAGCAAGTAAGTTATCAGCAACTACTATGGTCATGTCAAAAGGCCTCAGAAGCCAACTCTAATGGGGCTCCCATTGGCTTAATATGGAACAATTTGGTTATCAAAGTGAAAAATCACTATGATTTATTGAAGCACAACAAATATATAAAAATCTATGAATTCATAATAAAAACACATTAGATAATAAAAACACATTAGTCACCAGTGGAGCTTACTAGGACACCAAATCATCCTGAAAATTGATAAGTAAAAGGGAAGAGCCAGGTAGCTGTCCTACCTTTCCTATAAGAACTGTACTTCAGGGTAGCTACATAGTTGATGAGGGAAATTTCTTCATTAGTATATTTCTAGCTTAAAAATGCAGAAGGGAATTCCCTGGTGGTTCAGTGGTTAGGACTCTGCACTTTTACTGCCGAGGGCCCACGTTCAGTCCCTGGTCAGGGAACTAAAATCCCACAAGCTGCGCAGTGCAGTGCAGCCAGAAAAAGAAATAAAAATGCAGAAGAAATGACAGCATTGGAAAATCACCAATCTCTTACTTCTAATGAAATAATGGATCTAGGCAATGAGCATCAGTGGATGCTGAAATCATTAGGTTAAAGGTTGATGGGTCACTTCATAATTCAGGAATCAGGCTGACACTACCTGACCCCAACTGATCAATCTTAATATTATAAAAAGTGAGATAACCAGACACTTTAGGCCTCCTGATGTGCTCCAATAGGGGATAAACAACACCACCCATGAGGGATTCTAAACTTAAAAAGTAAACCCAAATCAAATCAAATCTTTAGGGGGAAGAAAATAATAGTCATGAAAACAGAGTTTTATTGGTATTTGATTAAGGAGTGAAAGAACAAAACAATTCTCACAGCTGGGGACACCTGACTGCCCCCAACACCACTCCTGTAGACTCAGTCTGCCCCAAGCTCTGGAACAAATCCTGTTTACTCATTAAGGGGAAATTAAGGAGCCTGAGTTCCATAAGTCAAAATGACTGCATGCAGTCAATCTGGCTGTTGACCCTGCTATAACATTATGCCTTGTATCCCGAATTGAACTGTGGTTGCTTGCCTTAGTTCCTATGCCCAAGTTTCTAACTGGTTAATTTTACTGCTGCCTCAGTTGCTTTGAAATAGGGGATCTGCTTTGCTCTTACCAATATTACTAAAGACTAGAGCCTTGACCTTGAATCCCAACCCACGCCCTGTTGCTGACCACCTACTTGTGCCCTCTGTCTTGCCCACTCCTGGGCTGCCTGATTTGAACTGCTTCCCAGCTTACTGTTTCTTGACTTAAAAATCTTGTGTAAAATTGACCTATACTGTTAAAATTTGGATTAAATATCACACCATGTATTGTTAACTCAAAACATCTTGAGGGAGGTTGGTGATATTATTCTGGTTTTTGTTTTGTTTTTTCTTTTTAGCTCTTAGCTTTTATTTATTTTTTTTTATCTTTTATTTTTTTTTACATCTTTACTGGAATATAACTGCTTTCCATTGCTGTGTTAGTTGCTGCTGTATAACAAAGTGAATCAGCTATACATATACATACATCCCCATATCTCCTCCCTCTTGCGTCTCCCTCCTACCCTCCCAAGCCCACCCCTCTAGGTGGTCACAAAGCACCGAGCTGATCTCCCTGTGCTATGCGGCTGCTTCCCACTAGCTATCTATTTTACAGTTGCTAGTGTATATATGTCCATGCCACTCCCTCACTTCGTCCCAGCTTACCCTTGCCCCTCCCTGTGTCCTCAAGTCCATGCTCTACGTCTGCGTCTTTATTCCTGTCCTACCTCTAGGTTCTTCAGAAACATTTTTTTTTTTGATTCCATATATATGTGTTAGCATACGGTATTTGTTTTTCTCTTTCTGACCTACTTCACTCTGCATGACAGACTCTAGGTCCATCCACCTCACTACAAATAACTCAATTTCGTTTCTTCTTATGGCTGAGTAATGTTCCATTGTATATATGTGCCACACCTTCTTTATCCGTTCATCTGCCAATGGACACTAAGGTGGCTTCTGTGTCCTGGCTATTGTAAATAGAGCTGCAATGAACATTGTGGTACATGACTCTTTTTGACTTATGGTTTTCTCAGGATATATGCCCAGTAGTGAGATTGCTGGGTCGTATGGTAGTTCTATTTTTAGTTTTTAAAGAACCTCATACTGTTCTCCATAGGGCTGTATCAATTTCCATTCCCACCAACAGTGCAAGAGGGTTCCCTTTTCTCCACACCCTCTCCAGCATTTACTGCTTGTAGACTTTTTGATGATGGCCATTCTGACTGGTGAGGTGATACCTCCTTGCAGTTTTGATTTGCATTTCTCTAATGATTAGTGATGATGAGCATCTTTTCATGTGTTTGTTGGCAATCTGTATATCTTCTTTGGAGAAATGTCTATTTAGGTCTTCTGCCCATTTTTGGATTGGGTTTTTTTTTGATATTGAGCTGTATGAGCTGCTTTTATATTTTGGAGATTAATCCTTTGTCAGTTGCTTCATTTGCAAATACTTTCTCCCATTCTGAGGGTTGTCTTTTGGTCTTGTTTATGGTTTCCTTTGCTGTGCAAAAGCTTTGAAGTTTCATTAGGTCCCATTTGTTTATTTTTTTTTTATTTCCATTTCTCTAGGAGGTGGGTCAAAAAGGATCTTGCTGTGATTTATGTCATAGAGTGTTCTGCCTATGTTTTCCTCTAAGAGTTTTATGCTGTCTGGCCTTACATTTAGACCTTTAATCCATTTTGAGTTTATTTTTGTGTATGGTGTTAGGGAGTGTTCTAATTTCATTCTTTTACATGTAGCTGTCCAGTTTTCCCAGTACCACTTATTGAAGAGGCTGTCTTTTCTCCACTGTATATGCTTGCCTCCTTTATCAAAGATAAGGTGACCATATGTGCATGGGTTTATCTCTGGGCTTTCTATCCTGTTCCATTGATCTATATTTCTGTTTTTGTGCCAGTACCATACTGTCTTGATTACTGTAGCTTTGTAGTATAGTCTGAAGTCCGAGAGACAGATTCCTCCAGCTCCGTTTTTCTTTCTCAAGATCGCTTTGGCTATTTGGGGTCTTTTGTGTTTCCATACAAATTGTGAACTTTTTCGTTCTAGTTCTGTGAAAAATGCCATTGGTAGTTTGATAGGGATTGCATTGAACCTGTAGATTGCTTTGGGTAGTATAGTCATCTCAACAATGTTGATTCTTCCAATCCAAGAACATGGTATATCTCTCCATCTGTTTATATCATCTTTAATTACTTTCATCAGTGTCTTATAGTTTTCTGCATACAGGTCTTTTGTCTCCTTAGGTAGGTTTATTCCTAGGTGTTTTATCCTTTTTGTTGCAATGGTAAATGGGAGTGTTTCCTTAATTTCTCTTTCAGATTCTTCATCATTAGTGTATAGGAATGCAAGAGATTTCTGTGGATTAATTTTGTATCCTGGTACTTTACCAAATTCATTGATTAGCTTTAGTAGTTTTCTGGTAGCATCTTTAGGATTCTCTATGTACACTATCATGTCATCTGCAAACAGTGACAGCTTTACTTCTTCTTTTCCAATTTGGATTCCTTTTATTTCTTTTTCTCTGATTGCTGTGGCTGAAACTTCCAAAACTATGTTGAATAATAGTGGTGACAGTGGGCCACCTTGTCTTGTTCCTGATCTTAGAGGAAATGGATTCAGTTTTTCACAACTGAGAATGATGTTGGCTGTGGGTTTGTCACATATGGCCTTTATTATGTTGAGGTAAGTTCCCTCTATGCCTACTTTCTGGAGAGTTTTTATCATAATGGGTGTTGAACTTTGTCAAAAGCATTTTCTGCACCTATTGAGATGATCATATGGTTTTTCTCCCTCAATTTGTTAATATGGTGTATCACATTGATTGATTTGCATATACTGAAGAATCCTTGCATTCCTGGGATAAACCCCGCTTGATCATGGTGTATGATCCTTTTAATCTGCTGCTGGATTCTGTTTGCTAGTATTTTGTTGAGGATTTTTGCATCTATGTTCATCACTGATACTGGCCTGTAGTTTTCTTTTTCTGTAACATCTTTGTCTGGCTTTGGTATCAGGGTGATGGTGGCCTCGTAGAATGAGTTTGGGAGTGTTTCTCCCTCTGCTATATTTTGGAAGAGTTTGAGAAGGATAGGTTTTAGCTCTTCTCTAAATGTTTGATAGAATTCGCCTGTGAAGCCATCTGGTCCTGGGCTTTTGTTTGTTGGAAGATTTTTAATCACAGTTTCAATTTCAGTGCTTGTGATTGGTCTGTTTATATTTTCTATTTCTTCCTGGTTCAGTCTCGGAAGGTTTTGCTTTTCTAAGAATTTATCCATTTCTTCCAGGTTGTCCATTTTATTGGCATATAGTTGCTTGTAGTAATCTCTCATGAACATTTGTATTTCGGCAGGGTCAGTGGTTACTTCTCCTTTTTCATTTCTAATTCTATTGAGTTGAGTCTTCTCCCTTTTTTCTTGATGAGTCTGGCTAATGTTTTATCAATTTTGTTTATCTTCTCAAAGAACCAGCTTTTAGTTTATTGATCTTTGCTATCGTTTCCTTCATTTCTTTTTCATTTATTTCTGATCTGATCTTTATGATTTCTTTCCGTCTGCTAACTTTGCAGTTTTTTTGTTCTTCTTTCTCTAATTGCTTTAGGTATAAGGTTAGGTTGGTTACTGAGATTTTTCTTGTTTCTTGAGGTAGGATTGTGTTGCTATAAACGTCCCTCTTAGACGTGCTTTTGCCACATCCCATAGGTTTTGGGTCGACGTGTTTTCATTGTCATTTGTTTCTAGGTATTTTTTGATTTCCTCTTTGATTTCTTCAGTGATCTCTTGGTTATTTAGTAGTGTATTGTTTAGCCTCCATGTGTTGTATTTTTTACAGCTTTTTTCCTGTAATTGATATCTAGTTTCATAGCATTGTTGTCAGAAAAGATACCTGATATGATTTCAGTTTTCTTAAATTTACCAAGGCTTGATTTGTGTCCTAAGATATGGTCTATCCTGGAGAATATCCCATGAGCACTTTAGAAGAAAGTGTATTCTGTTGTTTTTGGATGGAATGTCCTATAAATATCAATTAAGTCCATCTTGTTTAATGTTTCATTTAAAGCTTGTGTTTCCTTATTTATTTTCATTTTGGATGATCTGTCCACTGGTGAACGTGGGGTGTTAAAGTCCCCCACTATGATTGTGTTACTGTCGATTTCCCCTTTTATGGCTGTTAGCATTTGCCTTATGTATTGAGGTGCTCCTATGTTGGGTGCATAAATATTTATAATTGTTATATCTTCTTCTTGGATTGATCCCTTGATCATTATGTAGTGTCCTTCTTTGTCTCTTGTGATAGTCTTTATTTTAAAGTGTATTTTGTCTGATATGAGAATTGCTACTCCAGCTTTCTTTTGATTTCCTTTTTCATGGAATATCTTTTTCCATCTCCTCGCTTTCAGTCTGTATGTTTCCCTAGGTCTGAAGTGGGTCTCTTGTAGACAGCATGTATATGGGTCTTGCTTTTGTATCCATTCAGCCAGTCTGTGTGTTTTGGTGGGAGCATTTAATCCTTTTACATTTAAGGTAATTATCGATACATATGTTCCTATTACCATTTTCTTAATTGTTTTGGGTTTGTTATTGTAGGGCTTTTCCTTCTCTTGTGTTTCCTGCCTAGAGAAGTTCCTTTAGCATTTGTTGTAGAGCTGGTTTGGTGGTGCTGAATTTTCTTAGCTTTTGCTTGTCTGTAAAGGTTTTAATCTCTCCATCAAGTCTGAATGAGATCCTTGCTGGATAGAGTAATCTTGGTTGTAGGTTTTTCCCTTTCATCACTTTAAATATATCCTGCCACTCCCTTCTGGCTTGCAGAGTTTCTGCTGAAAGATCAGCTGCTAACCTTATGGGTATTTCCTTGTATGTTATTCGTTGCTTTTCCCTTGCTGCTTTTAATATTTTTTTTTGTATTTAATTTTTTATAGTTTGATTAATATGTGTCTTGGCATGTTCCTTCTTGGATTTATCCTGTATGGGACTCTCTGCGCTTCCTGGACTTGATTGACTATTTCCTTTCCCATATTAGGGAAGTTTTCAACTATAATCTCTTCAAATATTTTCTCAGTCCCTTTCTTTTTCTCTTCTTCTTCTGGGACCCCTATATTTCAAATGTTGGTGCTTTTAACGTTGTCCCAGAGGTCTCTGAGACTGTCCTCAAGTCTTTTCATTCTTTTTTCTTTATTCTGCTCTGTGGTAATTATTTCCACTATTTTATCTTCCAGGTCCCTTATCCGTTCTTCTGCCTCAGTTATTCTGCTATTGATTCCTTCTAGAGAATTTTTAATATCATTTATTGTGTTGTTCATCATTGTTTGTTTGCTCTTTAGTTCTTCTAGGTCCTTGTTAAACGTTTCTTGTATTTTCTCCATTCTATTTCCAAGATTTTGGATCATCTTTACTATCATTACTCTGAATATTTTTTCAAGTAGACTGCCTATTTCCTTTTCATGTGTTTGGTCTGGTGGCTTTTTACCTTGCTCCTTCATCTGCTGTGTATTTCTCTGTCTCATCATTTTGCTTAACTTACTGTGTTTGGGGTCTCCTTTTCGCAGGCTGCAGGTTCGTAGTTCCCGTTGTTTTTGGTGTCTGTCCCCAGTGGCTAAGGTTGGTTCAGTGGGTTGTGTTGGCTTCCTGGTGGAGGGGACTGGTGCCTGTGTTCTGGTGGATGAGGCTGTATCTTGTCTTTCTGGTGGGCAGGTCTACGTCTGGTGGTGTGTTTTGGGGTGTCTGTGGCCTTTTTATGATTTTAGGCAGCCTCTCTGCTAATGGGTGGGGTTGTGTTCCTGTCTTGCTAGTTGTTTGGCATGGGGTGTCCAGCACTGTAGCTTGCTGGTCGTTGAGTGGAGCTGGGTCTTAGCGTTGAGATGGAGATCTCTGGGAAAGCGTTCACCGTTTAATATTACGTGGGGCCGGGAGGTCTCTGGTGGACCAATATCCTGAACTCGGCTCTTCTACCTCAGAGGCACAGGCCTGACACCTGGCCAGAGCACCAACACCCTGTCAGCCATACGGCTCAGAAGAAAAGTGAGAAAAAAAGAAAGAAAGAAAGAAAGAAAAAATAAAAATAAAATAAACTAAAATAAAGTTATTAAAATAAAAAATAGAAAAGAATTATTAAAAATTAAAAAGTAATAAAAAAAGCAAAAAGAAAGAAAAAAAGAACAATCCACCAATGATAACAAGCGCTAAAAACTATACTAAAACAAAACAAAACAAAACAAAAAACGGACAGACAGAACCCTAGGACAAATGATAAAAGCAAAGCTATACAGACAAAATCACACAAAGAAGCATACACATACACACTCACAAAAAGTGAAAAAGGAAAAATATATATATATCGTTGTTCCCAAAGTCCACCTCCTCAATTTGGGATGGTTTGTTGTCTATTCAGGTATTCCACAGATGTAGGGTACATCAAGTTGATTGTGGAGACTTAATCCACTGCTCCTGAGGCTGCTGGGAGAGATTTCCCTTTCTCTTCTTTGTTCTCACAGCTCCTGGGGTTCAGCTTTGGATTTGGACCCGCCTCTGAATGTAGGTTGCCTGCGGGTGTCTGTTCCCGCTCAGACAGGACGGGGTTAAAGGAGCAGCTGCTTCGGGGCCTCTGGCTCAGTCAGGCCGGGGGGAGGGAGGGGTACGGATGCGGGGCGAGCCTGCGGTGGCAGAGGCCAGCGTGACGTTGCACCAGCCTGAGGCGCGCCGTGTGTTCTCCTGGGGAGGTTGTCCCTGGATCACGGGACCCTGGCAGTGGCGGGCTGCACAGGCTCCCGGGAGGGGAGGTGTGGATAGTGACCTGTGCTCGCACACAGGCTTCTTGGTGGCTGCAGCAGCAGCGTTAGCATTTCACGCCCGTCTCTGGGGTCCGCGCTGATAGCCGTGGCTCGCGCCCGTCTCTGGAGCTCATTTTGGCGGCGCTCTGAATCCCCTCTCCTCGCGCACACCGACACAATGGTCTCTTGCCTCTTAGGCAGGTCCAGACTTTTTCCCGGACTCCCTCCCGGCTAGCTGTGGTGCACTAGCCCCCTTCAGGCTGTGTTCACGCAGCCAACCCCAGTCCTCTCCCTGGGATCTGACCTCCGAAGCCCGAGCCTCAGCTCCCAGCCCCCGCCCGCCCCGGCGGGTGAGCAGACAAGCCTCTCGGGCTGGTGTGTGGTGGTCGGCACCGATCCTCCGTGCGGGAATCTCTCCGCTTTGCCCTCTGCACCCCTGTTGCTGCGCTCTCCTATGTGGCTCCGAAGCTTCCCTCCCACCACCCCCTGTTTCCGCCAGTGAAGGGGCATCCTAGTGTGTGGAAACTTATCCTCCTTCACAGCTCCCTCCCAGAGGTGCAGGTCCCGTCCCTATTCTTTTGTCTCTGTTTTCTCTTTTTTCTTTTGCCCTACCCAGGTGGGGAGTTTCTTGCCTTTTGGGAAGTCTGAGGTCTTCTGCCAGCGTTCAGTAGGTGTTCTGTAGGAGTTGCTCCACATGTAGATGTATTTTTGATGTATTTGTGGGGAGGAAGGTGATCTCCACGTCTTACTCCTCCACCATCTTGAAGGTCCTCTATTCTGGTCTTGAAATGGAACAAAAACAATATGTGAAACACTTGGTTTTGGCCCCAGATCATATTTGGGGCAGCACTGCCACAAGCATCCTTAATCTATGTTCCTTAGGTGAGGAATAGTAGCCTCATCCCAGAATTCTGCTGCAGGCTACTTAGCACGTGTTGCCATTCTCTCCAAACCTTGAGTACATCCCTTTCTCTTTTGTCACTGCTATAGCTTCCCTTCCATCTCTTGCTTCTCCAGTCCCTTCTACCCATGCTCTGATGGGAAGGCTTTTTCCTCTTTCTGCCTTTAAAAGCTTCAGCAGCCATGCCAGTCTCCCAGCAGTTGCTTAGTGCTTTGACTCCATGGGTATGCCCTTCTTTTATTTATTTTTATGATTTTTATTATAAAGTAAAACAAATAAGGAAGCTACACAGATGTGTGGCTTAACGGATTCATATAAAGCAACACTTATAAACATTATCAGATCAAGAAATACGTAGATCTTTATCAGTTACCCCAGAAGCCCCTCCATGTGTGCTGCCCAGATTACAAGCCTCTCCCTTTACCCATAATATGTTAACTATTGACTTTTATAGTAATCACTTCCTTGTCTTTAAAAAAAATAGTTTTATCATCTAAATGTGCATCCCTATATTTTAGTCTTGCCTGTTTTAAAAATTAGATATACTTTTATGTCTCTTTTAACCTATAGGTTCGCCCCCCATTCCTCTCTTTTCCTTATCATTTATCTGTTGAAACACCCAGGCTATTTGACTAATAGCGTTTCCCAGTCTGGATTTTGCTGGTGGTGTGCCAATCAGTTGGTATCTTAATGAACTTAACTTTGCCTTCCTCACTTCCCTCCCATCTTGCTGGGGCTCGTATGCAGCTGCAGGAGCTCTGTGGGAGCTTTCCTCAGTCCACACTCCGGCATGACTGATTGAAAAGCCAGCTCCCCTGCTCCCAGCTGCTCCCAGCTAGCGCTCCATCTGGCTGTTTAGGTGGCTAGCTGATATCTGGAGCTCATTGACGTGCCTCCAGTGTCCACCTCGTTCTTTCCGTTAATTTTCATGGGAGGCACATTTTGACTCCTGAGACGGGGAAAAGTAGAAACTGAAGAATTCAGAGTTTCACTGCACCTTAAGGTTCAGGGAACTCCATTCCCTCCCATTGCTGGCCAATTTCTAGTGGTGCATTTGGGGGATTAAGCAGTGTACAAAGCCCCAGCTGAGTTCCTAAATATGGGCCAGGCTGGTTAGAATCCTGAGTGTTTGGTATCTTTTAAAGGTATTTTGTATGTTTAAATATACTTTGTAAAGCTTAAAAGAAAAAATCATAAATGTAACCGTATTTCAGTCACACTCTGGGTTAAATTGGGGTTTTGTAGGCCCACCTGATGCCTAATCAAATATAGCATTGTTTGTGTGAGAAACCAAATGCCAAATTCCAAACATGCCACTTATAAAATGTGGGAATAAATCCCTTTTATAAATTTGAAGGTTGCCTGAATGGTCAATTATAACATTTTAGATTCCGGTTGATGCAAAGCTGGAACCTGAAATTATCTTCCTGAGGTCTTTTCCTAAAGAAGGCTTACATAGTCTTATCCCTAAGCATCTCCTCAAATGACTTAAAATATCATTTCTTTGTCCATATCCAAATAACAGAAAATAATGATTCTCTTTCTGTGATGTAAAAGGAAGGCCAAGAAGATTATTGCTTCAGGAAACTAATGTCCAAAATTTTGACCACCACAGAGAAGGTCACAGTACTCACCAACTCCCTAAAAACTAGAAGCCAGCACTGTTATTATACAAACCGAGCAGCTCTCTGGGGGAAACAACCCTTCTCTGCAAACGTTCTAAATTTCAGAGCAATACTACATGGAATTATTTAGGACTTAAATGTCAATCAGTGGCAGCTGGGAAATTTTTAGATTTTGAAATGTGATAGTCTCCATTTGCTTGCATCCGGTTAATAGTCTCTGTTCCACTTTAAAAGCATCACATCAAAGATAGAGGCAAAATGCAATAATAACAGAAAAAGATTGATTTCATTCTGGAGCCTCATGGTAATGATTCTTTAGTTTCTTAGACTCATTACAAATTAAATTGGGTCCAAGAACACCAACTCATTTTTTAAGGCCTTTCAAATAAGCCAAATAAGGGTATTCAGCCAAGACTCATCCATATTCACATTTCTAGGACACTCTGATTTGATAATACATGTTCCATACAATGCAGTAATGGTTAAATCAGAGGTCTACAGAGGCTTGAGCCTCATGTAACAGAGCTGCAATTTAAAGCAGTATGGCCTTTGAGCGCTATAGCAATAGCACCTGCTATCTTATTTTAATAAGACCCAGGAGATGTTCTGGAGGTTTCTATCTTACTAAATTTTCACTTCAAGTTCTAGCTCTGTTTAATATTCTTGTAATGTGAGAAGGGCGCAAAAGACTTTAGCAAAGCTAGGAAGATTCAAAATTTGCTATGGAAATACCAGACAGTCCAGGAGAAAATGTTAGGATGGAAATATAAATATGTTATGCTCTCCCTATCTTAGTGTGTTATTATAAGAAATAATACAAAAGTGTAGATAGGTAAAAGACTACTTGGCATGTGTACTTAATTATCTCTTGCATTCATTAAAAGAAAAACATTTAGTAACTTAAATAAATTACATACTTAGTGATCAACAGAAGTGACATGATGTTTACATCAAAATATAAAGAAGGCTTCAAAACTAGAGTTTTATAATTTAGTAATTATACAGGAGTTGAACAAAAAATATAGCTTTTCTAATAGATATTTACAAATTTTGCACATAATTAAAAATACACACTTATTTCAAGTACAAATGGAATTATTTAAAAATTGATGCTGCAATAGGTAATAAAGCAAGTAACAGAACACACCAAAGAATCAATATCCTACTGACCTCATTAGAAAAGAATAATAAAAATAACTTTAAAAGTACAATGGAAATGAAGAACACTTGTAAATGACTTATTGGCCAAAAGGAAGAAATCATAATGGAGATTAGTCAATGCACAAAACTGAAAGTGAAAGCACTATGAATCACAAACCAGGGGGATATAGCTAAAGCAGTAGTTATAAGTAAATTTATTCCTCAGATACTAATCTCCGAAAGAAAGATTTAAAATAATTAGTGAACATGTACAACTCAAAAAGTTAGAAAGATTAGAAATTAATAAAGATTGCAGAAGTTAATAAAATAGTTTTTATTTAAATATAGTAAAAATATACAACAAAACTAAAAGCTTATACTATGGAAAGACTAATAAACTTTAGGAAGAGACTTGGCAGAAACTTTGACCTCCTCAAGCTGATTTTGTCCTCAGGACATTTTATGATATCTGTTAAGCCTGTGAAAGGTAATATAAAACTCACTATATAAAGATTAGTTTGGGACCCACCCAGGAGAGTGTCCCAAGAATATCTGTCATGAATACATTTAATAAGATAGAGGAAAAGATGGAGAAAACAGATGAAAAGAAGGAGAATTTCACCAGAGTCGAAACACACACACACACACACACACACACACACACACACCTTTAAATGACAATTATAAGATTGAAAAATATAGTATCTGAAATTAAAATATATAAGGGTAGGGAAAAAATATTCTCATTATATTCAAATGACATGATTGGATTGTCTGCATATAAGGAGCTAAGAAGACATATCAGCAAGTTGTTGGATAAAAGATTAATATAAAAATATCTGTTGCATTCCTATACACAAAAAGCAGATAGAATATATGAATTAAAACGAAGCTTAAACTTTTAAAATAGCAACAAAATTATAACATATGGTTAATTTTATATGTCACCTTGACTGGGCCAAGAGATGACCAGATAGCTGGTAAAACATTATTTCTGGGTGAGTGTATGAGGGTGCTGCCAGAAGAGATTAGCATTTGAATCAGTAGACTGAGTAAAGAGATCTGCCCTCACCCAATGTGGGTGGGCATTTTCCAATCTGTTGAGGGCCCAAACAGAACAAAAAAGCAAAAGAAAGACAAATTCCCTTTCCTCTTGAGCTGGGATGTCCATTTTTTTTTCCTGCCCTTGGACTTCAGAGCTCCTAGATCTTGGGACTTCAGACTCTGGGACTTACACCAGCAGCCACCACATTCTCAGGCCTTTGGCCTCAGATTGGGAGTTAAACCATCAGTTCCCCTGGTTCTCAGGCCTTTGTACTCAGACTGAATTATACCACTGGCTGTCCTGGATTTTCAGTTTGCAGACAGCAGACTGGGGGACTTCTCAGCCTCCATAACCATGAGAGCCAATTCCTACAACAAATCTCTTTTTTATCTACATATATTTATGTATATGTATATCTATATTGACATAGATACAGATATAGATATATCCAATTATTTCTGTTTCTTTGGAGAGCCCTAACACAGTATCTAGGAATAAATCAAACAAAATATGTACAAGACCTTGGGGGGGGGGGGAATAATAAAACTTTACTGAAAAACAAAAGAAGAACTTTAAAAAGAGAATACTATACCATGTCCATGAATGAGATGACTCAATGTCATAAAGATGTCAATGCAATCTTTATCAAAATACCAATGGCATTTTTCAAAGAACTAGAACAAGTGATTCTAAAATTTGTGTAGAAACAGAGAAGACCCCGAATAGCCAAAACAATCTTGAGAAAGAAGAACAGAGCTGGAGGTATCATACTGATTTCAGACTATACTACAAAGCTACAGCGATCAAAACAGTATGGTACTGTCACAAAAACAGACACACAGATCAATGCAAGAGAATAGAGAGCCCAGAAATAAACCCACACACTTATGGTCAATTAATCTACAACAAAGGAGGCAAGACTATACAATGGAGAAAAGACAGTCTCTTCAATAAGTGGTGCTGGGAAAACTGGACAGCTACATGTAAAAGAATGAAATTAGAACATTCTCTAACATCATATACAAAAATAAATTGGATTAAAGACCTAAATGTAAGACCAGAAACCATAAAAATCCTAGAAGAAAACATAAGCAGAACACTCTTTGACATAAATCACAGCAATATTGTTTTGGATCTGTCTCCTAAGGCAAAGGAAACAAAAGCAAAAATAAATAAATGGGACCTAATTAAACTTAAAAGCCTTTGCATAGCAAAGGAAACCACTGACAAAATGAAAAGACAAGCTAACGAATGGGAGAAAATATTTGCAAATGACATGACCAATAAGAGATTAATGTCCAACATATATAAACAGCTCATACAACTCAATATCAAAAAAAAAACCCAATTAAAAAATGGACAGAAGACCTGAATAGACATTTTTCCAAAAAAGACATACAGATGGCCAACAGGCACATGAAAATATGCTCAACATCATTAATCATCAGAGAAATGCAAATCAAAACCACAATGAGATATCACTTCACATCAGTCAGAATGATTATCATCAAAAAGATCACAAATAACAAATGTTGGCTAGGATGTGGAGAAAAAGGAACCCATGTACACTGTTGGTGGGAATGTAAATTGGTGCAGCCACTGTGGAAAACAGTATGGAGGTTCCTCAAAAAAATAAAAATAGAACTGCCATATGAACGTGCAATTCCATTGCTGGGTATATATCTGAAAAAAACCCACTAATTTGAAAAGATACATACACCCCAATGTTCACAGCAGCATGATTTACAATTGCCAAGATATGGAAACAACCTAAGTGTCCATCAACAGGTGAATGGATAAAGAAGATGTGGTACATATATATACAATGGAATATTACTCAGCCATAAAAAGAATGAAATAACGCCATTTGCGACAACATGGATGGACTTGGAGAGTAATATGCTTAGTGAAATAAGTCAGACGGAGGAAGACAAATACTGCATATAATCACTTATATGTGGAATCTAAAAAGTAAAACAAACTATGAATATAACAAAAAAGAAACAGACTCACAGATACAAAAAACAAATTAGTAGTTATCACTGGGGAGAGGGAAGTGGGGAGGGTCAAGATAAGGGTAGGGGATTAAGAGGTGCAAACTACTATGTATAAAATAAATAAGTTACAAGGATATACTGTACAGCACAGGAAATACAGCCAATATGTTATAATAACTATAAATGGAGTATAATCTATAAAATTTTTGAATCATTATGCTGTACACCTGAAACTAATACAATAACGTAAATCAACTATATCTTAATAAAAAATGAAAAAATAATAAAAGACTGGGATTGGCAGAGTGGTTTAAAAAAAACTTAACCCAGCTATTGGCTGTCTACAAGAAACTCACCAAAAATAGTAAAAAAAAAACAAAAATAAAACTAAATGTCCATCAACAGGAGAAAAGATCAACTGTGGCATATTATATTGTACAATGGAATTTCATTTAACACTAGTGACATGAATGAATAAAGCTCAATGTATCTGCATGGATGAATTTAATAACAGTGTGGTGATTTATAAAAAAATAGCAAGTTGCAGAAGGTTAAATATAGGGTGGTACCATTGGTAATGTCTGAAACCTGCAAAAGAATATTGTTTATGGATACAGTCGTAGGTGTTTAAAGTACGACAGCATACATAAGAATGATAAACACTGAATTCAGGGTCCTGGGCTGCTGTTGCACAACTCCAGGGAGCCTAATCCACATTGTATGCCAGAGAATTGTATTCCAGGGAGAGGCATTCATAGACTGGAAGGAAGGAAGAAGTATCCAGGGGGCTTCAGTTGTACCTATAATGTATAATTTCTTAAAAATAACAAATAAAAAGAAATGAAGAAAGCAAGGCAGAATGTTAAGATTTGATAGAACTGGGTGGTGGGCACATAGGTGTTTATGAGGTTTTTCTGTATGCTTTTCTGCATTCTTGCAATTTGTCAGAACAAAACATAAATGGGCATGGAGAAGGCACTCACTCAGCAGCACAATTGCTCAAAACAGAGCCAAACTGTGAGACACACAGAAAGAAGGAGCAACAGTGAGATGGGAGCACCCATCACTGATTGAATTAATTAAAAGAGATTATTTTCCCTTGATTTTCTTCCAGGAACTTTGTCCATTTCATTCTTCCTACAGACTTACCCTTACTCCCCAGAGCAACCCAGATGTTTCCAGCCCGGGTGTTCCCAAGACCTCCCTCCTTCTGGCCTAGTCCTTCCTTTCAATTGTTAGAAAAAACGTGTTTTGAGCCCCCATTCCAAGTACTGCTGGAAGTCCCTTGGTCCTTCCCACAGCTAATATTTATCTCGCACTTAATTATGTGTCTGGCATTGTTCCAAACATTTCACAAACATTGTCTCATTTAATCTGCACACACAGCAACCTTATGAGATGGGTTCCATTTTTTTCATTTTTAAAATAAATATTTATTGAAAATAATATGTACTAAGAGAAGAGCACAAAGGTTCAATATTTGTCCCCACTTTCAAGATGAGGAAATTGAGGCTTAAGAGGTTAGTTGACTTCCTCAAGGCTACACTGCTAACAAGTAGTGGTCCCCACTTGGCCTAATTCCAGAACTCTGAGACTTCAATTTCTTGTTTCCACTAAGCTCTTGATCTCAGGAACATCTTGTCTTCTGTAGTCATTCTTTTCTCTTTACCATGTACACCTAACCGAAGCATTCAGCTCTTTTTTCCATTAATCTCCCCTAAACATCACTATCAAAAGGATCTTACATGTAGAAGCCTTTTGAAAGTAGGGCAGCACATTACTCAAATATAATAAACAACTTAAAATTGAATATTATACATCCCTGTCCACTCCCATCATATCGAATTGTCCAACTTTATTCCTCATGTTTCCTACCGTCCTGTTTTACTTCTCCTTCCTCTTCCCTCCCCTCCCCCCATTATTCTCACTTTCCTTTCTCCTTACATAATCACCACCCAATTCCCATTTTTCAAAGTCAACCTTTAGTATAATGAGAAATTTAATCCTTCCTTTGTTTTATTTTCCCATTTCCAACAACGCCCAGGGCTGTGGTGAGGGATATGGGGTTCACCATTCAAACTCAAATATGCCACCAAGACATTTTCCTAAACAAAGAGGCATCTCCCTGGACATGAATAATGCCCTTTTTCTTGACGTAAAAATGTCTGAGTTCGGTTCTTGGTTTAAATAGAAAGATTTTCTTTATCTTCTCACCACCCTGATACCCTCTTTATTTCATATGATTTGCATCACTTGATTTTATGTACCCAATTTGAAAGTCTGACATTAAACAACAGTTTTCTCAAAATAGACTCCTTAAAACCACTGGACCATCTGCCTGACTAGTGTTATAGGTTGAATTGTGTGCCCCACCCGATACAATTCATATGTTGAAGTCTTAACCCCTAGTACCTCAGGATGTGATGTTATTTGGAGATATGGTCTTTTTTATAAAATTTATTTTATTGAAGTATACTTGATTTACAATGTTGTGTTAATTTCTACTGTACAGCACAGTGATTCAGTTATACATATATATACGTATACACATTCTTTTCCAAATTCTTTTCCATTATGGTTTATTACAGGATATTGAATATAGTTCCCTGTGCTATACAGTAGGACCTTGTTGCTTATCCATTCTCTATATAACAGTTTGCATCTGCTAATCCCAAACTTCCACTCCATCCCTCCCCCTTGGAAACCACAAGTCTGTTCTCTATGTCTGTGAATCTGTTTGTTTTGTATATAAGTTCATTTGTGTCATATTTTAGATTCCAAATATAAGTGATATCATATGGTACTTGTCTTTCTCTTTCTGACTTACTTCACTTAATATGATAATCTCTAGGTCTATCCACGTTGCTGCAAATGGCATTATTTCACTCTTTTTATGGCTGCATAGTAGTCTATTGTATATATGTACCACATCTTTAACCATTCATCTGTCGATGGACATTTAGGTTGCTTCCATGTCTTGGCTCTTGTAAATAGTGCTGCAATGAACATTGGGGTGCATGTATCTTTTTGAATTATAGTTATGTCTGGATATATGCCCAGGCGTGGGATTGCTGGATCATATGGTAACTCTACTTATAGTTTTTTGAGGAACTTCCAAACTGTTTTCCATAGTGGCTGCACCAATTTACATTCTCACCAACAGTTTAGGAGGGTTCCCTTTTGGAGATAGGGTCTTTATAGAGGTCATTAGGGTGGGCTCTAATTCAATCTGACTTGTATCCTTATAAGAAGAGGAGATTTGGACAAAGACACAGACAAAAGAAAGACAATGTGAAGACGCAGAGGAAAGAAGATCATCTACAAGCCAGAGAGAGAAGCCTGGTACTGATCCTTCTCACAGCTGTTAGAAGGAAACAACCCTGCCATGAACACCTTGATCTTGGACTCCCGGCATCCTGAACTTTGAGACAATAAATTTCTGTTCTTCAAGCCATCCAGTTTGTGGTACTTGGTGGCAGCCCTAGCAAACTAATACAACTACCTAGTACAAATTCTTCAGCTTGCAATTCAGAGACATCCAAAGTATGGTCTGAACTGCTCTCTTCAATCTTCTCTTCCCCTATAACTCTTCAATCAACCGAAGCGCCAGGCAAACTATACTACTTTCTGTTCCTGCACTCAGCTCCACGCCCTCCCACATGTACGCCTCTGCTCAGGCTCTGCCCTCTTGCTTAGGACAATCTCTGCTTGTGACCACCTACCTATCCTTTAGGGTCCATCTCAAATGCCTCCTGCTTCATAATGACTGTCCTGAGTCATCCCCTAGATATTCTCTGAGGTCAACCAGACAAATCTGGGCTTGAATCTAGCTCCACTGCTTACTAGCTGTGTGGCCTTGACAAAACACTGAACTTCCCAGAGTTATCCATGGGCATGAGAAAAGATACCACTTCATAAGGTAAGTGTTGTGAGGACTGAGCGAGATGATGCATGTAAGGCACTTACCACAATGCTTGGCACAGAGAAAGCATTCTGGAAATGTAATTTTTTATTCTTATTTTGTATTATGTGAACCCCAATGGCACTTTATATAAAGCTCCTCTATGCCACTTACCGCATTCTGTCTTATCTTGTTTGTTAGTGGGATTACTCAGTTAAATTACTATTGACTTGAAACAATCATTCACCATCTCCTGCAGAATCAAAAGAGAGCTATCAATCTGTCAGTCCTCACTATATCTGGGCCAGGTGAAGTTTCCACCCATGAGTAAAATTCAGCCTCAGGCTCCACACCTGGTGATGCCCTTCCATCAGTTCTGCTGAGTGTCAACTCTGCAACCCTACTCTCTATCCCCCCATCCCAAGGCACCCACAGCCTTTGGTTCCTTGGAGGCTACCCAGCAGGTTTTCATACCAGAGTCACTTTAAAAAACTTTGCATTATAGTCTTTTGTCAGTCAAGAACTCCAGCATCAGATAGACCCCGGGCTTTATCCCCCACGCCATTGTTGTAAGCTCTGTGACTGACCACTTTATTTGACCTCTCTAGGGCTCACTTGACTTATATGTACAATTAAGATGATAATACAACGACTTAATAGGTTCCTGTGAGGACCAAAGGAAGTCATCCGGGGAAAGGGTGTTTGGCACTACTGAGCACTCAATAAAAGATGCTATTATCATCACATTTCTTGTAATTCTTAGTAGATTATAAACTCCTTGAGACAGGAAATAGGCATACATAGTAGACTCTATAAAAGTTTGTTGAATAAAATTTTGAATTTTGAGGTAAACTAAACTGAAATGCTTATATCCACAACATTTATCTTGAAAAACAGTTTCCATCTGTATGAAATTAGAACAGAGAAGTATAATTTTTTAGATATGAACAAGTTTAAGCTAACAAATAAAATGAGTTGGTATTGTTCAAGGTCATTTTTGCTATTCATGGAGAAGACTAATGAAATAATGAAAAGTATTGAATAAACAATTCACTGGGTTCTTTTATTCGAGCTTCATTTTCATAGTTAGGAGAAAATATGATCACTTGAAATTTTAAGTCTTTTCCAGGTGATCTGTGGCCAGATCTGGTAACATGAATTAGCCTCCATTTTTAACACCCCTTTTTTTATATTTGGCATTGTGAATGCACCTTCCCTCCCATAGGGCTTTAAGAGCAAAAAAGTCTTTATGATCTAATGGTACATACAAATCCAGGGGAGAAACTGAGCCAGGGCAATTGGTCGGTAGGTATCATGGCGGGCGGGGCGGGGGGGCGCTGTCTATGGGCTACAGTGTTCCAAAGAGGTCCATGTGAACATCCAAAGCCTTAAGATATATTCTTAAACCTTAGTAGATAAAGCTGGGGAAAAAGAAAAACAGCAACAACAAAATGTCATTTCTGAGCTCCAAGCAGTTTCTTTCTAGTAATTAATTGGCGGAGATGCCAATGCTCCACCAATTAAAGCAGACTCTCCCTTTGTTCTGGGGGGGAAAAACACCCAAATGGACCCTTTATGTAGACATTAAACTAAGACTGTCTTCTGAAATGGAGATGAGAACCTTATTTCCTCATTTAGGGGTGACGATGTTAAAGGTACCCTCTATTGGAAGCAGAGCTGCATCTCTGTAGACCAGGATACTTTGGGAGAAAATGTGTCTCTGGAGGAAGAGGGAGAGATGACACAGTTTTGGTTACTTGCCTGGTCCTCTGGACTAATTTTAGGTCTTGTAATTAGAGGAGTGGGTCAGAAGTGTATTGCAACTTTTTCAGAAAAGATTTTATAAGATTCTACGCTTAAGACAAGCTGCTTTGGGACCCAGATGACAAAATGTGAGAGAGTTGAGGAAAGGACAATTCTCTTGGCCTTTTCATTCATTGATTCATTCATTCAAAAAACATTTATTGAAAGCCTGCTTTGCACTGCGCTCTGTGCTATGTGCTAGAGAGAGAGAGAGTGGTGAACCAGATATTCTCAGTGCCTCTCTTCACATCTCTTACATTCTGGCTTTGTGTTATTCATCTAGTGCTGCATAACAAATTACCTCAAAACTTAATGGCTTAAAACAACAAACATTTATTATCTCACAGCTTGTGTGGATCAGAAATCTGGTTGTGGCTTAGCTGGATGCCTCTGTGTCGGGTCTCTCCTAAGGCTGCAATGAGGCTGTCAGCCAGGGCTGCAGTCACCTCAGGGCTTGACTAGGGAAGGATCGGCTTCCAAGCTCTCTCATGTGGGTACCAGCAAGGCTTCAGATCCTCCTTGGCCGATGGCCAGAGACAACAGTCCCTCGCCACATAGACCTCTCCATGGGGTGACTAAAAAGTGGGCAGATGGCTTCCCCCAGAATGAGGGCTCAGAGGCAGGAAGGAAGTCACGGTTTTTGTAACCTAATCACAAAAGTTACATCCATCATTTTTGTGAGATTCTGTTCATTAGAAGCAAGTCACTAGGTTGAGCCACATGCAATGGTAGGAGGTTACATAAGGGCAATAATACCTGGAAGCTGGGATCACTGGGAGCCATGTCAGAGGCGGCCTAATCATAAGTAGAGTAAAACACTACTCTGGCTCCCCCCAAATCACTGACCTTTGTGAGTGCATCTCTTCCCATTTTATCCCCAAATTGGTTTTGCCGGTATAGTAGAGGACATCTACTTTTGGGAGGGTATAGGTATCATTCATTATCAGAATCTATTCAATACCTAAAAACATGCTGATTAAGAAACTTTACAAAAGCAGGAGCCTACAGATTTTTTAAAAGAAAAAAAATGTGTCCCCAGCCCTGCCAATAATTCCAATCAATTTCCACAAATATCACTCTTAGATATCTTACAGCACTCTTAGATATCTATGTAACCATCCACCAAAGATTTCAACATAATATAAAGCATTTAAAACAGTAATTACTTAATAACTTAACCCTTAGGACCTCATTAATGGATATGTTTTCAGGTAATATACAATGATACTACACAATACCACATGCAATTATTTTCCTTCTATGGGGCAACAACCACATACTTTAATGTAAATAATAATATGTTAAAGATTTGTTATTGTTACAAACGACATTTAGAAGAATAAAGTAAACTTAGCAGTAAAGTTTTTTAATGTTGCCGCATATGGGTCCATTACAGCAGGTTTAAGAATCACATAGTAAAATTTGGTTATAATTTTTTCATGTCAATCTAGCAACTATTTGGATAGCGAAAGTGAGGACTACCTATATTTATTTTGTACTTACCACATTTCTAATATCTATAATTAGTGCTAATTGACTCTCAGTTCATTCTCATAGCTTACAGAGAGAAATCAAAGTGTCGGCAAATAATGACCACTTTTGCCTTCACTTTGTTCAATAACTAGATCTCTTATTCTGACTCTTGGCTTATAACATTGGCTAGAATGTAAGCCCTGTTAAACTTAGTTTTCTTGAATAAATAAAAACATATACCATGTTTTTGGATGGAAAGCCTAACTATAATAAAAATTGTAATTCTCCCAAAATGAATATATTAATTCAATGCAATTACAATTAGAATCCCACAATTTTTGTATTACTTTGTTTTATAACAGAGTACATGAGCTTAATGCTTAGAGGGAAAAACAAAAGTCTAAGAATAGCTAATAAAGTTATAAAAAATAGTATGTGAATCTGCATATACCAAATTTTAAATATATCATGAAGCCATTGTAAAGAAAATAGTATGATACTATTCATAGGAAGAGACAAATAGATCAGTGAAACTATTACAGAGACTTTGGGACTTTGATATATGACAAACGTGGTAATTCAATTCAGTAAGAAAGGGGCAATTTCTTTAACAAAAAGTCTGACACAATTGGCTACCCATCTAGAATAAAATTAATTTTAACTCTCTACAATACCCCACTGTTAAGAGTAGATTTATTTGAACTTAAAAACATAAGTTTCAATAATAAAACAAGAAAAATTACAAGAATGCTTAGACAAATACACGTGTAACATTGTGGTTTTGGAAATCTTTTATGTGAGATAGAACACCCAGAAACTATAAAGGAAAACTTAAACATATTGACTAAATAATTTTCTTTTTAAACATTTCTATGGAAAAATTCCATAAACAAGTTCAAAAGACAAATGATTCATTGAGAAATATTGGGCTGGCCAAAAAGTGCCTTCAGTTTTTAAATAAAAATAAAAGACACATTTTTCATTTTCACCGAGAACTTTATTGAAAAAAGTATTCATCCTTTTGTTCTACTACCTTCTGCCATTTTTCAGGCAACTTCATAATTCCATCTTCCCAAAACTTTTTATCTTTTTGAGCAAAGAACTGTTCCAGGTGCCTTTTACAGTCTTCTAGGGAATTGAAAGTTTTTCCATTAAGACAATTTTGTAAAGACCTAAATAAATGGAAATCCGAAGGTGCAATGTCTGGTGAATATGGCGGATGAATCAGAACTTTCCAGCCAAGCCGTAACAGTTTTTGCCTGGTCATCAAAGAAACATGCGGTCTTGCGTTATCCTGATGGAAGATTATGCGTTTTCTGTTGACTAATTCTGGATGCTTTTCGTCAAGTGCTGCTTTCAGTTGGTCTAATTAGGAGCAGTACTTGTTGGAATTAATCGTTTGGTTTTCCAGAAGGAGCTCATAATAGAGGACTCCCTTCCAATCCCACCATATGCACAACATCACCTTGTTTGGATGAAGATCGGCCTTTGGTGTGGCTGGTGGTGGTTCGTTTCGCTTGCCCCACGATCTCTTCCGTTCCACATTATTGTACAGTATCCACTTTTCATCGCCTGTCACAATTTGTTTTAAAAGCAGAACGTTTTCATTACGTTTCAGTAGAGAATCACATGCAGAAATACGGTCAAGAAGTTTTTTATCACTTAACTTATGTGGAACCCAAACATCAAAGCGATGAACATAACCAAGCTGGTGGAAATGATTTTCAACGCTTGATTTGCATATTCTGAGTATGTCGTCTATCTCCCGCGTGGCATACAGTTGATTGTTCTCAATGAATGTCTCGATTTGATCGCTATCAACTGCAACTGGTCTACTCGACCGTGGAACATCGTCCAGCGAGCAATCTCCAGCGCGAAACTTCGCAAACCACTTTACACGTTTGATCAGTCACAGCACCTTCTCCATACACTGCACAAATCTTTTGTGTGTGTGTGTTTCAGTTGCGTTTTTACCTTTCTTGAAATAATAAAGCATAATATGCTGAAAATGTTGCTTTTTTTCTTCCATCTTCAATATTAAAATGGCTACACAAAAATTCACCAATTTTAAGTCTTTTTTTAAATGCACGCTGATATGACAGCTGTCACAATACAATTTAACAAAATTGTTTCGAATGAAGTTAAAGACAACTAAGGGCTACTAGAGCCATCTTACAGAGAAAAACAAATGAAATTTTTGGCCAACCCAATACAACTTACAAATACATATGCCAGAAAAGAGGTTAAAATGTGTAATACTCAAATACCTCCTTCAAACTGATAAGACAAAAAACACAGTAGGAAAATGAAGAATATGAAGTGCAAATCCAAATGGTCGTTAACAATAGCAGTTTGAGAATATGCAAATTTAAAAAAATACTTAAGGTCTTTCTCACCCATTAGATTGGCCAATATTTAAGCAGTAACAACTACTGCTGGCAGGATGGGAAGGAAGCGTGCACAGTCATCAAGCTGCTTATATTAATATGACTATTCACAGCCTTTTGGGAAAGCAATCTGGGAATACCTATAAAAATGAAAAACACATACCCTTTGTCCCAACAATTCCACTGGTGTGAATCTATCTCAAAGAAATAAAAATGCCAGTATAAGGAGACTTACACAAATCCATACACAAGGATGTTTACAGCAGCATTGTTTCTATCATGGAAAAAAAAAAAAACTAGTAGCAAAAAGAATGCCCTTCCACAGAGAAATAAGTGAATAAATTATATATCCATACCATGGAATACTGTGCAGACATTCAAAGGAATTAATTAGATCTGTTCCAGTAAACTTGGAGATTCCACTGTTGAGTAAGAAAAGCAAGAGGCAAAGGAAAGTATATAACACAATGCTTCTTCAAAAATGAATAATGGGGCTTCCCTGGTGGCGCAGTGGTTGAGAATCTGCCTGCCAATGCAGGGGACACGGGTTCGAGCCCTGGTCTGGGAAGATCCCACATGCCACGGAGCAACTGGGCCCGTGAGCCACAATTACTGAGCCTGCGCGTCTGGAGCCTGTGCTCCGCAACAAGAGAGGCTGCGATAGTGAGAGGCCCGCGCACCGCGATGAAGAGTGGCCCCCGCTTGCCGCAACTAGAGAAAGCCCTCGCACAGAAACGAAGACCCAGCACAGCCATAAATAAATAAATAAATAAAAATGAATAATGGTTTTTAAACCCCTACATGTATATATGTCTATTTATTTTTAACATAGTTATATGAACCTGAAGAAAGAGATGAAGTATATACACACCCTGTTGTTAACACTGGTTATACGGTGGAGGGTGATCAGCAAACAACCAAAATTGTAAAATTGCATTTGTGTGTAAGTACATACAAGAGATGAATGAAGGAATGGTAACCAATATATAGTGGTGGTTATCTCAGGGTGGTGAGATTTCAGGTGATGTTTTGCTTTATTCCTTGTATTTTTCTGTATTCTATTTTTGCACTTTTAATAATAAACATGTGTTAGTTATCTAATCAGAAAAAGAATAAATCTATTTTCATTGAATAAAAGACAGTTGGGAAGAAGAAAGCAGTGTTCAGTTTTTGTACAGTTATGCAGGAATAGATTTGAAACCAGTTAGAAACAGAATAATGGGATGGGATATAGTTTAAAATTATTTCAGATAAGGGACTGAGAAAGCTTGACAATTTGGAGGTTCATACATGTGCACACACACACCATTTTAAAGCTTTTAACCAGTGGCATATGGGGAGGGTTTTTTTTCACTTTTTTTCAGCTTTACTGAGGTATAATTGACAAAAATTGTATGGATTTAAGGTGTACAACTTGATGCTTTGATATACTCATACATTGTGAAATCATGGCCACAGTCAAGCTAATTAACATACCTGTCACCTCACAGTTAAACCATTTTCTTTTTTGTTTTCATTGGTTGGTGTGTGTGTGTGTGTGTGTGGTGAGAACACTTAAGATCTACCTTCTTAGCAAACGTCAGTTACACAAACAGTATTGTTAACTATAGTCACCATGCTGTACACTAAATCTCCAGAACTCATTCATCTTGCATTACTGAAACTTCATACTCTTTAGCCAACATCCCCGCCATGGAGAGATACAGGGAAATTCTTTAGCTGTGTGGTCTGTTGGTAGCACTGAGGTTTCTGCCTCCTAATATCTGCTGTTTGTTCCCATCAGCAAAGTGCGCAGGGTTCTGTCATTTTTCTTTTCACTAACAACCTCATCGGTCCTTAGTCAAACATTTTCTTTGCCCAAAGGAGAAAAGGGGGAAGGTTTTTTGTTTTTGTTAAGAGGGGTGGGGAGCTACTATAGTAGACTGTGCTTTGGGGTCATTTTTACCAATTAAGCTAATACACAAATTTCTAATTAGTTAACTACTCATGTATGCATATATGATACATGATAGATAGGTTTATAGATGTATGCTTTTCCTATCCTCTACCTGTATACATACCTGTTTATTTAAACCATCTCTTGTTGAAGAAAGGATTTAAAATGGCTATTAAATATCTAACATTTCGTACTTTCAAGAGAGCTACTTCTTGAAAAATAAGTTCTTTCAGGCCATGTCTCTCTGTCTGTAAGGACCAGGAAACAGCATCATCAATCTGGTGACTTGGCTAACTGAAGAGCTACAGCAAGTCTTCTGAGAATCGTTCCAATCTATCACTGTACGAATGACCGTGAAGATGGTCAAACAGCCCAAAATCCCTTGTGCTGCAGCCAATTCAGTCAATAAATGCTTGCTGAACTGAATGTTATAGTGGATGTACGCAGACACTGAACAACTCCCATTTCAAAAGCAGGTCTAAAAGGAGATAATCATCCCTAAATTGCTCCAAAGTCAGGCAATCACCATCACAGCTGAAGTGAGACCCTGTTGGCCCGAATTCTGTCAATTTCCAGCAAAACTTTTGCTTCTGCCTAGCATGTCTTTCCACATCCCCACTGGCCCCTACTTCTTCCTCATGAAGGAAGCTTGGTATAGTGGAGCCAACAGAGGCCTGAATTCAAAGCCTAACTCGGACACTGACTAGACACTGACTAGCTGTGTGGACTCAGATGAGTCACTTAGTCTGTCTAGGCCTCAGTTTCCTCATCTGCAAAATGGAAACAGTAATACCTGAATCACAAATTTCACTGAGGGTTAAGCACAAAGCTCTTGGCTCTGATTAATGTTAATTCATTCTCTTTCCCCTTCTCTGCTTTGAGAAATCCTACTTATTCTTCAAGGCCCACAAAAAACATCACCTCCTTTGTGACACCTTCCCTCACCTTCTCTACAGAATTAGTTAATTACTCCCTCCTTTGCACATTCATAGCACTCTGATCAGACCCTTTTTAGACTACTTACCACATTGCATAGTTTTCATATCTGACTCAATAGATTAGAGGCTTTTTGAGGGCATAGCCTGTATCATATTCACTTTAACATGCCCCAGTATCTTGCAACAGGACCAGTGCCTGGCATATAATAGATGCTCAATAAGTATTTCCAGGATGAGTGTTCAGCTATAAGCAAAGAAATATCGGTTCAGTAGTTCAAATATCATGGTATCATGACCTAGTTAAGTGTCATACTTTGGGGGCTTAGTTTGCTTTTGCATCATTCATCTACAGAGTTCTCAAAGAGGGTAAACAGACCTCTTGGCAAAAGAGGAACCAGTCTGTCTACTTTATTTAGACTTGCAAAAGGCCTTTGACAACCAGGCACAATTCCAAGGGAAACATTTCATGCAGAAGTAGAGCTGCCTCTGCAGCCTGTCCATCTCCACATACCGAAATCTTATCCTTTTCAATCCCATCTTTGGTGTCACCTCCTTCAGGAAGCCTTTTCTGATTCTTCCAACCTCCTGGTGCTCCTCCCTCAAAAATAGCACGGGCATTCTGTCTATCCTCTCTTGTGGAACACAGAATAGTTTGCTTTGTGTATATTCAGCCCCTTGATTATGTGTCCAATCCCCCTACCAGGCAAAGAGCAAGAGGCAGGAACTGGATCTCACCTCTGGTATCCCTGCAGTGCCTACTACAGAGCTGTACACATAAACAAAGGGCTCAGGACTTCCCTGGTGGCACAGTGGTTAAGAATCTGCCTGCCAATGCAGGGGACACGGGTTCAAGCCCAGGTCCGGGAAGATCCCACATGCCGCGGTGCAACTAAGCGCACCACAACTACTGAGCCTCTGCTCTAGAGCCTGCGAGCCACAACTACTGAAGCCTGCACGCCTAGAGCCCGTGCTCCTCAACAAGAGAAGCCACCGCAATGAGAAGCCTGCGCACCGCAACAAAGAGTAGCCCCCGCTCACCATAACTAGAGAAAGCCCGCGTGCAGCAACGAAGACCCAATGCAGCCAAAAATAAATAAACAAATAAATTTATTTTTTAAAAAATGCTTAGAATGTTGTATAGGCCAAACAAAACACAAATACCAGTTTGTGCTCCTTAATACAGGCAAAGCGACACAAAAATATTAACTGACCTGCACTTGACCTCAATGTACTGCACCTGCTGAAGCTCTCTTGGACTCTGCATATGAAAGCACTGCCATCATCACTTCCTGCTATCCTTATTCTTAACCCTGGTACCAGTGGCGTCCTTTGAGACAAATCCAGGGCCTTTTCCCAGTCCTTAAATGCCTTGACCTCTAGAGCACTTAGCCAATACCGCCCTTAGACCCAAGTTGCTACTGCCTCAGCAGAGCCAAGTTTGAATCTCTATCTCCACTGCTACTGCCTTGTGTTCAACTGCCTTGCCATATCCTGGTTGGAAACTGTGGGTTTCTGCCAAATTTCCTAACTGGTCTCCCTGCATCATGCTTGAGAATCTTGTATTCTCTTTCAATACTGTATTCGCAAAAACACAGACCTGATCAGGTTGATTCTCTACTTAAAACCCTTCACTCGTTTCCTGCTCTCTTCCAGCATGATGTCCAAGGTCCTTCGTGATCCAGCCTCTGCTTATCTCTCCAGCCTCATCCCCCCTCACTCCACCCTTTAATCCCTATTCCTGAGTTGACAAAGCTATTGCAGCTCTCTATAAACGTCGTGTTCTCCTATGCCCCAGTGCCTTGGTGCACTGCTTCCTCTGCCTGGAAAATCCTACTCCTAACCCCCTTCTCCAGGGAAGCTCCAACTACCCCTGTCACCCTCAGTTCAGATGGCAGCATTCCTTGAACCAGCCCCACCTGCACCCCCAACTCTGCTGGGAGCTCCCATGGCACCCTCCATGAAACTATCGAGCACTTATCTCATTACTTTGTTTGGCTCCTCTGCTAAACTCTGAGTTCCTGAAGGATAGTAACCTATTTTTAAAACTCTGTATCCTCACTCTCCAGTTTAGTGCACTGCATGACACAGAGCCAACACTTAATAAATATTTGCTGAGTGACTGTGAATTTCCTGCATCGATTAATGAAGGTCCTAATACAAAGAAAGCACTCTTCCCAGAGCAGCTCAGTATGAGACAAAAACAGCATGGCACACAAAGAAGAGGATCTGTACGACTTAGACAAGGAGAAGAGTACAGAAACCCAGAACAGCAACAATTTCTAAATCACACTGAGCTACATGTTGCCCCCAATTCCTTAGTGAAGCGGAAACTGGAAACTAACATTAGAACTCAACAGTATAGGACCTGTAGTTTGATATAGATAATTATGCTTCAGTTTAAATTACACTAAATTCTATATAATCCTTGCCTACATTGAGGTTTTTCAGTTAAGTCTTTCTGTTGTCTTCAAGTACTGCTGGCTGGACTGCGTGGATGCCACCTGGCAGGTGCAGTTAGGATTCTGGTGCCCAGTGCGGGAAGGCCAGGGAAGGAACAGATTTTCCCGCATGGAGCCTGAGTGCGGCTTATTTCTGCTTAGGAGTGCTACCAGGACCACATTTACAGCATTTTGCTCTTCACAGCTGCCCTGAGCACTAAGCAGAGTAGATATTATTATCCCCATTTCAGAAATGAGGAAACAAGAACCGCAAGGTCAAATGACTAGATTTTTTCCCCTCCTGCTTGGGACCCCCAAGCATAACAGCAGCAGTGTCAGCAATATTCCGGCACATCCTTTAACCCAGCCTCTCCCATGATAATCCCCAAATTTGGGAGCTAAAAGGCATCAGAAATTATCTGGCTCAAGTCGCCGTGTTTCAAAGAGAACTCATCTTTCCAGAACTTTTATCAGCTTGAGGGAGGAAAAGCAGAGGGGATTGGCTAGAGACCAGCTCCTTAAATTATTTGCTTTCCCCAGCGGGGGCCCCAGAGGCATCATGTACTCTTGCTGGTTTCCATCTGCTCCACTCGTGGCCTTAACAGAGCTCTGCTGCTGCGGCCTCGAGCATGCATGTATTCAGATGACAGAAAGTGACACCCAGAGCAGTGACGTGACTTTCCCTATGACTCTAAGGAAGCGAAGGTCAGGTCCAGGACTTGACATCAGTTTTTGGACTGCCAGTGCAGAATTCTGTCTACTATGCCATGCTCTCCCAAAAGGTGGCAGATGCTGGGGACACAGAGAACAGTATCTTATCACATTAAGAGCTTTTGCTGCTGCTGCTTTGAATATCAAATACTCAAATACATCTCTCTTTGTCAAGCTGTAAAATGGAATCTCAACATCCTTAGAGCATGGAGAAATTTTAGAATCAAAAGGATTGTATAAAAAGAAAAATTTAAATACAACCACACCCTCAAAGAACAAAATTAGAGGCACTGTGATGCTCTGGAAAGAGGGTGTGTTAGACAAACCACAAAATAATGTATCAGCAAAACCACTTCTCTTAATTCTCGCTCCGGCAATCATTTGCAGCAGAAACAATGCACATGCTGCTCCCGTGGAGAGTCCGGGTGAGCAGTCAGCCTAGCTCACGGAAAGGGCAGGCCAAGGAGTCACAAGCTCTTAACGTGAAGGGAACTAAGGACCACAACTCTAAGCAGGAAGTGGCAGAGCCCTTAGTAAATCTGCAAAGATTAACTGTGTCCTCATTAATTTCTCTTCATTATAGACCAGTAAGCATTGTCAAGTGCTTTAAAGTGGATTATCACAGTGGCTCTGGGCCCTGCAATGCTGCAGAGACCAGGTGACTAGGCAGTGTGTCAGGAAGAGAAGGTAGGGCTGACAGCAAGTTCCAAAACACCCCCAGAATGTGTGTATGTGTGTGTGTGTGTGTGTGTGTGTGTGTGTGTGTGTGTAGTGTCTACTGTGAGCTAGGCCCTACAGGGCTATTTAATGGATATTTTATAGATATGTCTGTAGACGATTGTGTGTGTATATATATACATATATACACACTATATGACATAACGTATACTTGTGTGTATATATACACAATACAATATTGATATATTGTGTGTATATATGTATGTGTGTACAGAGACACACACACACATATATATTTATAAAATCATCTACAGGCATTTTATCTATAAATTATCCATTAAATAGTCCTGCAGGGCCTAGTTCACAGTAGACACTAAATTCAGTTGATACAATATTAATAAGGCCAATATTTAATGAGCATTTTTATGTATTATCTCCTTTAATCCTCCCAATAACTCTGTGAAGTATACACTATCATTGTACTCATTTTACTGATGGCACAGAAAGGTGAAATGACTTGCCCAGTGTCACATAGCTAGTGTAGCTTGGCTGGAGACTTGTCCACTGGCTCCAAAGCTGAAGCTCTAAACCTCAATGTTAGAAGGCCTCTCCATCTCTAGGTTTTACTTCTGGCCAAATACATACCTCTCTACTTCTGAAAGAGACAGAAACACAATAAGTTTTTTCTTAATTTTTTAATAGTATCACTTCCATTTATTGAGCATGTACTATATGCCAGGCACTGTTCTAGGTATTACATTATTTCATTTAACCCTTATGACAACCCGATGAGGTATGTACTATTATTATCCTCAAGTTACAAATGAGAATACTGAGGCCTAGAGTGGCAGAGTAACTAATTGTTCAGAGTCACACACAGAGAAAATGGTAGGTCTGCCTGAAAGTAATGTGAGAGATTGCGTAAGGTACAATCAGCCAGCAGTGTGCTGACTAATGTTTAACAGCTGGATCTCAGGGGAAAAACAACAGACCCTCAGCTCCAGGAAGGCAAGACTAAGCAAGACTAAGCACAATCCACCTTGTCTCTCCCACTTAATGTAGCTATAAAACCTGGACAGATTCATGAAGCAGCTATCTGAAGACACTGAAAAGTCAGTAGTAGCAGGCAGATTGAGGAAGAAAATGAGAATCTGAAGTATCATGCCACTGATGGTGAGTTTACCGTTTTCCCCCTGTGGTATCCCCCACGCTAAGCACAACATAGCCTAAAATCCAAAAGTAGGCATCAGTACAAACAGAAAATTGCAGGAGAAACTCTAGTCCTGGCTCAAAGACCAGGAAAAGAAACTCCTAATGATCAAAGAAGTTTTCTTTTCTCTCTCTCCATTCTCTCATGGCCCAGACCCCAAGCAGCCCAGAGGCAGTGGTAGCAGAGCAAACCTGCATGGGCCAAAATCTTACTTTTTGATCAGTATAGCTGTGACCCCCATGGGCAAACTCCCATTCCTCTTTTGTTGTTGTTGTGTTCTTCTCTCCTCCCACTGCTTGGCCTGGGAAGTGGACATAGGTACAGAAGTACGTAGCAGAGCAGGGGAACTAAAGTCCCTAATTTCTGGCTTGAAAACCAAAAAAAGGAGTCCTGGGAGCCAGAAAGTATTGAGGAGATTACAGAGAGGGTGGACCCCAGGAAAGTGACCCCATGAGGTTGTTTATAAGCTCCTGGACTCACCCCCAAGCTGAGCATGTGTGGATCTGATCCTAATCACCCTGAACCCAATGACCATGCCAAAAACTTTGAGAACTGAACCACAAGAGAGATTACTGTGCAGGTCCTACACTGACCACTGGGTGGCACACAATTGGGACAGATCCAAATAGCAATATGAAGGCTTTGAAAATCAATCTGAAATTGGAACTACTAGCCCACAGAGGTGGATTGGAAATTGCATCCCAAACCTAACCAGGTTGATTGTCTGCTAAAATATTAGCATCTTTCATAGGATTTAAACAAGACACAGGGTCTTATAACATAGTAGTCAAAACATCTAGTATACAATCCAAAACTCCTAGACATACAAAGAACCAGGAAAATCTCAATTCACATGAGAATAGACAATCAACAGATGCCAGCGTCAAAGTAACACAGATGTAATTATCTGACAGTAACTTCAAAACAGCTACTATAAAGATGCTCCTGGAAGCAATCATGAACATTCTTGAGACAACTGAAAAAATGGAAAGTCTCAGAAAAGAAATAGAAGATACAAAGAAGAACTAAATGTAAAGTTTAGAATTGAAAAATACGATAACCAGGGACTTCCCTGGTGGCACAGTGGTTGGGAGTCCACTTGCCAATTCAGGGGACACGGGTTTGAGCCCTGGTCCGGGAAGATCCCGCATGCCGCGGAGCAGCTGATCCCATGCACCGCAGCTGCTGAGCCTGCGCTCTGGAGCCCGTGAGCCACAGCTACTGAGCCTGCGTGCCGCAACTACTGAGGCCTGCGCGCCTGGAGCCCATGCTCTGCGACGGGAAAGGCCACCGCAATGAGAGGCCCTCACACCGCGGCGAGGAGTGGACCCTGCTTGCCGCAGCTGGAGAAGAGTCCATGCACAGCAACAGGGACCCAGCGCAGCCATAAATAAATAAATAAACAAATAAAAACGCTCCCTATCTTTAAAAAAAGAAAAAAAAAGAAAAATACGATAACCAAAATTTAAAACTCCATGGGATCAATAGCAGACTGGAGATGACAGCTGAAAGAGGCAATGAACTTAAAGATAGATCAACAGAAATTATCCAATCTGAACAAAAGAAAGAAAAAACTGAAAAAATAAACATCCCTGATTTGTAATGTTTGCAGATTTCCATAGTGAAAATAATTCCACCCTGGCCAATGTCCAGGTATCAACTCGATATCACTGAATGCAGAGTTGGGGAGAGATGCACATAACTGGCTCTTACGCACAAACATCTCTCATCCCCCAAGGCAAAAACAGCAGTACTGGAGTCTACTGAGTCTCAGCCTTCTGACCACACACACCCGAAGGCTGTTGATCTTCCTTTTAGGCACTCCCGACCCCATCTGAGCTGTCCCTGGTGTTCTCCTCAACCTGATTTCAAATGGATAAGGCTGTGCAGAGGGCATTCAGTGAGACTGCCAGGGGCCAGTTCCTCGGCTCTAGGGGAGGCCCCTACGTGTGAGACAACATTTCCCCACAGGGGAAAGGAGTTAAATGAGCTCAGCTTAAATCAATAGAGTGTCTCTCAAACTAGCAGCCTGATGGCTGACACAGATAAGAGATGAAAAACATAACCTAGATGAGCAAGACCAAGGTAGGAGTATACCCTATATGGAGTAGCAAAACTGGGCTTAGAATTGATCTTGTCATTCTTAAGCTTTTCACCAAAAGCTGCCAGAGCATTCTGAATACAGCCCCATGTTAGGACTATGCAGCACCCTCAAGAAAGGCTGGAAAGCAAGGTAGGCTGGAAGTTTCAAAGACAGGGATCCTATTTTGCACAAGAGCTTGTTATTTGGCAAGGAGCCATTTCAGGGTAAGGACAGTTCTGAGATTCTTACACAGGGTTCCATTGCATCCAGGATCCAAGTCCAGAGTTGCTGAAATGGTTTAAGAGTAGTAGAAACCCAAAGCCACAAATAGCCCAGAAAGGCCCTCTCTAACCTAACCTTCTTAATTGCACACATTGAGATGCAAAGTTCTGGAGAGAACAAACAACTTTCTCAAGGTCACGCAACTAATGAGCTAGAACAAAAAGGGAGGTCTCCTGATTCTAAGTCCCGTGCTTTTTTCCTGACATCACGCTTCCTCTTATGCTTCCTTCCCTGAGCAAGATTTATCTGGCCAGTGGCAACAGGGATGAAAAGTCTTTGTGTGGTTTAGAGGGGAATTAAAAACAAAAAAAGCTAATGGACCAGTCGCAGCTGACACTGATAGCATCAAGGAGGAGTTCAAGCTAGTGGGATTGTTGTTGTATAAGCTAGAGAATGGAAACTCATTATGACTCGAGGAATTTGAATGGTCCCCTCTAAGAAATTAGCAGGCTCAGTGCTTTGAGAAGTGCTCAGGGCGCAGCTGCAATGTGATTACGGAGCTGATGGGAAAGCTCAGTGCCCAAGGTGGTGAACATATCCTGGGTGCTCCCTGCCACCAACCACCCGGCCTCTGCAGCGTGCACTGCCAAGTCTGGCCAATTGTTTGACAAGGCAGCTGTGTGTGTGCCTGTTAATTACACTGTGGGGCACCAAAGTTCAGTGTCAGGCAGCTGCCTAGAATATCAAATGGCTGCTAGTGGAACAGGCCAGCTATAAGGGCTCTCTTCAGAGAGGTCGGTACAGCAGCTGACTTCCCCTCCTCCCGCCTCCGTCAACGCAGCCCTCTTTAAAGTCCTATTGTGAAGGCTGCAATGATTTATTTTCACAGAGTTAGGTTAGAATCCATAATAGAACCCGTGTTGATGATCTTTCTGACACGCCTGGATGGGATGAATGTAAATGCCATCTTATATTTCTACGTCTCCTAATGGTAATATTCCCTTGAAACCGACATATCCTTTGAATTAACATATTTAGCCCATCTGATTAGAATTAGTCGTAAGTACTAAGGCTGCTTTCAAAATAATGACAGCCAACACTTACATGGGGCTTCCTATGTGCCAGGTACTTAATACAGATTAATCCACAATTCCGGGTAGGTGCTATTAATATTGCCATTTCACAGATAAGGAAACTGAGACTTAGAGGTTAAATAATTTCCCAATTTAACAGCCAGTACACCGCAGAGCTGGTATTCAAAACTAAGCAAAGTTGCGCCTCCATGCTATTAACCGCTACACTATACGGCCTCAAACAAAGCTAATGGTCAAGGCTCATCAATCAACGTTTCTCCAGCATCTGTAATATGCACATATTTACTCTTTTATTCTACTTCCTGCCTTTGGAGTTAATGCAATAAGCATTTTCTGCAACTCTACTAAATACAAGGAGGGAAAATTCACTTATAAAGGGAGTGATTGATCATGCAGGAGGCAGGTTTTGAGTTGAATCTTGAAAGATATATTTTGCCTATCAGAGATTAGGGAGTCAAAGTGGGTATATCAGGCAAAGGGACCAATGTGAGCAAATTCACATGGGTAGGAATATTCATGCAAAATAAGTAAAGCTGTGAGACTGAGCTATAGGTTGTGTGCCTGGATCACAAAGAGATTTGGCTCCAATGTGAAAGATGGACTGATAGACTGGCCTACGATGATGAGGAGGGAGAGGAATAAAAGGAAAAAGTGGAGTGTAATTCATGTGTGTGTGTGTGTGTGTGTGTGCATGTGAACTAAGGAAAAACCAGAGAAGCTGATGATCATTTTTCACGATTAGTTTTCTCTCCTCCCTTCTTCCACCATGATTATGTGTCCATCACATGAATAACTCACTGCTAAGCAAAGGCCTGATGTTGCTGCATTTATAATGCCCTGCAAGTTCAAATTCAACTAATTAAAATTGTTTGTGTTCCCCTAAAAACAGGATTAAACTTCTTATAGAATTCTAATGACTAATTGAATACTCTAGCTTACTGAACACCCCCTGAAATGTAGCCATAGTAGTGTATCTTCCACAGTTTTAAAGTTTACTTCCTTTTGATACCCCAACTCTTCCTTTTTCCTTTTTAAAATCTGAGGTATAATTTATATAGAGTAAAAGTCACCTTTGTCATGTTAGGTCTATGAGTGTTGACAAACCACCAACAAAATCAATATAAAGAATAGTTCCATCACCCTTCAAATGACCTTCCTGCTGCCCCTTTTGTGGTCAACCCCTGCCCCCATCCCACAGCTCCTGGCAACCACTGATCTGTTTTCTGTCATTATAGTTTGGCCTCTTCCAGAATATCACATAAGTGGAATCATACGGTATATAGCAATTTGAACCTGGCTTCTTTCACTTTACATAAGGCATTGGAGTTTCATCCATACTGTTGTGTGAATCAGGTGTTTGTTCATTTTCATTGCTGAATAGTAGTCCATTTTACAGATGTACTACATTTTTTTAACTATTCACCAGTTGCAAGATATTTGGATTGTTTCCAGTTTTCAGCAATTATGAGTGAAACCACTATAAACATTTGTATACAGGTTTTTATGTGAGTATAAGTTTTCACTTTACTAAGGCAAATACTGACCTGATAAAAGGCTTGTACCCAGAATGTATAAAGAACTCTGAAAGCTCAATAACAGGGAGAAAAAAGTAACCCAATTTTTAAAAAGGCAAAATATTTGAACAGACACTTCACCAAAGAAGATAGCAAATAAGTGCATGAAAAGATACTCATAAGTTGTTAGAGAAATATAAATTAAAAACAAAATAATATACCACTATGTATCTATTAGAATATTAAAATGCTTAAAACCTAACAATACCAACTGCTGATGAGGCTGCAGACCAACAGAAACTCTGAAACATTGCTGATGGAAATGCAAAATGGTACAGTCACTTTGGAAAAGTTTAGCAGTTTCTTATAAAGTTAAACATAAACCAACCATAAGATCCAGTAATCCTGTGCTCAGGTATTTACCCACGTGTTTTTAATTACATTTTTTAGGATGGAATTTTTTTTCCTGCCTTCTTAATCAGAGTAGAGTGAATATAATCTATTTTATACTATTTTATGGGCTAAATCCTGGGAATACATATAGAGAGGAAAAATAGTTCCTACTCTTAAAGGTGGAGACGTACTCTAGGCTATGGTGGCCCTTCATGGCTGTTTGCCTCTTCATTCAATGGCCTCAGACTGCTGAGCTTTTCTCAGTTTTTGTATATGTCTTTTAAAATTCTACTCCTCCCTTGCATTCAAACTTTTGGCTATTATTTCTCCTGGCTCTCAATGGACCTGCTGCTAATAGCCTCTCATCTAATTTGCTGTGGGCCAGCAAGCCAGATAATGAAGTCTATTAGAATTGTGTACAAAATAAGGTTACTGATTAAAGTAAGGATCTGACTGCCTCTCCTGATTCTTCTCCTACAGGGTAAAGTCCATGGCCTTTGTGATAGTTCTTTCCAACTCTCAAAGGCCTTCTTTGTTTCCTTCCAGGTTCTGGCCATCTTCCAGAGAGGCCAGTTAAGATTGCTAGAACTCCAAACTATAGATAAAGGGGATGTTACCACAGTTTACATCTATCTAGTCTAATCTGGTGAAATTTTGCTCATCTCCGTACTAGACAGAAGGACAAGTGAGCCTTATCATCTAAGGGAACTAGGTTTGCATAAACTTAATGGAGTTAGCAACAGAATAATAGAGAACAAGCCGTAAGCCAAAGAGCAAAAGCAAGCCCTGTTAGAACAAGAAAATGAGGAAAGTAAAATATATGCCAAGTTCTGCCTCCTACACTCAGAAGTCTCTATTTCTCATTGGGACTACAATATTTCAAAGAAAGGGTAATTTTTTTTAAGTGCGCATATCCCACTTCTAACTGTCTTGAATTCAAAGTCATTCAGCACAAGCATCAGCATCTCACTATAATGTCCAATTGTCCCCTTAGATTAGAATGGCTTTGTGACCTCACAGAGGGTCTGAAATACACCTAAAATTTAGCAGTAGAAACAGCCCCAATAAATGCTTTTTTTTCCTCTCCCATCCTGTTACAGAAGAGTAAGTCTTCAGAAAATAAAGTTAAAATAAAGAAACCATTTACCTTCTAAAGCAACCTCTGCTCTACCAAACCCATTCAGACCTCCTGTTGTCTTAAAAAAACAAAAACAAAAACAACAGGCTTTGGGCAAGGTATGCTATAAAAAGGAATATAAGACTCATCTTTGCTTTGTGACAAATACATTGTCTCAAATACATCAGCGATTTCCATTCCAAAGAAGAGTTCAGTCACTTGCTGAATAAAATAATTTTCCACAGCACAGGAAATGAGGAGATTGGATATTCTATCAGATGGGCAACTGAACAAACAGGGCTCCAGGTGGCTAATGTCACAGGGATGAAGACACACAGGGGAATAAGGAGGCTTCTGGGTTTCAGTGGCCTTCTCTTCATCAACATCCAACACAATGTAATTGCATTTCCACCACTATAGCAGCACTTTTCCAACCAACCCCCCAGATAATAATCTATTCTAATATAATGCAATTTCCTTAGGAGGACACAATTTATTGGGATACTGAGCTATTTAATTTCTTCCTTTCCGTTAATTATCTCTCTTTAACCTTAGTCTTTAAAAAATCGCTCTCTTTCTTGGGCAGTTCCAGGCAAAGGTGCCAAAGATTGAAAGAAATGAAGCCCTATTATTTCTGTGAAAGAATTTAAAAGGTTGAAAAAATTATTTTGTCAGTTTTATTTTAATGAAAATTGACTATGTCATTTTCCCTTCTGAGAAACATCATTTCCAAGCTCTGCTTCTGACGTAATTGCACGCTTTTAAAAAAATCTCTAAATGACTCTGTGTCAGTGAAGTGACTTATCGTATTCACCACTCATAAAAAATGGTTCATTTCTGTTATCTGCATTTAGGTAACTCTCTACGCAACATCAAGTTTATTCAATTAAATAACACAATATTTTATACTTGGGGAGCAGCCATATTTTTTTCTGGGTCGAGCACTGCGCTGGTCATGGCATGCCTTTCTTAAATCATTTTAGGGAAATATGTACTGTCAGTTCTCTTAGGTGTGGTTATGTTTTGGTATCGTGATTATGTTTTTGTAGAGAATCCTTATATTTTAGAGACACATACTGAAATATTTATGTATGAAATGATAGGATGTCTGTGATTTCCTTCAAAATAATATGGCGGAAATGGGGCATGTAGATGAAACAAAAGTGGTTATAAGATCACAACTGCTGCAGCAGGGTGATGGCTACATGAGGAGTCAGCATATTGCTCTGTTTACTTTTGTATATGATTAACATTTTTCATAGTAAAAAGTCAAAAACCTTTCATCACTCTAATGCCTAGAGAAGTAGCAACTCCTCAGTCTGTCTTCCAAAGCCTTCATTAAGCTTTGCATTTGCAAAGTTAACTTTTAAACCTAATCTCTCCCTATTCCTACTCATGAAACCCACGCACCAACCAAACTGGACTGACAATTCAATGAATATACCTGGTACATCACCACTTTTGGATTTTAGCACATTTTATCTCCTCTGCCACAAAAGTCTTGCCTTTCCCACCTCTATCTCTACCTGTCAAATTCCATCCAGTCCCATAAATACCACTTGTTCCACAAAGACTTTTATTGCTCACCCATCAGAAATCAAATCTCTCCCCACCGTATTCCCTTCACATTGTTGGTTGAAGTAATTATTAAATGATTACCCCATTAAGTGATACATAAACTTAATAGTAAATTGTTCACAGAAAGTAAAAACTTGGTATGGTTCAGTATCAAAATGGTATTATTTCAAAATATTATTGAATAGTTACTTGACATACAGCACTGTGATTCATTCTTGGAGCACTGTACAGAGAATAGAAGTTGGTCCCATATTAAGTGTGCACCTAGCTCTTAATCAAGAATTAGGATAATGAAAGGAAAAGCATGACATTATCAATGATATCCATCAAAAAATGAGACTTCCATTTGTACAGAATTGGTTTCTATCACTCTAGAGCTTTTAAACTAAGCCTAAAAATAGATGTAGATGGGACAGACTCAGATAGACAACAGAAGTACTCATATTTCAAGAGTGAGCATATTTGACATGGGAAATTTTCTCATGATATAATATTAAGTTGAAAAAAAGAGCAAGATATTGAACTGTATATATAGTATTATCCTGATTTTGTAAGAAAAAAACCTACATTTCTATATATACATAGGAAAAAAGAAAAAGGAAATATGTCAACAGTAGTTATCTCTAGGTAATGGAATGATAGGTGATTTTTCTTTTTCTTTTCTGTATCTGTAAATTTTTTACAATGAGCAGCTATTATTAACATAATCGGGGGGAAATTATGGTTAAAAAGTATATCTGGAAAATTAAATCACTATGTCATTCCTTATACCAAATGAATTAAATTTTTAAATCTGAAATGATAGAACCATAAAAATACTAGAAGAAAGTATGAGTGAAATCTTTAATAATTCCAGGGAGGGAAACACAAGATGCCATATAACACAGAAGCCATAAAAGGAAAGATTAATTTGACTATATAATCTAAAAATACTGCATCACACACACACAAAATCATTAACAGGAAATCAAAAGACAAACTGGAAAAAAGCAACACAAACTAAAAAAAGGGCTACTTTTCTTAATATATAAAGTGCTCCTGCAAATCAATAAGACTAAGGTCAACAACCTTGATCATTGTCCAATTCAATTGGGCAACAGATAATTCACACAAAAAGGTAATACAAATTTCTCTTAAACATATGAAATATGTTTAACCTCATACATGAAGGAAATGCAAACTAAATCTAGAATATATAGATCTATGATATATATCAGATAAAGAAAGGTAAAAAATTTTGATAACACAGTCTGTTGCAAGAATGTGAGGAAATAGGCACTCCCATACATTGCTTATGGGCTTAATATTTTTATCCCAATGAAAACAATTTAGTAATTTCTGTCAAAACTAAAAGTGTACCTACCCTTTGACCCAGCAATTCCCTTTCTTGGGATTTATGTTACAGATATACTCCAACACATGCAAAAAAAAAGGCTTTACAAAGATATGTATTAGAACAATGTTTGTAACAGCAAAAGATTGAAGACCATGTAGATGTCCATCAACAAATTATGGTTCATTCAAACAATGAGTCAAGCATTTCTATATGCACTGATATTAAGTACCTCCAAAATAACGTTAAATGAAAAAAGTTGGGTGTAGAAGAGTATATAAAGTATGTTATTGTGTATATTGTATAAATGCTTAGAATACCTTTGGAGAATAGACAAGAAATTGGTAGTAGTTATTGCTTCTGGGAAAGGGTATGGAATGGCTGGGGTTATGATGGGAGGAAAACTTTTCACTTCTTGAGGTTTTTTTCAAAAACGTATTTATTTATGTCTTTTTAGTGTTTGAGTTTTCACCATATGCATGTACTACTTATTCAAAAATTAATTATTTTACAATGAATAAAAATAAAAGGTCACTAAAAAATATAGCTATAGGGGAGGATAATAGCTCAAAATATCCACGTCTCGACAAGCTTTGGATGAATGTATGAAAACTTAAGCATGCTGATGGAGGGCAGGGTCACTGATTCTTTAGAATATAGGAAGAGAATGTTAAGCTATCATAGATGATCTGAGAGCATGTGTAAGTTAAGATGAAAGAAAATCCAGAAAGCTCTACAGATACAAGGTAAGAAATATTCAGCAAGATTCACGAATAGAAAAAAAATCTTAGCAAATTATACTATCAATATATCATAAGAAGGCCTAAAAGTATGGTATGTTATCTGAAAAGACCACATGATACTAATGACACTGAGGTGTAATAACAGGAATTTAAAATGTCAGCTTTCCACTATATTTGGCACAGACATAATCCGCTTAGGAGCTCTGGTCCAATTTATTGATCCAGGCTGTTTCTATAACCAATGGGCAGTTCTTCGGCGATTTGTGATCAGGTAGGCCATGGAAGAATCTGTGACTTCTTTTTTACCCTGGGAATCAACCCAACCCACGTGCACGCACGCACACACACACACACACACACCTAACAGTTAGCAAAAAGTGCTCTACTTTTTTTGGTGTTTTTGCTTCTGCTCTCTTGACCCCAATTGCCATGCTGATGAGTCATCTGACTTCAGTGCCTTTAACCTTTGTTATTTACGATCTTTATTAGAGTCTAACCTTTCTGTGCTCTGCTACTATATCCACCCAGTCTGACCCAGGAGCAAACCAAAAGAAGTGGAACTTAAAGAGAAAATTGTAGTCAGTCAGAACCAAGCTAGTCAGTTTGAGAACAGAGAGCAGACAGGATCTAGGACAAATTGCTTAAATCTTCTGAAAAAGCAAATTAAGTTTTACTGAAGACACAACGGCTTCTGTCACGGGAACACTGAGAGCCATAAAATGATCTAACTTACACAAAACCAATAAATAAAATTCCCTTGTGCTAGGCTGCTGAGAAGCCTTCTAGGTGAAGTGATGTTTGAAAGGGCAAAAAGTACAGGTTAAGCCTCAGGCCAGTGGGAAATGCCCAGAAAACCCTCTGTGAGCTACCACAAACTGTTTAAAAGAGCTGGCAATATCTCATTTGCACCATGAGAACACAGATTCTGTGTATATGTTGTTGTACATATTCCAAAAAATAATTTAGAATATTTATTGTATCCTGTCTGCATTTTACATGTCAATTACTACATAATTTCTGCAATTGTTTGCTTTTCAGTTTCATCAGGAATGCTACCCCAGTAGAAGGTTGAAGCAATCAGTAGGAGCCTTGACATTGTCTCTCCTGACATCTAGTGGATGGGTACCAGATACCACAGTAACTGTACTTTTTTCAAAGCATCAGTTTTGGGTAAAGTGAATCTCTCTTTCTCTCTCTTATACTTTCTAAAGATGATATAAGCTTCTGATCATATTTCAAGGTGAAAAGCAAAACTAAGTATCTCCTACTGATGAGTCTTGAAGTTCATACACAGTCTAAAAGGCTTTAAGACCTATCCGGACTGGAGTTCTGGGACAATTTAAATGGGAGAATTGTGGTTTCAGAGTATCCAACTTTTTTGTAGGCCAACAGTCAGGCCCATTAGTGTAAGAAACCAATCAACACTGAACGAGTAGTATGGATTCAGTCTGCACTATTATTCATCATGACATTCATTATTCAACAAACTGCTAACGACTCTACATACAGTTCAGGAGCAGAGCCAGGCTTCTAGGTGGTAAAGATGAACAAACTGCCCTCAAGGACTAAAGGACAGAAACCCACAAACACAGTAAAAAGTGGTAAGTGCCATAAAAGCAGTATGAATGATGTACTACACAATGTCAGACAAAGAAGAAATGATTTCTGCCTTTGGAAGGAGAGGAGGAGACACTTAACTCAGGAGGAGGTTATTTGGAGCTGGAACATTGAAAGGTGGGAGTACTCTGTGTGAATAGGGTTTATTAATTCTCTTTTGTTATTTTACTTGATTACTTTGGTGAATGTAGTTCTGAGCCAGCCCCAATACCTGGGCCACTCTGCTACGCATTCTGCTTAGAGCCTTCAATTCTCCTCCTCTTAATCTGTTCCCATCTGCTAACTGTTACTGCCAGTGTCCCTGACTCTCACCTCCCTCACACCTTTCCTATCTTTTTCTTGATGCTTAAAATCACCTATTGCAACACTATCTCTTTGGCACATTAGAATGACACATGATGCAAGCTGCTTATATCAACACTCAACAATTCCCTCTGACACGATCCTGGTCTTCTTCCATCAGACAAATTTTCTGTAACTGAAGGTGAGTTGATAATGAAAGAGTCCAAGTTTAAAGATGCAACAACAACCTACCACCCCCCCCCCCGCAAAAAAAAAGAAAAAACAAGAAAAATCTCTGCTTCATTCTAGACTTAGAAGCCTGTAAAAGTTGAGTAAAATAAAAATATCCTTCTGCAGATTGAGATGCCCAAGTCAAGAGTTTAAGAGCAGCAGTACAGCCAGGTATCAAATACATGTGATAAATGGTTAAGTAAACGTCACTTCACACTAGAAAAGGTCTGGTTTGTTTGTTTGTTTGTTTTACATTTATTTATTTACTATTTATAGCCTACTTGCTTCTAAAGAATTTGATATAATATATAGTAAAACTAAATAAATAAATGTAAGGATTTATGCACCACGGATGGTGAAAATAAAGATATAAATTATATAAATTAAAACTCTAATAGAGATAGGAAAAGAGAATTTACTAGGAACCAGGGATGAAATAATGACCATAACTGAGCATTCAGTCGACTTCTGAGCATCCTGAGAACCAAGAACAGCCAAACCAAGTCAAAAAAAAAAAAAAATGTATAACTCCTACTATCTCAACTCCACTTCTTCCAAAGTACCAAGCTTTTGCCTGGTACTATATTCTAGATGGCATTTTTCTTAAGAGTTCTTAGTTAAAAGACAATGGATATTGCAATCATTTTCAACAAATCATTCTCTGAAAGATGCAGAATTGCTTCATGTGACCATTTCTTAATACTATCTCTCAGAAAAAGGTCACAGGTACTGTGTCTAAATGTATTTAGACATTTAAATGATTGGGATTGACATATATACACCATTATGTATAAAATGGATAACTAATAAGAACCTGCTGTATAAAAAAATAAATAAAATAAAATTCAAAAAAAAAATAAATGTATTTAGAGAACCTGAGGGAGTGTATGCTTAACATTTTAGTGACTAGCTCTCAAATATCTTCAACTATTTGACGTAAGCTGACTAGAAGTCATTTCAAGATGGAGTTCTCTGGCGAGGGCGTCAAACACAATATTGGTGCAGGGTTGGGGAGGCTGGTATGCTTTATCTAACAGAAAGGTGGGGGCCAGGATGGTAAAGATTAAGGAACATGATATGCATCTTATCACTTGATGCTGCTGGTTGGAAGGGCCAACTTGTGTGCATGTATGTATATTTCTTGCTTTTATAGCAAGAGCGACGATTCTGCTCAAAATGTTAAGAGAAGCTGGAACCTCCCAGGTCAAAACTGTGTGTACCCCAGGACTCCGTTCTCCAGAACTGTTCTATTTCTGTTAGTGCAATTCTGCTTATTGACAGTTATCCTGTATAAATAGTCTTAGTTATTCAATAAAGATTCAAACAGATAACTATTAATCAGTATCTCCAGAAAGCAGATTCCAATGTATTACCACACAGTAAAAGTACTACCAACACCTTGACTCCAAGTAGATAAACTAGGAGAGTCTTTGGGTCAACATTCCCTGCCTTAGTAATATACATTCAGCTTAACCTCGAGAAGTGACTAGATATAGGGCTTCCTGTCGAGCAGTGTTTCCTGTCAACGAGGGTAAAGTACAGAGTATAAATAGCAGTGGTGTAAGGATGGTACAGGGGTGGTAAGTCTAACTGTGTTTTCTGTGAATGAAACTTCACAATGATTCTGTTGACTCATATCTCCAGCAATTGTTTGAAGGCTCATTCCTGTAACCTACATTGCCTTTCAATCTTCCAAACGGAAGATAAAATTGGATTCATTCCTCACACCACAAACCAGGATAAATTCCAAATGGATGAGAAATTTCAATGTAAAAATTGAAATCATTTATTAAAAATTAATTCTTTCTCACCCCCTTAGCTGAAAGTGTGTTATAACTTTACTTTCTTTTTCTAATAAAGGAAACTAACATTAGGTTGCTTGTAAGATGGTTAAACATACTTTATTTTAAAAAAACTGTAATTAGTAATTACAAAGTTAATCTGGAAGAACAAGCAAGTAAGAATATGCAAAAAACCCTGAAATATAAGAGCTCATGGGAGGGGACACTAGCCTCATCTGATAATAAAATATACCATAAAGCCTCTATAAATAAAACAGAATGATTAGACAGACCAATCCGTCTAATCAATAACAGAATAGAAAATCCAGAGATAGACCCAATTACACATGCAAATTTAGCTTAAAATAAAAGTAGCAACTCAAATCAGAGAGGAAACTATGGGCTTGCTAATAAATCGTATTGGAATAACTAGATAACCATAAGGAAAAAAAGATAAATTGGATCTATTCTTCATGCCATAAACAAGATAAATTCCAACAGGATCAGAAATTTAAATGAAGCAAGAAAGCAAGCAAACAAACACTTATCAGTACTAGAAAATATTGGTGAATTCCTCGAGGAAATCTCGCCTATGACTCAAAATCCAAAAGCAAAAGAGGAAGATAAATTTAATTACATAGAAACTTTTTTAAACTTTTGCATGTCAAAAAAACCCATAAGCAAAGTAAAAAGATATAAGATAGAAGTTTGAGAATGGAACAACTTGTCATACTAGACAGGAAGGCAGCTAAGACTACAAGGATCTTGTCAGGCTGAAAGGTCCCAATGGCCAAAGATGGGATAATTACAGTCAGTGAAAATATTAGCTGCAGTAGATGGAAATCCATCAAATATATTTAAATCCAGGGGTTCATTATTATGCTATGGAAAAAAAACCTGGTCATTGTTGAAGGTTGCTAGTAAACCAGTTCATTATTTTGAAAGATGGTAAATAAGGGGAAGAACTCAAATATTTTATCTTGCTTTTCCCACATATACTGGACCTCAGGGTAACCAAATAGGAAATATGAGGCACTTGTATTCTCTGTAAAAATATTCCAGCTAATAAATGAAGAAGGGATGTTGGACCATTATCATTTTGCAACTCTTAATGAGTTAACATATCTAGGTATTGATCATCAATGGTGGGTGGCTAATATTCTAAAAAAGACAACCAGATCTTATGTGCTTTCTGATAAAAAAAAAATCGACAAAATCACACAGTGGGAAACTCTTCAGAACACAGGATCCAGTTTCTTCAACAAATAAATTACAATAAACTAAGAGATGGAGAGGAAACCTATAAATTAAATCAATGAAGACACGTAGGAAATAATCACATTTTATGGTCCTTCTTTGAATCCTGAGTCAAACAAGCAATGCAGAAAAAGGGTACTTACAAGACAATTGGATATATGAACACTGATCTGATATTTGATTATATTAAGAAACTATAACCTTGTAGGTGCAATAACAGTACTGTGGTGATTTCGTGGCCTTATCATTTAGAGATACATAATGAAATATTACTGATGAAATTTCTTTCGTCAAATTTAATTCGTCAAAATATTACTTGCCTTGAAATAATATAGGTGGGGAGAAAGAGGTGAGGGTAGAAATGAAACAAGATTGGCCTTGAGTTGATAACTGTTGAAGCAGATAATGAGTACACGAGGGCTCATTATACTAGCAGTGGTGTGCTGGAACTGGCTAGGACCTGCTCAGGAGAGCCCATTTTTGAATCTTCAGGAATTCTGACATCACACTGGTATCTTGAAATTGGCCATGGTGGAAGTATTTACATCATGAAAATGAGCACATGCTACAAATCAGCTCCCTCCCCAAGAGCTGAATGTTAAAATGTTTATGAGCACACCACTGCTATTCTACTTTTGTACATTTTTTTTAATTCAACAAATATATTTATTGAGCACCTACTATGTGCCAGACCCTGGGTTAGATGCTGAGCATACAGCAGTGAACAGAAAGACATCATCCTGTTTGTATTAATTTCCTAGAGCTTCTGCAACAAGCTACCATAAACTGGGTGGCTTGAAACAACAGAGATTTATTCTTTCACAGTTCCAAAGCCTAGAAGCCTGAAACCAAGGTGTTGGCAGGGCCATGCTCCTTCTGAAACCCATAGGGGAATCCTTTCTTGCCTCTTCCTAGCTTCTGGTGGTGGTTGCATGGCAATCTGGTGTCCCTTGGCTTGAAGCTGCATTAACTCCCAGCCTCTGCATCCATCATCACACAGACTCCTGGTGCTTGTGTCTCCACATGGCCGTCTTCTCGTAAGGACAACAGTCATATTGGATTAGGGGCCCACCCTACTCTAGTAAAACTTCATTTTTTAAATTTTTTAAATTTTTAAATTGTGGTTAAAAAAAACCCCCACAAAACATAAAGTTCACCATCTTAACCACTTTTAAGTGTACTCTTCAGTAGTGTTAAGTATACCCACCTTGTTGTGCAACACATCTCTGGAACTTTCCATCTTGCAAAACTGAAACTCTATACCCATTTTCCCTTCCCCTCAGCCCTTGGAAACTATCATTCTACCTTCTGTTTCTATTAGTTTGACTACTTTTGATATCTTGTGAGTGGACTCATACAGTACTTGTCTTTTTGTGGCTGGCTCATTTCACTTGGCATAATGTCCTCAGGGTCCATCCATGTTGTAGCATGGGACAGGATTTCTTTCTTTTTTTAAGGCGGAATAATATTCCCTTGTATGTATTACCATATTTTGTTTATCCATTCATCCACCCATGGACATTGGGTTGCTTCCACCTCTTGGCTATTGTCAATAATACTGTAATGAACATGGATGTGCAAATATCTGTTTGAAATCCTGCTTTGAATTTTTCCTTTTGTACATGCTTTAATATTCCAATAATAAAACTTTTAAAAATATGTAAAGAAATAGGAAAAGGGCTATAATTCAGGGAATAAAATACATGAAAAACATAACCAAATTGTTACAAATGGTATTTCCATAAATATCATTTAAATCCAATGTTTAAATAGTCAATCTTCTCAACAATTAAGTATCCATATTATCTAGAAATAGAAGGAACTAGAACTAAATGAGATTTTCTAGGTGAGCATTGCTTTTTGCAAAATAAATGTAACTGATGTACAGGTATCAAATAGCAATTCTGCACTCTAGCACATAAATCAATGAATGAAAAAATTCCTCTTGGACTTCCCTGGTGTCGGCAGTGGTTGAGAATCTGCCTGCCAATGCAGGGGACACGGGTTCGAGCCCTAGTCCGGGAAGATCCCACGTGCTGGAGAGCAACTAAGCCTGTGCGCCACAACTACTGAGCCTGTGCTCTAGAGCCCGCGAGCCACAACTACTGAGCCCACGTGCCACAACTACTGAAGCCCATGCGCCTAGAGCCTGTGATCCGCAAAAAAGAGAAGCCACCGCAATGAGAAGCCCACGCACCGCAACGAAGATTAGCCCCAGCTCGACGCAACTAGAGAAAGCCCACGCGCAGCAATGAAGACCCAACGCAGCCAAAAATAAACAAATTAAATTAAATTAAAAATTTTTTTAAAAAGAAAAAATCCTTTCATATTCATTTCCAAGCACATGTTTGTATTCTCTATTATGTGTAAAGGAACAAACACTTGAATTGGACTCCTAATGTTTCTTTTGAGTGTGAACTCTGAATTATAATTAAGATGCATACACTTAGCCCCAGCATTTGTGTTGTCTCAATATTTGTAAGGATGTAAATTCAGACACTTTTCGGTTTCAAGGTAATTGTGATTATTAGACTTGAAGTGGCCCTTTCAGTCTTTGCACTTTACCTGGCATTATGTCAGTATAATTAACATAAAATAGGTATTTAGTTATAAGTTTGAAATATGGTTATTCTTTTCATTTAATGCATTACAATGGAGGAAAATAAAAAATGAAACACTCATTAGTGGGTGAACGGGAAATCGGATGGAAGAGAAACCTGTGCTCTGTGCTTCAGTAGTTGAAGACCAGATGTATGCTTCAGAGTTGTGAATATTTGTTTCCATGGAGAGTTTTTCAAGGCTGCCCTTTGTTTAAATGACTTGGCTCCACATTTGTTAATTTTCTACAAATTGTAAGTAATAGTATAATTCTACAAATGGCACTGGTTTGTTATTCTTGGTCTTGCATCCCTTTAAGGTCTATGCATGCCAATCACATGTAGGTCTAGAGTTCACGGAATTGGTATTAGAATTCATGCCTTCATTAAAGTTTCTTTTCATAGGTCGGACTACATATTTGGTCCATATTCCATTGGAAACCTATTAGGATTTGGAGCTACAAAATGGCTGTAGCGATCTAAAAGCTTAATAACCTATATGGGCAAATACAATTCAGCAGCAGCACCCAGGGAACAATCACGTCAATACATCCTCTGTATCAATAACACGGCCAGGGGTCTGGAAACAACCCGGAGCATGCTGGAGGCACTGAGTCAGCCACTGGGAGAACAGAGCAAGCTGATGGGGATGTGTCACGTATCCCTCGAGTCTCTGCCTGCTGGCTCACCCTCACCCGCTGAGGAGCACTGCCCTCCACTGCATAGATAATGGCAGAACTAAAATTAAAAAGTAAGGCGGGGGCAGCAGCAGCTAGAAGCTAGAGAAGAGAATCGGGACCCTTGTGGATCTGCCCTGGAGCATGACAGCGTATAATTTTTCTGGGTACTGTGTGGTGGAAACTAGCTCTAATTCTTCTCCCAGGTGACAGACTTACCACCTGTGCTCTCATCTAATTATCTTTGATCAGGCTTATGCGGTAGGAAGTTACGTTTCAGCGGCTGTGATTGGGCCCAGGGCATAGCTAAGTCTATAATTACTAGCTGGTTAAATCAGAGCTCTTCTGGAATTTAGCAGCCTTTTGTGTAAACTGCCTCAATATTTTTAGACTGTAAACTTGTCCTTTTACACTTCTATGAGAACTCAGAGATGAACAAGTAATAGTTAAGGAAAAGCAAATTTGTCGGTGAATTTTAAAATGTGCAAAATGAAGACAGCTAGCCACAGGCAGGAAAAATGAGACTCCACCGTAAAGAGAAGGTACACACTTGCCCAATAACCTTTCATGAGGAAGAAAGGCCTTTAGGTGGACTTCCAATTTTGGAACACCAAAACTTTAAAATGTGTTCGTCCAATTAACCACCGAGAATATTAGGTGAGGGATAGATATCAGAAAACCTGAGTTCAAATCCCAACTCTTTCACTTATTTTCTGCCTGTATGATGTTAAGGGAAATCATTTAATCTCTGTGATTATCAGGTTTCTCATTAAAAAAATAATAACTTTCCATTCATCCCACATGGCTGTTGTGAAAATCACATGAGTTACAGAAAGAACATTTAGCCCCACCTTTTGTACAGTAATGGCATTTAATAAATGCTTGGTAATAATAATAATAATTCCTATTACTGAGGTGAGTAGGTTTTCTGAGCTCTCTAGGAGAAAAGGGTGATTCCGTTGCCCATATCCCCTCTCAGCTCCATCCAATTGCTAATTAGAATTACATGGCAGAGCTACTAAAGGGAACTCTTTCAGGTTGAAGTGAGAGAGCCATACTCCTCTTGAGATGGAGAAAGGCTATTCCCAAATGATGTGCTTTTTACCCCCCTCTATAATGCCCCTGAAATGGTACAGCAATTGATGACGTTAAAGAAATTGGGGCATAAACAAGCTTATTATTTCCAAAGGAAATGAATACTCATATAATTTAATGCAGGTGGTGCTTAATAAACAATCCTTTCACTGAGTAAACAAAAGAGGGAAACTATGAGTAATTTACAGGCATCTAAGCGAAATCGCTTATGGTGCCTTATGCATGTATGTCTTAAGACCTGTATTCTGTTTTACTGCTCACCTCTCAGATGTGTGTCATTGGAAGAGCCTGGCAACACAAACATGAAAATATCCTTAATCAAGTGCATATGTGTAGATCCTGCACTTTGCTTACAGAGGTGGATGAAAAAGAATTAGAGTCACTTGTTTATGCACTTGGGCAGCTGTGCCGTTGGACCAATGCCACCCTGATTCCCCACTGAAACAAAGGAAGCAAACTCTGTTTTCAAGAAAATAACGCCTAACACTTTGGCTAAACAGTTGTCTCCAAATGTTACCCTCCTTCAAGAACACTGTAATAATTATGAATATATGATTAAACGACATTTGGAAAGATTACCTGTGGGCATGTGAGCTGTTTAACTTTTCTCATTTTAAGCCACCAGTAGTACTGTGGTCATTTACTTGGGCTTTAAAGGGCAACCCCTGACATTTGGTCTTTGGTAGATTTAACAGGCCACTAGCAAGCTTAAAGGTTTTGCCTGGTTAAATCAGGTTTTATCACAGAGGCTATTTGTAACTTCATGCTCCATCTCACAGAAATGTCAGTGTTTGCCTTTGCTCGGAACTGGGCATAGCAACTCAAGGTTTGTCCCTGAGTAGCTCTGAAAATAGAATATGGTTGGCTTTAGGTCTCTGTTCTTAACCGCCCACAAACAAACTGTAGGAGCGTTCGTTTTCACTCAGGGTGCTCTAAGGCTTCCGGCTGACTGAGCAACAACAGACTTTTGGGAAAGACTAAATGCTCATAACTCTGCCACATTGTAAATTGCCAGTGTGTTTTCCTTTATTCTCTTCCTGGTGGAAAGAAAAAGAAGACTATTTTGATAATAAGCTTGAGAAATACATTTTCTCTGGATTCTGTGGAAATAACTATCTCACTCGCTATGGGAAGTTGAACCTCAGCTGGGCTTGCACTGCAGCTTGGCAGGTCTCTTGTTGACTCCCTCGAGAATTTCTTAGAACAGTTGTTCTAAATCCAAACTGTTTCCACTGCTCTCCTCAGTCCTACTCCAGCTGTCTATCCTCTCACAGATGACCTCACCTCCTACTTCACCGCAAAGACTGGCCATGTAGGCTCCCTCATTCCCCTTTTCTTCGAACTGCATGACGCATGGCGCTTTTGCCTGTACCACAACGCTTGAGTCTCAAAGAAAGCCACGTCTCTCTTTCTCTTGCCTAGGCTATGTCCTCTACTGGGACACTTGATCCCATCCCCTCTCTGCTCCGGAGAGAAACTGTTCCATCAGCTATTTTAATGGCTCCTTCCCCATGGTCTATAAACCCATTCAGGGCTCCTCTGACTTTGACCCAGATTACCATCCTATTTGTCACCTTCCTTTCACAAGTCAAACTTCTCACAAATGTAGTCAATGCTCACTGACTCCTTTCTCACCACTAACTCTTCACAACCTAGCTTCCACCCCACCACACGACTACACTTTATTGAAACTGCTGTCTTGAAAGTCAGCAATGATCTAATAATTGGCAGATTTGCTGGCTTTTTCTTAGAAATCACCTTGCTTGACCCAGCCGCAGCTTTTACCAATGCTGACCACTTCATCCCTCTTAAAACTCTCTCTCTGGCTTCTGTTACATGACCCCGATTTTTCTCCTACCTTTTTGACTCCTTCTGATGTGTCTCCTTGGTTGACACTTTTCCTCTACCCCTTCAATGTAAGCATTCCCCATAGGCCGGATCCTTGGCCCTCATCTTCTGTATTCTCTCTCTTTTGATGAACTTACCAGTTGCACACATTCAATTACGTTCTCTATGTGGATGGCTCCTTAATCCCCATCATTTATTCATGTATTCATCCATTAATTACTTACTGAATGAATACTACATAAGTAGAGTGACTATACAATTTATCATTCTAACTGGGACATTTTGAGTGTGAAAGGGGTCACTATTAATACTTAGAGCAATAGGCACAACCCAGATTGGCCTAGGCAAACTGAGGCATATGATGTAACCCCAAGGATAAGGTACTCTGCCAAGTATTATGAAGCTACAGAAGTAAATCATAAATGCATCTGCCCCTGAAGAGCATTAAGTCTAGTAGAGTGATGAGACACGAACGTAAACAGAATATGATTAGAAAGTGATACATACCCCAAGAGAGGTCCAGATAAAATATACTGGGTTTTCAGGAGATTTATTTTCACCTTGAAGAATCAGGAAAAACTTTGTGACAGTGGCATTCGAGTAGCCCTTGGACATATGAAGATGGTGGTGGGTGGAATTTCAGGTAGAGGGAACAGTATGAGCAGGGCCCCACTCATGGTTCTTCAGTCTGTATGCTACAAAAGAGTGCCATATCTAAGGGGGCACTGTCCACATTGTTGACATCCCGATTAGTTGAAAATGTTCATTATTAATAACTTTCTTGTTACTCCAAAGATGAGTGACTTGTACATTTATTATAAAAATTTTCTAGTAGATAGATAGCAGGAAAATGCCATTTTCTACCACTCAGTATATTACAACGATTTTCTGACAGATGGAAGTAATGTATCTCTTGAGGAAGAGATCTTTTTCTACTTCACACCAAAATGGGCTAGAGATGACCCTGAGTGTGTGCAAAGGCATAAAAGAGAAAATTGCGGAGCATAAATAGGACAGAGAGACTACATCTGTCTGACTAAAGCATGGGGTACATGGGAAGACACAATAAAAACAAACTGGAAAAGTAGATTCAGTCCAGATTGTGGAGGGCCTTGAGTGTCATCATAAGAAAATCAGACTCTAGTCAGTAGGCATAGGTCAAAACGGTTTCAAGAAGTTACCTTGGGAACAATGTATAAAATACTTTCAAAAGGCAAGGACTAGAAGTGACTGGAAAACCAGTTAGATGGTTACTGGCCTTCCACTGTAGGCCAACGTTTCCCAAAGTAGCTCTGTGAAACTAACTCTATTTCCTCTGGATTTTAATGACAACCCCAGATAGCAGGAGAAGAGAAGCAGAGAAAGTTGCATGGTTTACTTCAGCCCTACCATCTCTCCACAGCCCTGACTCTGTACATTCCTCCCCGAGTGACCTGCCAGTGCTTCATACTTCACGTGCCCCAGATCAAACCTATTATCTTTCTCCTCAAAACTCTTTCTTCTGTGGGTACCACCACAAAATAAGGGTGGCTTAAATAAGAATTTCAGAACTAGGTAGGCCAGGACTAGTATGACAGCACCATGAAATCTTCAGGAATCCAGACTCCTAGGTGTATACTCTGCCATTTTTAGGGTATGAAGATGAATGCTGGAATTCCAGCCATCACACCCTTGTTCCAGACTATGTGCTGGAGGAAGAAGACAAGAAATGTGTGATCGCTACCTTTTCAAGGAGACTTCCTGACATTATCACATAATATACCCACTTTTATCTCATCAGCCAGAACTTAGTCACATGGACACGTACAAGGAAAGCTGAGTGAAAATGTGCCCAGCTAAAAGTCCAGTTTCTCTTATTTAGAAAAAAAAGGAAGAATGGATTTGGGGAGGTAACTGGCAGGGTCCACCACAGAAGGTGAAATCTAAATCTATAAGATTGAGAAGGAGAGCAAAGGAAAGGAGAGGGTGTCAAGGAGGGCAAGTTTTCTAGTCTGCGTGGTTGGGAGAGGAACTGTTCTCTTATTTGCAACTGAACCAATATACTCTAGTGTAGATTTATGTATTTTAAGGAAGAGCTTTAAAATAGTTTCCCCATTTGGTACAACTCAGAAGACACTAATATAGTTCTACTAGCAGATTTGGTTATAGCTATGCATATAAATTAGAACTAGAAAAGAGCCATTTGGAGTCCTATTATGGACTGCATTAGCAGGAATCACCATCTATATCACCAGACCTTCAAATAGATGTTATAATACAGTAACCCTGTTTTATTATGATTATGCCTTGAAATTATATTTCCAAGAAGTTCAAATACATTACTGTTCTTATAATTTTTAATCTAATATACATGATATACATATGGCAAGTAATTTAATACTCATTTTATTGATAGGGTCAGGAATAAATTGATGTTTATGGTCATAGGGTTTCTCAGACGGCTTCAAGCACCAAGTCCTCTTCTGGGCTTTCTAGCAAGCAAGCTTGTTTCTCCCAAGCAGATTGGTGACCCCAGCCTTCCCTTCTGTTACCCCTCAAAAGGGGCTTGAGTGCACACCGTTAACAATGGATGGAACTGAGATTAGGCCTAGATCCTTCAACATACCCAGTATTGATCTGCATGGGCCATATAAGATGATTCAAAACAAATTTTTATGTTTTCCCAAATAGAACTCCCCATTTGCAAAGACCAAGCACCCAAAAGTACACACAAAAGATGCTGCATGGACTGTTTAAGAACCCAAAGAGGGATGAGAGGCATCTTGAAAAGGGACCGTCTCAACTCTGGACTTGATCAGCAGATATGGGAAGGGAGGGGAACAGGGAGTAAGAAAGGGACAGGGAGTAAAAATAATGGGTTTATTTTGTGCTTTGCTTTAAATTGCTTTGCTTTGGTTTTTGGTAAAAAAAAAAAAAAAAAAAATGTACTGGACCTAAACGATATCTTAATGAGGCAGGTCAGTATTTACAGTCCTTCGAACCCCATTTAACCTTTCTGTGCCTCATCTGTTAAGCATATTGGCCAAGATCACATACCAAATCAGTGACACAGTCATCATGAGGCCTCAAGTGCCTGATTCCCACTTTCAGATTTTAAATAAGCCAAGTGACAGAAGAGAGGGAAAAACTGGGTCAGAGAAACAAAGTTGGCCTGAAAAAAATTTGTGTTTCAAAATAAAGCCAATTACACAAAGACATGACATTTCTCATCTAAACAGAAAAACAAGTTGGGGCCTTAATATCTTTCTTTTCCAATGGATACACAGAGGCACTTTTCAATGGTGAGAAAGGCAAAATGATGGATCTACCATCATTGTCAATTCTTTTATCTGATGAAACTCTATTTCTTGTAAAATTTTAGTAGAGTTAGGGAAACAAATAAGTCAAGTAATCGGCTAATACAACACAGCTATAAAGATCCACCTAAGTAAAAAAGGTGTATATGCTGACCAAAACATGCCTAACACCAAAGACAGACGTTTAAAATATCAGTTGTGGGACTTCTCTGGTGGTCCAGTGGGTAAGACTCCGCGCTCCCAATGCAGGAGTCCCAGCTTTGATCCCTGGTCGGGGAACTAGATCACGCATGCATGCCACAACTAAGAGTTAGTATCCGCAACGAAGATCCCGCGTGCTGCAACTAAGACCCAGCGCAACCTAAATAAATAAATAAATAAATAAATAGTTTAAAATAAAATATCAGTTGCTAGTATCTGTCCTTTAGATTCCTGGTCATCTAAATTGTTTTCCACCAATTTTCTTTGTTTCTTTAACTTTAGATTCCTAAGTTTGCACTCCAGACTTGATAGCTGCCTCTAATCCCGTAAATCATGGTGCTGATATCAATTTTTTTTTTTTTTTTGGCTGAGCGTATGTGGGATCTTAGTTCCCCAACCAGGGATCAAACCTGTGTCCCCTGCTGTGGAAGCGCAGAGTCTTAACCACTAGACAGCCAGGAAAGTCCCCCAGATATCAATTTTGCTGGCTCCTTTGACTTTTGTGTTGTTTCCCTCATTCTTTCCCTCTGTCTCTCTCTCTCTCACACACACACACACACTCACACACACACACACTCACACACACACACACACACACACACACACACACACAGGAAAGGGGAATTCCAGCAAGTTAGGCAGCTTTCCAGTGCTTTCCATCAAGCACCTGGGGAATATGGAAGAGGCACAATTTTCCTTATTCCTGGGGCAAAAGTACTGTGAGAAAAAAATGCAGTGATGGGACCAAGTAGCTTTACTTAAGGCAAAACTGACTAACAGGACTCACAGCTGGTCTGGGGTTGGGGTGACAGATGAATATTCTCAGGTTCTCCTTTAACCAAAGTGATTCTTCTTCACCAACCAGAGATTCCCTCTGGAGTACTATGCAGCATTCCCAGCTGTTATATATCATGAATGTAACATCATTGCATGCCAGGACAGGAATGCTGCTGATAAATGTATAACTCTAGAGTGTCACCTGTTAAGAATGGCCCAGTAATCCAAGAAAAGGGAAGGGCCTGCATCTGGCCCATCAAGACCCAGCCCTGAACCACCCCAACACCTCAGACCAGGAAACTGAGTACAGTTGTCCCTCAGTATGTGTGGAGATTGGGCCCAGAGCAACCCCACCACCACCTAATGGACGCTCAAGTCCCTTATACAAAATGGCTCAGTATTTGCATATAACCTATATACATCCTCCTGTGTACTTTAAATCATCTCTAGGTTAATTATAATGTATAATACAATGTCAATGCTATGTAAATACTTGCCGGTGCACGGTAAATTCAAGTTTTACTTTCTGGAACTTTCTGGAAGTTTTCCCCCAAACATTTTCAATACGCAGTTAGGATGCAGAACCCGCAGATATGGAGGGCCAACTCTACTGGCCTCCCATGCACAATTCAGGGGCCGTGGACCAGGACCCAAGTCAGGGAGCTTACCTCTCGCCTCATGCACACCACAGAAATTGTCAGGCACCCAGATGACCCTGGGAAGGCTTGGCCTTGCTCACCCTGAAGGGGTGGATTCCTTTCTCTCTAAGCACTTGTTCAGAATTACCCACCACCACCATCCACATTGTTCTCCGGTCAACTTATGTTTGTTCTCATCACTCAGCACCTGGACTCTTGGCTCTGTACCCCAATGTCAACACCCATATTTAGCCCATATTTTAGTTTTGGTGATACTCTGGGCTCCCCTCCAAGGCCAGAGGTTTGGATCTCATCTAGTTTTTGACTTCGCTTATTTTGTTTGTTTGTTCTTCCAAAACTGAGACTGGGTTATTTTATTTTGATTACAAAAATACTATATATTCATTGTAAAGGATTTTTTTAAAAAGATCAGCCAATAGAGAATGGTTATAAAAGATTTTTGATTCACATCAGAATATATATAATATATATATATATATATATATATATATACACACACAAAAAATTATTCATGATCCCACCACCCAGGTGATGCCCTCTTCAGACTCAGCTAAGAATTTCCTAATTAAGCCATGAGGAACCCCACCCATCCAAGTTGTACCAGCCTCTGATACTCCCCGCAATTAGGTTTGGTCCACTAGGCACAGAATGAGGATCCAGAACTTTGGTCATGAACAGGGTAGAATATTTGGCATTCTGTCTCTCATTATGTGCTGGTCACAAGGTGTATAGGTGGGTCCATCATCCTCATCAGCATTGAGGGCCTACAGCCATGTTAGACACCTGGGGCAGACACCTGCAATATGTAAGCAAATGACTTCAGACAACTGACCTGGATTTACCCAGTCCTCCCAAGAGCAAGCACGTTCAGACATCAATTTGAGATCCTTTAACAGTCTTTAGGAGATTGAGATGTGTAACACACACACACATACACACATATTAGGCTTCATTATGTAAAGTGCTTTATATTATGCAACTCATTTTAGATTGCCTGATTTTTTAGAATTTCTCATGTTTCTGATTTGAATCTAAAATCTTCAAATAGATGTTTTGATTTTTCTAGAAGCAAGTATTTGTCTATTGCGAGATATTTAAAGTTCAGACTTTTTGCTTTATTCTTTTAAAAAACAGGACTACTTTTAGTGTAGCAAAACCACAATTTTAAGTTGCTTTCATTACTCTATCCAAGTCTTAAAGTTGAAGTTCCAGCCACTTGTGATTCTAGAGTAAGGGAAGAGCTCCACCTTATGGTACTCTTTTGAAGTACACCAAAGAAAATGACACGATTTTTAGAATTGTCCTAGAAACTCACGGGGAAAAAGGATTAAAAAATACAGACCACCTCCTCCAAAAAACTGTAAATCCTCTTCCATGATATGCCCAAAGTGCCAAAATGGCCAAGGCTAAGTTAAAATTAAGCAAAACCTTTCACTTGGTTATTGGACTGGGTACTGGTAAGAAGCTACACCTAAATCGGTAAAACTGGAGACTTTTTTACTTAATACCAAACATCATCATCATAACTAATGATTTTTGAGTTCTTATTATGAACCAGATTATGGTCCATGGTCCATATATATATATATATATATATATATATATATATACTAATTTAATACTCACACAACCCTATTTCCAGATGAAGACTCCATTTTCCAGATGAAGAAACTGAGGCCTAGGCCTAGAAGTTACAGAAATTGCTCAAGCCCACACAGCTAATAAGTGGTAGAGCCAGGACTCACTAGCCCAGACTCTAAACCACTGTGCCATACTGCCTCTTTCTAAAGCTCAAATTCAATATGGTCCCTCTCAAAATAAACAACTTGAAGTCATGGTCTTATCCATATTCTTTCTCAAAATAGATGAAGGCAAGACAAGCTCCCTGGTTCAATTTCTATTCCTCTCATGGCTGTCCAGATTTGTAACTCTTTGGCTTACCTCCTATGTTCCTTCCCTACTTTGGCAATAATTCTCTTTGTGATTTTGAGGATAAGTATTGCAGTGGAGTGCTCTACGCTGAATGTTTGCATCCCTCTAAAATTCACATGTTGAAACCTGATCTCCCATGTGATGGTATTAGGAAGTGGGGACTTTGGGAGGTACTTAGGTCATGAGGGTGGAGCCCTCATGAATCAGATTAGTGTACTTATAAAGGAGACCCTTGAGAGCACCTTTGCCCCTTCCACCATGTGAGGACACAGCCAGAAGCTGGCCATCTATGGGCCAGGAAGTAGGCCCCCATCAGATATTGAATCTGCCAGCACCTCGATCTTGGACTTTCCAACCCCCAGAACTGTGAGAAATAAATGTTTGTTGTTTAAGCCACCCAGTCTACAGTTTTTCTATTATAGCAGCCCAAAAGGACTGAGACACTGAGAGCTTAGATTTTGTGTTCCTTTACCTTTTATTTTCTGCTGTCTCTTCCCCCTGTTTAACCCCAGGCCCCTCATACATCATTTATTTAAAATCATGTTGAAAATGACACACTTCTATAAACAACAAGGTCCTACAGGAGAGCACAGGGAACTATATTCAATATCCTGTGATAAACCATAATGGAAAAGAATATGAAAAAGAATATGTATATGTATAACTGAGTCACTTTGCTGTACAGTAGAAGTTAACACAACATTGTAAATCAACTATACTTCAATAACACTATAAAAAAATGACATATTTCTAAAAATTCACCAATGTTAATACAACTCAAATCACAATTTTTCCTAAAGCATTTATTTCTTTAAAAAAAAATGGTCTCCTGTGGTACTTTTTTAAAATTTGGTAAAATCTATAGGTTCCCCCCCCCCCACCCAGTTTGAGCAAGCTCTAGTTTTCATGGAAAATCTGAAATAGTATTTTCCAGTACTTTCAGCATTAATACCTAAGTCATATTCCATTAAGGGAAAAACCATTTCTTATTCATCTAACAAAAATTTATTGAGCTTTTACTACTCCTAGGCTCTAAGGACACAACAATGAAAAAGCCAAATATGGTCTCAGCCCTGCTGGAACTTATCGATCTGAATATTATTCAAGATAGAAAGAAAGAAGGAGATGACTCTGACCCAGGGATACCTTCCAGATATATTTTTTAAATTTTTTTAAGATATATTTTTAAAATAATGTACTACCTTCAAACAAGAGTTACCAGCATGCACATGTGACCAAAAAGTAAATTTACAGTCTTTATAATTTCACTGACAGAAAGTAAAACCCATGAATATTCCAACAGGGGAAAAACAGGATTGTATTCTATATTCAAAAATTACCAGATGACATTTTTCTCAGACTGCCAAAACAAGGAAATTAGAGAGGCCTAGGGCTGCCCTGGAAGCCACCCTGCCATGGGCAGCTTGCCTTTGGAATTTGGAACTACTTGCTAAACTACAGGCAATCTGGAAGTAGCTCAGCCTGACCCAAATGAGAACCTTGGGTAAATTCCTCCTTGCCTTTTTATGCCTGTGATCCTTGGGCACCACCCAAATTGCAAACTCTGGCTGGACAGCAACAATCCAACAATTTTCTCAATGTCAGTCCTCTCTTCCTCTCTTCTCTATCCAATTTCTTAACTCCTTGTCTCTCTTCCAACACTTCCACTGCACAGTCTGGAACTCTTATTCCTTGGTAAACAAAGTCCACTCCTATGTGTCCACTTCTTCCCTGAACACTCACTCCATCTCCTGTTGCTAACTGAAAGGCAGTTCTCTACCTACAAGACCATATGCCATAAAGCCATCCCAAGGCTGTATTTTCTTCCACAGCCTACATGTTGGACTGAGGTGAGGGTTAGGGAGAGCTATGGCACCATTCACCTTACTCCCCCACCGCATTTTCTAAACCAGGGTCACCAAACTTTCTTTTTTTTAAGTACCAGATAGTAAATATTTTAGGCTTTGTGGGGATATACTGGTTCTTTTGCAACCACCTGACTCTACTGTTGTAGCTTGAAAGCAGCCATCGACAATATGCAAACAAATGGGCATGGTTGTGTTCCAATAAAACTTTATTTACGAAAACAGGCAGCAAGACCAGATTTGACCCATGGGTAGTTTGCCAATCTCTAAACTATTAATATTTCATACTGTGTGAAAGAAGATAAATCCCTTCTTATTTGAAAATCACACTAACTATATATACGGCATCCTACCTCTCCTCGCTCCTGTCATGTACCCAACTCCTAGTTCAGCCGCGTTCACTGAGGACTCTGGCATCTGGTTCACAGTCCACCTCTAGTCCCATCATCATCCTGGATGATTTCCAAACCCATAAGGACGATCAATATACCGCCATGGCTTCACAGTGCCTTGACTTCCTCAGTTCCAGTGGTTTTCACCTCCATTGCATTTTGACAACCCACTCCTTTGGGAAATAGTACACCTTTAATACCTTCAAACCAATTTCCCACTCTCACTACAACTGTTATCCTACAGACTTTCCAACTCTTCTCTCCCAATAAATCTGATCTTTGACCTCAGAACCCCTCCATTTTCTCCCTATTAGTTTGCCTCTACCTGGCGTCACTTTCCCCTACCCAGTCTGCACGCCATGGTAAATCACTGTACTCTCTTGTATCCTCAATTCCCTTGCTCCCTTTTCTTTCCATTGTACATCTGTGACTATCAAAACCATACCCACTATGGACCTAGAGTCTGTCATACAGAGTGAAGTAAGTCAGAAAGAGAAAAACAAATACTGTATGCTAACACATATATATGGAGTCTAAAAAAAAAAAAAATGGTTCTGAAGAACCTAGGGGCAGGACAGGAATAAAGAGGCAGACATAGAGAATGGACTTGAGGACACGGGGAGGGGGAAGGGTAAGCTGGGATGAAGTGAGAGAGTGGCATGGACATATATACACTACCAAATGTAAAATAGATAGCTAGTGGGAAGCAGTAGCTTAGCACAGGGAGGTCAGCTCCATGCTTTGTGACCACCTAGAGGGGTGGGGTAGGGAGGGTGGGAGGGAGACGCAAGAGGGAGGGGATATGGGGATATATGTATACGTACAGCTGATTCACTTTGTTATACAGCAGAAATTAGCACACCATTGTAAAGCAATTATACTCCAATGAAGATGTTAAAAAAAAAAAAAACATACCCACTCCTGAATCAATTCAATTACCAGACTTCTCTGATCCTATAGCCAAATGGCTGAACACAGCTGGAGAAAACTGTACCACTGGTATAAATCTGAGCCACTATAAACTCATAATTTTAAATCTAGCTGGACCCTCACTACTTCAAGTCTATCCTTTTTAACGGTCTTCCTTTAAATCCCTATCACATTTATATTAGGCAAGACAACATAGTGCTGTAAAGAGATTGCAGGCTTGCAAACCAGACAGACTCAGGTTTGATATCTGGTTCCACCATTTACTAGCTGTATGGTCTTGAGCAAGTTATTTAACTTCTTTTGGCCTCAGTTTCCTCATGAGTAAAATGGGAAAACTAATACCTACTTTATATGTTAAATAAGATTATGTATGCAAAACAATTAACACAGTGCCTGACACCCAGCAGTTGCTGAATAAATGATAGCTATTAATAATAGCTCATGTTCAGTAGGTGACTATACCTCCTACTGCGATAAGACCATTAAGTGTTTCTTAGCCTGAGTTCCCCAGAAGGCAGAGCAATGGTTTATGTGCTATCTGGTTGAATCATATGAAAGTGCTGAAATTCGGCCATTGGACATACAAAAACCATAAGATTCAGCCTAAATATGTTATTAGAGTGCACTCCCAGGGAAGCAGGAGGGAGGGAAAAGAGGGAAATGAAGGAATGAGAGAGTCAATATGAAGGTTTTCTTTGTCAAAGGTTTGCAGCCCTGGGCTGTGTTAACTCCTCTGCATTTCCAGGCTATTCCAGGCTACACTGTGCATGGGCGCCCCAGGCCGGTCCCACGCTGTCTCAAGCCTCAATGTCCGCGGGAAAATGGCAGAGCCCAGCACTGAGAAGCTGTGGGGTTTGCACCTTGTCAGTCTGTCCGAGCCCATTGAGAGCACGGGCTGAGACAAAGCAATAGCCAAAGGCCCCTGAGACAATAAGGCCCAGAGGATCTGAACTGGTGAGTAAGAGGTGGCTGATAGAAAATGTGCCTCGATTTCCTTTCACTTTGCAAACTTTCCTGTAAATGTAATCCACTCTTTTGGTCAGAGGAAGGGACGTGGCTCCTCCTATTCAGGGCTATTACCCACCCCTCCAGCTCCCCCATCCTCCCGACTCACCCTGCGCTCCTATTTCCAACCCTCCTACCTCCTCCAGCCCGCCCACCCTGGATTTTTTTACCTTCAACTCTCTCACTCCTCCGATCCCTCCCCCTCTACCAATATACCTGCTTAGGGCTTTCCTTTCCTTTAAATATCCTTCTTTACTTTGCACAGGCTTCTAGTCACTTCCTTTTCTTCTCAGCAAAATACCTGAAATGAGTAATCCAGATTTACTCTGTCTACTTGCTCACCACATGGACTGACCTCATCGCTCTACCCAAATACCTCCACCGAGGCCACCACTGATCTCTGTATGGCCATATCTGGTAGACATAATTCCAGCCCCATCTATCTTGGTTTCTCTGCAGCATTTGGTCCTGTGGACCCCTCCCTCCTTACTGAAACTCCTTCTCAGTTCAGTTACCACACCACCATTATTTGCCGCTTCTCTTACTGCTTTTGCTGGCCTCTTTTTCTCTCAGCCTCTATCCAGTCCTTAAGTGTTGGTGTTCCCCAGAGTTCTTCCCTTCTCCTATTACCCCACATACTCTCCATGGAGGATATCATCCATTTCCTGGATTTCAACTATTACTATGCGCTGGTAACTACCAAATTCATCTCCAGCCAGACCTCTCCTTCCACACTCATCTTGGAAATGCCTGCCAAACAGCTGGACATATCAACCAAAGCACAATTGTTCATTAAAAAACTCTTAAACTCCTCCTGGCACTACTAAGGTCAGCTGAAGTATCTGGACCAGAGTGGAGCTACAGTCCGAAGGAGCACATCCTGCACACTCCCCAGCACAGGGCATGGGGGATACAGATGAGGATGACAAGGAATAGTGACTTGCTCAGTGTGGCTCCTTTAACATGCTCTACCTATTCCTACCAATAGGTACTAGGCACTACATAAAGTGTGTTGCCAATAATTACTATCACATTTTTAGTTCAATTACTAATTCCTGAACTTCCCTTCCCAGGCCGACACACACCTTCCACCCCATTCTATCTCTCTTAAGTCTTCCATACAGAGACTTCAAATAGTCTTTCTTTGTATTATGTTTTGGAACTGGATACACATAGTTGAATCCCAAGTCATGGTTTTGGAACCTTCCAGTTAAAACTCAGCTCTGGTCCAGCAATGTTCTGACCTAGCTGTCCTGGCCCAGTGGTGGACACTCAAGAACAAGTGGATGAAATGGGAGTTTAGGCAAGATTAAGAAGGACGTTGAATATCAGATTATGAACTATGGACTTAAACTTGTAGGAAGTGGAGAGTCTGTGAAGTTTCTAAGCAGGAAAGCAAGAGGCTGAAAACAAAAGCCATGTTTTAGATTCTGGTAGAGTGAGAGTAGTAGTAGTGAAAATGGACTGAGAAGGAAAACTGGAAGCATGGAAATCTATTAGAAGTATGTTTCAGGAATCCAGAAACGAGGTAATCAGCCCAGCCCAGTCAACCACACCTGCCTCAACCCTTCACACTTAATCCCTTGTCAAATCAAATCTAAATGGGGAACCCTCAGCCAGCATTGGAGGACAGGTGGCTGTATTTGGAATAAGTTCAGAACATCACAATAACCAGTAATGAAACTGATATCACTACAGGACACTCTTTTGATGGTTTAAATTTTTAAAGAGAGGTCCTTTGCCACTTCAACATAAGTGTCTGAAGTGTCCCCTTTGCTTTGAGCTCTAAAATTTGGGGTTATTTACTAAGGCAGTGCCAATAATAAAGGATGACTATACCCTAGATTGCCCATTCCTTGTTTTGCAAATTGCCCTTCATTAGGCTTTCATTTTAGAATCAAATTACAAGATTTTTTTTAAAAAACTCTCTTTAGAGGCTCACACAGCTTTCACAGGTGTAGCCCTGGAAAGAGGGTGTTAATTAGCGATACCTCTAGATCTGACAAAAACTAATATGAAAACTGTGTGTAATGATCTTTGGCCGATCAACTCTAGCTTTACTTACTCAAGTAAGGAAAGAAATTGTACTCATTTGTCCCTATATATAAATGACTTCTCATTTGAATCCTACCACCAAAGCAACTGTAATAAAAATATAAAATGTAGTGGTGCAAAGAAAGAGTGGTAGACAATCTCACAGTCAAAGATTATAAGCTTTTATTTTAATAGTTACAGGAAAACCAATTCAATAAACTAAGTAAGACTAAGAAGATGATTAGAATTAGGAAAGAAATACCTATAATTCACCAAAATAAAATGTCTTGTACTTGTGAGACAATGGAACATATTTTTTTACTTCAGCTGTGATGTATATACTATACATGATATCTAAAAGTCTCAGATATTTTACATTATCTACAATAAATTAGTATGAGATTCAGCTTAGTAACAACTGGATATGGATAGAAATAATTTCACTTCAAATTTTAAAAAATAAGATCAGCTAGCACATTCCCCTTGATCACTACACTGCAGAATAGAGTAAGGCTGTGCCCAATCCAACAAGATAATTTTGCAATCAAATGCCATTTAAAATAAAGAGTTACGCAAATGGAATCTTGGATGGTCATAAAATCATTAAATTATTAGAAAATTGAAGAGCAAATCAAAATCCAAAGCATAATCTATGATTTTTCTGTCCATGCTAATGCATATTATTAACTATTTTAAACTTCATTCTTCTTAAATGTAAGGGAAGACACATCTCTGAACATTGAGCCTGTTTCCTATCAGTGCCTGTTTCCTATCAGTTTTCTGAGATTTCTTCAAGATTAGCTGCATATAAATTTATCCTGCCTCTAAGATGTCAGTGGTGTATTTTGATCTGAGGTTGTTGACACTGTTTCTAATGCTTGAAATATTTAGGTCAACCAACTGATATAACAAGTGATATGAGTGGTAGATAAACCATATATCTGTGTCTCATGGTAAGCAACTTTCTTTTTCATGTTGCTTGTGTCCATACTTGTATAAAAGAAACTCAGGACTTTGACTTTCATTTTGGGATGACTAAAGTGAAGTCAAAAGAATAGGTGATGTCAGCATGGACAAAGTGAGATCAGAGGTTCCTTAATAATTATTTGACCTTTATTTTTCATCAATTAAAAATGTATTGAGGGGCCAGACTAAGCTTAGTGCTGGAAGGAAGTTGAGGGGGACAAGACATAGTCCCTTCTCCCATTTTCGACTACAATACAAAATAAGTGTCATAAGAAGTACGGAGTCTCATTAGATTTCAGGATAGAAGTGAATGACTGCCATTTGAAGAACAACATGACACACCATTGAAAATACAAAAACCTTCGAGAGCATCAATATCCTCTATTAAAGGAACAAACCAAGGTCATTAACATTCTATTACGGGAGGATGAAAGATTAGTCACTGGGAGGAGGATGAGTATGACTTCAACATCAGTCCCTCATGAGGAGCAAAATCTTTCAGATTGGGCCATCCTAGAGAGTAGGTGACCACTTGACATGGAGTACTTTCAGGGTCACCAGAAAGGTCACTCAACGTAAAAAAATTCTCCCTGGAGACCAACCTCCAAGACTCTTCAGAGATTCTTTACTCTGGTTTAAGGCACTGCATTTCTAGGAAGCAAAAAGCAAATACCTCTTAGAGGAGTAATACACTAGCTGTTATCAATAGAAACTAGCTTTTTTTGAACATGATAGGCAGCTGGGTGAGAATGAATACTTGACACAGATATGGGAGAGAGTTTTCAACTGTGCAGAGCTCTTAAGAAAGCTAGATGACAGCATAAGAGCACTGGGCGATTGGACCAAAGGGCATCTAATGGCAGGAGAGGAGGCCACACACTAGTTTCACAATTTTGCCAAAGGCCAGCCTGCTTCCAGACAAACAAAACAGACAAATTACTGCCTAATTATAACAATTCTACACACTTTTCCTAAAGATGTTCTTGGTACTGGAATCATTTATATCTTTAGCTCAGCAAGCTCGGGCAGGATTTAAGTGTTAAAAACAATGAAATCATATGTGTACTAGAAGAAAACGTGGGTGAATATTTTTCATATTTTTGAGTGGGAAAGGTCTTTCTAAACATGGCACAAAACATGAAGTCATAACATAAAAGACTGATCAATTTGACCACCCCAAAATAAAGAAACAAATTTACAGGGCTAAAACAACCACAAAATAAGAAATAAACTAGAACTTAAAGCCAGAATATATGGATAACTCTTCCAATCAATAATCAAAAGACAGCCCAATTTTAAAATGGGTAGAGACACTTCCAGTCAGGCACATAAGGAGCTTGGAAGGCATCACTCCCTCCTAATAAGTAAAATGCTGACTAAACCAAAACGTCAACGACTCTTTTAGATCCATCAGAGAAATGAGGTCACAGGCAGCCAAACTGCTGCCCCAGAATTAGAGAGACTAACAGGCAAATACAGATAATCACAACTTACTGGAGCAGGAACCCATAAGCAGAAACCTTCATGGGAACCATTACCAGGGTATGAAAACCTGTACTATAACTGACAAATTGCTGGAGGCTAGTCTAAGAGTTAAAAACTCCAGAGGGGCCCAGGCATAGGGGAGCCCCAACACTTTGTGAGTTTTACTTCCAGAAGCTCTAGCAGGTTCTCTCAGTGAATATAGGAGAAAAATCTTCTCATGCTTCCAGCAGGAGGAGAAAAGCAACCATTTTGAAATATACCAGATAATTCTATTCTTCTTAACAAGGTCTGCCTTCAAAATAAACTATTTTGCCATGGCAAAACCTATTGGAGTCTTTGATAATAAGAGTCTAACCAAACCAGGGGAAGGGAAAAACCCAACTCCAGCCTACTCTAGACATCCTGTACCACTTAAGGGAGAACAAAACTGAGAAGCACTTGTGAAGTTCACAGCCCAGAACATAGGCTCACTAAAAGCCTGAGACCTAATCATAGTTCCAAAGAACACTTCCCCTCCCCCTACACCTTACCACCACACCACTAAAAGCCTATTAATTAGAGATCCTTTCACCTAAAACATCATGTCCAGCTTTCAGCAAAAAAATTACAAGGCATACTAAATGGCAAAAAACAAAAATACACAGTTTGAAGAGGCAGAGCAAGCATCAGAACCAGACTCAGATATGGCAAGGATGTTGGAATTAATAGATCAGGAATTTAAAACAACTATGATTAATATGGTAAGGGCCCTAATGGAAAAAGTAGACAACATTCAAGAACAGGTGAATAATATTAGCAGAGAGATGAAAATTTTAAGAAAGAATCAAAAGGAAATTCTAGAGATCAAAAACATTGTAACACAAATGAAGAATGCTTTTTTTATGGACTCATTATTATATTGGACAAGGATGAAGAAAGAATCTCTGAATTTGAGGATATTTCAACAAAAACTTCTAAAACTGAAAAGCAAAGGGAAAAAAGGCTGAAAAAAAAGAACAATATCCAATAACTGTCAGACAACTACAAAAGGCGTAATATATATGTAATGGGACTATCAGAAGAAGAAAGAGAGAAAGGAACAGAAGAAATATTTGAAGCAATAATAATGACTGAGAATTTCCCCAGATTAATGTCAGACACCAAACTACATATCCAGGAACTTCTGAAACACCAAATAGGATAAATACCAAAAAACTACACCTAGGCCTATCATATTCAAGTGGCAGAAAATCAAAGATAAAGAAAAAAATCTTGAAATAAGCCAAGAGGGGGAAAAAAATCCTTATCTACAGAGGGACAAAGATAGGAATTATATCCAACTTCACAGAAACCATGCAAGCAAGAAGAGTTGAGTTAAATATATATAGTATTGGGAGAAACAAAAACACCAACCTAAAATTTTGTACTCTGTGAACTTATCCTTCAAAACTAAAGGAGAAATAAAGACTTACTCCAACAAACAGATATGGAGGGAATTTTTTGCCAGTAGACCTGCCTTGCAAGAAATGTTAAAAGAAGTTCTTCAGAGATGAGTAAAATAATATAGGTCAGAACTTAGATCTACATAAAGAAAAGAAGACCACTGAAGAAGGAATAAGTGAAAGTAAAATAAAAACGTTTATTTCTCTTATTCTTAATTGATCTAACAGATAACAGTTTGTTCAAAATAATAATAGCAACAATATATTCAATTATATAAAGCTTATGTGCTTATATATAAATAAAATAGATGACAAGCAATGATACAAGGGACAGGAGATTGGTTCAAGATGGCAGAGTAGAAGGACATGCTCTCACTCCCTCTTGCGAGAGCACTGGAATCACAACTAACTGCTGAACAATCATCGACAGGAAGACACTGGAACTCACCAAAAAAGATACCCCACATCCAAAGACAAAGGAGAAGCCACGATGAGATGGTAGGAGGGGCGCAATCACAATAAAATCAAATCCCATAACTGCTGGGTGGGTGACTCACAAACTGGAGAACACTTATACCACGGAAGTCCACCCACTGGAGTGAAGGTTCTGAGCCCCACGTCAGGCTTCCCAACCTGGGTGTCCAGCAACGGGAGGAGGAATTCCTAGAGAATCAGACTTTGAAGGCTAGTGGGATTTGATTACAGGACTTTGACAGGACTGTGGGGAAACAGAGACTCCACTCTTGGAGGGCACACACAAAGTAGTGTGCGCATCAGGACCCAGGGGAAGGAGCCGTGACCCCATAGGAGACTACACCAGACCTACCTGCTGGTGTTGGAGGGTCTCCTGCAGAGGCGGGGGGTGGCTATGTCTCACGGTGAGGACAAGGACACTGGCAGCAGAAGTTCTGGGAAGTCCTCCTTGGCGTGAGCCCTCCCAGAGTCCGCCAATAGCCCCACCAAAGAGCCCGGGTAGGCTCCAGTGTTGGGTTGCCTCAGGCCAAACAACCAACAGGGAGGGAACCCAGCCCCACCCATCAGCAGACAAGCAGATTAAAGTTTTATGGAGCTCTGCACCAGAGTAAAAGCCAGCTCTACTAACCACCAATCCCTCCCATCAGGAAACTTGCACAAGCATCTTACATAACCTAATCCACCAGAGGGCAGACAGCAGAATCAAGAAGAAATACAATCGTGCAGCCTGTGGAACAAAAACCACATTCACAGAAAGACAGACAAGATGAAAAGGCAGAAGGCTATGTACCAGATGAAGGAACAAGATAAAACCCCAGAAAAACAACTAAATGAAGTGGAGATAGGCAACCTTCCAGAAAAAGAATTCAGAATAATGATAGTGAAGATGATCCAGGACCTCGGAATAAGAATGGAGGCAAAGATTGAGAAGATGCAAGAAATGATTAACAAAGACCTAGAAGAATTAAAGAACAAACAAACAGAGATGACCAATACAATAACTGAAATGAAAACTACACTAGAAGGAATCAATAGCAGAATAACTGAGGCAGAAGAACGGATAAGTGACCTGGAAGACAGAATGGTGGAATTCACTGCTGTGGAACAGACTAAAGAAAAAAGAATGAAAAGAAATGAAGACAGCCTAAGAGACCTCTGGGACAACATTAAACGCAACAACATTCGCATTATAGGGGTCCCAGAAGGAGAAGAGAGAGAGTAAGGACCCGAGAAAATATTTGAAGAGATTATAGTCAAAAACTTCCCTAACATGGGAAAGGAAATAGCCACCCAAGTCTAGTAATCAAATTGGCAAAAATTAAAGACAAAGAAAAATTATTGAAAGCAGCAAGGGAAAAACGACAAATAACATACAAGGGAACTCCCATAAGGTTAACAGCTGATTTCTCAGCAGAAACTCTACAAGCCAGAAGGGGGTGGTATGACATATTTAAAGTGATGAAAGGGAAGAACCTACAACCAAGATTACTCTAACCAGCAAGGATCTCATTCAGATTCGATGGAGAAACCAAAAGCTTTACAGACAAGCAAAAGCTAAGAGAATTCAGCACCACCAAACCAGCTCTACAACAAATGCTAAAGGAACTTCTCTAAGTGGGAAACACAAGAGAAGAAAAGGACCTACAGAAACATACCCATAACAATTAAGAAAATGGTAATAGAAACATACATATCGATAATCACCTTAAATGTGAATGGATTAAATGCTCCAACCAAAAGACACAGGCTCGCTGAATGGATACAGAAACAAGACCCATATGTATGCTGTCTACAAGAGACCCACTTCAGACCTAGGGACACATACAGACTGAAAGTGAGGGGATGGAAAAAGATATTCTATGCAAATGGAAATCAAAAGAAAGCTGGAGTAGCAATACTCATATCAGATAAAATAGACTTTAAAATAAAGAATGTTACAAGAGACAAGGAAGGACACTACATAATGGTCAAGGGATCAATCCAAAAAGAAGATATAACAATTATAAACATATATTCACCCAACATAGGAGCACCTCAATACCTAAGGCAATTGCTAACAGCTATAAAACAGGATATCAACAGCAACACAATAATAGTGGGGGACTGTAACACCTCACTTACACCAATGGACAGATTATCAAAACAGAAACTTAATAAGGAAACACAAGCTTTAAATGACACAATTAGACCAGATAGATTTAACTGATATTTATAGGACATTCCATCCAAAAACAGCAGATTACACTTTCTTCTCAAGGGCACATGGAACATTCTCCAGGATAGATCACATCTTGGGTCACAAATTAAGCCTTGGTAAATTTAATAAAACTGAAATCATACCAAGCATCTTTTCTGACAACAACACTATGAGATTAGAAATCAATTACAGGGTAAAAAACGTAAAAACACAAACACATGGAGGCTAAAAAATACGTTACTAAATAACCAAGGGATCACTGAAGAAATCAAAGAGGAAATCAAAAAATACCTAGAGACAAATTACAATGAAAACACGATGATCCAAAACCTATGGGATGCAGCAAAAGCAGTTCTAAGAGGGAAGTTTATAGCAATACAATCCTACCTCAAGAAACAACAAACATCTCAAATAAACAATCTAACCTTACACCTAAACGAACTAGAGAAAGAAGAACAAACAAAACCCAAAGTTAGTAGAAGGAAAGAAATCATAAAGATCAGAGCAGAAATAAATGAAATAGAAACAAAGAAAACAAGAGCAAAGATCAATAAAACTAAAAGCTGGTTCTTTGAGAAGATAAACAAAATTGATAAACCATTAGCCAGACTCATCAAGAAAAAGAGGGAGAGGACTCAAATCAATAAAATCGGAAATGAAAAAGGAGAAGTTACAACAGACACCGCAGAAATACAAAGCATCCTAAGAGACTACTACAAGCAACTCTATGCCAGTAAAATGGACAACCTGGAAGAAATGGACAAATTCTTAGAAAAGTATAACCTTCCCAGACTGAACCAGGAAGAAATAGAAAACATGAACAGACCAATCACAAGTAATGAAATTGAAACTGTGCTTAAAAATCCTCCGGGCTTCCCTGGTGGCGCAGTGGTTGAGAATCTGCCTGCCAATGCAGGGGACACGGGTTCGAGCCCTGGTCTGGGAGGATCCCACATGCCGCGGAGCAACTAGGCCCGTGAGCCACAGCTACTGAGCCTGCGCGTCTGGAGCCCGTGATCCGCAACAACAGAGGCCGCGATAATAAGAGGCCCGCGCACCGCGATGAAGAGTGGCCCCCACTTGCCGCAACTAGAGAAAGCCCTCGCACAGAAACGAAGACCCAACACAGCCATAAATAAATAAAAATAAATAAATAAAAATTTAAAAAAAAAATCTTCCAACAAACAAAAGTCCAGGACCAGATGGCTTCACAGGTGAATTCTATCAAACATAAAGAGAAGAGCTAACACCCATCCTTCTCAAACTCTTCCAAACAATTGGAGAGGAAGGAACAATCCCAGACTCATTCTACGAGGCCAGCATCACCCTGATACCAAAACCAGACAAAGATGTCACAAAAAAGAAAACTACAGGCCAATATCACTGATGAACATAGATGCAAAAATCCTCGACAAAATATGAGCAAACAGAATCCAATGGCACATTAAAAGGATCATACACCATGATCAAGTGGGATTTATCCCAGGGATGCAAGGATTCTTCAATATATGCAAATCAATCAATGTGATACACCATATTAACAAATTGAAGAAGAAAAACCATATGATCATCTCAATAGATGCAGAAAAAGTTTTTGACAAAATTCAACACCCATTTATAATAAAAATTCTCCAGAAAGTGGGCATAGAGGGAACCTACCTCAACATAATAAAGGCCATATACAACTTACCCACAGCAAACATCATTCTCAATGGTGAAAAACTGAAACCATTTCCTCTAAGATCAGGAACAAGACAAGGATGTCCACTCTCATCACTATTATTCAACATAGTTTTGGAAGTCCTAGCCATGGCAATCAGAGAAGAAAAAGAAATAAAAGGAATACAAATTGGAAAAGAAGAAGTAAAACTGTCACTGTTTACAGATGACTCGATACTGTACATAGAGAATCCTAAAGATGCCACCAGAAAACTATGAGAGCTAATCAATGAATTTGGTAAAGTTGCAGGATACAAAACTAATGCACAGAAATCTCTTGCATTCCTATACACTAATGATGAAAAATCTGAAAGAGAAATTAAGGAAACACTCCCATTTACCACCACAATAAATAGAATAAGATACCTAAGAAGAAACCTACCTAGGGAGACAAAAGACCTGTATGCAGAAAACTATAAGACACTGATGAAAGAAACTAAAGATAATACAAACAGATGGAGAGATATACCATGTTCTTGGATTGGAAGAATCAACATTGTGAAAATGACTATACTACCCAAAGCAATCTACAGATTCAATGCAATCCCTATCACATTACCAATGGCATTTTTTACAAAACTAGAAGAAAAAACACAAAAGACCCCGAATAGCCAAGGCAATCTTGAGAGAGAAAACGGAGCTGGAGGAATCAGGCTCCCTGACTTCAGACTACACTACAAAGTTACAGTAATCAAGACAGTATGGTACTGGAACAAAAACAGAAATATAGATCAATGGAACAGGATACACAGCCCAGAGATAAACCCTCGCATATACGGTCACCTTATCTTTGATAAAGGGGGCACGAATATACAATGGAGAAAAGACAGCTTCTTCAATAAGTGGTACTGGGAAAACTGGACACCTACATGTAAAAGAATGAAATTAGAACACTCCCTAACACCATACACAAAAATAAACTCAAAATGGATTAAAGACCTAAATGTAAGGCCAGACACTATAAAACTCTTAGAGGAAAACATAAGCAGAACACTCTATGACATAAATCACAGCAAGATCCTTTTTGACCCACCTCCTAGAGAAATGGAAGTAAAAACAAAAATAAACAAATGGGACCTAATGAAACTTAAAAGCTCTTGCACAGCAAAGGAAACCATAAACAAGATGAAAAGACAACCCTCAGAATGGGAGAAAATATTTGCAAACGAATCAACGGACAAAGGATTAATCTCCAAAATATACAAACAGCTCATGCAGCTCAATATTAAAGAAACAAACAACCCAATCCAAAAATGGGCAGAAGACCTAAATAGACATTTCTCCAAAGGAGATATACAGATTGCCAACAAACACATGAAAAGATGCTCAACATCACTAATCATTAGAGAAATGCAAATCAAAAGTACAATGAGGTATCACCTCACACCAGTCAGAATGGCCATCATCAAAAAATCTACAAACAATAAATGCTGCAGAGGGTGTGGAGAAACGGGAACCCTCTTGCACTGTTGGTGGGAATGTAAATTGATACAGCCACTATGAATAACAGTACGGAGGTTCCTTAAAAAACTAAAAATAGGACTACCATATGACCCAGCAATCCCACTACTGGGCATATACCCGGAGAACGCCCTAATTCAAAAAGAGTCATGTACCACAATGTTCACTGCAGCACTATTTCCAGTAGCCAGGACATGGAAGCATCCTAAGTGTCCATCGACAGATGAATGGATAAAGAAGATGTGGCACATATATACAATAGAATATTACTCAGCCATAAAAAGAAATGAAATTGAGTTATTTGTAGTGAGGTGGATGGACCTAGAGTCTGTCATACAGAGTGAAGTAAGTCAGAAAGAGAAAAACAAATACCATATGCTAACACATATATATGGAATCTAAAAAGAAAAAAAAAATGGTTCTGAAGAACCTAGGGGAAGGACAGGAATCAAGATGCAGACGTAGAGAATGGACTTGAGGACACGTGGAGGGGGAAGGGTAAGGTGGGATGAAGTGAGAGAGTGGCATGGACATATACACACTACCAAATGTAAAATAGATAGCTAGTGGGAAGCAGCCGCATAGCACAGGGAGATCAGCTCGGTGCTTTGTGACCACCTACAGGGGTGGGATAGGGAGGGTGGGAGGGAGACGCAAGAGGGAGGGGATATGGGGATATATGTATACGTATAGCTGATTCACTTTGTTATACAGCAGAAACTAACACACCATTGTTGAGCAATTATACTCCAATAAAGATGTTAAAAAAAAAAAGTTGAACCACTTAGGATTCTATTTTGAATGGAAAATATCTCCCAGAAGATTTTATTTTTGAAAATTAAAGGTAATACCCAGGCAAAATAAAATAGGTTTAACAAGAAAGAAGAGCAAGGCATAAAAAAATCATGTATATAGGAAACGAACTTATGGTTACCAAAGGGGAGGGGAGAGATAAATTAGGAGTGTGGGATTAACATATACACACAGCTATATATAAAACAGATAAACAACAAGGACCTTACTGTATAGCACAGGGAACTATATTCAGTACCTTGTAGTAACCTATAATGGAAAAGGATCTGAAAAAGAATATATATATATATATATATATATACATACATATATATATATATATATATATATATGTATATATATATTGGGTTGGCCAAAAAGTGTCTTAGGTTTTTAAGTAAAAATAAAGGACACGTTTTTCATTTTCACCAAGAACTTTATTAAACAATGTATTCACCCTTTTGTTCCACTAACTTCTGCCATTTTTCAGGCAATTTCATAATTCCATCTTCCCAAAACTTTTTATCTTTTTGAGCAAAGAACTGTTCCAGGTGCCTTTTACAGTATTCCAGGGAATTTAAAGTTTTTCCATTAAGACAATTTTGTAAAGACCTAAATAAATGGAAATCCGAAGGCGCAATGTCTGGTGAATATGGCGGATGAATCAGAACTTCCCAGCCAAGCTGTAACAGTTTTTGCCTGGTCATCAAAGAAACATGCAGTCTTGCGTTATCCTGATAGAAGACTATGCATTTTCTGTTGACTAATTCTGGACAGTTTCGTTGAGTGCTGCTTTCATTTGGTCTAATTGGGAGCAGTACTTGTTGGACTTAATCGTTTGGTTTTCCAGAAGGAGCTCATAATAGAGGACTCCCTTCCAATCCCACCATATACACATCACCTTCTTTGGATGGAGACCGGCCTTTGGTGTGGTTGGTGGTGGTTCATTTCAGTTGCCCCACGATCTCTTCCGTTCCACATTATTGTACAGTGTCCACTTTTCATCGCCTGTCACAATTCGTTTTAAAAGCAGAACGTTTTCATTACGTTTCAGTAGAGAATCACATGCAGAAATACGGTCAAGAAGTTTTTTTTCACTTAAGTTATGTGGAACCCAAACATCAAAGAGGTTAACATAACCAAGCTGGTGCAAATGATTTTCAACGCTTGATTTGGATATTTTGAGTATGTTGGCTACCTCCCGCGTGGTATAACATTGATTGTTCTCAATAAATGTCTCGATTTGATCGCTATCAACTTCAACTGGTCTACTCGACCGTAGAACATCGTCCAGCGAGCAATCTCCAGCGCGAAACTTCGCAAACCACTTTACACGTTTGATCAGTCACAGCACCTTCTCCATACACTGCACAAATCTTTTGTGTGTGTGTGTGTTTCAGTTGCGTTTTTACCTTTCTTGAAATAATAAAGCATAATATGCTGAAAATGTTGCTTTTTTTCTTCCATCTTCAATATTAAGATGGCTGTATAAAAATTCACCAATTTTGATGTTTTTTTTTTAAAATGCATGCTGATATGACAGCTGTCACAATACAATCTAACAAAATTGTTTCAAATGAAGTTAAAGATAAGAGCTACTAGAGCCATCTTACAGAAAAAACTGAACAAACCTTTTGGCCAACCCACTATAGATAGATAGATAGATAGATAGATAGATAGATAGATAGATAGATAGATAGATAGATAGATATAGATATAGATATAGATATAGATATACACACACACACATATCTGGATCACTTTGCTGTACACCTAAAACTAACACAACATTGTAAATCAACTATACTTCAATTTTTTAAAATCATTTATAAAACCATGTGTATGTATATATTTATATGAATAATTAAAATAACATATATGTTGGAAGAAACATGCAGAAAATATACACCTAACTCTTCAGAGTGTCTCTAGAGGAGAGGATTGCAACCTACTTCTACTATCTGTTATATATTGCAATTGTTTATTTTGTTTTGTTTTACAATGAGCATGTATTACTACTGTAAGCAGTAAAAATATTTTTTAAAAGTAGGGACAATAAAAAAGTAATCAAGGGAATCTGAACACAACTTTAGTCTTCACTAGGAAAACTCAATGCAACAACAGTTAAAAGAAAAAGAATATAGCAGAAAATGCTGTTTTCAAGCAAGCCGCCTCTGAGTTTAGTGTTATGCTGCACTATGCCAAAGGCTGGGAGAATCGATGAACAAATCAATGCAAAATGTAGATATTTTCTTGTATTCTTGCTCAGCATTTCCACTACTGCAATGGGTAAAAACGAAAGGATAAGATGTTATAATTTTGATTAAAGATATGCCTTTGCCATCCTGCGGCAGCTGGTCTGGAAGATTAGGCCATTCTTAGGCTGTAATTGGATAATGCTGGCTCGGTTGATTTGAAGTAGAAGGCTAATCTAGGCAGTTTACAGTGACAACAAAACTGTTAGATTGCTGGCTTGGTAACAGGAAAAGAAAATGTAATGAGAGACTGGAACAGTCCTCTTGCCTGTGTCTTATGCCAGTGGCAGGTATCATTTATTGTACATTGGGTTGCAAGTATGTTTATATTTAATATAAATACTGTATGTTTGCAAATATAAAAATCTTAGCATAGATCATGAATGAATATATGATTACATGCATATTGTGTGTGAAGGCTAATTTTAAACAGAAATCATAGTTCTGAGATGTAAACTTTGTGCTATGTGAACATATTTTGAACAGAAATATATCATACATAACAGAGATAGAGAATAATTATACTCTTTCAGCATTACGTGGCAACATCATTGTGAACATGTTTTACAAAATGTACCCAGGAGTGGGTTCATTATCTTTAATGGAAAAGGAGAATTACTATAATCATAATTCAGAATCCTATGGCTGAGATGGAAATGAGGCATATGCTAGTTGTTAGAAGGGAAGACCAAAAGGAAAAAAAAAAAAAAGAATTTACATCAAACAATGCAATGTTAAATACAAAGGTTCTTCCCACATGGGTAGTACACTCCTCATTAAAAAATGTTTAAGCCTAATGGCCAAAGTTTAAAACATAATTTTATATCAGCATTTCCAAAAAATGGATATGGAAATTACCCAAAATGGGCCCCTCAAAAAGACAGGACAGAAGAGGGTCCACCATGGACCTCTAAACACCTTTTTGATTCACCGGGAGGAAAAGTAGTCTCTACCAACAGCCTTCACCTCCTATAGTAAATGCCTCTAAGTCAAAAAGTGCTATGAAAAAACATTCATAATCTTTAAATATAGTTTTTCAGCTCCTAGAAAATTATTCTGCAGAATCCCATAAGAGTACAAAGATTAATGCACAAGGATATTCGTTGCAGTATTGTTCATGGTTTTTTGCAATAGCTAAAAGTTGGTACCAATCCAAATGTTCATCAATAAGGAGGTATTTAAATAAATCACGTATATGCACACAACAAAATGCAACATACATATATATATATATATTTTAATGACAGATTCATCAGTATCACCATGGGAAGATGTGCATGCTATACTAAGTGAAAAAAGTATGCTGTAAAATGCTACGTTGCACCCTGCTATATATAAAATAGGTAACAAATAAGGACCTACTGTATAGCACAGGAAACTCTGCTCAGTACTCTGTAATGACCCACATGGGAAAAGAATCTAAAGAACAGTGTATATATGTATATGTATAACAGATTCACTTTGCTATACACCTGAAACTAACACAACATTGTAAAGCAACTATACTCCAATAAAAATTGTAAAAAATGCCATGTTAAGTATGATCCATTTTCATAGTTGGTATCAGTATGTCAGGAAAAAAAACTAGAGGAATAAACTGTAAACTATTGATAGTGGAGGCTAAAGAAGACTTTTACTTTTCGGTTTATGCATTTCTGTAGCATTTGAATCTTGTATAATGTACATATATTAATTTTATAATCAGAAAAAATGATTTTTAAATTATTTTTTAAGAGACAGATTTTGTACACACAAATACACACACACACAAACTGAGCATTTTGACTGACTTAGGTCAAATTGATTAAAAATAGATGTAGAAACAGACTAGGCTATACAGGCTTGACTTTTTTCTTTAAGATGGTATTATGGACTAAATTGTATACCGACAAAATTCATATTTTGAAGCCCTAATCCCCAATTATTCAGAATGTGACTGTATTTTGAGATAGGTCCTTTAAAGAGCTAATTAAGTTAAAATGAGGTCATTAGGGTGGGCCATAATCTTTATAACCGGTGTCTTTATAAGAAGAGATTAGGACATAGACACAGAACAATGACCGTATTAAGATGCAGCGAGAAGGTGCTATGTACAAGCCAAGAAGAGATGCTCAGAAGAAACCAATCCTGATGACACTTGATCTTGGAATTCTTGATCTTCCAGATTTGTGAGAAAATAAATTTCTGTTGTTTAAAATACCACCCAATCGGTTGTATTTTATTATGGCAGCCCCAGCTGATTAATACAGATGGTAAATAAGGAAACTGTAAAAACCACTACAGATCTACATTTTAAAATTTACTTTATAACAACACGGATGACCCTTGAAAACATGCTAAGTGAAAGAAGTCAGTCACAAAAGACCACATACTATATGATTCCATTTATACAAAATGTCCAGATTAGGAAAACCTATACAGACAGAAAGAGATTAGTGGTTGCCTAGGCCTGAGGGTCTTGGAGTGAAATCAGAAATAACCACTAATGGCCACAGGGTTTCTTCTGAGAGTGTAGAATGTGTCCTAAAATGGATTGTGGTGCTGGGTGTAGATCTCTGTGAACATACTAAACCTACTGAAGTGTACACTTTAAATGGGTGAATTGTAATATGAATTATGTCATGAAAGCCATTTTTAAAAACTCATTTTATACAAATAAAGAGGGAAATCACAAAATTGAAAATACAGAAGTAACCATAGACAGTTGAAGTAAAAAGAATTATTGTACAGTAGTTTACTCAACTCTATACAGATAAATTTGAAAACTTGGGTCAATGGCCTATTTCCTAGGAAAATCTGAATCACCAAAATTAACTCTTCGAAGAGAATGAAAACAAACCAATAACTATGAAAGAAAATGAAAATGTTGTCAAAGACTACCCCCACAATTTATGAAGCCCAGAAATTTCAGATAAATTCTACCAAATCTTCAAGTACTGAATAACTCCAATGTTATTTCACCTGTTTAATAGCACAGAAAAGAATCCAAATTATCTTCTTCGAATTTCAAAGAAAGCTTGAGCTCAATCTCACTTATGAATATCAATGCAAAAATACTATACAAAATAGAAACAAATAAAATTAGCCCATTGAAAGAATAACACACCAGTGACCAAGTGGGTTTATTTCTAGGAGGAAAATTTTTTTAATGTTAGGAAATTCATCAATATAATTCACTATATTAACAGATCAAGGGAGAAAAATAATATGATCATTTTCATAGATGCTGAAAACGTATTTGACAAAATTCAACATCCATTGCTGATTTAAAATACTCTTAATAAACCAGGGATAAATATATATTTGCTTAACATTATGGTATTTAAAACAGTTTGATACTGATGCATAAACAGACAGACATAGCAATAAAACAGAATACAGTCCAGAAGTAGAGCCAAATATATACAGGACTTTAGGAATAAAACACACATTTCAAATCAGTAGAGGAAATGGCTGTATTTAACAAATGGTGTAGCGACAACTGGCTAGACATACTCTAGATCCCTACCACATTCCTTGCACCAAATTAAATTGCAGATGGAATTAGTTTTTAAGAAACAAAAACATATTAGAAAAAAAATTAGTTGGATGCATTTATGACCTTGGGTTAAGAAAGGTCCATTCAAACAAGACACAGAATACAAAAGCCATAGGAAATTTCTGATATATTTTACTGTATTTAAAAATTAAAATTTTCTGCAGGGAAAAACACTTCTTACCTCAAAATAATTCTAAATGGATCAAAGATTTAAACATTTTTTTAAGTTATAAAAAAATAACGTAGGAGTGGGACTTCCCTGGTGGTCCAGTGGTTAAGACTCCATGCTCCCAATGCAGGGGGCCTGGGTTCCATCCCTGGTCAGGGAACTAGATTCTGCATGCAGCAACTAAGAGCCTGCATGCCGCAACTGAAAGGTCCCCGCGTGCGGTAACTAAAAAAAAAAAACAACACGATTCCGCATGCCTCAACAAAGATCCTGCGTGCCGCAACTAAGACCCAGGGCAACCAAATAATTAAATAAATAAATATTTTAAATAAATAAATAAATAACGTGGGAGTTTTTAAAAAAATAATCTCAAAGCGGAGAAAAGCCTTTCCAAACAAGGCATAAAATCCAGAAGCCATAAAGAAAATATGGACAAACTTGAATACATAAAAACTTAAAAGGTCTGCATGGAAAAAACACTATAACCAAAGTCAAAAGACAAGCTGGACAATTATTGGCGATTCATATCACAGACCCAGCCCTAGTTTCCTTGATAAAGAGCTCCTACAACTCAAAAGGGAAAAAAACCAATAGAAAAATAGGCAAAGGATATGGACTAAGAGTTAACCAAAAAAAAAAAAAAGAAATAGTTTTTAGCATGTCAGAATTACTGAAGTTCACTTATAATTAAAGAGATGCACACTTACAATGAGATAACATTTTCTCCTATTAAATTATCAGACCCAAAAGTTTGATAACATTATTTTTGATTCAGGTACAGGAAAATACACACTCTACATTTCTGATGGGAGTGTAAATTGGTACAATCAGCATAGAGATCAATTTAGCAATATCTATCAAAATTTAAAGTAATTGACAGCAATTTTATTTCAGAGAATTTGTCCTGTTATACTCCCACATTTGCAAAATGACATATGTACAGGGGTACTTATTGCAGCACTGATTGCAATAGCAACGGTTGGAAACAACCGAATGTCCATCAAATAGGGGACAGTTTAAATAAATAAAATATCTATATGATTATACAAGTAATCTCTATAGGATACATGAAAAATGGTAAAAGTGGCTATTTCTGAGGAAGCAAACTGAGGGACTGGGGGTCAGTGATTAGAAAGAGATTTACTTTTCATCATACTTTTTAAAATATCCCTTGAGTTTTTTTACCATGTCCATAATTTACCTATTTTTTAGTGAACATGTAGAAATCAGTATGTGCTAAACACTATCAGCTTTCCAAATATTAACTTAGGTGTTTTTCATAACAACCCTATGCAATAGGCACTATTTTTATCTGTATTTCAACAAATGATGAAACCCAGGCACACAGGGTCACATTATGACTTCCGTGGGCCCTGAGCACTTTGGTTGTTGTGGGACACTTCCACCATAAGAAAATGTTGCCAATTATATTTTACAACTGCTTTGGTATATAAAGACAAATAAAATCCAGCCTGGATTCATTATTATATATTCATTAGTTTTATATTTATTTTTCTTCTGATTTTAAATGAAATTAAACTTAAAACATTTTCATAGACTCCTAAAAGTATAATAGGTCCTAGGCACTGTGTCTCCTGCAGGCACAGAGAGGTTATGTAACTTGCCCAAGGTCACACAGCCAGTAAGTATTAGAGCTGGGAATTGAAGCCAGGTAGTGTGGCTTCAGAATCTATGCTTTCAATCTGTATGCTAGATAAATAAAGCAAATCACAGGGAGAAAATTATGTAGTTATATATGTGCTGACATGGAGCTACCTACAAGATAAATTAAGTGAGAAAATCATGGGAGAAAATACTGTACATATTATGCATTTTTAAAAAAAGGAAGTTTTATACACACATACACACGCTATTTCTGGAAGAATTTTTTTAATATCTGGAGAAAGGGACTGGGGAACTGGAGGTCTGGAGGTCTGGAGGACTTCCTTTTCATTGTATTTCTCTTTGCACTACTGGATTTTTTGTTTGTTTGTTTTTTTACCATGAGCATATATTTACAGATGAGGAAACTGAGACTAAAATAGGGTTAAGTAACTTGCCCAAAGTTATATAGGTAGTAAAGAAACCAATAACATATAAGTATGAACAACTATTCTGTCAATTAATAGTACATCACCATTCCTAAGTATAGACCTGTCAATGTATTCCTGTCAAATTTCATCATTTTAACCCAGTCGGCCAAGCTCTTTTTGTATCATGATTCTGGATCCACTGCATTCATCTTTATGACATACTTAAATCTGGCAAGCATGTGTTCTGTTTCCAAACAGGTTGTCAATGAAAATGTTTAACACATGATAGGGCTTAAGTAGAGCCCTGCTGATGAGACTAGGGATGCCTCCAGGATCACATTAATCGATCTCTTTGGGTAATGAGCTACCAATCCAATTGATTGTACTATCATTCCACTCACACCCCCTAATTTCCCCTTGCCCATAAGGATAACTGAAGATCCCAATGTTTTCTGCAAATTGTCCCTAGCGTTCCCTTGTTTGCTAAGCTGCTCTGAAACCACTTGCACAGAAGGTATTTAAAATTAATAAATAATTGGTTTCTTTACTACATTCTGCAGGTTTCTAAAGTTTACAACCTGGCCAATTCCCCAGAATTCAAACAAAAACTGTTTCAGAAAGACTAGGATTTCTAGCCCCCAATGTTTTCATAATGCAATTGAACAGAACATTTTAAAAAGCAGAGATATACGGCCGTTTCCCCAATGGGATCAACCCACTGCTGCCCAAAATAGCCCCGACAACTGAACAGAGCAGCTGGCAAAAGGACAGACGTCTCTAGCCCTGGGGAGAAGGAAGCTAAACGCACACCACAGGGAATTTCTGAAGAAGCACTCTCTGTAACAGCCCCTTACTCTATTTCTAGCTACAACACACAAGCTATAGTCTAAGTGTTGGAAGAAGAACATATTTTCTGGTTTCCCCTATAATCACACACTATGGCATTGAATGTTTACATAGGTAACCCTAACTGAACACAATTGCTAAGTTTCTGAAAAGTTTACTGTAAAGCAATAAACAAGGAATTCATTTTTTCATTGACTTGCCCTAGCAAATTGGGAGCCACATTGCCCTGCAAAAAATTTGTTCTCTGGTTATTTAAAAAAACAATTACAACTCACAAATGCTACAGAATTTTCAACTATATATTTTAGAGGAAAATGTGATTAACACTAAAATAATAGATTACATGTTTAACTCGAAATGTCACAGAATAGAATGACTAAAAGCAAAAACATAGTAGAATGTCAGAGATTCTGGTAATAGGATTACTTAGCTAATATTGCCTCACATATTGTTCCACTATGAAAGCTCAGTTGTGAACCATTACTAGTGTTTTCCTGTTTTAGACGTACCATCCCTTTTCAGACCTCTCTTCATCAGATAAAGTCTATATGGCTCGTTAAAGGAATTGTTTCGATAGGAGAAGAACAATGCACAAAGTAGGTCTGTTTAGATATATGCAGCTGACTGGCAGCTGGTTAATGTGCACAAAATGATAAGTAACTTAAATTATGACTATACTATTCCCAACCTAATCGTTAAAATGGTGGTACTGCTCTCCTATGTTATTTTATCAAAATAGTATTTGTTGAGATTGACAAAATGTAGATCATAGATATTAACTCTTTGCTGTCATTTATCATTCCAGGATAGAGCAATAATAGCTAACTTTTACAGATATTCACTGTATACCAGATACCGTGATAAGTGTTTGACATCTATTATCACATTTAAGGCTGACGACAACCCTAAGGTACAAAGCATTGTTATTCACATTTTATAGAAGAAACTGAGGCACAGAGGAGCTAAGTAATTTGACAAAGATGGTATAACCAATAATGGTAGAACCTGATATGAAGTCAGACTAATTTCAGAGCCTGAACTCAACCACTACTGGGAAAGGAATTTGGCATTTCTGTTGATGATAGATGGGGGGAGTAGATATAATAGCAGCAACTTGGTTTTTTAAAAAATGAGGTTGCTGTTTGTATCTTACTAAATGAATTTCTTGATTTCAGAGCTTCTCTAAATCAATCACCGATGAATGAGAGACACCTACCCACTTAGGCTGGACTCTGTCAATAGTCTATGTATCCATAAATGGCTTTTAATTAGATTGCAAAGGAATTCCACTCTTCCCCCTAATATTGCAGCTTTGATGCCTTTAGGATAAGTGACAGAGCGCATTGCTAAGAGAAGGGCTAGGAAGAGAAATGGGAAAGATTTTTTTCCTGAGGCTTGACTGAGGCGTATGGCAGGAAAGGCCTGGAGGTGTACTTACTAGCAGCACTTTAGTCCAGTGCTCTTAAGACTCAACTCTCTTTTGCATAATAAATTATTAAAAGTTCTCACACAGCTAAGAATAACAATCCTCATTCTATACTATACTCAATAGATCACAACTCTAACTAAATATGTTAATACTCCTAATACTGATATTTCAGATTATTGTTTTACAGTTAAGAAGTCATAATAGTAAATATAGATTCTAAAACAATGATCCTGACTTTTTTGAGTGATGTACTAAAAAGATATAAACTAGCCAAATGAGCTGCATCCTGACCTCCTCTGAATTTACACACAGCTCCCCACCTCACCTTGTCAGTTTCCAAAATAATCTCTTTTCTCAAAGTCTCCCTTGAATAACAATTGACTGATTATCACAAAACCATTCCTATATCTTTTCCCCTAAACTATATGCAAATTACCTATTTTTCACACTCACTCCAAAAGAAATAAATTTCCTGTCCACATCCCCAAACAGTTACTGCCTTTATGCTGTTCCCCTTGATTTAGGGGTGGTAACAATTACTATTACTTCTAGCATTAGTCATGGTCTTCCAGAGAATAGCAAAGCTAAAATTCATGCTTTACTGCAATTGGTAAATCAGGCAAGTGAAAAACAGCAGAAGCACATAATTTAAATCCTCTTTGGGTTCTTAATCTAAGACTCTGACATTTGAATTAGGATCAGTAATATATGGTTAAAATTAAACCATGAAGCAAGCCTATATAAATTACCATAAAATCTAACTCTGTCACCCAAAAACTCATAAATTAAGAATTGAGATTGAAACTCTGCTTTGAATCCTTAGTAGTATACCTTAAAACTACAGCACATACCGTGCTAAATAGATGTATATTTTGTTTTCATTTATTTTGCCTGTTACTTAGGTTAGTGCCTTTTGATCTAAACTAAAAGCCAGTCATTTGCAGATGACAAGTTATTCCTTTGAAAACATATTTTTCCAATTAATGAAATTCCAGAAAGCACTTTTATGTCATCAAAATCTACACCCCATTTATTCTAAGTAATAGGAATTATATCCTATTTTATCTTAGTTGTGATTTTAGTCTATACTCTCTTCTTTCCCATCCTCTCCTTTTTCCCTTTGATGCCTGTTTTCTAAGAATCATGGATAAGCTACAATTGCATGAGATTGAAGTATTGTTTATAAACAGAAGAATGACAAATCTATTGCAGGTGATGCAGAGGGAGGTGCTCTTCGATTCTATGTCCCCAAATTATGTAAGAATGGCTGCCCCATCGGGGTGGAAGTCAACATTTCTGTTTTCCTTCCCATATCACTAGGGCTTTCCTCTTCTCCTGGTTATCCTTCCTCCACTGCTACTTTGCCAAACACTACCTAGTATCTCCTCTTCCACCCAGTCCTAGTCCCATTTTGCCTAAGTGCTGGTTGGCAAATGGAGATGGGAAAAACAAAGTGATGCTACTGAAGAGAAAGGGAGTTGAACACCTTTTTTGTGCCACGCACTGAACCAAACATTTTATAGATGGCATCTCACTTAATTCTACAACAGGCCTATAAAATTGGACCTATTATTCTCAATGGAAGATGATGAAATTGAGTCTAAAAGACCTTTTAAAAATGTGCCCAACACTTACGCAGCTAGCAAAGGTCAGAAAAAAAACAACGGAAATCAAAAAACTAAGAGAAGGCAAACTCTACTTACCTTACTCCTTACCACCTCTCTCAGGCCCTCAACCCTACAGCTCAGCTCCATGGGACCATGCATGCCAGTGGCCTCCAGCTCAATATTCTCAATAGCTTTCAACTGTAACTCTCAATGTTACCTTAAGTTTAACTCTTAAATGTTACCTACAATAAAGTCAGACATATAGTTTTAGAGGCAAATAAAGGGATAGAGAGATCTTTGTGAACTTCCATTTCCAGGAATATGGAGAACTAGCTCTCTTTTAAAAATCTCCTGCTACAAAACAACTAGAAATTCTGTAGGTTTATCTTTAATCTTTTTGATGTGTAACAAAACTCATCCTGCAAGAGAAAAGAGTAAATCTCCAGAGGTCAAAAACAAAGAAGTTGATAGCCGAACAGTAATCAGATGTTAATGCTTCAACAGCCCTGGGTGTTTTTGCACTCGTAGGTAACCAACATTCAAAGAGATATTAGCAAACAAATTTTCATAATTTATGAAAGTTAATAATCCTCAAATTCTGAAACCATAAACCATAAACAGGATTTTTAAAAAAAGAAATTCCAAATTGTAAAGGAAAAATTCAAGATTTTTCCTTCCTATGTAGGGATAAAAACCTCATTTCAGTCTACCTCCCATGTGGGAAAAAACGCAGTTCTTCCCTCCTGCTTCTCCTTTCCTTTACACAGACACCCTACTCACAAAGAACACTTCACTTCTGACACCTCCAGTCACCAAATATGTGGAGGTTCTTCCCCCACACTAAGCAATTCTCTGTAAAACCAGCTGGGTGTCCTATAATTTAATTTGAATCTAACACTATCTACCTGGAGATAGTGTCAGGTCCCATAGGTTAAGGGCTCAGTCCCACGAGACTGCTCCCACCACACTTCAGATGCCAATTATAAGTAGTAAGTCTCCATGTTACCCACAACTTCCATCCAATTTAGCTAAAATCAGAGGTTCCCATGACCCACCTCCTCAGGCTTGATTAATTTGCTATAACAATTCACAGAACTTAGGGAAACACTTACTTACATTTACCAGTTTATTAAAGAATATAAAGGCTACAGATGAACAGCCAGATAAAGAGATACATAGGGCAAGGTCTGGGAGGGTCCCAAGTGCAGGAGTTTCTGTCCCTGTGGAGCTGGGATGTGTCATCCTCCCGATATGGATGTGTTCACCAATCTGGAAGCTCCCCGAACCCCCTACTATTGGGATTTTATGGAGGCTTCCATAAACATTATGGGCATGATCCATGATTAACTCCATTTCCAGGCCCTCTCCCCTCTCTGGAGAATGTGGGGGGAGCTGAAAATCCCAAGATTTTAATCATGGCTTGGTCTTTCTGGTGACCAGCCCCCATCCAGGAGCCATCCAAGAGCCCACCCAGAATCACCTCAGTAGAACAAAAGACGTTCTTCATTGCTCTTATCACTTAGCAATTTACAAGGGTTTTATAAGCTCTGTGTCAGGGATGGGGTCGAAGATAGACAGAGGAGGAGGTGCTCCTAGTGTTTTTATCACTTAGAAAATTGCAAGGGTTTTAGGAGTTCTGTGCCAGGAACCGGGACAGAGACCAATATATATTTTCTATTATCTCACATAAATGTAAACACATTGCTGTCAAGTATCAAAAACAAAAAAAATCTTAAAGCGTCCAGAGAGAAAAGATAGATTATTATAAAAGAATAACAAACTGACAGCAGGCACCTCAAAAGCAACAATAAAAGCCAGAAGAAAATAAAATAACATCTTCAAAGTGTTGAGAGAAAATCGTTGTCAACTTGGAATTGTGTAACCAGCAAAACTATCTATCAAAAATAAGAGCAGGGACTTCCCTGGTGGCGCAGTGGTTAGGGATCCATGCTCCCAATGCAGGGGGCCCGGGTTCATTCCCTGGTGGGGGAGCTGGATCCCGCACGCATGCTGCAACTGGGAGTTCACATGCCGCAACTGGGGAACCTGCCTGCCACAACTAAGGAGGCCATGTGCAGCAGCTGAGGAGCCCACGAGCCGAAACTGAGGAGCCCGCCTGCCACAATTACCACCCAGTGCAACCAAATAAACAAATAAATATTTTTTTAAAAAGAGCAAAATAAAAACATTTTCAGACAAATGAAAACTACAAGTTTTGCCAAAAGACCTTCACTAAAGGAAATTTCTAATGAATAAACTTAAGAAAGAAGAAAAATGAACCCAAAAGGAAGGGCTGATATTAAAGAAGAAATTACTTGTTAGGAAATTAGAAAATATGTGGTCAAAGCCAAACAAGCATTGGCCGTATGAAACAATAATAACAATATATAATTTGGATAAGGTGGAAGTATAATACTGGACAAGTACAACTGCGGGGGTATGGGGTTTCAGTGGAGTTAAAGCATTCTAAAGTTCTTGTTTCAATTTGGAAGAGGGTAGAGATGTTCATTTTATTAGTAAAGAGATTTTGTTTAGTCAAGATGCATGTTAAAAATTCAAGAGTAACAGTAAAAGAAAAAAAAATGCTTAAATCTGAATAAATTAGCATCCCCAAAACTACAATGGGTGCAAACACAAAACAGCCCTAAGAAAAGACTGCTCTCTCTATCTAAAGGACCACGAAAGGAGCAGGCTAGTAAGACAGAAAAACTTTTAAACAATAACTACTCTGCAGCAGCCAAACATCATAGAAAAAACTGGCCCTATCCCCACCCCCATTGGCAAAGGGCAAGTGGCAAGCCTAGACTTCTATCCTCTCACCAGGCTGTAACAAAGCTTCACAATACTCTCTCCAGGGTGGTATCAGAGAAGGCTGAGTAGGGTGGCAGGACTTTCATTTCTGGTAGGTGATAATGAGAGAAAGCCCCCAAAAGGTATAGGTAGAGACCATAGGGGGAGCCTGGCAATAACAAAGCATGTCTCCTCCTCCTTGCTGGGGTAGTGTCAAGAGACTTGGCAGAGGGTCAGGAGTTTCACCACTGCCCAGCGGTAATGAAGCCACTCATTACCCCTACCACGGTGTCATTGGAGACCATGTGGTGAGCAGCTAATGAGGTATGAGTAGAGACCTAGTGGGGTGCCAGAATTCCCACACCCACCTAGCACTAGCAAGGAGCAAACTCCCCTCCCATGATTGTCAACAGAGGCCAAGTGGGGAACCTGGACTCCTACAACCCATCTGGCAGTAACAAAGCAGTGCCCCTCTTCCCTTGCCAGAGTGGTGTCAGAGAAAGCCACCTAAAAGAGAAAGTTTAAATAAGATACAGAGTCTCATAACATAATACCAACAATGTCTAGGTTTCAATAAATAAATAAATAAATAAATAATCTCTCCACATACCAAGAACCAGAAAGCTATCAAGCTGAATTAAAACCAGAATCAATAGATGCCAACAACAAGATGACAGAGATATTAGAATTATGTAACAAAAAGTTTAAAGCAGCTATTATAAAAATGATTCTACAAGCAAATATAAACATACTTGAAACAAATGAAAAAAAAAAAAAAGAAAACCTTAGCAAAGAAATAGAAGAATAAAAAAGAACCAAATGGAAGGGCTTACCTGGTGGTGCAGTGGTTGAGAATCCGCCTGCCAACGCAGGGGACACGGGTTCGAGCCCTGGTCCGGGAAGATCCCACATGCCGTGGAGCAACTAAGCCCGTGCACCACAACTACTGAGTCTGTGCTCTAGGGCCCATGTGCCACAACCACTGAGCCCATGTGCCACAGCTACTGAAGCCCATGCACCTAGAGCCCGTGCTCTGCCACAAGAGAAGCCACCACAATGCGAAGCCCACGCACCGCAACAAAGAGTAGCTCCCGCTCACCACAACTAGAGAAAGCCCGCACGCAGCAACAAAGACCCAACTCAGCCAAAATAAATTTAAAAAAAAAAGAACCAAATGGAATATTTGGAACTGAAAAATACAATAATTAAGATTAAAAATTCAATGAATGTGCTATACAGCAGAATGAAGGAGACAGAGGAAAAAATATCAGTGAACTCGAAGATAGAACAATGAAAATTACCCAAATTGAACAAGAGAGAAAATAAATGGAAAAAAAATTAACAGAGCTTCCTAGGACTATAACAAAAGCTATAACATTCATGTCATGAGAATCCCAGGAGAGGAAAAAGAGGACAAGGCTGAAAAAGTACTTGAAGAAATAATGGCTGAAAACTTCTCAAATTTGGCAAAAGATATAAACCTACAGATTCAAGAAGTGAACTCCAAACAGAATAAACTCTAAAGAATTTCACACCAGGACACAACATAGTCAAACTTCTGAAAACTAACAACAAACACAAAGTTCTTAAAAGCAGCAAGAGAAACAACACCTTACCTATAAGGAAACACAATTTGAACGACAGTAGATTTCTCATCTGAAGCCATGCAGGCCGAAGGAAGTTGCATGATATATTTCATAGGCTGAAAGAAAAAAAAAAAAACTATCAACCTGAATCCTGTATCCAACAAAAATATCCTCCAAGAATGAAGGGGAAATCAAGACATTCTCAGATGAAGGACAGACACTAAGAGAATTTGTCCCCAGCTGCCCTTCCCTAAAGAATGGCTTAAGGAAGTTCTCTAAATGAATAGGAAATGACTTTTTTTTAAAGAAATCTTGGAACATCAGAAAGAATATGGTAAGGAAAACTATGGATAAATAGAATTTACTTCTCCTTTGGAGTCTTCTAAATTATGTTGGAGGTGGAAGCAAAATTATTACCCTGTGTGATGTAGTTTTAAATATATGTAAATACCTAAGACAAATATAGTGTAAATGGGGAAGTGTAAAAGGACATAAAGGGAGATAAAGTCTCTATACTTCACTTGAACTGGTAAAATGAAGACACCAATAGTCTGTAATAAGTTATATGTACATAATATAATACCTAGAACAATGACTAAAAAAGCTACACAAAGAGATACACTCAAAATAGCCATACATAAATTAAGATGGAATTCTAAAAACGTTCAAGTAACCCACAAGAAGGCAGGAAATAAGAAATCAGAAGAAATAAAAAAGAGAGAAAGAAAACAAAAAAAATTGCAGATTTAATTCCAAAATAGCAATAATTACATTAAAGTTAAATGGTATAAATATACCAATTAAAAAACAGAGACCTTTGTATGGTGACAGATTGTAACTAAACTTATCACGGTGATTATTTTGTAATATAAAGAAATATCAAGTCACTATGTTGCACACCAGGAACTAACATTGCATTGCAAGTTAACTATACTTTAAAAACAAACAAACAACAAACTCATAGAAAAAGAGATCACATTTGTGGTTACCAGAGGCAGGAGGTGGAGGGAAGGAGAATTGGATGAAGGTGGTCAAGGGGTACAAGCTTCCAGTTACATGATAAATAAGTACTAGGGATGCAACATATAACATGATAAATATAATTAGCACTGCTGTGTGTTATATATGTAAGTTGTTAAGAGAGTAAATTCCAAGAGTTCTCATCACAAGGAAAAAAATTTTTTTCTCTTTTATTTTGTATCTATATGAAACAATGATGTTCACTAAACTTATTTTGGTAATCATTTCATGATGTATGTAAGTCAAATCATTATACTGTACACCTTAAATTTATACAGTGCTGTATGTCAATTATATCTCAATTTAAAAAAATAGGGAAACTGGCAGAGTGAGTTAAAAAACATGACCCAACTATATGCTATTTACAAGAAACTCATGTTAGCTACAATAATATAATTAGGTTGAAAGTAGAAGGATGGAAAAAGTTATATCATACTAACATCAATCAAAAGAAAGCAAGAGTGGCTATATTAATATCAGAATATATATAAAGAAAATATGTATGCTAATATACATTAGCAATATACACATTATATATAATAGACAATTTTATTATTTACATATTATATATTAAATTAAATATATACCAATATATAAATAAATAATAATAATACATATATAGACAGAGTGAAATATAAAATAGATTTCAGATCCAAAAGATTTAACTGAAACAGAGGATATTATATAATGATAAAAGGGCCAATCCATCAAGATACAGCATTCCTAAATGTGGATGCACCAAACAATAGAGCTGCAAAACATGTGAAGCAAAAACTTATTAAACTAAAAGCAGAAATAGACTAATCTACAATTATAGTTGGAAATTTCAACACCCCTCTCTCAGTGATTGATAGAACAACTAGACAGAAAGTCAGCAAGGATATAGAAGAACTCAACAACACCGTCAACCAATCGGATCTAATCAACATCCATAGAACATTCCACCCAACAGCAGGATGCACAATCTCTTCATATACCCATGGGACATATATCAAGATAGGCCCTATCCCAGGCCATGAAACAAACCTTAACAAATTTAAAAGAACTGAAATCACAGAGTATGTTATCCAACTGCAGTGGAATCAAACTAGAAATAAGCAACAGAACAATAACAAGAAAATCTCCGAACACTTGGAAACTAAGCAACATACTTCTAAACAGTTCATGGATCAGAGGGGAAGTTTCAAGGGAAATTTTAAAATATATTGATGTTGAGGGACTTCCCTTGTGGTCCAGTGGTTAAGACTCCGTGCTCTCAGTGCAGGGGGCCTGGGTTCGATCTCTGGTCAGGGAACTAGATCCCACATGCCACAAATAAAGATCCTGCGTGCTGCAACTAAAAGAGCCTGCATGCCACAACTAAAGATCCTGCATGCCGCAGTGAAGATCGAAGATCACGCATGCCATGACTAAGACCCAGCGCAGCCAAATAAATAAATAAATATTTTTTAAAAATAAAGAAAGGATTGTTGTAAATATATATATATACATATATATATGTTGAATGAAAATGAAAACACAACATATCAAAATCTGTGGGACACAGCTAAAGCAGTGCTGACAGGGAAATTTGTAGCACTAATTGCATATAATAATAGAAAAGGAAAAGTCTGAAATCAGTAACCCAAGTTCCCACCTCAAGGACCTAGCAAAAGAAGGACAAAATAAATCCAAAGCAAGTAGAAGGAAAGAAATAATAAAGATAAGAGCAGAAAGCAATGAAATGAAAACAGAAAAACAATAGAAAAAAATCAATGAAACAAAGAGCTGGCTTTTTAGAAAGATCAAAAAAATTGGCAAACCTCTAGTAAGACTGACAAAAAAAGAGAAGACATGTATTATATTACATACCCTACAGACATCAAAAGGATAACAAGGAAATATTATGAACCATTCTACACACAAATTTGTTAATTTAGGTGAAATGAACCAATTCCTCGAAAAACACAAATTAACACCATTCATCAATATGAAGTAGATCATTTGAATAACCCTATTACTATAAGGAAATTTCATTGGCAATTAGAAGACTTCAATTTAAAAAAAAAGAAATCTCCAGGTCCAGATGGTTTCACTAGACTATTCTACCAAACACTTAAGGAAGAATTAACACCAATTCTACAGAATCTCTTCCAGAAAAAAGAGAAAGGGGCATTGCCCAAATCGTATTGCCCTAATACAAAACTATATATAGTACAAAAAGAGAAAACTATAGGCCAATATCCTTATTACTATAGATGCAAAAACTCTAAAAAATGTTAGCAAATAGAATTCAATAATATACAGAAAGAATTATACAGTGTGAACAAGCAGAATTTATTCCAGGGATGCAATGCTGACTCAGTATTTGAAAATCAAGCAATGTAATCCTCCATACGAACAAGTTAAAGAAGAAAAATCACATGATCATATCGATAGATGCAGAAAAAGAATTTGACAAAATCCAACACCCATTCATGAAAAAAAATCTCAGAAAAAAATAAGAATATAGGGGGACTTCCTCAACTTGATAAAGAAATCTACAAAAACCCTATGGCTGATGTCATACTTAATGGTGAGAAACTAGATGTTTTCCTCCTAAGATCAGGAACAAGGCAAGGATATCTTCTCTTAACCACTCTTATTCATCATGGTGCTGGAAACTCTAGCCAGTGAAATAAGGCAAAAATGGAAATAAAAGGCATACAGATAGGAAAGGAGGAAATAAAACTGTCCCTATTTGTAGACACGATTGTCTACGTAGAAAATCCCAAGGAATCTACCAAAGAACTCTTAGGACAAATAAATGAGCTCAGCAAAGTTTCAGTATTCAAGATAAATACATAGAAATCTATTGAATTTCTATATAATAGTAATGAATACATGGACACCAAAATTCAAATACAATACCATTTACAATCACTCAAAAAATAATTAAATGATTAGGTATAATTCTAACAAAACACGTACAGGACTTGCATGCTGAAAATTACAAAATGCTGATAAAATAAGTCAAAGATCTAAACAAAACTTCATGGATTGGAAGACTCAACATAGTAAAGAAGTCAATTCTCTTCCAAATTGATATACAGATTTAATGCAATTCCTATCAAAATCTAAGCAGGATTTCTTATAGATATAAACAAGATTATTCCATAAATTATATAGAAAAACAAAGTAACTAGAATAGCTAAAACAATTCTGAACAAGAATAAAGTGGGAAGAATCAGTCTACATGATTTCAAAACTTATTATAAAGCTACAGTAATCAGGACTGTGTGATATTGGTGGAGGGATACACACATAGATCAATGAAATAAAATAGAGAACCCAGAATTAGACTCACTCAAATTCGCCCAACTGATTTTTGACAAAGGTGCAAAAGCAATCCAATAAAAGAAAGATAGCCTTTTCAACAAATGACACTGGAGCAATTGGTCATCCATCAGCAAAAATGAAACTCAATCTAAGTCTCATGATTTATACAAATATTAACTCAAAATGGATCAGCGATTTAAATGTAAAACTATAAAACTTTTAGAAAAAACACATAGGAGAAAATCTTTGGGATCTGGAGTAGGCAAAGAGATTTGACACTAAAAGCAGGATTCATAAAAGGAAAAATTGATAAGTTGGGCTTCACAAAAATGAAAAACTTTTGCTCTGTGAAAGACACAATTAAGAACATGAAAAGACAAGCTACAGAATGGGAGAAAATATTTGCAAACCACAAATATGCCAAAGGACTAATATTCAGAATGTATTTTTTAAAAAAAACTCTGAAAACACACACACACACACACACACACACACACAAATCCGTTAGAAAAATGGGCAAAAGACATTGAAGAGACATTTCACCAAAGAGGATATACCTATGACAAAGAAGTACATGAAAATGTGTTTAAATTCATTAGCCACTAGGGAGATGGAAATCAAAATGGTGAGATATTACTGCTATCAGAAGGGCAAAAATCAAAAATAATGACAACACCCAAATACCAGCAAGGATGTAAAGAAACTATCATTCGTACATTGCTGGTGGGGATGTAAAATGGTACAGCCACTCTGGAAAACACTTTGGTAATTCCTTAAAAAACTAAAAATGCAACCATTATATGACTCAGCAGTTGCACTCCTGGGCATCTATCCCAGAGAAATGAAAACTTATGTTCACACAAAAACCTATACAAGAATGTTTATAGCAGTTTTATTCATAATAGTAAAAAACTGGAAATAACCCAGATGTCCTTCAATAGGTGGATAGCTAAACTGTGTTACATTCATACTATGGAATAATACTCAGCAGCAAAATGGAACGAATGTCACCTCACATCCATTAGGATGGCTACTATAAAAAAAAAAAACAGAAGTGTTGGTGAGGATGTGGAGAAATTGGAACCATAGTACAATGTTTATGGTATTGTAAAATGGTGCAACCACCATGGAGAACAATATGGAAGTTCCTCAAAAATTTAAAACTAGAACTACCAAATGATCTAGCAATCTCACTTTGGATATATATCCAAAAGAATTGAAAGCAGGGTCTCAAAGAGAGATTTTCACACCCACATTCATAGCAGCAGATGAAAGCAACCCAAATGTCCATCGATGGACAAATGAATAAACAAAATGTGATATATACATACAATGGCATATTATTCAGCCTTTAAAAAAAAGGAAGGAAATCGTGGCACATGCTACAACATGGAAGAACCTTAAGGACATTATGATAAATAAAATTAGCCAGTTACAAAAGACAAATACTCTATGACTCCACTTATATGAGGTATCTAAAGTAGTCAAATTCACTGAAACACAAAGTAGGACGGTGGTTAACCAGGGGCTTGTAGGGAGGGGGAAATGGGGAGTTGTCGTTTAATGGGTATAGAGTTTCAGTTTTGCAAGACAAAAAGAGTTCTGGAGATTGGTTGCACAATGTGAATGTACTTAACAAGGTTGAACTGTACACATAACACTGGTTAAGGTGGTAAATTCTTGTTATGTATATTTTACCACAATTAAAAATTTTTTAAAAGACTTTCATCATATAACTTTAAACTTGTGTCTCATTTCCAATACCTGCCTATCTAATATACTACAAATCCTTATTTTGTACAAACCCAGCAATTATTCTGAACAATAATATTGCACAATATTGTCCATGTTAAGAAAAAGCATTTTGTTAAATGTACACATTTTAAATATACCACAATTTTTAACCCTTGCTTGGCATTTATTTTCTAATATATCCTGAAGATTAAAACTGGCCACGTTTCTCCTCTTCAAACACCTCTTTTTCAACCACCTTTCCCTTTCCCCAAACTATGTTCTAATAACTATGTTCTAATTCTTCACCTGTCTATTGCCCCCATCCCACTTCTTTGTATAGAATCCTCACCCTAGGGATCCTCAACTCAGGACCCTGTCATTTCTGTCTCCCATCCCTACTCAGCCTGCATTCATCTGATTGAGCCAGAACTGAAGACCAAGGAAGCCACTAGCTGCTTGGACCTGGGGAATTTCCAGTCCTGCTTGTCAGGAACTGGCATGGAATGCTCTAGAACTGGGGTAAGGAGTGCTGAGTTAGAAGGTAGCAAGACTCAGAACAGACTTTTGTATGAGGCTGAAGTCAAAGCTTAGGAACTACCTCCAAAGTGAGGAGGAAAAAGTTGATGATAGAGTTGGCTAAAGCTCTCAGTAAACATTGGTGGGACAGGTCCCTTTGTCTGAAACAGAATCACAGTCACTGTTAGAAAACCACATAGCCCACAAATAAAGGGACAATTGGTTGGGTCAACGCTGTACCCCTAATAAACATGAGTCCTTAGTGGAGGTACACTTAGATAACTATTAGCTTTACAAAGCAGAGGCTGGACCAGAGAAGCCTGATCTGAATCCCATCGAAGCATGTTGCTCCAAATTGTTCTGCAGCTGGTAGGAAAAGACACAGCCATAGTTTCATGGGTGTCCCTGGCCAATTACATCCAGAACCAGCTCCCCATCTCTTTGTGATCACAAGGCCAGCTTCAAGGGAGTACAACTTGTGCGGTCACACAGGGCCCCCACTCAGAAGAGGCTTGATTTAATGCTACACTACTGCCATCTTGAAATTCTTAATAATTTTATATTTGAATTTATGTTTTGTAAGTGTAGTTCAATGGGATAATAGATCATGCTCATAAGCAGAGTAGGTATGTGGGATAAAAAAAAAAACAGCTTTATATTTTAGTACCTTTAACAGCAATTTTTTCCTTGCTTTTGAAAAAAGCATTTTCATTCTGCAATGGGCCTAGCCAATCAGGCAGCCAGTCCTCCATGACCACATTTTCCCTGCAAGACACATCAACTGCCTCAAGTCTGCCAACCAGATACTCTAGCTCTCCTTCAAGGAACCTGGAACTTTATGGTACTTTGTGCTTTTTTTCCCCTTAAATTCACAAAATATATTTATTAGAGGAAAATTAGAAAATATGTTAATCAAAAAGAAAAATATATAAAAATCATTGCTAATCCCAAGATCCAGAGATAACCACTCTCAATATTTTGGTATATATCCTGTTTATATGCACATGTACTCATTTTTATAAAAACAAATGTTAAGTCACAAGTTTTTAGTAATCTCTTTTACAATATTAATATATTAAAAACATTTTTATGCCACTAAATATATACATATTTATTTTCAAAAGGAAATAAATGTTAATTTTTCTAATTATAAAAATAATAGTAGCTCATTGGGGGAGAACATCAGGCAACAGAGAAATGTATAAATAAGAGTGAAATTTCTACTTAATCTCACCATCCATAGATAATCACTGCTAACAATTTGCTGCAGATACTTTGAGACTTCCTTCTGTGTGTGTGTGTTTGTGTGTGTGTGTGTGTGTGCGCGCGCATGTGTGTGAGTAAATACACACATATAAGTTTTATATTATATACACATATTTAAACAAATATGGGATCACACTGTGTATAGTCATATAATCTTTTATTTTCCTATAGAATATGGATATATTTCTATGTGAATATAGATCACTATATACTTTTACATAAATGAGATTATCCTATATATAATATTCTTCATCCTGATTTTATCTCCTAACAATATGACTTAGATGTCTTTCCCATTCCAATACATACAGACTTCTCTTATTCTTTGTAATGACTGAAGAGTTATTAAACTAAGAGTTGTTAACACTCATTGTGTAGATTTATTATAATGTAACCATTCCTCAGATGATTAAACATTCAGCTTGTTTCCAGTTTTTCAATTTTTAAAACAATACTATGATGAACATTCGGTTACATATATGTGTGTATGTGAGTGTGTATGTTTGGGCCCATCCAATTATTTCTTTAGAATAAACTACTAGATGTGTAATGGCTGGATTAAAGGATATGAACACAAAATTTACACTTTACAGTTCATATTGAGCAACTATGTGTAGCCTCTTTATTTTTTTCTTTTTCTTTTTTTTTTCTTTATTTTTTTCTTTCTAAAGTTTCTTTAAACCCCTATCCCTCTGGATGATACAGGAGGCATACAGACATAAACTTGCCAATTAAAGATATCCTTAACTCTTCAAGTTTAAAAAATAATATTTTTCTATTTCAAATAATCTCCTTTGGTTAAATGCCCAGACTTTCAAGTTTTCTCTCCCTTCTCCTTCCCAAGATGTCTTCATGGCAATTGAGTGTGGGACCCTGGCCGCTGGCTGTCCTTTGAGTCTCAGCTGGTCCTTTGTTCCATGTTGTCTGTGGGTACCTTTCGAAGCTCATGGGGGTTAGTGCTGATATCTTTACCTAGTCTGGTTTTTGAGACTAGTGATGTCTACCTTCTCGGTTCTACCATGTGGCACCCCCATCAGAGGTTGTTGGTATAGGACATTGGTATGACAGGCATGACTATTGTCCCTACAACTCATCTCTAGAGGTTGGTCACCCACAGCCTCTGTTTGGTGTCATCTCATCCTAGTGTCATTTGGGAAGCAAGCTGGCCCATGTCCCAGTAACTTTTCAGAGCCTTCTCCAGGTCCCAGCTATGCCAATCTTAGTGCCATGGGAAACAAGGGGATGCCTTTTTCCATCTTCCAACTTACTATGCCATCATGCCATTTTAAACTTCTTATCTGGGTAGCATCATAATGGACACAATACTTCTCTAGGGGAATTTACCATTTTCCAGTCTGAACCTGGGGATACAAAGAGCTGTCTCTACTGCTCTAATAATCTCTCAAACTTATTTGGGACCACCCCCTTCTCCTTCCTAGGCAGTCCCCTCTAGGAATCAGAAAGGACTATATTTTACTTCTTCCTATCTGGATGAGACAAAATGTCCCTTCCTTCTCAAGGTGGCATTTACTCTCTCCATTCCCTAGGAACTTAATGATGGAAAGCTATCAGATTATCAAAAAGGAAACGCACTGAGAGGTATTTCAAAAAATATCCATGTCACATACATTTTGAGGCCTTAATAGATGTTACCAAATTACCCTACAAAATATAGTACCCATCTAAACTCCCAATAGCAGTATATGAGATGCCCTTTCCCATAATCTTTCAACAGTAGGCACTAAACTTGGCCAACTGTGCAAAATCTTGTTATCCTAATCCTTTAGTTTGCATTTTTTTGAGTATTAGTGAAATTGACGGTTTTTGATGTTTATTTGTTCTTTTGTGAATTTCTCATTCCTGATCTTTGCCCATTATTCTACACATCTTTTTATATTTTTCTTTTTGATTCATGAGAGTTCTTTATATAATAAGAATATTAACCCAAGTTTGCCATTTGTCACTTAATTTATGGTACTTTTTGCTCTTCAGAATTTTAAAAATTTTTATGAAGTCAAATTTACCTTTTTTTTCCCTTTTTTGTTTTCTGTTTTTACCTTCATGCTTAGAAGGACCTTCTACACACTGATTATATGAATATGTATCTGCATTTTATTCTATACTTTATGTGTTATTGTTTTCATTTAAGCATGTAATATATTTGAAATTTATGTTGGTGCAAGATGTGAGGTAAGGCTATTTCCCAAATGATTAACAAGTTGTCATAATGTCCTGGTGATCTTGGTAAAGAAGAAAAATATCGTGCTCTTGATTTTCCACAACACTGTGGCTTCGATGTAGTAACTGTAAGTAACCACCATAAACTTTATTTTCTGACATTACAGCAACTCTGAGGAACCTAGGTCTAACCAAAATTCTAACCTCCTGGGCAAATACTCATCTGAACTCGTGTTAGTGGTAAATAGAAAGGGACCTTCCAGATGTATTTAGGAGAGGTAGATTATCTGATAATGCCCTCTGCCTCTGTCACACACCCTGACCATTTTCTAAGACCAATCACTGGGATCCCTCACAACTTTCCGCCCAGAGTTTCACTAGTCTTAGAGCACCCCCTGCATCTTAGCTGTCACCGTAACACTCTTGAGCCAACCCAGAGATGTTTATTTTAGAAAACTTAGAAGCGCAAAGGACAAGTTCTCTTTGGCTGAGACATCTTCAGGATGCTGGACAAAGTATCAGTTATCTTGGAGTGGAAAACCCCCTGAACTGTTATTAAGGACATCAACCAATTACTGGAGTTCCCCCAGTTTTCCACCTCCACCCTCGTAACCCTACTAACAGGCCTTCTCAGGAAGAAGGCAGGCTTTTACCTAGTCCCTGGCTGTAGCTCCTCTGCCTTTATCCTTGCCTACCCTACACCAACATGCTCCTAAGTTATTAAAACCAACCGCAGCTCAAGTATCATCACCTCCAGGAAATCTTCCCTGGTACATTCTCCCCAAAGGCTGGATTAAGCATCTTTCATACATCCTCCTATAATACAGAATCTAAAGTTTATCACAGTGTTTCACTCATTGTATTTTAATTATATCTCTGTGTGCCAGTGAACCCATTTGATTGCAGCACTCTCTTAGGGAAGGACTCTGTCTTATCTCTCTGTGTATCCCCAAGGTCTAACAATATGTGGTACACAACAGGCCCTCAATAAATTCTTGCTGGTTAAATTAACAAATAAATGAACCGTGTCCTATCATTTGATTGCTAAGCCAATCTCCCTCCCCCAATCCAGAAATGAAGTAGTGTCCTGAAGAAGAAAAAATCTGGTACAACCCAGTCATACATACATTTTGAGAAATTTATCAAATTTGGCTAAGGCTGGTTAGCATTGTGTATATATTGCTTCTATATCCAAATATTTGGCCAAAGGGAAATCTTCATTGAGTGAACTGACTATTCTAATAAAGAATAACCTATATTCTACATAATTTCTTATTGTGATTATCTGTTTAGGTATACATACCTCCCACAAGACTAAGTGCTTCTTAAAGCCCCATACCCAGTACAACGCTTGACACATAGTCAACACTCAATGAATGCTTGTTGAATAATATATAAGACATGTATTCATGCTATTTCCTCTACCAGAATTGCCTCTTCTCCCTCTCCTTTTGCACCTGAAAAGATTACACTTGTCCTTCAGGGTTCAGCTCAAATGTCAACCCTTTCTGATTCAGCATAAAGCAGAAATAATCACTTCCTCCTCTGGGCTACCGTAGTTATTATATATGTAGTTCTTGTAGCATCTACTATGTTGTACTGTAGTTAGTTAAATTTAAGAACCATCATCCACTCCTCATGAAGTCAAGAGCAGGAACTTTGCGTTATTTACATTTGCATCTCTTTGTACTGTACCTAAAAATTGAAGGCCCTAAATTACAGTTTGTAAATTAGATTGAAGGGGGTAACAATAAGAATAGAGAGGAGGAGATGTGTGTTATAACAAGGGGTAGAGACCAAATCAAGAGAATTTTCTGAACAAAATAGTGAGAGAAAGGAAAGACGTAGGGAGAAAAATCAAGGATGATTAAGGTTTTGAACCTGAGTGACTAGAATAACTGAGTCATTTAAACCTGAATAACAGAAATGAAGAAATGAATACTAGGCACAGGTTTGGGCAGGTGTGGGCAATTAGGACTTTATTTAATTTTAGACATGCTGAGTTCAAGGTTCCAGGAAACATCCAGTCAACATTTAAAACCCAAATCTGAATTTAAGTTGCAAAAGATACAGGCTTAGCATTCATCTATCATTGGAGCTATCAGGATTAAGTAACAAGAGTATCCATTTCCCCACATTGGTCTTAGTAAAAAAATAAAAAGAAGAAAAAGAAGTGAGTGCTAAATACTGGAATTATTTGCTTATGATATGACGGTCTAACTGGAAAAGTATAAAATAGAAGCCAATAAAGTTATAGAAGCCAGGATAAAAGATGAATACACAAAATTCAATTGCTTTCAATATAATGAAAATAACTAATTAGAAAATGCAATTTTAGGACTTCCCTGGTGGCGCAATGGTTAAGAATCCACCTGCCAATGCAGGGGACACAGGTTTGATCACTGGTCCGGGAAGATCCCACATGCCGCAGAGCAGCTAAGCCCATGCACCACAACTACTGAGCCTGCGCTCTAGAGCCCACGAGCCACAACTACTGAGCCCGCGCACCTAGAACCCATGCTCCGCAACAAGAGAAGCACTGCAATGAGAAGCCCGCGCATCGCAACAAAGAGTAGCCCCCACTCGTCGCAACTAGAGAACGTGTGCGTGCAGCAACAAAGGCCTAATACAGCCCCCCCCCAAAAAATGCAATTTTAAAAAACCTATTCATGATAATAGCAAAACTATAAAATACTTAGAAAAAAATGTGTAAAACCTATATGAAGAAAATCATAAAACTTCACTGATGCACATAAAAGAAAATCTTTAAAAACAGAAAAGTATACCAAGTTCCTGGGTGGGATGATGCAGTATTCTAAATAAAACAATTCTTTTTAAATTAATATATAAATCTAATGCAATTTTAATCAAAAACCTAAAGAAATTTTTGGAAATGTTAAAAGTTAATTCTAAAATTCCTCTGTAAGAACATATCCCAGAAATATTTGAAAAAGAATAATGAAAATGGACTTGCTCTACCGGAAACCAAAATTTACATAAAGGAACAACAAGGAATGCAGCCTAGGAGCATATTTATATACATCTGGGGATTCAGTATGTGATAACAGTGGCATTTCAAATCAGTGGGGAAGAAAATGATTATTCCATAAATGAGGTTAGTACAGTTTTCTATTCATTTGGGGAAAAAATCAGAATCCCTACTTTATACTATACACAAAAATAAATTCCAGATGGATTGAAGATCTAAATGTAAAAAAGAAAATATAGAGGAATAGAAGAAAATACAAAAGACTCATGTGACAATATTGAAATAGGAAAAGCTTTCTAAGCAACTCACAAAACACAGAAGCTATAAAGTGAAAAAATGATAGATCTGACTACATACAAATTTAAAATTATACAACAAATCACAGCATAAATAAAAATCAAGTGTTTTTATTTAAACACTAATAAGTACAACTGGGATAAAATATACTAACAAATTAAAGGATTAAAATACATAAAGAATAAAGAGTTCCCTCAAATCAACAGAAAAAGAGAATCCAAAGGAAAAAATAGACAAATAGGCAACTCAAAGATAAGAAGTACAAATTTCCAATAAAACATTTTTAATGTTCAGCCTCACTAGTAATCAAAACATGCAAATAAAAACAATGAGATCTTTTCTTTTTACTCAGGTTGGCAAAAAGGAAAACAATCAAATACTTGTTAATGAATATCCAATGCTACGGATAAGGGTGTAGAGAAATAGACTCTCTTAAATCCTATTGGTGAGAGTGATTGTAAATTGCTTCAAGCTTTTCAGAAGGCAAATTGTTATTGTCTATTAAAGCTCTACATTAAAATCTATAAAAATGTTAATTATATATTTAAGTCTCTATTACAATTTTACAGGTATATACTCCATCATCCAGTAATTGCACAGTGTGCCTTACATACCCTATTTCCTTCTGTCACACCAATCCAAACCTCTCCTTTATCATAATCTATATGTTATTTCTCATACAGCTCTCTTCCTCTTCTAAGATAACCAAATCTCTCACTCTCTTTACCCTCCCTAATTCTTCTACTGTGTCCTCTGGAACTCCATTTGTATCAGTATTAAAGTCTGTCATATCCTCAACCTCTTCCCTGAATGTTCCCTTCACCTTCTTGTTCTCACCAAAACCTCACACTTCCCTGAGCACACTGCTTTCCCTGTAGCCCTCTCAAGTGGAGGTTGTAGCTCTTCCACACAAGTCACACCACTAGACTTGGACGTAAAGTGCCCTCCTTGTTGCCCCTGTCCTCACAGCCATTTCTAATTCATTCCTCCTTAAAAATCATTGCTGTCATCTAGCCCCAAGACTGATGACTTTGCCATCAGTCTTACATCTTGCTCTCTAAAACTACTGCTGTCATTCTTGGTGACTTTGATATTCATGTGGATGATCACTGAACCCCCTCTGGTCAATCAGTTCCTTGACCTCCATCACAACCAATGATATTTTTCTCCAGGCTGCCTCAGCTTCTCACTTCACTGCCATAACCTAAACCTGTAATCACTATCCCTGAATCGCCTTTCAATGTAACAGTGGCAATTCAAAGACAATAGAGCAATGCCTTCAAAATTGTGATGGAAAATTATTTTCAAACTAAAATTCTATATTCAGCCAAAAATCAAGTGACAGGGTAGATTAAAGACATTTCAAACAGGTAAGATCTCAAATAATGCTCGAGATTCTCATCCCCCATCCCCCATCCCCAACACACACACAAACACACACACGCAATGTTATGCTCTGACCTATTCTTTTTTTGAAATATAGTTGATTTACAATATTGTGTTCGTTTCATGTGTACAGCAAAGTGATTCCGTTATACATATATATGCATATATATATTCTTTTTTATTCTTTTCCATTAGAGTTTATTACAAGATATTGACTATATTTCCCTGTGCTATACAGTAAATCCTTGTTGTTTATCTATTTTATATATGGTAATGTACATCTGTTAATCCCATACTCCCAATTTATCCCTACCCCCCCCCCCTTTTCCTTTGGTAACCATAAGTTTGTTTTCTATGTCTGTGAGTCTGTTTCTGTTTTGTAAATAAGTTCATTTGTACTATTTTTTAGATTCCACATATAAGTGATATCATATAATATTTGTCTTTCTCTGTCTGACTTACTTCACTTCATGTGATAATCTCCAGGCCCATCCATGTTGCTGCAAATGGCATTATTTCATTCTTTTTATGGCTGAGTAATATTCCATTGTATATATATACCACATCTTCTTTATCCATTCATCTGTTGACAGTCACTTACGTTGCTCCCATGTCTTGGCTCTTGTCAATAGTGCTGCTATGAACATTGAGGTGCATGCATCTTTTCAAATTAGAGCTTTTTTCTTTTCCAGATATATGCTCAGAAGTGGGATAGCTGGATCATATGGCAACTCTATTTTTAGTTAAGGAACCTCCATACTGTGTTCCATAGTGGCTGCACCAATTTACATCCCTACCAACAGTGTAGGAGGGTTCCCTTTTCTCCACACCCTCTCCAGCATTTATTATTTATAGACTTTTTAATGATGGCCACTCTGGCCAGTGTGAGGTGATACTTCATTATAGTTTTGTTCTGCACTTCTCTAAAAATTACAATGTTGAGCATCTTTTCATGTGCCTATTGGCCATCTGTATGTCTTCTTTGGAGAAATGTCTATTTAGGTCCTCTGCCCATTTTTTGATCGGGTTGTTTGTTTTTCTCTTATTGAGTTGTATGAGCCATTTGTATATTTTGGAAATTAATTCCTTGTTGGTCACATCGTTTGCAAGTGTTTTCTCCCAGCCATAGGTTGTCTTTTCATTTTGTTCATGATTGCCTTTGCTGTGCAAAAGCTTATAAGTTTGATTAGGTCCCATTTGTTTATTTTTGCTTTTATTTCTATTGCCTTGGGATAGTGACTGTCTAAGGAAACATTGTTATGATTTATGTCAGAAGATGTTTTGCCTGTGTTCTCTTCTAGGAGTTTTATGGTGTCATGTCTTATATTTAAGTCTTTAAGCCATTTTGAATTTATTTTTGTTTATGGTGCAAGGGACTGTTCTAACTTCATTGGTTTACATGTGGCTGTCCAGCTTTCCCAACACCACTTGCTGAAGAGACTGTCTTTTCTCCATTGTATATTCTTGCCCCCTTTGTTGAAGATTAATTGACCGCAGGTGTGTGGGTTTATTTCTGGGCTCTCTATTCTGTTCCATTCATCTTTGTCTGTTATTGTGCCAGTACCACGCTGTTTTGATTACTGTAGCTTTGTAGTATAGTCCGAATGCTTTGGCCTATTCTTGAATACTGAAGTTTGGCCATGGTGGGCTTTAAAAATATAGTGCAGCCCATTCCCTCTGGTCATCTTTCTGCAGAATGTTCAAAACCTAGTCCACACTACAACAGCCTTGCCAAATACCCTGACTGCTCTGAGCCCTGTGTTTCTCAGGACAAGTGGTTTGCTGGTTTGCTGGCTTTCCAAAATATTTTTTAATCAAAAGAAAAAGCCCTGAGTTTAGATTTTGTCAATTTTCATGACACAAATATTTCCCTTAGGGCCAATTTCAAGCTGCCAACATGAGATCAATTTCCTGAAAATGTAATCATCAGCCAGTACAAGCCGACTCCAGCACACCACTATGTAACGCAGCAGCACTCACTTTAGGCTTTGCCCAAGAATTCCCACAGAAAGGATTCCTATAAACTCTCAGGAAAGCTGAACACAGGCTATGCCCCAGAGACTTCCTATGAAAGCCTTTATTTAATAATGGCAATATTACCCTTTCCTAATACAGTGAAATTAGTGCTTACTACTAAATTAATTTTTTCAAAATTAAACCAAATACATTACACAAAGGTGGTTAATACGTAAGAAAAAACCAAAGAAATGTTTAAAACAAAAGGCAAGATAGTGATTACCTCTGGTGGTGAGGGAAGGGTACACAAGTGAGGAGGATCCACACAGGGGCCTTCTAAGGTATTGATGATGTTCTGCTTACGTCAGATGACATGTATCCAGGTGTTTATTTTATTACTATGCTTATGCTATTTTTTAATGTAATATATATTTAATAGTTTAAAATGTTTAAGTAATAATAAAATAGAAAAAAGAAAGAAAACACAAAAGAAAAATTATGTACTAAAATAAAATACAGTAGAATATTTTTACATAATCTTCAATTGGGAGGGCCTTCTTTAGCAAGACTCCAAACCCCAAATTCAAAAGATTGACAAGTTTGATTACATCAAAATTTTAAATTTCTGTACAACAAAAGATAACATAAACAAAGTTAAAAGACAAGTAACAGAGTAGGAAGGAAAATTTTCTATTATGTGAGGAAAGGATTAATACTTAAAATATATGAAGGGTCCCTACAAATCAATGAGAAAAAGACAAATAACCCATCAGAAAATTGAGTAAAGAATATCAACAGACAATTCATAGAAAAAATGCAAATATTAAACATATAAAAAATGTTTGATATCACAATATTTGGGGAAAAACAAATTAAACAATAATGAAATGCCAATTCTCACCCATCTTGTTGGCAAAGATAAAAAAGATTGATGATCCAGTGTTGGTGAGGGTGTAGGGAAAGAAAGCCTCTCAAATACTACTCGTGAGAGTGTAAATGAGTACATTCTTCTTAGAGGACAATTTGGTTGTATATCTAGCAAAATATTAAATGCATTTTTCAACCCTGCAATTCCTCTTCTAGAGTACTAGTCTTCAGACATACTTGCATAGGTGTACAAAGTACAAATGTAAAAATGAAAAGAAATGCCCATCAATAGGGGACTGATTAAATATATCACAAGATATTGATATAATCGAATATACACATCTGCTGAAAAAACAAGATTCACTGACACAGAAAGATGCCTCTGGTTTATTGTTACATTAAAAAAAAGCAATATTCAGATCAATATGATTGATATGATTTTATTTATTAAAAAACTATTATGTGTATTTATATATATAAATAACATATAAAATGCCATATATATGCTTTTTTCTTATATATTCTTATATATTTTATATGCTTATATATTTTTTCTATATGCTTTTTTTTCTATATGCTTTTTAATAATTTAACTATAATATATAAAAGCATATATATATATATATATACATAAAAGCATAGAAAATATTTTTGAAAGAAACTTACTAATCTGTTCATTATGGTTACCTCTTGTTGGGTCATGTACCTGGGGAGCAGCTGGAGGAAGACTAACAATTATAACATTTAACTTCTGTATTGTTTGAATCTTTATAAGCATGTATCTGAAGATTTTTTACACAATTATAATATAAAAATGTTAATGTTTACATAGTTGGTGGGGAAATTTTTACAAAAAATATATTTGATAATGTTTAATTTAGTATAGCTTTGATTGGGACTTCTTTTAAAATAATCCTGATTACTTCTGTCAAAGCAGCTTATGGATAATATGGGCTCACAAGCATAATAACAAAACGGTATATCTCTGACTTCACTCCCATCTGCCCTGCAGAAGTTAAAAATAACTCTTCTTACAATTTTCCCAAATATTTCTGGCATTAAGTCCCCAGAGGCTATCTCACATATGCTCTGTAAATGAGTCTGCTTTGCTGCCATGTGGTGCCTGCCATTTTTCTCCAGTAATGATGTCTCCGTTCCTTTCACCACCAAGAGTGGCTAGTATGCCAACAATGTCCATGAAGGCCACATGAGCTGATGTCTGAGCTGAAGGTGCCAATGCTGTTTGTCAGAGGCACTGAAGGTACCACTGCCAACAGAACTACTGCCTTCACCAATGCCACTGCTAATGTTGCTGCCACCATCACCATCATCTTGATACCACTCTTTCCCTCAATCCCACGTCCTATTTATCTATAAGTCCAAAGGATTCAAGTTCCAAAATATATCGCCAATATGCCAACTTCCTTCCAAGTCCACTATTAACACCCTGGCCCAAGCTACCACCATATTTACTTGCACTATTGCAAATACCCTAAATGCTCTCGCTGTTTCCATTCTTACACCAATCCGACCCATTTTCCATGACAGTAGTAAGAATGATCCTTTAAAATATAAATTAGGTCTTATCATTTCCCTGCTCAAAATCATTCAATGACTCTTCATCACACTTAGATTAAAATTCAGAGTCTTTACCATGACTCACTAGATTGTATAATACATGATCTGGCCCCTGACTACCTCTAGAATCTCATCTTTTTTTAAAAAATTTATTTATTTTATTTATTTATTTTTGGCTGCGTCAGGTCTTCATTGCTGCGCACGGGCTTTCTCTAGTTTCAGCGAGCAGGGGCTACTCTTCGTCGCGGTGCGCGGGCTTCTCATTACGGTGGCTTCTCTTGTTGCAGAGCTCAGGCTCTAGGCGCGTGGGCTTCAGTAGTTGTGGCACGCAGACTCTAGAGCACAGGCTCAGTAGTTGTGGCACACGGGCTTAGTTGCTCCGCGGCATGTGGGATCTTCCCGGACCAGGGCTCGAACCCGTGTCCCCTGCATTGGCAGGCGGATCCTTAACCACTGTGCCACCAGGGAAGTCCTAGAATCTCATCTTGTCCTACTCTCTCCTCAATCAAACCGGCCTCCTTTCTGTTCCTCAAACATGCCAAGCTTCTCCTGCCTTCGGGTCATTATATCTGCTCTTCTCCTTGCCTAGAATATTCATCTCCCAGCATTTCATATGGCTTGCCTCCTCCTTGTCATTCATACCTTACCTTAGATGTCTCCTCTGCAGAGAGCAAACTTCCCTGACCTACCAATCCAAATAAAAGCCACTCATTCTCTATCATATGACTTTATTTAATATTCTGCACAGCACTTCTCACTACCTGACGTTGTTTTGTTAGTCCGTTTTCACCAACAGAACTACTAGAATCCATGATCCAAGAGAGAAGGGACTTTGTCAATCCTGTTTGCACTGTTTCCTTAGTGCCTAGACTAGTGCCTGGCACATAATACAGGCTCTCAATAAAATTTTGCTGAATGAAGGAATCACCATCACCAATACTGCCAGTGTTGTTGCCAATACCAAAGCTGTTAACCCCTTGTGCTCTTACTATCCTACTGAGTTTTAGAGGACACCATTATTTTAGCTTTTACTCTTTTGCAGCTCCTTAGACCTAGTCTCAAGTATGGCAATCCAGGTATGGCCACAGGTATGACTCCCTGGGGGCTGAACCCAGGGGCAACTTGATTGATAGAAACATGCTGCACCCAGAACCACTCTTCCCCTGCTGCATTGGTCAGTATTCTTGACTCAACCCTGTGTATCTCTAGGCTCTCATCCTCTGGAGCTGCAGTTCTTGATTTTGGCTGCACAAAGAATTACCTGAGGAAGTTTGATGCCTGGCCAGGTCCCACCCTCAGAGGTTCTGATTAATTGGTCTGAGATGCATCAAGGGCATTGGGATTTTTTTTAAGCTCCCCAGGTGATTCTGATGTGATAACTGCTGCTTTGGAATAAATTCTTTCATAGGGGCCTCCTTGATTCCTCATATAAATTAGATTCCTGGTAGGTCAATTTCAAATCCTCTTGAATCTCCCAGAATTACGACGAATGACAACTTTAGGCTCAATCTGACACCCCTGAGGCCCTTGCTGCATGGATGTGCTGCCACATACTGATATTGAAATAGTAATACAATAATATTTTGACCAAATCAGGGTTCTGAAGATACATTTCATGATCACATTAACTGAGTTGAGGCACTTTTGAGAAATGTAATATGTGCTTGTTGTCACTAGAGGGCTGTCAGGTAAGGTAAGCAAAAGAACAAAAGAGGAAGAAACAAAATTCTCAAACTTCAGAGAATCCATTTACTCCCACAGTTCCTATCATTTTGATGAGTACAAAGCTAAGCTTTCTATCACTTGCCCTGATCACTTTTCAAATGTCCAGTCCTGTATATTCAAGTGGATCCTAGCGATTTCTTCCTGATTGTCCACCACCTCACATTTAACTAAACACATGCCTCCCCAAACTGACTTTTCTTTCTGACTTCTGTTTCTGTGCATGACGTTTTTATTTTCCCAGGCACCTAACAAGAGACTCCACAGTCCCATGCTTCCTTTTCCCATATGTCCCCTCCCTCCAGGCTCTACACTGATTTGCCTCCTAAATATTTCTCACATCCATTTCTTCCACTTTATCCCTATTGCCATGGCCTTAGTCCAGACCCGTAGTACTTCTCACTTGGATTTTTGTGATAACCTCCGAACGGGTATCTCTGACCCAGTTTGGGGTTGTCTACTCCTTCCTTAACACTGCCACCAGAATGAGCTTTCAAAACCAAAACGCTGACCGTGATCATGGCAGTCCCCTGCTTAAAACCCTTCAGTGGCTCTATACATAATAAAGTACAAATATCTCTTTAGGGCTCTTTAAGATCTGGCTCCTGCCTACTTCTCCAAACATATGTTTCACAGCCCCTTCTCTTGCATGCTAAGATCTGATGTCTACAAATGTACAGTTCCCCCATCTGTGCCTTTGCAAGTGTTATTTCCTCTGTCTACAATGCCCTTCCTCCTCTTTTTAACCTTTTTAAGCTACTCATCTCTCAAAATTCAGCTATGGAGTTTCCTTCTTTTTCCAGGCAAAGGTAGCCATTCTGGTGCTGCCTTGGCATCAGGATTTTTCAAAGCTCTCCAGGTGATTCTGATGTGTACCAAGGTTGAGAACCACTGCTGCCATATATCTCTAAAACTACAATGCATTTCAACTAGTTTTAGGCATATCTGTCCTCCTTTCGAAACTCTAAGGTCTTTGAGGGAACAAACTATGTCTTATTCAATTTTACAGTCCTAGTACCTGGGGAGAAGAAATGAATGAATGAGTGAATAAACCCTCCCAATGATATAAAAAATACAAGTTTCCACTAATATTTTTGTCATATCATAACCACATGTAAGTCTCTTCTGTAAAAATATGATGGAGCATTACCTTATAGGAACATAAGGATTGTCTTGCTGATTTAGACTAAATATTGTCACCAATAGTGTAAAAGAACATGATTGTCCTCATTGACAACTACCTTAACCTGCTCAGAGATACACCTATAATAATTTTAGCTTCCTGAAATAATTTATTATAAAACCATTTAGAAGTTGTTTATAATTTTAGCTAGTCCTATTTTGTGGGGATAAATTTACTATTGGCATGCAGCAGCACTCCAGGGCCTGGTAGGAGACACAGAGTACAATGAAGCCACCTAAAATTTTCTTTTTTAGATAGAACTCGATCCTATGCCCAAGGACAATTTATCCCCACAGCAGCTTCCCGAGATGTCTCCATTACACCATCACATTCTTATCAACAGCTGCTTAGCTAAAAAGTCCTGCCCAGCCCAAAAGACTTGAAGATATTTCTAGGATTAGAAGAGAGATAGTTGAGAGACCATGGAAATAGAGGACAGCTGCTGTTGTCATTCCACAACAAAGAAGACACCAGACAACTTGGGCCTTCGTCCTAGGTAGGAGTGCCTAACCACAGTTTGGAGGTTTCCGGCCCATGAGGAAATATGAAGGCCTAACCTGAGTTAGGTCTGGGACATGCATTCTTCTAACCTGCACCCTGCTTTGGCAGGGGTGCCCTGTCAAAGACTCTCTCAACTCCTTTCACGTCATTTATCTAGACACACACAGGGTATTTAAGGGCCGGAACCATTACTCTTATCCAGAAGAACAGGGACCTGAACAGGCCATGGAGTGGCAGCAAGAAAGTACCTTGGTACATAGGTAGTCAGATCAAGAAAACCAGGGTTCGAAATTAGTTGGAGCATGTATTAACAAACTCTCATGTAGGAGCATAGTCTAAAGCTACAGGCAGCCAGGAGGCTGGTTGTCGCCTCAGCTCTAGTCTAAGGAGGACTGTTCAACGATAAAAATGGCAAACATTCTTCCTATTTTCAGGACTTAAAGGGTGAGCATCTTGTTCTTTAACTGAAAGCTCGATTAGCATTGCAGATGGGATGCAATGGACCTGGACACCCTCTAGCTGGGCTCCTCGTTTTTTTGCTACTGACCAGCTCCCTTGGTCTATTCCAGACACGAGTAAACTTAAAGCGCTGAGAGGAAAATTTGGAGAAAAGCTATTTACATTTGCGGTAATGGCAAAGTATTGCTCAACTTCGCAAAGGTTGAAACACTAAGTAGGTCCTTGCAGTATTCACTGCTAATATTCCCTAAAATACAGAGGAGTGGCAACAGTCACTAGACCCCGACCTTGAAGTCTATTTTTTCTAATTAGTTTTCCCTACTTCCACCTTCCAGACCCAGATTACAACAGAAGCTTTAATTTCCTTTTTGGTCTTTAGAGGGATAAAGTCCTTTGTTATCTGGCCTTCAACAGACATGGGTTTTGGCTTCAGCTTGAAACGGCATTAACTTCCTGACCACCTCTCATCACCCACTTGGTTAGTTTCCCTCTGGCGGCTCCCAGGATGTCCTGTTTCTATCTCTTCCTCCCTGCTTGCGACAGAGGCCCTGCTCCCACGCTGTTCCTGGTCCCTGCCCCCAGGATTATAGCATCCTGAGTGGTCTGCCATTTGTCCCTACTGCCTCTCTCCAGACTCTCCCTGGCTGCTGCACTTTCCGGCTTCCGTCATATATTACATACCCAGTGCTCTTGAGCTTCTTTCCGCCCCTGACTCTGGTCATCCCACGTTTTCTGTCTCTTCTCTTTTTTTCCAAAGAAACACTTTCGGATTTTGGATTTCTTTTTCACAAGTTTACCCCTAGGAATCACCCACCCACTATGTAGGGCTCCATTTCCTTACCTCCCTGTAGTTCAATCTTTCCCCCATTCAGGCTTGAACAATACACATCTTCAAAAGTACCCCGCAACACACACACACACTAATTGCCATTACACATTTACATATCCTTAAGATTCTTACATTTACATTTTAATAGTCCCACTTTTAGACCTCCCCTCCCCAATTTCACAGTCACTTTGAAGAAGGAAGGCATTTTTTTCTATAGATGTCTCTGAGTATTTATGGCTGGAATCCTCAATCTGATGGCCAAATGGCAGCATGAAAATATAATGTGAAACTCCCTCAAGTAAACCTTGCTTAAAGTGTTATATAAGGACCACCTGCATCACAGTCACTTGGGGGAAGCTTCTCAAAATGCTAATTTTAGGGCCTTCCCAGAAATAAGAATTCAATAGGTCTAGTGTGAAGTTCTAGAATCTGTATTTTAACCGGCTCCCTAGAAGAGTGTATAGTTTGAAAATCACTGCAGTAAGACATGCTGCTTACATAGCTTTCCTAACTTTAGGTGTTAGGATCTTGACTGTGGTCATCAGATTATACATCCATAACAGTATGTGGAGAGTTCTTTAACTTGGGACTTTATGAAGACAGCAAAAATATCTGTTGAGAATAACTGAACCTGAACTGAACACTAATAACAAGAACCATATACCAACTCATACACACACACACACACACACACACACACACACTGCTTGTTTACCTACTGCATATATTTAGATAAAACCAACTATAAGGGTCTAAGGTGGGTTTTGATATCAATCTCCATATCCTCCTTTCTAAGGAAGTGATCTGTGTACATTTTCCTTCCAGGATCTGAGGATCACTATCTGTCTGCCAAGTTGTTATTATCCCGTGCTGACTGAGCTGGGAGATCCAATTCCTGCTTCAGAGTGCTTATTAGGAATCCCATGCACTTGCTCTAAGTATCGAGAATTAAATGATTTCTATGTTAAGCTTTACATCCTTCCAATATGTTCTGCAAACAGCTGACTACCTATTGTACTAGTTAATTGGAATTGTTCCAAAAGAGAGCCAGCGGGGAGGGAAGAGAATATATGAAAATCAACTGAGGAGCTTTTTCAAGTGACATGTGCCCTCTGTCCAGGATGCCTGAGATTTTGGCAAGATTCATGCTTGTGGATGGGGTAGGAAGTTCAGGTTGAGAATTACGCTCGGACCAGCATTCTGCATCTATGTTCTCTGGAACAGTTGGAGTCTCCTATTTTTTTTAAATCAGCATTTTTCAAGGTGAGACAATGGGAAGTGCATTTTAAATACATTTTGCTGGGAAAAGCAACTCGTGGTTTTGAATCTAAGTTGAAAACAAATTCTCCTGTTTCTCTCACTACACAAGTCCATAACACAACTCTTCCTCTATAACACCATAAACATCCTCCACAACCATCCCAACCCTTACTCCTGGGGCAGCATCAGCTCAGGGTATTACTACCTAATCACTTCTTGCCTTCTATCCACTGATCTACAGAATGACTTTTAGATTTACAATGGGCATCCCCAGAGATTGAAAGTATCTACAGTCTTTCCCAGGGCTGGTATGAGATACGGCTTAGATTTTGAGTTTCCCACATATGGTATATGACTAGAGGGAAAGTGTTTCCGTCACTAGCTTCATTGACCTTCATCCCTCAACCAAAATGATGGACATCGAATAGCTGTCCACTAACCAATGTATATCCAAAGGAGGAAGACTTAGATTCCACTCAAAAAAATCACTGACCCCTTCTTAGACAAAAAGGTTATGGCTCCTCAGTAAGAAAGTAGCTCA